>NC_063171.1:28416287-29016287 GCF_023159225.1 Perognathus longimembris pacificus
AAGCATTCTAGCACTGAGCTACATTTCCCAGATAGATTTGGATCTCTAAAAGCGATAAGCTATACCAATTAATGTCAAACTTAGAAGCTAGGAAAATTTTTACCTGAAAACACGTATAAAGACAAAAGAAGGGCTGGGAATATGGCCTAGTGGCAAGAGTGCTTGCCTCCTACACATGAAGCTCTGGGTTCGATTCCCCAGCACCATATATATGGAAAACTGCCAGAAGGGGCGCTGTGGCTCAGGTGGCAGAGTGCTAGCCTTGAGCGGGAAGAAGCCAGGGACAGTGCTCAGGCACTGAGTCCAAGGCCCAGGACTGGCCAAAAACAAAACAAAACAAAACAAAACAAAAAAGACAAAAGAAAGAAAATTCCTAAAGGCAAATGCACAAGCTCTGTAATCTATAATCTAACTTAACTGAATATAATTTAACTTTCAACACATAGAACAGCAGCTTAGGTCATGAGGCATCATCTTTCTTACTATTTGACTCTTAGAAGCACAATTCCCACTCTTATTAAAATAGGTAAGAGATACTTGGGGGTTTGATCCCAGTCTTAGCCTCTTACGCTGTAATCTGGGTTAAAAGTGCTACATCTTGATGCCCAATTTCCTGATATCAAATGTACACCACACAATTTACTGTATGTGAAAGGCTGGCCAGTTATCACATGTAAGGAATATTCACTTTTTATTTTTATTTTTGCCAGTCCTGGGGCTTGAAAACTCAGGGCCTGACTGCTGTCCCTGGCTTCTTTTTGCTCAAGGATAGTACTCTACCTCTTGAGCCACAGCACCACTTCTGACCTTTTCAGTTTATGTGGTGCTGAGGAATCGAACCCAGGGTTTCATGCATGCTAGGCAAGCACTCTACCGCAAAGCCACATTCTCAGCCCCACAGGTAAGGAATATTTAATAATAATGTTTTTATTATTCTCCTAATTGCAATGGTAAATACGTGTATCTAACTTTTGTTCTTCTCTTGTACAACATAGCTTATTTGGTCACAACTATCACTATTGCTTCTGTTCTTCACCTGGCATTCTATTCCCTTCTTTTCTGCTCTCTGCTCTTAACACACTGTAGTTAGTTGCCATGCCTTGGCTTAAACATATTTATGAAGTAAACTTTTTCCAAGGTTCTCAGCAGCTATTTTCTATGATTTCTAAATGCTGTGGGGTAGGTGTCACCTAATTTGTCAAGATAATCCGAGGTTGAATTATCAGAGACTGAAGGCTCACAACATGTAACTAAGATGCTTGAATTATTTAACAGTTTACCACAAGGACATACCAGCGTTTAGGGGGAGCTGTTGGGATTATACTAAGGAGAATCAGTAACTATATAATCTTAATTAAAGGCAAACAACTTTGAAAGAAATTACCTATATGGTTGAAGTGAAGAACTGAATAATTCCTGAGCCTGGGAAACAGCAGGTCCAGCCCCTAAACTCAGTTGGGCCTGATGCTGCCCTTGCAGTGGTGCGTATATAGGGATTGGAATCTGCTGGACTGAAGTTGGCTGCAATGAAAAGAAAGTGCATGCATACATAAATGGTATATGTGTAACATATGAGCACCACACATACAAATTAGAACATTCAGAAAAAAGTTGAAGATACGAGAGTAGCATATTTATTTTAAACAAATTTCCCCTCCAACTAATGCTTAATTTAACATAATTAGCTAATCAGCACTAGAGAATCTGTAGAAGCTTCAACATTCTGCTAGTACCTTATGTAAGCTAATTACAGGTAGCATATAACTTCAGGGAACTGATTATGTGAGTTCAACAAAAATATTAAAACCATAAAAAAATGGCAAGAAACAGGTATGGGACAAAAGAAGTTTTTGGTATTCACCTGAGAGAGACCTGGTTGAAAGCCCTGTTGCTGAGCTAGGGATGGTGGAGCCAATCGCGCATGTTGAGTACTGAATAAATGACTTGTGTCCATATAGAAAGCTGGGATTTGAGCTACAGAGAATCAGGGAAAAAAAAACGATAATTATTTTCCAAATAATAAATAAAAACAAAGTTTTTTTTTTTAGAGATTTCAAATTTTAAATGAGTCATCTGTACATACAGCTATAGAAAAACAAGAAATGAGAAAAGATGCCAATGCACAAAGATTATAATAGCAAAAAGCCAGGCTGGAAGCAAGTATTAAGTGGTGGAGTACCAGCCAAGAAGTAGGCAGGGGAACTGATTTCAAATTCCAAGACCAGCAAAAAAAAAAAAGAAAGAAAGAAAAGAAAAAAAATGCATTCCATTTAAAAATTCCTCGTTACAATTTCAAGTTTTCAGACAGAAATCTTATGACTGTTACTACAGTGAATATATACACATAAATCTAAGACTCTTTCCAATAACAATTATGTCAATGTAAATATAGTATTATTAGTACTGTCTGGTATAAGTCGATTATAACTGATAGGTAAGGAGTATTAACAGATACAAGATTAAAAATGCACCTATTTTTATTTTAAATGACTACTGAGTTTAGTACTTCAAATATTACAGATGAACACTGTGATATTCAATAGTCTACCCTCCTTCTGTAACCTTTTCTTTCTTTGCTATTTATATGTAAATTTATTAAAAGATGCCAGATAATAAGACTTTAGCTGGAGCAATGTCATACACGCATATTACTTTGCAAATTATTAGATCCTAATCTGTCATAAATGTACAAGTAATATTGTATACATCTACACAGACACCCCCAATGTCCAAGGGCCCTAGAATTCTTAAGGAGGGATAGAATTAAACTCTATAAAGGGACATATAAACTCCAAAGCATTAACTAAGAGGAAAAAATAACCTTAAAAAAAACTTCTTAATATTCTTTATATTACCTGCTGCAGACTGAGACACATAAACTTGTGGGCTCTGTTGTTGTTGGGCAATAAGAGAAGGCATACAGCTTAGTTGTGAAAAATGACTTGCAGAAGGTAGGCTGCTTGTCTGTAGTTGTTGTGGTTTCACTTTACAAATATTAGGAGGGTCTGATGTGGTTGTAGATTTTGTACTCAAAGAAGAGGTAGTGTATGTACCAGCTCCTGCATTTGTTGAAGAGACAAGGGGGAAATACAGTGTATTTAAAAGTACCAACCAGAAACTGAGAAATTAATGTTTACATACACTACACACAGTAAGCTCTTCATACATCATACATATGGGTTGTATCTACACTTGAGTATTCAAGTACCACAGCACTGAAAATTTATCAAGAACTAAACATGTACACTTTTTTTGGCCAGTCCTGGGCCTTGGACTCAGGGCCTGAGCACCGTCCCTGGCTTCTTCCCGCTCAAGGCTGGCACGAACATGTACACTTTTAACCCCTTGAGCCACAGTGCCACTTCGGGCTTTTTCTATAGATGTGGTGATGAGGAATCAAACCCAGGGTTTCATGTATATGAGGAAAGCACTCTAACCACTAGGCCATATTCCCAGCCTCTACACTCTTATTTTCTAGAAAATATTAACACTAGATAGCATTTACACTGTATTAGCAATTTTTAAAAAACTTTTTTAATCATTACAAAAGTGATGTACAAAGGGTTACAGTCACATAAAAGTCAGGTAGAGTACTTTTTTTTTTTTTTTTTTTTGGCAATTCTGGGCCTTGGACACAGGGCCTGAACACAGTCCCTGGCTTCTTTTTGCTCAAGGCTAACACTCTGCCACTAGGCCATATTTCCAGCCCCTACACTTATTTTTTTTGAACAATGTCACTCATTCTCTTGCTCTGTCCCAGGTTTTCCCTCCCACCCACAAGTTCTATAGCTCAGTTTCAGTATCTAGTGAGTACCACTGCTCTGTACTAGTATTTTAAGTAATCTAGAAACAATCTGATGTATACTAGAGGATATATGCAGGACATATGCAAATATGGCAACTTATGTAAGTGATTTGAAGATTCAGATTTTGGTATGATTGGGGGGTGGGGACTTGAGACCATCCCCAAATTGCCTTAAAGTTAAAAAAAAAAAAAAAAGAACATTTGGAGCTGGGAATAATGTGGCTTTGCAGTAGAGTGCTTGCCTTGCATGCAAGAAGCCCTGAGTTCGATTCCTCAGCCAGAGTGGCAGTGCCAGAAGTGGCACTGTGGCTCAAATGGTAGAGTATTGGCCTAGAGCAAAAAGAAGCCAGGGACAGTGATCAGGTCCTGAGTCCAAGACCCAGGACTGGCAAATGGGGGGGGGGGGGGGGGGAACATTTGTCAAATGTAAATATGAGTGTCAAATCTGAAAATGTATAAACAGGAAATTAAGAAATAAAAGGCAATATCAAACTTAAAATAAGAAGGCCAAATGGTTACCTAGTTATTTATAGCCTATATCTAGGATCCAGTTTTTATTCATCAAAAAGAAAAGGGTAAGGGCTGGGAATATGGACTAGTGGCAAGAGCGCTTGCCTCCTATACATGAAGCCCTGGGTTCTATTCCCCAGCACCACATATATAGAAAATGACCAGAAGTGGCGCTGTGGCTCAAGTGGCAGAGTGCTGGCCTTGAGCAAAAAGAAGCCAGGGACAGTGCTCAGGCCTTAGTCCAAGGCCCAGAACTGGAAAGAAAGAAAGAAAGAAAGAAAGAAAGAAAGAAAGAAAGAAAGAAAGAAAGAAAGAAAGAAAGAAAGAAAGAAAGAAAGAAAGAAAGAAAGAAAGAAAGAGGTAAGAGGTAGAGCTGTGGCTCAAAGTAGTAGAGCACTAGTTTTGAACAAAAGAGCTAAAGGACAGTGTGCCCAGGGACAGAATTCAAGCCCCATGGGTAACCAAAAAAATGGTGTAATTTATATTTCCATTCATTTATGACCAGAACAAGTGCTGCATATTAGGTTGAATTATAAAAGTAAATATGCCTTGAGAGATCATAATTACTTCTAAGAAAGTCTATTATGATTAGATTTTTCTCCTTCAAAAACCGATGTACCTTAGATATAAATAAAGATGAATGAGGTGAAATTTTAAAATTTAGATTCTAAAGAGCCAATTAGGTGAGTTGAACTATATATGACCATAGCAATAGAAATAGAACAAACTGAAAATCCTAACTGGTACAGGAATACTGGTATCACTGGTGCACAACAGCTAAAATTTGTTTAAGTTTTTTTTTTGTCTCCATATCTTGGAGTTCATTTCACTTAGCATCTTCTTATATAAGCATATGTACATAGTTATTGAGCTATTGTGATCCTCTGCTGCTAGGACCATCATAGATATATACTAATTATTACCAATGAAGGAAAACATAGTCTATATTTCTTTGGGTCTGGCTCACTTCACTTAGTATGACCTTTTTGAAATCTTTCCATTTCCTTACAAATGGAACAATGCCATTCTTTCTAATAGAAACATAGAATTTCATTGTGTATATATACCAAATGTTTAAGCTATTTTATAAAAAGCATGGTTGTATATATAGTAAATCAGAAGAGTGCAATTTCCTAAAGTCAAGCATTTTAGAAAAATTTGATTCTTTTAGAAGTAGAAAGCTGCCAAATGAGTTTGCAAAGACTTTACACTAGTAAAAATTTAAGAAAATAGGCAAGAAAAGCACCTAACTTCAAGCACTGATGTGACAAAGTAAACAATCAAACCAAACTTGAAATTCAACCCAAACAAACCCCAAATACAACACAATTCAATCTATACTTCAAACACACACAAACAAAAAAAAAACAAATGATGAAAAATTGTTTTTATTTTCAGGTGGGAATGGAGGCTTAACTCAGGGTCACAAGCTTACTGTGCCCCATCAATCGAACCACACTCACAATACTTTTTTGATTTCATTTATTTTTCAGGTAGGAACTCCTAATTCTAACTCTAGTCCATTTGCTCCAGGGCTGGCTTGGGACTATGATCCTCTAATCAACTCCTCATGCATGGCTGGAATTACAGAAAAACTCCTCTGGCTAGTTTGTTGAGGTGGGCTTTTTGTTAACTTTTTTCCCCAGGGATGGACATTACCATGCTTTATATATCCTCATTCCCCACCTTCCTGGCCAGCTGGGATTATACATGTACTCCACCACACCCGGCTTTATACTTAAAATGTCATCAGAAAAAATAAATTATCACCAAAGGTTTAGGCAAATGATGCCTTTAAATTTGATAGAGATTGTAAAATATTTAAAAGCTGTGCCATTCTGTGAGTCCTCAACTGATCTAAGTAGCTATATGTATGTGAAAATGCAAATCAAAAGGTGAATTTACAGAAATTTAGAGGATAGTTTTTCTTTTCATTAATATTCTCTAGTATCTGAGTATGCATGAGGATCCAGCAAAATCTATTTTAGTAAGCTACTAACCAAGTATTTTTCAAACTAATCCAAACTGAGAGGGCAAAGGAAAGGGACTGTTTTTATAGAAGAAATAACTATTTCATGTTTAATGAAGATTATAGGAAATTCTAAATAATCCAAGATATTTAAGATGAGGATGTTACTCAGTAAGTAGAGTGCCTGCCTAGAATGCTTAAGACCTTCAGATTCAATCTCTAGTACCACAAAAAGATATTTAAGCATGGACACCAGTGGCTCATGCCTATAATCCCAGCTACTCAGGAGGCTAAGATCAGAGGACTGGGTATAGAGCCTGGGCAGGAAAGTCCATGAAACTCCTATCTCCAATGAACCACCAAACAGCTCGAAGTGGAGCTGTGGCTCAGAGTGGTAGAACATTAGCCTTGAGCAGTAAAACTTACAAACCCAAGTTCAAGCCCTAGGACCAGCCCTATCCCCCAAAGGAAAAAACAAAATCAAGGAAAGGGTATAAAAAAAGTTTTACCTGATAGTGATGTTGTAGGAGTGACAGAAGCAACAGGAATCTGAGGCATGGATGCACTGGAGAATGAATTGTAGTTAGCAGTGCTCTGTCCGCTAGCACTACTGCTGACTCCAGTTGCAATCGGAGGTGCTGTGGAGGCTACTGGAGACCCCTTTTCCCTTATGTTTGGAGAATTCTCCCATGCTTTGCGTGCAGACTCCATCTGTAATAAAACGGATATTTATTAAAGCAAAACAAGAAAACCAACAATGCTAACGTAAGATATGCACATATATGTAAAAGACTAAAACAACAAGATCCAAGGCTTTTACATTTTTCACTTGCTCCTTTACTCAAACTGAAAATTACCACTTGAACCATACCTCTAGCCCTTTTTAATTTTGTTCTTATAGCACACCTCAAATTAGACATAGTTCAAGTTTAGTCAGTAGAGTCCAAATTGGAAGGCTTACAAAACAATTGTCACAAATACTAGCTTACTTTAATAAGAGAGAAAACAGTGTGCATATTTTGAAGTTTTTAGCAGAACCAGAGCAAACACTGGGCTCAAAGATAAACCTAAGTAATCTCTAAGACTGAGTTGTAATGGCTTATATAAGGGATTTTTGGTGTCAGTCTCCTGGGGCTTGAATGCTATTCCCGAGCTTTTAGTGCCCTAGCACTTGAGCCAATACTCCACTTATGGCCTCCACTTATGGTTAACTGGAGGTTAAGAATCTTGTGGACTTTCCTGTACAGATTTGACTTTGACCTGTGACCTTGAGGTTTCAGCCTCCTGAGCAGCTAGGGATTATAGGTGTGAGCCCCTGGCATCTGGCACTTTGAATCTTTAATAGCACTGTTAGGAATGCGGGTCCTTGAGGTACAAATTTCTGAAGTTTTAACTTACTTTAAAAATTTAAGAAATAAAAAAAATTTAAGAAATAGTACATAATTTTTATCCTATTTCCTGTAAAAAAAATACACGTAACTACTTAAATTAAAATTTTCTATTTCTGGCTTCAAGTAAGCTAAAAGCACAATATTTAATTGCATATACAATCAGTGAAATACAAACAAAACCTTTTAATAGCTTATTTGCTTCTCAGAGAAATGTTGGAAAAAGTAAAAATAAATGCAACCAGACAAAGTTTTAAGGTAATGCAACTACTTGTCACTTGAATGCACATCAGAGTAGATTATCCTGGAATAATAACAAATGAGTGAAAGGTAAAACTGAATAGTTACTTTACAGATTTAATGGGCTTAAAAATAATCATTACAGAACATATTACTTCTGCTTATATGGCATTTTATTATAATGATAAAAATCACACACACTATAAGACAAAGTAAACAAACACAGTTGAGACATTCATTCAACTGGAAAAACAACAGCAAAAGCAAATGGGAGTTAGTAGCAAACAGTTAAGTTAAGGGTCTGGTGGCTGTAAACCGGGATGACAAAAGCTGCTATATAAGATTCCGCACCCCAAGCTTGTATTACTACTAAGAAGTTGAGGGGCAAGAGAAAAAGTAATCATGAGGCTAAGGACTCAGAAAGACTGAGTTCAGAAACCAACAATGTTCACATGATTAAAAACTTTGTTTTCTTTCCTTCTGAACACTGTCTAAATTCATTGCCAATCAATGCATCAGAAAAACCTACTATGATAGAAGTTACATAACACTTGCTCAGATCATGAACAAGAACCAAAGCACTTCAAAATCCTGTTTTTAAGCTATTAATTAACCCCAAGGCAAATGATGTTTCAAATATCTCACTTGTAAAGGATCAGCACATTAAAAGCATTAACCATAGCAGAAAAAAATGTCGTGCCAAAAAGTGCATAATTGGGTTGTACACTTAAGATACTATCCAACAAAAATCAAATAAAAATCAGTGTTGCCTATAAAGCACACTTGTTCTAACTGCCCTCTCATCTAGTATTTGTCACTATACTAGATTCATTCCAATTCATTCATGACTCATGACTACAGGAAAGACCACCCTCCCAAGCCTAAAACAAACCAACCAACATTCTTACCATTATTGTTTAAAATTTGGAAAATAGATCACAAATAAAAAATGTTCTGTATTTTCAAGACAGAGCACAACAGGGCTTGCTTTAAACAAGAGGATATCAAACCACTGTGAAGTGGTTATAAGAGTTAGTAAGATTTTAAATACTCTGAAAATTCTTTTTAATTTATGTACTGTTGCATGCAATAGTTAAGGACTTTTATAGATGTACATCGTACATACCTTGAAGGTGAGGCTGAAAGTAGTGGGAGGAACTGAAGTTAAGCTGGAGCTCTGTTGTACAGTCTCCCTCTTAGGGAGGGGAAGAGTGTTGGGCAGGGGGACCTGAAAAGGCAGGCAACAGATATCACAATCTAACTGTGCTACAAATGCCCACTAATGAGAGTACTAAAATACACTAAGGTTGGTGGTATTTAAGTTTTCATCAGAGCCAACAGGGATACTTAGTCACACTATCTATGATAATCATCTACAGTTAATAATTACGGTAAAAGTTATAAAGAAAAACACTATTTGTCTTTTATGCAAACACTGGCAGAAAAGGTAATACTTCTCATATTTTAATGTGTATGTGATTCATCCAAGACTGTTGTTAAAATGTAAATGTATGATTCTGCCTTTCTTCTGGGTTAAGACCTAAAACCTGGTATTGTCAACCAAGCTCCCAGGTGATGCTGCTATTGCTGGTCCAAGGGCTACTCTGTAAGACGTAGCAAAGTTCTAAGGAATACAATTTTCACCATATATGGGGGATTCATAGGCTCTACCATAAGTATCTAACCTACCACTGGAAATACATATTTATCTCTTTTTTGAAATGCCACCTTCTGATAGCTACATTTAAGAACAGAAGTAATTCTTGGACCAAAGATTATTACCCTTACACCTCATTACACCAATAACTGTTCTTTTATACAAATTAAATGATAATAGCAATGAATATAGGAAACCCACTCACTACTCATATATCTGTTTTCCCCTTGCAGTCTGTTATCTTGGAATGTGTTTTGTTTAACAAGCTGTTCAGGGAAAAAAAAAAGGATGCTTGTGTTTTTTAAGATTATCATTCTGAGATACTATGGACTATCTCTTTGACATCGTTCATGGCATGGATTACTTAATATGTGTATTTGCCAGTCCTGGGGCTTGAACTCAGGGCCTGGGCACTGCCCCTGAGCTTCTTTTGCTCAAGGATAGCACTCTACTACTTGAGTCACAGCACCACTTCTGGAGTTTTTCATTTTATGTGGTACTGAGGAATCAAACCCAGGGCTTCATGCATGATAGGCAAGCACTCTAGTAACTAAGCCACATTCCCATCCTCTTTTATAAAACTTAACTATGCTCTATTATAATAAAAAATGCCTTTTGCTTTTAAATCTTCAGGTAAGCCAAAATAAATAATATTGGCTAATATTATCCAGTAAATATCAGTTCAGTAAATATCAATTAAGACAGTTTATGAAGAAAAAACTATTAAGCATCAACAACAGAACTAAAATGAGGTATAAATCAGTTAAGAAAACAAAAATTTTGGGGCTGGGGATATAGCCTAGTGGCAAGAGTGCCTGCCTCGGATACACGAGGCCCTAGGTTCGATTCCCCAGCACCACATATACAGAAAACGGCCAGAAGCGGCGCTGTGGCTCAAGTGGCAGAGTGCTAGCCTTGAGCGGGAAGAAGCCAGGGACAGTGCTCAGGCCCTGAGTTCAAGGCCCAGGACTGGCCAAAAAAAAAAAAAAAAAAGAAAACAAAAATTTTATGCAGAAAATTGAAAAAAATTTCAAAAGGACTTAAATTTTTTCCTATGTGAGACCTTTGAACACTACATTAAATTTAGAATCACTACAACATTTGGCACAAACAAGGAAAACCAAAATAATTTTTTTTGTTCCATGCCCGAAACTTATTGTTCTATTTTCAAATATACCCAAGATTGGTATATACACAAGATTGGGTATTGTCCCATTGGTAGTTTTCAATGTGTAAGCCATACCTTTACAAAACACGCAGAAACAACTAAAATGACCCATGTGTTTATATTCAAGACAAAATTGTAAAGGTTCTGGGAATTTTTTTCCCTGTATAATAAATTTTATTTTATTTTTTGGATTGGAGGGCTTGAATTCAGGGCCCAGGTGTGGTCCCTGAGCTTTTCTGCTCAAGGCTAGCACTACTTGAGCACAACTCCACTTCCAGCTTTTTGTGGTCTCATGGACTTTCCTGGCTTCAAACCATAATCCTCAGATCTCAACCTCCTGCATAGCTAGGATTATAGGTATGAAACACCAGTATCCGGCTATCTCCACAGTTTAATAATAAATAAATTTTCAAATGGTTGATGCAAACTGTACATGCTACAAGTATTTGATATTTTTAAAATGAGAAAACACATGAATTATAATTAAACTTTACTTTTTCAGTTTTTAGATAATCGAAGTATTGATATCAATATTTAAAATGAAGGGTCAGATTCTGTTTCCTAGGTTTTCCATCACACAGGAAGTTAACCAAAATATTCAAGCCACTCTCAAAAAGATTTGTTTGTGAGGCTGTTTGACCCATAAAGGTTTAATATCTAAAAATTGGAAGATATGTAACAACTCTTTGCTCTTAACACTAGTAAGACAGTATCATTCTTCTCTATTCCATTAAGTGTTTTTCAAGTGGAGTTCAAAAATTAACTTCTGACTAATGTACATCACTTTTCTCAAATTCCATATACTTGATACTAGAGGAAATAGACAGCATGGGGAAAAAATATAAGACCCTAATGTTAAGATTATATTAAAAAAGATATTTAAAATTCTTTGTGAAAAACCTTGTTATTTTTGAAAATGGTTAACATTTTTCTGATAGCTTTTTTTTTAATCTGTCATGGGGCTTGAACTCTGGGCTTGGGTGCTGACCTTGAGCTCTTCAGCTCAAGGCTAGTGTTCTACCCCGAGCCTCAGTGCTTGGTTTTCTGAGTGGTTTATTGGAGATAAGAGTCTCAAGGACTTTAATGGCCCACCTGGCTTTGAACTTTTTTTTTGTATTAACTTTATTCTATTTTCTGTATAACTTTAAGTACATAAAAGTTTATTTTCTCAGGCCTCAGGAAATGGGTAGAAGTCAAAGGACAATCTCTCTTCCCACCAAAAAAAAAAAATTGCATATTTTGGTAAGTGTGTTTGAGAGGGGAAAACTGAAATTTACACTTGCAATGTTGTGCAAGACTTACATAAACCAAGACCTAAACCAGCCTGCAGTGGAGGTTTTTTAGTACTCTGTTCAGGTCCCTGGACCAAAGCCCTAAACTGTTGAGCACGATCAGCAGTCATGAGGACAGATGCCAGGCGCCTACCTAGCAGGAAGGGAGGAATGATTCCTTGGAATGGCATTTTTTTTTGGTCATTGTTCTTTTCTGCTGGTTCTGGGGCTTTAACTCAGGGCCAGGATGCTGTGCCGGAACTTCTTTTTGCTCAAGGCTAGCACTGAGCTAGAGTTCCACTTCCAGCTTTTTTAAGGGTAGTTTATTGGAGATAAGAGTCTCATGGACTTTTCTGCCCAGATTAACATCTACCTGTGATCCTCAGATCCCAGCCTCCTGAGTAGCTAGTATTACAGGTGTGAACCACCAGCACCTAGCTTCCTTTTTCTTATTCTTAAAAATCACCTCTATAGGAAGGTGCTGGGCAGGGATATCAGAGGAATGAAAGGGCACAAGACCCAGGGCATTATGATTGCATCTGGGACCTAAGAACCCAGTATGTCATGGTTGATACGGACTTCGGGGGATGGAATGCAGGCTTTGAACTTTATTCTCAATCTCGGCCTCCAGAGTAATTAGGATTTCAGGCATGAGCCTTGGGTCTGATAGCTTTTGATTAGGGGTATTTCAAAGATCAGCTGACTATCTCTACATTTACCTTCCAAACTAGAACAGCATATCACTTACTTTTAAAATGTTGCTCTAAATTATACTGTTATTAACATTTTTCAGTTTGCAATGCTTCACCTATCAGTGCAATGGAGAAAATGATAAATTCTATCAACTTCTTGAGTAGCTAGAATTTTACAGCTGTGAGCCACCACTTCCTAGCTTTTAACATAATACATGACTGTAACATACTCTGGGAAACGGGTTTAATTTTGCAACATGACTTAACATCACCTAATATTAAGAGCGTCTGAGAGTTTTAAAGTCATTTTTTTCATATACTTCACTATATAGCTCAACATAATACACACATATATAAGTGTACACATTATAGCTCAATCTTCACAGCAGTAATGTTGGTAAAGAACATAAATTGAAAAAAAAATCTTGAAGTCTTTGGAAAGCTGACAGTTTCAGAGGAAAAAGTATAGGTCTAGCTTTTCCTGGGATATGGCTCAAAAGGCACCGCAATGTTCTAACAAGCAGATTTTGAGGTTCAATCGTCAATACTGCTTCAAGAAAGACAGGCCTATTTCTAATTATTGTTTGAGTTATAATACAATGCTTACAGAAATAAATTTACTATAAATTATCTCCCTGATAAGTCAAATATTGTCCATGATATTAAATAAAAGATAATCCTAGGTAACATCAAGATTCCTAGGCAAACTACTCAAAATCTTAGGTGATTACTTACATTATTAACCAAAGTATCCTCCATCTTTGCATTATTAGTAGCCACAGTATTAGGCAGAGAAGATGAAGGTGTAGTATAATCTGTTACAGACTCCTATAGAGGATGAGTAAGAGAATAAAATAATGTTTAATTAAGTGAATAAATAAAACTTTTTAGTGACAGCCCTAATATTAAAGCTGCTTTGGAAGAAAGCAGTAGAGAGTAAATATAGTTAAAACTTCAATTCATTCTAATCTTAATTCTTTTTTTTTTTTTTTTGGCCAGTCCTGGGCCTTGGACTCAGGGCCTGAGCACTGTCCCTGGCTTCTTCCCGCTCAAGGCTAGCACTCTGCCACTTGAGCCACAGCGCCGCTTCTGGCCGTTTTCTGTATATGTGGTGCTGGGGAATCGAACCTAGGGCCTCGTGTATCCGAGGCAGGCACTCTTGCCACTAGGCTATATCCCCAGCCCTCTAATCTTAATTCTTAAACAGCAGTGGTGATATATTCACATGCTGAATAACCTCAATTATTACTGAGCTTTTGCATATTTAAAAATACATTGCATAGGCCTAGGTTATTAATAGTATCAAATATTTGTTTTCATGTTAACTAATATTTTATGTATTTCCCATACCCATTCATAGGTTGAGCCTTTAATTTTATGAATTCAGGTTGGATGACAATTAAAGAGAGAAAATAACACAACTAATACAAGAGATCAAATCCGTATTCCTTCTCAGTGACTGTTTCTTCTGGAGTGAACACAAGATGGCAAATACAAATTGACCTCAATTAGTATAGTTGTCCCCTTGGTATCTGTGGAGGACAGGTATCAGGAATACCCTAGACATCAAAATTTGTGGAAAGCTTGAGTTGCTTATTATATATAAAGTTGGGTAGTATTTGTATGTAACCTATGCACATACTCAGGTATACGTTGGATAAAGTTCTATGGATAACCAGTGATGCCTGATACACACACACACTCTCTCTTCTCTCAGAATATACTTACATTATTTTGTTTAGAAAACAAGAAAAGGGCAAGGGACACATCTTAGTGGTCGAGTTCTTGCTCAATACAGAACCAAGGTTTTGTGTGTGTGTGTGAGACATCTAGCTGGTTGAATACAGGGATGTTGAGCTCACAGATGAGGGCAGAGCATGTATTAAAAGACATTTATCTTTATTCAACTTGGCCTATAAATCCAATCAACATTTAGTGTTCAACCAGAGAAATGTAATGGTTCCACTCCTGAAAGACAACTGGCTATATGGTGGTTACTATATGTTAGCCCTTTTTCCTCACTTTTAACAAAATCAAAGTAGCTTAGACCATTCTAACAAAGCTTACAAACCTAACAAAAAAAGATTCCAATTTCATGTAGACATTTTCCATTTTAAGCAACTCAGTACAAAAGGATTTCTACAAAAATTCACTATGAACAATAACATATGGACACCATGAAAATCTATTTTGTATCCAGGTATTGGTGGCTCATGCCAATAACCTTTGCTATTCAGGAGGCTAAGATGAGGACATGAGGATCCTGGTTCAAAGCCAGCTTAGGCAAACAAATCTAAGACTCTCATCTCTAACTATCACCAAAAAGTTAGAAGTGTTCAAGTGGTAGAGCACTTGCCTTCAGTGGAAAAAGTTAAGGAAGAGTGTGACGCCCTCAGTTTTAAGAGCAAGTACTAGGACCCTTCACTCCCAAAAGAAACAAAATTTATTTGGTAGAAATAAGAACTCACAGCCTAATTATATTCCTCAGCAAAAAAGTACATTTCTGCTATTCATCTCATTAGTTTTAGACATAACTTGTACATCAAGTGAACTGGTCATCTCTCCATGAGGCTTACCTTTGCATTAGCACTGTATTCTGCAGATGATACAGAGATCATTGTTCCGATTTCAGTCGACATTTCAGAGACTGCTTTGGTTTCCTTTGTTGCAACAGGATCTGTGCTTCTGACTGTGGGAGGACTGGGTTTCTCTTGCCCTTCTGGCTCCACCTGTTGGGTGTCCTTTACTTTTCTATTTTTTAGTGAACGTTCCTTTCCAATGGGACCAGGTTTATGTTCTTTGTTTTCTATGAGATTCAAATCTGGAAGCTAAAGTCAATATTTATCATAAGATGGACCACAATGTAAAACATTAAAAACAAAATTCAATTTTAAAATGATTTGCTTTCTGTAAGTGACAGTAGTTTTCCTACAATATATAGTAGAATTATATTTACCTTCTGGGCTTTGATAGGCCCTGCTCGTGGCTGTTTCTGCCGTTGCTCTTTAGGTTCAGGTATTTTTTCAGATTTTTCAGAAAGCACAGGGACTACTTCATTTTCGCTTCCATTTGAAGCTGGAGCACCAAACTGAATCGTGTCAATTCCAATTTCAACACTGCTCTCCTGACTAGTCTTTGTCCCCTAGTATAATAATATTTAAAATTTGTAATCAAAGGAGAGTTCAGATTTGATTAAAAATGGTTTATGAAGTACCACATAAAACAGTATAGCAGAAGGTTAATCTGAATATTAACTGAGATTAACTGGCATTTTGGGGAACTTTCCTTGAAACACTCTTGATTTCTATTAGAAAATAAAGTCCTAGATCTTGTGTGATCATGAGTGAATCATAGCTTCAAGTTGTTTCATCACTTAAAACAACTGTAAAAGCAATAAGCACACAAAAATACTAAAATAAACAATACAGTGAAGAAAAGCAAGCCAGCAATACCATTTACATCTTGGAAGAATAAATCAATTCAACAATTGTACATTCTTTCTGCTAGGCAATTTAATTTGGATTCAAATGGTTAAGAGACAAAACAAAAATCCCTGAAAAGTCAGATAAAGGAACATTAACAACCAAAATGAAATCACTAGAAAAGTATTTCAGAAAAAATCTACTGCAAACAAAAGAAAAGGCCCAAGAGCAAAGCAGGGACCATAGCAGCATTCGGGGTGGAAGACAGATGACATGCAGCTTTGTTACACATTAAACTATGCACACAGTTCAACTATTGTCTCGGCCTATTATTGATTTTGGTTTTCTTGGTTAGATACTACATTGCAGTCTAACAGTTTCACATTCACTTTCAAATATAGGCAAACATTATTGATCTTAAGTTTGAATAAGACTTCCCTTTCCTTTGACCAATGTAGAAATCCTATCGTCAGGTAAATACAAATGTATTAGTAGTAAGAGTAATATGCTCTAGTATATTCATGACTGTAAAAGCTACAGATCATGTACACACAATTTAAATTAAGACCTCATCATAAACTTACTATTAAGACAATGTCTTAAAGCATCATAACCATTGAAATGAATGTTTATAAAATATACACAACACAAATAATGACTTGATTTCATTAGTCATTAAAAAAGTCCCATGAGAAAATTTTTTTCTAGCTTGTGAAATGTCAGCTTTGGTCATTTGAAATTTCAACAAGTGGAATTTTTGTAATAAGAATGACTCAGAAAATAAAATAAAATAAATCATCTTCTGATCATAAAGATGAAGAAAAAGTATGGAGTTTTAAAAAAGTGAGGTACTTCTAAAATAGCTGGGTTCCATATAAAGACCTTGTATAACCTTGCAAAATGTCTAAGAGAAAAATCTGTGGAAAAGCAACTTTCCAAGTCCTTCATATCACAGCACAAATGATGCTGAATATTATGTATAAGGAATGGTCTTTTTAAATGATAATGCCAATAACAACAAGTAGAGGAAAAATTTTGTAAATTCTTAAATAGTAAATGCAGTGATTTGATACTGGTTGTACAGAGTTCTCTAAACACGTGAGGCCTGTTATATCAGAAAACTGGCATGGCCAGTTGCATTTTAGAAACATCTTTTATTGGTATTATGAATATGATATAAAGAGGAGTTTTACTGTTACACAGTTCATTTCTTTTTGAATACTATCACCTTGTCCCTTGCTTTCTCCCAGTGTTTCCCTCCTGCCTCAAGTTACATAGTTCATTTAATACAGTACCTAGTAAATACTACTGCTGGAATAGTTCACCCTGTGCCTCACCATTTTTGTGTCCCTTCAAGCTCTCCCCAAAGACAGATAAACAAGACAAAAGGAAAACAAATTGGAGTGCATTTTGATAGATGATATTTTATATGATCAGATGCACATAGACAGCATTGTGCCTTTGTGTTCCTCTCCTAAGAATATCCTCCTCTGGTCTCATTTGTGTGTAAATGCCTAAAGACCTGTATAATTTATCATATCCCAGTGTATTTCTTTTAAACCATACAGTGTGTTTGTTGATTTATCGATACATTCTAGCTACCACAAATGAGGGAAACCATGCAACCTTATGTTTCTCTGGGTCTGGCTTACTTTGCTCAATAAATTTCCTACAAAAAGAAAACAAAACCTTAAGTCTATCTCCATGGCCTATTTGCTGTAACACTTTTATAATGTAACTACAGTGTGATGCTTAACAAGACATACTTGAAGCTGAACTTAAAAAGCACTACAGTGTGTTTATATAAGCAAAAAAGTCCCATGTCACTTGGTAATGGTGGGACCACCATGATAACAGTGATCCATCACTGACATTTTGGCCAAAATGTTATGTGATGCATGACAGCACTAGTCTCTAAGTCTGCAATGAACTCCGTATAGACAACCCAGTGACTTTATCACATGACCTCTACCAGCATTTGACATACTTGATGTATTCCTTCTTAGTTAAACACATCTTTTTCTTTAAGTAGAAACTGGCTTTTAGGATACCCCATCATAAAACCCACATAGGTTCTATGCCTCCTATAATAACTCAGCTAGAAAACCCCAACACTGACTTTTTTATTCTCTTTCTGAACTTTCACAATCCATTCTTTTTTGGTGGTCTCATCGAACTCCATTGCTTTAAACAGCATTGATGTTGATGTCCTACAAATTCCTATTTCCAGACTGATTATTCCACCTGTACTACTGACTCCCAACATTTATGTTCCTACTTTGATTCTTTGCTCCTAATTAGCATAGCTTCCAATCTCTTCCAAATGCCATTATATGCGTATTCCTACCTCTGATGAAGTAGCTGATCCAAATGATGTTAAAGGCTTATTCCATGCACTGACTGAAGGTGGCTGCAGTGGACTAATTGGACCTACTGAAAAACAATGAAAAAAAAAGGGGGCCTTTAAAAATTTAAAGTGATTAATTTCCATTCCATTTAATACATTTTTGTAATAGTAGCTGGGTAACAAAAAAAAAGACTTGTCATACATAAAGAAGTTCTTCAAAGCCAAAATAAGTTCCCTGTCCAAGTTGTTCATGTAGATTAAAAATACATTTTAGTGTATTTTTTTATGGATACACAAACCTGTTTCCATAAAGTAACTTGGGGCTGGGAATATGGCCTGTGGTAGAGTTCTTGCCTCGTATACATGAAACCCTGGATTTGATTCCTCAGCACCAAGTATATCCAATAAGCCAGAAGTAGTGCTGTGACTCAAGTCATAAGAGTGCTAACCTTGAGTAAAAAGAAGCCAGGAACAGGGCTTAGGCCCCCAGGACTGGCCAAAAAAAAAAAAAAAAAAAAAAAAAAAGCTTTGTCTAGAAACAAGGATTTTAAGAAAGAAACCAAGGAAAATTCACTATTACTGCTTCCTAACTAAAATGAAAAACAAAACAAAACCTCCTCATTATTTCCATGCCATTATCCACCCAACAATTCTGGGTTGCACTTACGTTTCTTAGAGATGTCATTTAGCACTGCTGGAGGGGCCACTTTGTTATCCCATAATTCAGCTGTAAGAGTGCTATGTGACTGCGGGGTCTGAATGGATTTTCCTGGAGCTACATAATCTGTGCCATTGGATGTCTGAGCTGAAGGTAACCGAATTGAAGGTGGTGGTTGTTTTGCAGGCGGTGTTGAAGTTTGTAGTGGGCTGTGAATTGGTTTGTGGGTCTGTGCCTGAGTTTGGGCTGGAGGAGTTGGGGCTGCAGCTGGGGAAGGGGCTGCAGCTGAGGCTGGTGGAAGTGGGACTGAGGCTGTAGAAGCTGAAGATGGGGTGGACGGGGCTGAAATGCTTGGCACAGTTGGGGTTGAGACTACTGGGGTTGTAGGTGAAGTTGAAGTTGGGGCTAGAGCTGAAGCAAGGACAGGAATTGAGGATGAGGAAAGAACTGAAACAGAGGCTGAGGTTGAAGCTGAGGAAGGAATTGGGGTTGGAGCTGGGGCTGGAGGTGAGGAAGAGGCCGTGGATGTAGCTGAAGTAGAGGTTGTTGGAGTGGAAGCTGAGGTTGCAACAGGAGCTGAGGTTGAGTTTAGAACTGGAACTGGGGTTGAGGCTGGAACTAGAACTGAAGGTGATGCTAATACTGGAGCTGCAGTTGAGGTTGAAACAGAAGTTGAGGGTGGAGTTAGAACTGAAGCTGAAGTCGAGACTGGAACTGGAGCTGTGGCTACAGCTGAGACAGGAGACTGGATCTGTTGGGTCCCTGTAGCCTGCTTTTTGGCAAATCTTGGAGGAAGCTTGGAAGTCTGATTTCTTCCTTTATCACTTGTATTCTTTTTGTTCCAGACCTATAAAATTGGTGGGAATCATTTAGGTCAACTATGTGTCTGAAAGTAACAGTTCACGCCTACAGTATTTTACTAACTTTTTAAACTTGCATTAGATACCCACAGAGCAAGACTGTTAAAGGTGCTAATCTAAACTGTAGGAATCCAAGATAATATAATAAAAAACTCCACAAATATACATCATACGCATAATCACAGTGTTTCCCCCATAATTCTGAGTTAGATAAAAGAATGTTTGTAGTAAATTAGGCAGCAAAACTTGACTTGGGCTGGAAAAGGTTCTAATACCTTCATTATACTCAGGTTTGCCACAAAAACATTAATTCCACAGTATGGTGGATGTTTTACTACAGAGTACGTGCACTATTACTTTACTTTCATTGAATCACTCCTCAAAGTCTCTGATTATAAAGGTTATGAATTCAATTAAACTCAAACACATATTTAAGTAGCTGCGCATTTTTTATTAGTATAATTGTTATTATTGCCGGTCCTGCGGCTTGAACTATGGGCCTGGGAGCTGTCCCTGAACTCCTTTTGCTCAAGGCTAGCACTCTACCACTTGAGCCACAGCCCCACTTCCAGCTTTTTCTGGTGGTTAATTGGAGATAAGAGACTCAGACTTTCTTGCCTGGGTATTTGGAACCATGATTCTTAGATCTCAGCTTCCTGAGTAGGTAGAATTACAGGTTGAGCCACCAGCAACCAGATAAATCGTGTATTTGAATAAGCTAAATTAAACAGGAACTTTATAAACCAAGAATATGTAGTCTATTAGTAGCTCATGGCATTTCTGTTCATTACATTTCTAAGATCATCAGAAATCTCATCATAGAGCAATTAACACTATATATATAAACTGTATATAAAACTGAGTTTAAACGATAAATATAAATATCACTCAATACTTAAAAAGGAAAAAGCTCTAAAACCTGTACGACTTGTTCTTCCTTCTTCCGGCGTTCCTCATCCTGTAAACGTTTTTGTTGTTTCTTAGATACCACTTCAGTAAAACCATCATCATTCAAATTTGACTGGGGATCTTCAACTACCGTGACTTCAGGATGATCATCAATTATAACAACACCTGCCAGTGGGAAAGCAATGTAAGTGATATTTTCCTCATGTTAAATGAAGTAAAAATGTCCAGTAGGTAAATAGGTCTAGTTCTTATAATTTCGTGATATAATAATGTGCCCTTCTACCCTGTAAGATGGGTAGAAATTCATTAGTAAGATTTGGAAAGTTTCAGAATGATGAAAAATTTATTAAGCCCTAAAACTATGCTTTCATTGCTATTTTGGTTTTTCCTTAAGCAATATTGTCCCTGACTTCATTTTGCTCAAGGCTAGCACTCTGCACTTGAGCCACAGTGCCACTTCTGGCCATTTTCTATATATGTGGTGCTGGGGAATCAAACCCAGGGCTTCACGTATATGAGGCAAGCACTCTTGCCACTAGGCCATATTTCCAGCCCAACAGATACGATTTTTTGTTATAGATTTAATTATCTTATTCTTTTTTCTGCTCTATTACTTTGAATCACAGCTCTACTTCAAACTTTTAAGGTGGTTAATAAAGTCTAATGGGTATTTCCTGCCTGAGCTGATCTTAAACTCCGTGTGATTCTCAGATCTCAGCCTCCTGAATAGCTAATTACATGCATGAGCCACCAGTGCCCAGCTCAGGAATGATTTCTCAAGAAATTTCCATACTTAAAAGAAAATTACCATCATAGTTTTTCTTTAATAAAACTTGATTTAAAAAGAAAAAGTAGGCAATAGCCAACATATAATCAAAGGTATATTTCTGCTTCTAAATCCTTTAAAGAAATTAACATGCTCATTTCAATGAAAGCATTAGTCTCATATTTTAAAGATCATCATTGTGGAAGGTTCAACAATATTGCTAGCATAATATGTCAACAGCACTTTACCCCATTTTCTGAGAACTAAAAATGTTTCAGAGACTATGTATGTGTTCCCTACGAATTTAAGCAAGATGAATTATTCCTATAAATAATCTAACACCCATTCTCAGAGTTTCTTAGTATATTGGGTTAGACAGAAATGATCCAGATGATGCTGAGGACCACACTTTTGAGAAAGTGGTCCAAAAACAGTGTCTAAGAACTGAGTCTAAATTACTTTTAATATTTATAAACAATAATTTATTAGAAAAAACCCATATATAGCACGCATACCAAAATAATGATGCCAGCCCTCAACTTTCCTGTTACTATGATGTGGGCTTAACTTTGAACAAATCTTTAAGTCTCAATTTTATTAAGTATTTTCAGCTATAGTTTCATCTGCATGAATGGCAAATCATAAATCTTAAATGTGTAAATGTCTGTTCATGGATATTTTCTCATCCAATATTCTAGTTGTTTTTCAAGTCTGACAGTTGATTTATGATTTTCCTAAATTTCTTATCCATAAGTTTCTCATTCTATTACTTATTTTTTTACTTACAAATTAATTTTACCAAGCACACAATTTGCTGTGTTATATTTGTTTACTTTTTGGTAATAGTACTGGGAATTCGGGGCCTTGGGTATGCCTACAGCCAAGCAGGCAATCTGCCATGTAACCCACATCCCCAACCCTTTTTTGTTCCATTTTTCAAGAGTTTTGCATCTATGCCTATAATTCTCCTAGTTACAATGCTTTTCAAATTAGGATGACAAGTATTTACCACCAAGCAGATTTTCTACCTCCCAAATAGCTTAAGATTACAAACATGAGCCACAGTGCATAGCTAACATCTTTCTTATAATTAAGATTCTTAAGTGTTTCATGCTCTATTTTATCAGTTAGACAAGTAGGATGGGTTAATAAAATTTCCTAATCAGCTTCTATCAGTCTTCTTGGATTTTTTTTTGTTTGTTTCATCTTTATCACTTATTTTTGTAAACTGCTCAAGCCATGCTTTATTTATAGCAGCTTGTCCACATATAATCTCTGCAGTTCAGAAAACTACATCTTGCAGTTTGCATTTTTACCCCAACTTTCTAAATTGCATTGATTTATTTCTGTCTCTTAAGCCTAAAACCATTTATTACAACAACAAAACATCCTCGTATTCTAGTGATCCAGGAACAAAGTCTACCCGCTTACTATGTAGGGAGCATTGACAGATGGCCAAATGGGGTGATAGCTTTGATTTTAATGTGTCTTAAGAGAGTAAATGAAGCAGAGGCAACCTTCATCTCCTGTGAAAAGTTAGATTTTTGAGTGGCTTGTCAGCTGGATTTCTTACAGTATCTACTTAAAATGAAACAAACCAACAGAATCTATGACATACTTGCATAATTATTGAGATCAAACTGTGATAAGGCATCTACTTTCTCTTTGGGTTTTTTAGGACCAGGTTTGGTGTCTTCTCTTTTTTTCCCAGTGGTATCTTTGGAATTCTTTTGGCCTGTACCGTTAGGCGTTCCTTCCTGGTGGTGTGAAGAATTGCCATTGACAGAATCACCACCAGTAGTGCCTGCAGACTGGTCATCAAATGGCCTACAGAAAAACGAGACATTAATCCAAACAAGAGAAAAATCCTTTTCTTGATGGTTCCTCAAGTTTAATGTAAGACCAAACAGCAACGGATAATAGGTCAAGTCTAATACTAACAAGTCATATCAACATTTTTAGTTCTTTTCAGCAACTCTAACTTCAGAAGATTTTTCATTATTATTATTTCTTAAAAATTTGTTTCCAGTTGAGAGGCTTGAACTCAGGGCCTGGGTGCTGGCCCTGACCTCCTTTGCAGAAGCCCAGCACTATACCACTTTGGGCCACAGCTCCACTTTTGGCTTCATGCATGCTAGGTAAGTACTATACCGCTAAGCCACAGTCCCAGCTCCTCATTATTCATTTTTTATCATTATAAATCAACTAACATTGTTAATAGCAGAAAGTTTCTGTGATCTTATCAAGTCTGAATTACTTAGAACTGAATCCTCCCCTAAAGGCGGGCAACATAGGAAAATAAAACTTAATAGGTGTTGTGGCACATGCCTGTAGTCTCCATGCTTCTTGGGAAGCAGAGATAGGACTACTATGAAGTCAAGGCTGGCACAACGAAGTTAGGGAAAACCTGTATCAAAAACACAATACAAACAAAACAGGAGTATGGCTCAAGTGGAAGAAACCTTGCCTAGTACACTGGAGACCCTGGGTTGAATGCCTAGTGCTCCCTAACATCTTCCACAGTGTAAAATATATTCTTAGGTAAGCAGGTACTCTGGGAAACACAACTGGCCTGAACTTTCTTTAAATTATCTGAAAGGTAAAAGTACTTTTGATTACCAGCATGCAAACTAATATATTTTACAAAACAAACTCATAAACTCTGGTTGCAAACCTAGGAATTTGGTCTAAAAAAATAGGACTTACCATAATGGTTGCTTACTAGGTATTACTAGAGGTGTACCAACAATAATTATCTTGATATTTATTTTTCACAAGTCCTTATGAACTATTTACTCATGAGGAAGCAACTACAAAGTGCCAAGAGTCCAGATTTCAATAGAGCCATTAGGAACCTCATACGTAAAGTCTGCAGTGCTCCTTCCTCTTACAATCAATACTAAAGCTTAGCAACTTAAAAAACAAAACACTACTGACACTGGTGTAATGGTGGTTGGGTGGGATTTGTTTCCTGGCTTACCTCTTGTTAGATATTATTGGATTTCCAGAGGGAAATATATCTTTAAGACTCTTGAGAAAACTCAGCACATAAGCTTACAACACGTAAGTCTCAAAGGACACTTGTACAGGACCAGAGTTTTATAAGGGAGAGCTCACAAGTAGTAAGTTGGTCTACCAAATAAATGAAGACACTGTATCCCTCCCCAGAAGACTTAGTTAACTTTGTAGACTGAGGATTCTCCATTTAACCCCCCCTTTTTGTTTAAGCACCCCTACTTACACTTTGAGAAAAGAAAAATGCTTCAGGATATATTATCTCAGTTGGCTCCTTGCCAAACTTAACCAAGAATTCTAGTACAAAATTTTTATATCTGAAATAAAGTACTCACCCTCTCTTCCCACTTTTTGTTGGTGGGCCATTTCTTCTTTCATTCCTAGGACCTGAAAAATTCCTTCCTGACTTGGGTGGACCAGTGTTTCCACGTCGATTCTGGCGATCTATTCCAGGTCTCTGACTAGAAAAACTTCTCTTTGCTATGTCTCTCTTTGGGGGGGCAACATTCTCTCCAGTCTTTACAACTGCCTGTGCATTCAAATCAGCATTTTTTTTTTCATCCCTCTCTCGCCTCTCATTGAAATCACTGCTTTCAGAAGCGGTTTCCCATTCTTCATTTGCCTGATCTGAAGAGTTCTGATTAGATAAATCTGGTGTCTTGTTCCCAGAAATATCGCCAGAAGTATTAACTGGTTCTTGAACTACATTACTAACGGTGCCACTTGTGGGCACCAGGACTTCATTTGTTTTTGAAGCAGCCTCTCTTTCTCTAAGCCGTCTAAATCGAGGAGGCTTATCCTGCCTTGGTGGTCGGGTAGGGCGTTGCCTTCGGGGCCTTTCTCTAGCTGGGTCAAATTTTCGCTCAAACTTTGGAGGCCGTTTATCTGCTGGCATAGGAATAAATTGCTCATGTCTTCTTGGTGTTTCTCCATCTTCTGGTTTAGGAGCCTCTGCTTGTCTTGGATTCCACTGATTGTCCCTATAAGCAGGTCTTCTTAAGGTAGATGGGCGTGATGGACGGCCTCCGGGGTCCCTTCCACCACGTCTGAAAGTACCCCCCCTGCCTCGTCTTGTAGGCTCTCCTTTAGGTAGGAAGCCTGGTTTAGATTTATCATCATCCCTTAAATAAGGCTTTTCTAATGGCCTGTTTTCTATTCGGACATGACTTTCAGGTTTGAAGGAAGACTGGGGCTTTATAGATTTTTTGTTTTCAGATCGATCTTCTCTTTTGGGAAGTTTGCCTTTGCTTAAACTGTCTTTGTCACTTGCACTTTCATGAACTTCACTGTCTGTGTCAGTTTCTGAACCCCGCTGCCGTCTTCTTTTGGGGACAACTTCAAAATCAGAACTCTCACTTCGTGTTTCACTTTCTTCTCGCTGTCTGAGAGGGCCTGAGGGCACATGTTCTGGTCTGGGCTTATTGTCTCTATATTGAGGATAATCTCGAGCATGTCCTCTACCACCCCGTCCACGTCCTCCATAAGAGCCTCTGTAGCTTCGACCTCTGGAGTAATATTCACCTCGTCCGCGGCCTCTGTATCCTTGATCTGGAAACCAATCTCTATCTCTAGCTTCTTTCCAATAGGTCCTAGGGGGCAAAGTGGATTCTTTTTTAACAACTGGTCTTGAGTCCTGTCGAGGTCTCTCTGTAGCAATATCTTTGCTGATAACTTTCTCAGGCTGTTTCTCTTCCTTATTGGTTGGTGCTGTAACAGTTTGTTGGTTTGCAGTTTTAACTGCAGGCTCTACCTGAATACTAGCTGCAGATTCCAAAGGCTTCTCAGTATCTTGAGAAGGCTTTTGAGCCAAAGCTGAAGTTTCTGTTGAAGAAACTTTCTCTTTTTCGGGTTCTAGTTGTATTGGTGGAACTGTCTGTGGTGGAATTGGTGCTGGAGGTGGTGGGGGAGAAGGAAGATCTTTCTTTTCTGTCTTTTCAGGTTTAACAATCTTTTCAGGAAACTTTTCAACCTTTTCTCCTTCTTTCTCTTTCCTTTGCTCTCGTTCCTCTTTCATATCTCTAAGTACAGGTTTTTTAATGGGACCTGATCTTCTCACAGGTCTATCATTACCTTCTTCCCTTCTATTGGAGGATGGTCTTGGGCCCCAGCGAGTTTCTGATTTAGATTTATATACTTTTTCTGGTTTTGGTCCTTCAGAAGATCGTATAAAGCCATCCTTTCTTGGCTTCTCCTCTGGTCTTTCTGATGACTCTTTTGTATCAAGGCATCTGCTTGTTACTTTAGGAATGCTTACAGATGATGGCTCATTTCTTTGCTCCTCTGATTTTTGTATATTGCTAGATCCATGGGAAACACTTCTTTTCCGAGCAGGCTGACTTTCTAGTGCTGAAATCCTCTCATCTGTTGGAGGTAAGGTCTTTTGATCAGGTACTTCAAAACAAGTGGACTGATTATTTGTATCAGTATGGTGAGGTCTAATGTCTTCCACAGATCTGCTTAAAAACTTATGGACTTCTGTGTCATTGGGTTGTCTGACGAAGTCGGTTTTTGAATGTGTTTCCAACTGACCATGTTCCACAGGGTAAGCAGCAGAAATTTGCTCTTGCTCCAATGCAGTTTCAGGCCTATCATGGGAGCAATTCAAAAGTTTAACTGACATAACAATGTTGCACATATGTACATATATCGAAAAATAACTAGTCCAAATTAAAATGCACAACTATGAACCTTAATCTTTGACCCTGATTAAAAATTGTAGTGCATCATTATTCACAGCAGCCAAGTGGATATGGACGAAATGTCTAGCTACAGATGATAGAATAAAGAAAATGTGGTATGCACATGAAATGGGAATATTAAATTATTACTCAGGGATATAAAAAGGAGCCATTGTCAAACTGGGTGTCAAGCTACTGAGGAGACCGAGATGGGAGAATCAAGGATTTAAGTAAGCTTGGGCAGGAATATTCTTGAGTCTTATCTCCAATTAAACAACAAAAAGGCAGAAATAGAGCTGTGGGCTCAAGTGGTATATTGTTAGCTTGGAGTTAAAAAAGTTCAGAGATAGCACCCAGGCCTTAAGTTCAAGCCCTAGAAACAAATCTCCCCACTCTCACACAGTGCTCTTGTCATTTGCCACTAAGGACAAATACCTGATGACTTCTCTACTAGAAAATATTCAAATATAGCAACAGAGAACAAAAAATAACCACCAGGGGCAGAAGATCGGTAAAAATGGTGAAAAGAAACAAAATAAGGAGTACCTTATTTTATTCCAATGTTATAAAATTTCAGTAATGAAAGATAAAGGCACAAAGCTATTATAAAACATTGGACTTATATTGGAAACTCACAATTTAAACTTTATAGAGTAGACATAATGCTACCTGTTTTAAAAAAACTCATTCATCAAGATGCACTGTACACATAAGCTGACATGTTGAATGGTAGCCCCTTTATACAACTACTTAAATAAAATCTAATAAAAGAATATACCTTTACCAAGAAAAGACTATAACTTCCACTTGGAATACAAGTCTGTCTGTCCCAATTACATGTTATTACTAAACAATGTACTTTTTGACCATTTCTTTCTACTGGAAGAACTGTTATCAACATTTTCACTAGGTTGGATAAGCATGGTAAGTACAAATAAACTTCTTTACACATAATCTACAATACAATTTGTTTTGAACATTTAATGCTAAATTTCTGCATCTAGTTCATAAAAAAGCTTAAATCTACAAAGAAATTTTATTTTATTTTATTTATTTTGGCCAGTCCTGGGGCTTGGACTCAGGGCCTGAGCACTGTCCCTGGCTTCTTTTTGCTCAAGGCTAACACTCTGCCACTTGAGCCACAGCACCACTTCTGGCTGTTTTCTGTATATGTGGTGCTGGGGAATCGAACCCAGGGCCTCATGTATACGAGGCAAGCACTCTTGCCACTAGGCCATATCCCCAGCCCCTACACAGAAATTTTAAAAAGGAAGGAAAATAATGTGTCCAAAGACAAAAATGAAGAAACTAAATAGAAGAAATTAGTTATGGATCAGAAGGATCTTTAAGGTCAGCATTTCCTTTTGTTAACCACAATATTCCATTTAGTCTATTAATAAATTTTTCTTTAATAATCTTTTATCTATTTATAACCTTGTATCTTCAGGTTCTTCAGGAGCCTTTGGAGTAGTTGCCTGCTGAGGCTCAGCATGAGGATAGGGTTCTGACCCCCACATCATACGAGGCTCAGAAAGAGAAATTGCATGATCTCTTGCAGATCGAGCTATATGTTCAAATGACTCGGAACTGTTTGGTGACCCTTCCATCTGGTCTCTTCTCATTAATGGCTTAGTAGGAATCATTCCTGTAACAGAGTTTACAGAGAGATCAGTCAAAAGAATTATGGACAAACAGCCATCACTAATTATTTGGAATTTTTAGTTTTTTTTTTTAATCTGAGTAAAAATAAACAAAGGTTGATGGGAAATTATATGAAAGCTGTCTGAGCTACTCAGGAGGCTGTGATCTGAGGATTACAATTACAGTTCAAATACAAGCTTGAGACTCGTCTCAACAAACAAAAAGCTTGAAGTTGTGGCTTCAGTGGTAGAGCACTAGTCTGGAGCAAAAAAGCTCAAGGACAGAGCTTAGATTCTGAGTTGAAGCCCCAGGACTGACATCAAAAACAAAACAAAACAACAAAAACCTGTTCTGGGAATTTGATTTTATTAATGCTCTGAAAATACTGAAACCACAACAGCCTATTTTTACTTTCAAGGGGAAAAAAATAGTCATTAAAACATACCAAGCACTGTATCTCTAAGCATGTTAATATTAAATATCAGAATTATAGCAACAGAGTAATTTTCCAGAGAAAACTATTTGCAATAGCAATTCCATTACATAAATCAATATTCTATTTAATATGCCATTTTAATAATATATCAGGATGATTCTTTTTTAGGAGTATGGTGGGATGGGAACAAAGAGGGTCTTGCTATGTAACCTAGTCTGGCCACAAACTTCTGCTTCAGTTTCCAGAGTGCTAGGATTGTGCCTGGTTCAAGTTGATTATTGGTCAGCTTGTTATGACATTTAATTTTCCTCAGTGACGTTCTGATAATAGATGATCTGGGTTTATTCTAATGAGTTCCATAAAGATACTAATTATGTTGGCTATCTTATGAATAAATTCAGTTAGGCTGGTAAAAAATATGAGGATTTAAAAAGGTGGTATAAAGCTGAGAGCTGGTGGCTCTTGCCTGTAAAAATAGATAAAATTCAAATAATTAACTACTAAAGGAATGGCAAACTGAAATGGCAGACTACTTCCTTAACACCCAAGTTTCTGAGCTCAAATCTCAGTACCACTGGGGGATGAGGGGCGGATGAGGGGGATTTAAACTAAAACCATTTTAGCCAACTGTAGGCATTTAGAAGACATAGAATAATTGCCATTTAAAAAATTTAAACAGGCTGGGAATGTGGCTTAGTGGTACAAGTGCTTGCCTTGCATGCATGAAGCACTGGGTTCCTCAGTACCACATACATGAAAAAAGCTGGAAATAGTGCTGTGGCTCAAGTGGTAGAATGTTAGCCTTAGGTAAAAGAAGCTCAAGGACAGTGCCCAGGCCCTGAGAAAAAAAGTATTCATAAAACAAAAGGAACTAGGTATTTTGGTCTTGTCATTCAGCTGATATAAGTACCTGTATTTTTTATTTTTGGGCTGAGTTATATTATCAAAATCTAGAGTTCCCATAAGATTACAATTCTAAAAGTGAGACTAAAATTGAGGGAAGGGCAAGAAAACATGGATTCTCTTCTACCAAACTGAGAAAGGCTTAACAAGTCAATTTTAACTAACCAGGATGAATGGGTGGTATATCCATAGCAGGTCTTCCAGACATCATCCGAGGATCCATGTAGGACTGCATCATCAGCCACCGTGGATCAAAACCCATGGGGGCCAAATGTTGTGGGTGAGGTTGCATGGGCTGGTAAAGAGGTCTGTGTGGTGGAGGAGGGACGGCACTACTAGATGGTTGTGAAGGAACAGTTTGTGGAAGTACACCCTGCTGCTGCTGTTGCTGCCATTGCTGTTGTTTCATTTGTTCCTGAATAAATAAAAGATCTCACATGTTGGGATTCTAGTAAAACATCATGAATTAATACAATCAACTACATCATAAACAATGGCCTTTTTGAATCCACAAGGGAAAAGACAATAATGAAAGGTGGCCAGGTGAAAAGACCAAAAGAACAGGTTACAAAATTTCATCTTACACTAGGGAATCATTCTTAAAATTGAAAGATAGCATCTATAGAGCCTATGAAACAATAAGCCTTTTCAATCTCAAATATTCACATTAAAAACCTTTTTGTACCTGCTGCCTTTGGAATCTTGGTGGTAATGATTTCTGAAACTGTTTGAAATAACCAGATAGTACAGCAGGGCGGGGTTGAGATCCTGATTCAGGTTCTGATTCATGTGCCACTTGAGTGCTCTCCTTGTCACTGCGATTGCTGTCTTGTTGAGTGAAAATTGGCTCCCCTTCTGTTTGAGCAAAAGGTGAAAATACTGTCAAAATGTATTAATTTAACGCTCAGAATGAAGTACAAAAGAATTTACAATACTTCAAAACAGGGGCTGGGAATATGGTCTAGTGGCAAGAGTGCTTGCTTCATATACATGAAGCCCTGGGTTCAATTCCCCAGCACCACATATACAGAAAACAGCCAGAAGTGGCGCTGTGGCTCAAGAGGCAGAGTGCTAGCCTTGAGCAAAAAGAAGCCAGGGACAGTGCTCAGTCCCTGAGTCCAAGCCCCAGGACTGGCAAAATAAATAAATAAAATAAAATAAAATAAAATATGCCAAAAATTAAAAAAAATAGTCCATAAAATACTTAAAACATTCCTTTATATTTTAATATTGGAAGTCATAGATAATTTTACAAAACCTTAGATTTCCACAAAACTGGATTCTAAGAGATCACAGTACAAAATACTGCATTGCACGCAAATATTTATGTAGTTTCTATTGTCCATTTATTTCTATAAATATCAATGAAAACTTAAGTGTCAATATTTAGAACCTATACGAAAACTGGCTTATAAATACTTAAAGGAACAAATGATGACTATTTATAAAAAAAACCAAAAACCTTAAGAAAGAAATATGAAGGGGCTGGGAATATGGCCTAGTAGTAAAGTCCTTGCCTCGTGTACATGAAAAGCCCTGGGTTCGATTCCTCAGCACCACATACATAGAAAAAGCCAAAAGTGGCGCTGTGGCTCAAGTGGTAAAGTGCTAGCCTTGAGCAAAAAGAAGCTAGGGACAGTGCTCAGGCCCTGCGTTCAAGCCCCAGGACTGGCAAAAAACAAAACAGGCAAAAAGGGGGAAAAAAGAGTAAATATGAAGGCAACAGATGAATCATTCAGTTAGTATTCAATTATTGTGTACCAAAAGGAGAACGAGACGTGCATATGCATATTACAAGTTTTTATACTAATAAAAACTAGTTATAATTCTAGAGAATACCATGTCAACAATTATAAAAAACATTTCAAATTCTTTTTTCAGATGACTAGGGATGTTAATAGGAAATTTATTTTTGCAAATGCAAAAATATTGTAAAGAATCATAAACATTTATTTTTTGCATTATATTTAATATCATGAATGTTGAAAAAAAGGATAATAAAGAGTTGGTAAAAGACATAGTAATGTAGGATCTTTAATTAAAAATCAAATAGATGCCCCCAAATGGAAAGCTAGCTAAAATTAAACTGCAATGAAAGACTATATAAAATGTATAGAAGGGGCTGGAGGCAAAGCTCAAGAGGTAGAGCCATTACCCAGAAAAAGTGTTATGCTCCCATCCTAGTACAGAGGTATAGTGATGGTGATGAAAGTACAGTTATTAAAGACAATTAAAGTTATTTATACAGATGTTACCATCCAAAAGTCAAATTAATCAAGGTAATACATGTATTCAGTGGCAGTATTACAATTAAAACATGAATTTCCTTTTTAATGCAGTCTTCTCATTACTAAATCAAGATTCCCAAAGGCTGATTAAAGAATTCAAATATTGAAGTATAACAATGTTACCAATTTCTGTTGTGCTGCATTTCATTTTGCTTTTTCAGTTCTGAGAGAAATTTTCTTACACTTTTATAGGCTTAATCATATAAATGGTAAGAAAAAGTCAACATTAATATAGAAATCTATTTCCAATTAAAAACACAGGGTGGGCACTAGTAGTCATGCCTATAATCCCTGGTACTTGGGAGGTAGAGACTGCAAAAATTATAGCCTTGAGTAAAAAATTATTCAAAAATCAAACAAAAATAGTTGGTATCACCATATTTATGGTAGGAAATAAAGCCAGGCTGGAGGATGGGAAGAGGAGAGCACCAGGGTGAAGGAGAAGTCAAGACCAAGTAAGTGGCATAGTATCTGCTTAGCAAGTATGAAGTCATGAGTCCAAAGTCCAGTATTGCCCCTCCAGATACAAATGAAATAAAATAAAATTTATTTCTATTGTCTCAAGCTACCCATTAGAAATTGGCTTCATTGCAATTAGTCATGGTGTTTTTTTTTAAATTTAATCTTTTATATTTTATTCTCCCCCCCACACTTTATTGTCAAAGTGAAGTACAGAGGGGCTACAATTTCATATAAAGCAGTGAGTACATTTCTTGTTCAATTTGTTACCTCCTCCTTCATGCCATGGTTTTATACTACATTTCTCTATTATGACTTTTAACAAGTATAAGCGACTGCTTAGAAGCTAGTATATTTAAAACAGTAAAAAAGCCAAATCTAAACTGGTGTAGTCATTTGATTATGAGCATGGGATGTTTTTATGAAAGGCAGTTCAAATTTAAAGTTATGAATCAAAACCACTAACTTTTTGTAAGGTTAATGTCTTAGGGAAAAAAAACACCTAAGAGGAAAATGAATACATCAGACTATGAAATGGATTATATTCTGCAGACAAAATAAAATTGAAGCTTATTTCACAACTTCAAGAAACACTACATGTGTTTGTTCATATGTATAACTAGAAGACACGGCTCTCTTATTTTTTAATACCAGTGGTATCTGAAAAGTTACTTGTTTATATTAAACACATACAAACACCCATGGTTGAACTAATTATACATTTTTAAAGTTTATGTAAGAACAAACAAGATAGGTTGGATATAGCTCAATGGTAAAGTGTTTGTCTAGCATGCACAAGGCCTTTTTCTTTTCTTTTTTTTCCAACAGTTTTATTCTGCTTTAGAATAAAAACCTTGCTTCAATATCGTAAGGTGCACTGCAGGTACGCCATGCTTCCTGCTGTTACCCAGACAACAAATGCCCCAGCCAGTGACCAGAGGGCTTGGGGAGACAAGGCCTTTCTCAATCCAAGCAATGTAACAAAACAAAAACAATGAATAAACTATAGTACCTTTATTAGAGCTGTTTTCACTTTCTTGTTTTTCTGCCACAGGTTCTAAAGGAGATTCTTTGGGTTCAATTTTTTCCTCCAGCTTCTCCCTTTCCTTCTTCAACTCACTCTCCTTTTCCTGTTCTTTATTCTTTTGTAGTTCTTTCTCCTTTTCCCTCTGTTGTTCTAACTCTTTCTCTTTTTCTTGCTTACTTTCCTTCTCCATTTCTCTTTGTTTTTCCTGCTCTTTCTCCAGCTCTTTCTCCTTTTCCTGCTGCCTTTCCTTTTCCCTCTCCCTTTCTCGCTCCTGTTCTTGTTCTTTTACAAGTTCTTTCTCACGCTCCCTTTCTTTTTCTCGCTCCTTTTCTCTAATTTCTTCTGGAGATGGTTGCTTTTCCACTATGCCAAGCTTCTCATCTAACCGTTTCAATTTCTCTGCACAAGCTGCCTTTCTTTGTTCCTCCATTCTCCGCTCTTCTTCTTCACGTCGTTTACGAGCACGTTCCACTGCTGCAGAAACTTCAGACTGTTGTTTTCGTCTTTGCTTCCATATTTCGTCTTCATCAGGTACTTGTTGCTTGGGAGGAAAAGAGCCTGGTCTTCCAGATACTGGCTGTCGATCTGGAGGTGGATGCTGAAACATTCACATTTTAGATGAGTATGACAAATTCTGACCATTCCTGGCTATCACAGAAATGGAAAAGTATGAAGGAAAAATGTACAGATAAAGGATATTTAGGAGTGCAAGCACGTTAGCAGCTGCAAAAATATTCAGGATGGCAGCACATGAGATCTGGCAAGATCAATATGCAACAATGGGGAAGAATCAGATAAAGATGCAAATTAAAAAGATGGAGATAGCATTGCCAGTAACACCAAAAAGGAAATCAACATACATAGAGACAATTCTATATTTAGACTGAAAGATCATGAAAATATATCTAAAACTATTACTTGAAATACATTTTTCTCTTAAATAACATAAACTAGACTTTTAAAAACCTTACCTGCTGGGCAAGCAATTTTGGAGGCGGTGGTAGGTGTGAAGATGGTCCACGTTCCTATTGAAAATAATGGAATTTAATGTAACAATTCTGGCCTGGATAAGATATACCTTTTTTTTTTTTTTTTTTTTTCCTGGCCAGTCCTGGGCCTGAGCACTGTCTCTGAATTCTTTTTGCTCAAGGCTACCACTCTGCCACTTAAGCCACAGCGCCACTTTTGGCCATTTTCTGTATATGTGGTGTTGGGGAATTGAACCCAGGTCCTCATGTATACGAGGCAAGCACTCTTGCCACTAGGCCATATCCCTAGACCGAGATATACCTTTAATCATGATATTTTTAAAAAGTGTAAGCACAATTCTCTTCATATTTTTCATTTCTAAGGTTTTTTTTTTTGGCCTGTCCTGGGCCTTGGACTCAGGGCCTGAGCACTGTCCCTGGCTTCTTTATTGCTCAAGGCTAGCACTCTGCCACTTGAGCCACAGCGCCACTTCTGGCCGTTTTCCGTATATGTGGTGCTGGGGAATCGAACCCAGGGCCTCATGCATACGAGGCAAGCTCTCTCGCCACTCGGCCATATCCCTAGCCCCTATTTTTCATTTCTAATACCAAATTAAAATGAGTTTTCTGAAGAAACATGTAAAATGTATGAGACCCAAACATAAAAACACCAGACAAGTTCTATGTAGAATTCTCATTCCTAAGTATGTTAGTAAGTCATATAAAACAATACTTTAACACTATTTAAAAAATCCTCCTTTAATAGGGTTCCTTAAGTTTGTACTTCAATGATACACTAATGCTTTTGGAATAAAATCCAAACTTTTATAGCATTCTGTTGTTCTTTGACAGTACTGGAAATGAACATAGGCCCCTGCACATAGTGGCCAAACTTAATACCACAGAATAGTATTCATTTACATAACTCAGTTCCAACAAATGGTTCTTTTAGATAGTAGTTTGATGTGGGACATAGATAAGAAAGCTAAGTATTTCTTGTTTTGTTTTTTTTTTTGCCAGTCCTGGGGCTTGAACTTAGGGCCTGACAACTGTCCCTGGCTTCCTTTTTGCTCAAGGCTAGCACTCTACCACTTACCACAGGGCCCCTTCCGGCCTTTTCTATATATGTGGTGCTGAGGAATAGAACCCAGGGCTTCATGTATATGAGGCGAGCACTTTATCACTAGGCCATATCCCCAGCCCCCTAAGTATTTCTTAAATGTGACTTACTTTCTTCTTTACTCTTCCTAAAACATGAAATCACACTCTTACCTTTGTTTACTGGTTAATTACTACTTTTAAGAACTGGATCAGGGGCTGGGAATATGGCCTAGTGGCAAGAGTGCTTGCCTCGTATACATTAAGCTCTGGGTTCGATTCCTCAGCACCACATATATAGAAAATGGCCAGAAGTGGCGCTGTGGCTCAAGTGGCAGAGTGCTAGCCTTGAGCAAAAAGAGGTCAGGGACAAGTGCTCAGGCCCAAAGTTCAAGGCCCAGGACTGGCAAAAAAAAAAAAAAAAAAAAAAAAAAAGAACTGGCTCAGGTATGAAGTCCGTTGCAAAAGCCTTTGAACTATGTCTTTAGGACATCACATTGTGAACTCCACCTTATCATGTATCATATTGCATGCATTAAGTATACTCATGGTTATTAGCTGTTCTTTATCCTTTTAGACACTGTCAGCTACCTTCTTTTAGCTTCCTCGAAGGATATATTATACTTGTTTTGCACAAACCCAAAAAATATATGCCAACTATGTTACGATTCCTTAAGGAGAGTTAAACTTTCAATCTTGAAGGTATGCCTTCATTTCCAGTTCCTGCTAACCTTTATAGTAACATAAATATAATCAAATATACTTGTTCCCCACATTACCCCTTCTCAACAATGATCCAGGCCTCTTTCTTCAATGTACATTACCAGTAGATGTCATTTACCTACAAACACAGCATACCATCTCACACATAGGCCCAACTACATAGTGCACTATATTTAGTAATTGATAAATGTTCACTTTTGCTTTAGAAAAACAGTATTATCCTTCCACTTTGAAGTATCTAACAAGAAAAAAAGGAAACCTTTAGCTTCTGCTTGGTAATTTTAGCCACTATTTAATATAATAAAATGTGAGATCCAGGACACTTAAAAATCAAGTCCCCATTCTGTAAGTCTCATTCCAACTCTAGATAACAAAACTAATTCACCCACATAATCAGTAATGATGGAGCTCAGCAAACCTGATTAAATGTAGGTCCTTTCCCATAAGGTCCTTTTGCCACTGGCAGCTGAGCAGGCATCTGGGAAGGTGATTTTGCATTGTTAACTTCTTCTGCTTCTTTCCGGTTTTCAGTGTTTTCAGAAGCTTTTGAAGTTTGATCTTCACTGAAGAATCAAAGAGCAAAAGAGTTAAGAAAGTAAGAGTGAAGGATGATGTAAGCAAATACATTTTTTCTAGGAAAAAAAAGTTTCTCTATGGTCCTGGGGACAAAAACATATCAAAGAATGAGATGGGTGTGGCTTAGTGACATTACTCATACCTGGTTCAAAGGAATACAAGCCCCATCATTTAAGTAATATTAACTGTTTTCTATTTATTTACTGATGAGACAATATAAACCAAAGTATAGTTTTAAAAAATCTGAACAAATCATAGAAATCTTATATCAAAAAGCCATGTCTGAGTAACTATACCAACACATGTATCCTGAGTATTTTAAAAGGACAATCGATCAGGTGCTGGTGGCTCATGTCTGTAATTCTAGCTACTCAGGAGGCTGAAATCTGAGGACTGCACTTTGAAGTAAGCCCAGGCAGGAAAGTCCACAAGACTTTCATCTCTAATAAATTACTCTGAAGTGGTGCTGTAGCTCAAGTGTAGCAAAGAGAAGCTCAGGGGCAGCATCCAAGCCCACAGTTTAAGCTCCATGGCTGGCAGAGAAAAAAAAAAAAAGCATCACTTTTTTGATGCATAACCCATATGTTGCTTACTCTTATGATCCTAAAAAAAGGGCAGAAAATACAAAACTTTTCTAATGTCCTATTGCTAAGTTTAAAAAACCAAGGAGAGACTATTAGAGAGTGCACCACCATGTTCTACAATAGTTTTGAAAAATGTTGTATCTATGCAGCAAAGTCAATTTGAATGTTAAAAAAAGTCAAATATGCTATAAATCAACTGTACAACTCATGGTGGGGGAGGGAAATGAGGAGGGGGGAAATGAAGAAGGTGCACACAGCCTTATGTATGAAACTATAACCCCTGTGCACATCACTTTGACAACAAAGAAATACATTCTCTTAAAAAGTCAAGAAAGGGCTGAGAATATGGCCTAGTGGTAGAAAGCTTGCTTAGCATGCATGAAGCCCTGGGTTCAATTCCTCAGCACCACATATACAGAAAAGGCTGAAAGTGGTGCTGTGGCTCAAGTGGTAGAGTGCTAGCCTTGAGCAAAAAGAAGCCAGGGACAGTGCTCAGGCCATGAGTTCAAGCCCCAGGACTGGCAAAAAAAAAAGAAAAAAGAAAAAAAAAGAAAAATCCAAGAAGGTGAAGCAGTTATAGTAATCCAAGAAATTTTTCTCCAATTTTTCAAATATAGGTCATCCATGTAAAAATTTAAAATGGTCTGATACCTTATATGAAAATATCGCCAGTCAAATGTCAAGAACCTAAATAGCCTTTATAAAATGTTCTTTCCTTTGAAAATTCCACATTAATTACACTTCATTCGCTGTACGGTATCAAATCTTATTACTTTCCTAATGCAGTAAAAACTCCTTGAAGAATGAAGGCATTCTATTTCTTGAGTTGTTCTATGAACAATTCCATATTGGTATCAGTAAAAAGCATCACAACAATTTACCTGCTATTCTCTTTAGGACTGCTACTTCCTTGTTCATCATCATCACTGAAATTCAGTTGTTCTGTATAATCGACTTCCATCTGAGCACCTGTTAAATCAAGGAAAACTCAGACTGACTGCTTAAAATCAACAATTTAAAACACTTAACTAATTTTGCATCTTACCTGCCCAACCTTCATCAGCTTCAGCATCTAGGTTATCAAACTTATCAAGTTCTTTCAGTTCTGATGCACTAAGGATGGATGGGCGTTCAGGCTCAGAGGCCCATGAAGGAGGAGGGCCTCTTCCTCGAAGTCCTCTAATGAATGAGAAGGCATTGTGGAAAAAGATGATGTCTTAATTATACAATATCAGGCGAAAGTTTAAAGACAAAAACAGTATTTAAGAAATTAGTAATGGTGCACAAATGTAATAATGTGTAATTCTTTTTTTTGGCCAGTCCTGGGCCTTGGACTCGGCCTGAGCACTGTCCCTGGCTTCTTCCCACTCAAGGCTAGCACTCTGCCACCTGAGCCACAGCGCCCCTTCTGGCCGTTTTCCATATATGTGGTGCTGGGGAATCGAACCGAGAGCTTCATGTGTAGGCTTGCCACTAGGCCATATTCCCAGCCCAATAATGTGTAATTCTTATGTAAATGATAGCTATTAAGTTTTAAAAACTCATATAGACTCAAAAATGAAATGTGCTAAAGGCCAACATTAAACTGAACTTCAAAATATAAAACTATAATAAAGAAAATTACCACTAAGAAGATTTTCAAAGCTGGGCACTGGTGGCTCAGACCTATAATCTTATTTATCTGCTCAGGAGGATGAGATCTGAGGACCAAGGTTCAAAGCCAGTCTGGGCAAGGAATGAGACATCTTATTTCCAATTAATCACCAAAAGCCAGAAGTGGGACTATGGCTTAAGTGGTAGAGCACTAACCTTAAGCTTAAAAAAAATAAAAAAAACCAACAACAAAAACCCCACAACAACCTCCCCCACCCCAGCAGCTTGGGGACAATGGCCTTCAGTTTAAGCTCCAGGCCTAGCACAAAAGAAAAAAATAAAGAAAAAAAGATGTTCAAGGTGGGTAGGTACTGGTGGTGCTCATGCCTGCAATTCTAGGAGGCTGAGGTCTAGAGAATCATAGTTCAAAGCCAGCCTAGGCAGGACTATTATCCCTAAAAACAACCAGCCAAAACCAGGGATAAACTGGCTCAAGTGAGTGTCAGTTGAGCAAGCAAACTTGAGGCTCTGAGCTCAAACCACATACTGTAAAAGAACACTACCACCACCCAAAATAAAGCCCAAGTCTTTTGTTCAGGGAAAAAGGAAAGAGAAAGGGAGGTAGGGAAGAAAAAAAATAGTGCCATCAACTTTAGGACAGATTTTTTTTTAAAAAATAGTACTTGGGTTTTGCACTCTGGTCCCTGCACTTGTTAAACATACATTCTTATCATAAAGCCACATCTCTAGTCCTGATTTTTATTGTGATTTTTCAAATAGGGCCTCTCTTCCTTCTCCTGGACAGGACCCACTTATGTTAGGCTTCAAAGTAGCTAGGACGACTGGCTCTTGAAACTGCATTCATATCTTCCTTGAGAAGGTTTCTTCACAACTTTTTTTCTCCTGGCCTATGCAGGCCTGGAACTGTATCTAAACAATCTCAGCCTCTCGAGTACCTAGGGATTACAATCTTAAACCACCAGTGGTTGGTAACAAAGTTCTTCAAAATTAAACTTCTTAAACAGTGAGGCTTTATCACTATACAATATAAACAGCAACTACACTCATGAGAACACAAAAGTAATTCATCACAATCCATACAACATTCAGAAAGTTAAATGAAGCATATATAAGTCTTCTAGACTTTTGTTGTTGTTTTAGTGGTACTAGGGATTGAACCTGGGGCCTTGCCTTTGCTAGATGGGACTTTACCACTGAGCAACATCTATCGCCCAGACTTTTGTGCAATAGTCTTACTTGTTTGTTTCAGATAAAGAAGGTGGGAACCGCATGGGACCATGTAGAGGAGGATATGCCATTCTTGGGTACTGCTGAAACATCTGAGTGAAGAAAAAATTAAATTTAATTACTGGTAAAACATTTTCAATTTGACTAGTTGTGAAATTATAACTTGTAGAATTAGTGACAAAAATATTAACATTTCGTTTTATTTACTAGGTAAAGACAACCTCCTACACAAAACCAAGCAGTTTACAAGACCACTACCTCCTAAGTACTAAGATTTCAGGCTTCATACCTGTCCTTATGTACTTTTTCTTTTTTAAAATTGTTATTACAGAGGTGATGTACACAGGGGTTACGAGTCAGGTAATAAGTACATTTCCTTTCATACCAGTGTCATCTGTTCCCTCATTCTCTCCCAAATCCTCCCTCCCATCTCCACTCTCAAGTTGTATAGTTCACTTTTATTAATGTTCAGTATACTCCAGTGCCATCCCCACCCCCTCCCACATATATACATGTGCACACACCATATATAAATAACAGAAGTCTTTTGCTTCCATATCTTAGGAATGTTTCAGTATGTATATTATTTTACATAAATATGAAGCAGTGCTCTCCTAAGACTATCCTCTTTTGGTTTAATTGTATGTATATAGAATCCGGTGTAATTTGTCATATCGCAGCCTGTTTTAAATCTAACTTCCATATATCAGAGAGAACAAGTGCTGTTTGTCTGATTTTGGCTTACCTCACTCAACATGATTTGTTCTAGTTTCTATACATTTCTCTGTGAATGCCATTATTTGATCCTTTCTAATGGCTGTGCAAAATTCCATTGTATATAGGTACCACATTTTTTTTTTTTTTGATCCACTCATCTACAGTGGGCCACCTGGGCTGGGTCCTTATCTGGGCTATTGTGAATAGTGAAGCAATGAACATGGCTGTGCAGGTGTCCTTACATATCCTGGCTCATGATGTTCAGAGTAGATGCCCTGGAGTGTGGTATGGCTGGGTCCTAGGGAAGATCTATGTTTAGTTTTTTCAGGAACCTCCAGACTGCTTTCCAAAGTGGTTGTACTACTTCACATCCCACCACCAGTGCAGTGGGGTTCTTTTTCCTCACATTCCCTGCCAGCATTTGTTGTTGTCTGAATTCAAAATGTTCAATCTTACTGGGGTGAAATAGAATCTCAGTTGTTTTGATTTGCATTTCCTTTATGGCCTGGGATGATGAGCATTTCCTCATTTGTTTCTGTACCATTCTTTCCTCTTACTCTGAGAAGTCTCCCCTTAGCTCCCTTGTCCATTTAGTGATTGGTTTATTAAGTTTGGGAGGGGTTAGATTCTTGAGCTCCTTGTATAGACTGGATATTAGGCCTCTGTCTGATGTATTGCTGGTAAAGATATTTTCCTCAATTGGTTGGCTATCTTTCTAGCTTAGTAATATGTCCTTAGCTGTGCAGAAACTAGTCTCACTTGTCACACCTCTCTTCTATCTGTTGTGCCTCTGGGACTCTATTCAAGAAGTTCCTGCCTATGCCTACAAGATCTAATGTCTCTTACTCTCTCATGCAGTACTTTTAGAGTTTTGAGTCTGAGATTGAGGAATTATTTTCTTTACAGATGTGTTAATGGCATATATTTACCCCTGAAAATCCTTAAAAAATACAAGGTAAACGACCTATAAATGAAAGAATATACCTACTTTTTTTAGTGTTCTATAATGATGTAAGGAAACTTACTCTATTTCATAGCTATTCAAAATGTCTAATACGAGGGATGGGGAGAACAATACAAGGGGTGACACTGACCAAGATGCACTGTACTTACAAACTAGCATGCTGAATTGAAACTTTTGTCCAACTAAAGATAATCTTAAAATTTGAACAAAATTTCTATAATCAGAAGTAAAAAAATTATCCAGACATAGCAGCACACACAGCACTCAGGAAGCTGAGGTGTAAGGACTTCAAGTTCAAGGCTAGCCTGGGCTATACAGTAAGACACTGTCTCAAAACAAATGCACAGTGACAGAACAAAACAAAACCTAACTTTCAAATTAAAGTAAACTCTTGGCTCTTTTTTGTGCCAAGAAACCTCCCTTTAGCAATCTGTTAGTCTTGTAGACTTCTTCTCAGAGAAATGTTTTATATTCATTATCTATAGTCCACAATAATTAAAAAATAACTATACTAAACCTATTGCCATAAAACTTTTTAAAAACATAAGTTTGTGATACATGTTGCTTTATTAAGCCACAAAACAGTCTACGTGTGGGATCATTCATGTTTTGAAGAAATGTTGAATATGAGGTTAAAATACCTGTTATTTCTATTACGGATACACGTGTACTGATAATATTGTTTACTATGCTCACATTTTAAAAATGTTAATTTTCAGTTAGGTATTAATAAGACAGACTTAAACCTGCCAATTGCCCCCCAATAGCATTGACTAGCATACTTACATAAGGAGGCATCATAGCTCTGTACTGGGAAGCAAGGGCAGGCTGCTGTCCATTGAGTTTAGCCTGTGGAGGACCACAAGCTATTCTCTTTTCCACAACCTTCAGGATGTCATTTTGTTCTGATGGTATAGCTGGGTTTTCATCCTGGGTAAGGAGTTTTTCATCCTGATCAGATGAACTGGCAGATTTACCACCATCTCTCCAACAAGCAACATCTGGTGTGGAGAGAAAAAAAGAATAAGAAATTATTTGAACAGGAATACTGAAAGCAACTTAAGCACATTTCAAGAAAATAAAGCAAAGCAGCAAGATGAAGCAGCAGGGCTAGTTTATTTAATGACACTGACTAATGCTAATAAGAGTAGTGGATTCCAAAACAGACTAAAACTATGCAATGACACCAAAGTTTGATAGATTAAAATCACTGTTCTCATTTGATTCACATGTTACATGATCATGTTTCAGGACAGGACAACTGAGCTTGCTGAAGGAAAGGAAGGTGAGATTTTCCAATCCAGAAGCATTGATAGTGCTCTCATCTGTCTGCTTTTCACTCAACTCCTGCTATTCCCAAGTGTCCAGATGAGTAAATTTAGTAACATCTGGCTTAACCAAATAAAATCACTATGTGGTATTATTACAAAGAAGCCCCATATGGTAGTCAACCTCCTCCAAGATGGCTTAAATGGCTTCTACCCCAAACTCATTTTGTGTAGGTCCCTCTCACAGTATATCAGGGTTGATCCATAAACTTGTATCCCTTTCAAAATTAGGTTACCCAAAATGGCGGGATTCTTTTGGTGTTTGGGATGTCTGTCTCTCTTCACTTATTTTGGGGAAGCTGTGTTATCAACAGCCCCAGTTAAAGGGGGCTCTAGGTAATACCCAAAAGCTATACAAGTGATAGGAAGTACATCTCCATTCAAGGCAGTCTTAGCTCACAGCTTTCAACCTGTAAGAATCTGTCAGCCATAACGTATAAATTACTCTTCAATTAATGATCCTTAGATGCTGTGGAAAAATGTCCTGTATCACCAAATGTTTCATGAAGCAAGATAGCTTAATAGTGAAAACTTATTAATGAACAAGAAAACTATAAGTTGATACAACTACTTTTATATATACTCACTGACATTATGAAGACTTAATATGATTTATTCATGATCTATGCATATTTCATAAGTAAAGAAATGTGAAATGTAGCAAGTCACTAGAAATACATTTATAAACAGAAAAACCTATTCATGTGTATAGATAAGGAATTTTGAGAAATTCGGTAATGATCTGTATTTATGTTTTTAGTTTTTACTTTGCAATGCACACAATTCCTGCACTATCCAAAATGTTTCCTTGTTTAGTTTTCACTCAGAAAGCAAGGAATCACTCAATACTAATAATAGAGAAATGGTCAATGAACATAATTTGTAAGTGGTTTTTCATGGAGATTGTTCAAAAACAGTGCTGTAAAAAAGGATTGAATATATATGGCTAGCTACAAGAGTGTATCCTGTTATCCCATTATTGCAGCACTTAGGAAGCTGAGGTAGGATAAAACAATCAGATATAATCATACGCAAACGTTACCTGAACATTTCAGTAAAATGTTTTGTTTTAAATTCTAGGTAAAAAGCCCCAAATTTCCAGCAAGATCTCAAGTCACAGTGATACTTTCAGTACAAAAACGTCCTCAAAGGTGGTACCGGTGGCTCAGACCTGTAATCCTAGCTATTCAGGACACTGAGAGCAGAGGATCATGGTCTGAAGCCAGCTCAGTAGAAAAGTTCATGAAACTCTTCAGTTTATCACCAAAATGCCTCAAGTTGGAGCTATGGCTCAAGTGATAGAATGTTAAGCCTTGAGGAAAAGGAGGTCAGGAACAGTGCACAGGCTCTGAGTTCAAGCCTCAGGACATGGACATGGAGACAGACAGACAGACACACACACACACACGACAAAGCAACAAACAACATACTCAAGTGGCAGGTGTAGTAGTAGTAGTCGTCATTGTTGTCTATTTGTACTAAGCAGATCACATAATCCAAGAACATTTATGAGGTACATCCAAGATAAAACAGTATGATTTTATTCTGCAGTTTTAAAAGGTAGGTAGAAAGTACATGCTTACTTGGTGGTCGTAAACTGGGTCCAGGTCCATAGTTGTCATCATTTGCTTCCTTTTCTTTTTTTTCTTGGTCTCCAGCTGCTTGCAGGCTAGGAAATTCCTGCTGAAATTGACTGTTCACCTGGATACCTATAGATTTTTTTCAAAAACATATTAAAGGCAACTTTTATACTAACAGTAATTCAAATAGCCCTCCCAGGATAGTTTCTTGCATCTTTCTTATAAATTATTCCTTATTTCAATAGTGTTCATATCCATAAAAAAATTTTATCTCAAATCTTTGCAAAGTTATTGAACAGCCATGAGGAGATAAAAACCTAAGGAACCTAGCAGATATATACCAGAGAATATTTATATTCAAAATGATCAGTTTTGCTTTTTTTTTCTTTTATTATGATTCTTTGACACCCCAGTACAAGTCAAATTCCTTTATTCAAAGGTTAACAAGATGTTAGCAAGACGTTAACAAAATGTTAAAAAGACAGCTCATGCCTGTAATCCTAGCTACTCAGGAGCCAGAAATCTGAGGACTGTGGTTCAAAGCCAGCCTGGGCAGGAAAGTCTATGACTCTTATCTCCAATCAAACACAGAAAATGCTGGAAATGGTGTTGTGGCTCAAATGGTAGAGTACTAGCCTTGAGCAAAAGGAGCCCAGCGACAGTGCCTAGGCCCACAGTTTAAGCCTCAAGACTAGCAAAACAAAACAAAAAATAATAATTAATTTAAATTGTATTACTGAAATAGTCTTGTATTGGCAGTTGGAAATGTTCTAAATTTATCAGAGAAACTACTTGTATTTTTCACTGCTAACCTTTTCACCCCCACTTAGGTACTTAATTCTATTTTATAGAGTATGTTTTGCAAGCAAGAAAATTAAATTTCACCATTCCCAGGAGGCAGGCATCTTCATTCTCTAGCTCTTCCACTCAAGACAGAATGTTTGAAATAGGAGAGAGCTTGAGATTACAGACAGAAGTGAACATGATTTTGAATAATCAGTACAATGGATGGTTACTTGTATGTGTCAAAGTATTGATAGTATGGCTTTCTCTTGTTAGGTAGGAATGAAGATAATAAGAAACAGATTAAGAAAGCAAAAGACAATTTAAAGACTCCCTTTTTAAGCATCCTCACTGGATCATGCATGCCTCTTAAAAACTAGCTCAAGACATTTTTTAAAGATCCATTTTAATAATCTGAATGTTAAACTGAAATCCCTTTATATAATTACTTTAAGATAAAGATCTGAATATATTTGTTGATAATGCTTTTTAACACCTAGTCTTCTGCATGGCTGTTCAGTAACTATCAAACCTAACCATATTCCCAGCTAATGTCCACTTACCATCTCCTTGCCCACCTTGCTTGTTACTGGCCCATGATTTTGGAGCAGGAGCTACTTCTGGGGGAGCTGTTACCCCAGGTTTTGGCTGTGCTGGTGATACTTCTGGTGCTCTTTAAAAAAATGTGAATCCATTATTTCAGATATTACATATATAAGTAAAATAAAATCACTATCATACATAAGGTAAATTTGTGTGCTAAATATTTGAACTACAGATTTACTCATAGATGGTTTCTCTCTGCAACATCCTTTTAAAATCATAGTTATTTTTGTTCCCATTTGTCTCTACCATTGAATAATGGTAAAAATGACAGCTTTGTTTTCTATTCTGTTGAATTTTTATTGATAAAATGTGTATGTTTTGAAGTAAACACCAATAAAAATATAAGTTTATAAAAATATAAATTACACATATATAAAAATACATGTGTATATACATATATAAATACAATCTATACAATAAGCCAGGGGATAAGGCTAGGCAAGCTCTCCACTTGGCATCACTGCACTTATTTTTTTATTTTTATTTTTTTGGCCAGTCCTGGGCCTTGGACTCAGGGCCTGAGCACTGTCCCTGGCTTCTTTTTGCTCAAGGATAGCACTCTGCCACTTGAGCCACAGCGCCACTTCTGGCCATTTTCTGTATACGTGGTGCTGGGGAACCAAACCCTGGGCTTCATGTATACAAGGCAAGCACTCTTGCCACTAGGCCATATCCCCAGCCCCGAATCACTGCACTTATTACTATAAAATAATTCAAAATTCAGAGAATATAGTCCACAAACTTAAGCTCTATAAGCAGGGCAGGAATCTGATAATATATATAAGCTCTCAAACCCCATCAAGTATCCAACTACTACTATTTAGCTGGGTCAGGTAAAAGTCCAGCACAAAGCTTGACCAAGAGTAAATATTTGAATGAATAATGATTAAGACACACACTACAAAAATGATTTCAGCTTTCTTGCTCTTTGTTCAATAAAGAGCATTTAAATGTTTCATGTACTAAGCAGACAGAATTCTTTAGCATCAATAAATTTAGGTTAACAGAATTGTTTCATATTAGAAAAAGAACCAGGCATCAAAACTCATCTGATTTGATGAGGAGAACTTGATGTAGGCTATGATAATTTTTCCATGACAAATAAGAGACATTACTACTAGACAAAAGGGAAAAATGAACCAAAAAGTACTAAGCACCAGAGACTTTAAAAGGGCATGAAATATTTAAGATAAAAAGTACATTTAGCATGTAGCAGGAAACCTAAGTTCCCCACCAAGAAAGAAAAGGGTTTCACTCCTTAACAGACTTACTTTTCTTCTTCATGTTGCTCCTGTTTTGATGCCCATCCAGTGCCATCTTTAGGCACAATGTTCACATTAGGATCATTGCCTTTGTTTTCTGCTTTTAGACTTGGGAGGTTAGCTGGTGGAGGCATACGCCGTGAAATACCAACTTTTCCAAGACTTTGTAACCCATGTCGAGCTGCAACTAAAAGATCAGTAACATCAATTTTCTTAGAACATCTATTTTATGTTTTATTCTTCAAATTATATGTATATAACAGTAAGAATTAACAGAATCTTTGAATAACTATTCCTAATACTAAGACAAGGATTTGTAGACTCAGCTTACAAACCCATGACACAATTCAAAGTGAAAACACTTATTCACATCTCTTGAAAACTGTATGCCTTCATAAAAAGGCCAGTGTAAACAAGGCTGAATTCCCCCCCTCCCTGACTTCTAGTAAGTAGCTCCAGACTGCCATTTACAGTAATAAAACAAAAGCACAGAAAAACATTAAATGCCATTTGATTTTACTCACCTGTAGTTTTCTGAGTTTCTAATGATTTTCCCTTGTAAGTGTTAAATAAACTGAGTGTTGCATACTTTTTCCCATCCTTTGCTTTTGTGCTCTGGCCTGACTTCTCCGACATTTCGGTGGAAACTCATCGAGTCCAAAACCTCCTGACACACCCCTTAAAATCAGTCTTCAATAGGTACATAAGAAAAATAAGAAGAAAAATTTTAGAATCAGCCACTAAAAACTTGGTGTACTCATGTTAACAGAATTTCACTATTTCATCAATCTCTTTAGAATGTGCCAAAGTTAATAAAAATAAACAGCCAAACACTTGAATATATTATTTATGGTTTGCAATCACTTAATGCCATCACAGAGAATGTTAAATGAATGTTTCAAATATAGAGAATCTGTGGAAATTACCTACTTAAAAAAGATAAATACATCTTAAGAGGCTTGTAATGACTGACACCATCAGCCCACATACATATATACAATCCATATAATTAGACTTTTATCATTCCCTTAAGTGTACCCTAATCTTGGAGATGCATCCCAACACCTAAAACTAGTCTATTAATAAGTAGGAGAAAGACATTTATCTTCTATACTACTTCCTATAACCTAAACATTTGTTCTGGAGGTTACAGTTGAAATTAAGTAGCTAATTTAACCACAGAAAGCATCAGTAAAGACAATGACAATAGTATGACTTCCACATATACATTAAAAAAAAAAGTACAAGCCACATGTCAGAGAACAGGTCCTAAAACTCAGGGACCTTGTGCATACTAACTAGGCAAGTGCTTTACTGTTGAGTTACACCCCCATCACACACACATACACACACACACACACACACACACGCCTCTCTACACATAGTTGTTTTTTTTTCCCTTAAAGTTTGGCCCAGGGCTTGAAATCAGAGTGCTGTCCCTAAGTACTAAGGAGGCTGAAATTTGAGGATTACAAGTTTGAAGCTAGCTCAAGCAAGAAAGTCTATGAGACTTATTTCTAACCACCAAAAAGCTGGAAGTGGAGCTGTGTCTAGTAGTAGAGTATTAGCCTTGAGGAAAAACAACAACAGAAAGTCTCAGGGACAGTACTCCAAGGCCTTGAGTTCAAGCCTTAGGACAGGTGTGCACATATACATGTGCAAGCGCTTTAAGTTCAAAATTTTAGTTCACCAATAAGAATCCTATACTAATATATTGCCAATTTACTGTCATGTTTAATTATATTTTCAGGGGTAACATCATTTGAAGAGACGTACTCCCAGAATCTAGCCTATTAATAAAGTTCTCACAAACAGCATGAAAAAGAGTAATTATACTGACAAAAAAAAAAAAAAGACAGCAAATATTCACTATATGTCAAAATTCAAAGAGGTCTTTTGCTAGGTCAAAAAAAAAAAAGGAACTAATGCATCAAGAAAAAGTCAACTTTGCTCTTTAACCCTCTCTACTAACCCTCATTTGATGGTTAATAAGTAAAAAATTTTCAATATCAGACCTCTTACAATACCACTACTCAAGCAACAATCTTGGAGCATATCCTTCCTTCCTTCTCTGTTACCCAAGAGACAATCACAGTACAACTTCCTAGGAGCAAATCTGTAAGACCACTTGCATCTATACCTATCCTTTTTCTCTTCCACCAATTGCTACAGTGGTTATCAGTATCCATCTCAGGAGTTTTGATTTTAATTAGAACACAGACATCTATTCATATCAAAGTTTGAAAAACCAAGCAGAAGAAGAAAATGGCAGTTAAAGCATTGACAGGGAATATAAATACATGATAAGATGTACATTCCTTACCACAGTCTGACCCACTCAAGAAGCATAAACATTAAACCTCAAATAACTTACCACAAAACTACGAAGTAGATGTACTACAATACTCAATTTCATACCTAAGAAAAATTCAAAATAAGGTATCGGGTTCAGCTTGTCCACTTCCTTACATTAGGTAAACATCACACAATTTAAATAGTTACATAATATCTGCTTTAACTATAAGCTGTCATAAAACTAGCCTTAATTTCCCTAATTTTAAATGTAAGCCAATTAATACCAATCCTCAAATTCTTCCCTAAATTGGAAGTACAGGTATACATCCAAACTTATGAGGTTATTTTCTTCTTGATACCAAAGCCAGACAAAGGCACCAACAAGAAAGCTATAGACCACTATGAACACATGTGAAAATCATCAAAAAAAAAATTAAAAGACATCTGAATGCAACAATACATCTAGATTATATGCCACGATCAAGTGTGATGTGTCAAGAGAAACAAAATCAATGTGATAATCAGAAAAATAAATTGATCACCTCAGTAAATGCAGAAAAATCTCTCATCTTTTCCTAATAACAACTCTTGATGAAACCGATACCCAAAAAGTAGTAACAATATAATGAGAATTACCAAAGCTAACGTTAAGAGTCGAACAGAAAAAAAACTCAAAAACAATTCCTCTAAGATGTGGTGTAAATCTAGGATATCATATCAACACAGTTCTATTAAAAAAAGAAATGGAATTACTAAAATCAATTGTATTTCTTTTCACCAGTACTATTTGAAATCAAGAAACAATTCATTTCCCATAGCAGCAAAATGAACAAGATGCTTAGGAATAAATTTAACAAAGGAAGTGAAAGATCTGTACACTGAAAATTATTATTGATTCGAGAAATTAAAGATACAAATAAAGTCATCCATCATCTTTGTTTATGATGGAATCTGCCTATGTTATCCAGTTGCTATTCTCAAACTCCTGAGCACAAACAATTCTGCCCAAGCCTGCCAAGTACAGGTATATATTTATATTACCGTGACAGGCTAAAAGTCATCTTGAGAAAGCCAAAAAAACCCAATGTCTAACACACCAAACTCTAATTTCCAATTATAACATCATTATAATCCAAATAGTGTGTGGAACTAGCATAAATAGAGCAATGAAATAAAGGACCCCAGAAATAAAGGCACTTGAATAGACATCTTCCAAAAAAGAAATCTACTGGACAAGTAAGGGCTACAGTCAAGAGCAAAGTATTGTATAGTTCAAATTTGCTGAGTAAATTGTAGGTGATAATCATGGAAGCTGATAATAGGTTAATTTGCTTAACTACAGTAATCATTTTACAGTGTTTCAAGCACCATGTACATATGTGTAAATACACAAAAGTAAAAGAGCAAAACAAAAATAAAACCTTTCTATAAATTATAAGAAATTTCAACATACAAATAAAGAGCATACAATTATTCCTAAAGGCCACAAAATGAAGGGTCTACATAAAGTCAAAGTAAAAGCTCCTGTGCTACAATGAGTAGTTTTAGCTTAAAATTTTCTAAGTCTCCTTTCATTATGAATAAACTAGTATTTATAAATACTTTTCAGTATGTACTTTCTCAAAGAAAAGTAAACAAAGTACAAACAGAGCATTCTGTAAGGTAAGAAAAGTGTACAAAGCAACTATTCAAAGCACTAAAATAGAAAAAGTTCTGCTTTTTGAAGCTTATGAGAAACTCAATCTACTGTAGTACCTACTATACCAGAAAAAGATTAGATAAAAGAACACATGATCACAGTACAGGTACAAATCAAAGGATATTCAATCAAAGATAAAGAGGAACTATGACTTACTGTATCCAAGAAAGGACCAGATAAACGAGAAAGGCAATTCCACTATAATAAGTCAATTGGGGGTACTTTTAGTTCACAGCCTAAGTTTAATTTAACCTTCCTTTCTGGTGTCTTTCTTTTGGAAGGCTTGGGAAACACCCTGAATCTCTAAAATTAGGCTGAAATTTCATGTGAAAAAATGACAGTAAACTTTTTTAAAATGAAGCCTGCTTCTAGGAAATACTATCAAAAGAACCCAAGCAATTCAGAAAGGGTACCACACTAGAGCTCATCTTCGTTTTGTACTATTTATTTAAAGATATATTAAAAAAAAAAGATGATTCCGGTTTGGATACCTAGAATGAAGAAAAGAGTCATGGCTATCTAAGACTCCTAAGAAACTAAAGACCAATACTAATAATCTTATAAGTTCAGTCAAGATCGGTAAAAGGAGAGTTCCTCCATTTTTGAAACAACTCAAAAACTAGACCGTGTGTGCATATATGTATATATACACATACAAATGTATATAACCAACAGGTTTATGATACTTAACAAAAAAGGACAGGGATTTCTGAGAGTTGGGAAACAAGGTTAAGCCATCTAACTGTCTAAATTTACTATCTAAGGGAGTTCTAAGAACTTGAAACAAGGAAGGAAATAAAACTGAAGGCTGGTAGGTCCTTAAGCTAAAAAAAATTAAAGCTGATAGTTCAGGGAGAGCAAGGCAGCTAGCTACCAGTAAGAGTGCTCTAAGATCACTGAGAGAAAACAGTACAGATTTGCAGAGTCACACGAGTATTCAAACAGGTTTATGTGTGTGTGCGTCTGTCCCAAAACCAATTTAAAGAATACTAGGCTGTGTAGCAAGTCTCAAAAACAAACATTATCATGTAGGCAAAGAAGCAGGAAAACATGAAACAAAGAGAACAATCAATTGAAAAAAAAATCCAGTATTTTTTCAGAGAGGAATGTTGTAAGTGCATCCTATTACTTGGCCAATAAACTCAGTAAAGACTAAAGACATGAATAGATCAAAATATATGGAATAAGATATGTATGATGAACATACCTGTTGTCTTGGGATATATAATAAAATGCCTTCTCAAATCATACATAGTTCTTTTTCTATAGTACACATACCTAATTGTTCCAATATAATTTATTGGAAAGACTCTTTACCTAGGGAATTTATTATATTTGTCAAAAATCAGATATTAATATTTACATTTTAGAGTCTAATAGATTCCAAGTAATTTGTTTTTAGGTATTGCATTTACTTTTAGATTGTTAGTGCTGTTACAAAGAAATGCAAATGATTTTTGTACGATCTTGATAAACAATGAACAGATACAGGTAACAAGGATAAATCTCAGCATGATTATGCTGAGTAAAATAAACTAAGACTACAGCTCCCATGTATGTCGTATATTTTAATGTAATTGTTATTAAAAAAAAATCACACAGGCAGCAGTGGCTCATGCCTGTAATCCTAGCAGCTCAGGAGGCTGAGATCTGCAAGGCTCTAAGACCCTTAACTCCAATTACCCACTGGAAAACCAGAAGTGGAGCTATGGCTGAAAATGATAGAGCACTAGCTTGAGCAAAAAAACCCTCAAGGACAGTACCAGGACTCTGCCCGCATGTCCCACAATAAATAAATGAATATCAGACACACAAATTTAGTATATAAAATGAGAAGAATGTAAGAAAAAGTAATAGCAGGAAAAGAAACAGTTTACCAAGAAATGAAAACCATAGAAATCAGCAGCCCTAACAAGAAATGTGAAACAATGAAATAAACCGAGACAATACTGTGGAAGAAAACAAATACAGAACATAGCAAGGAATCATTAAGTATTATTTTATTCCTGGAGTTGGTAAGTAAGCACTTTAAAACTCTTGAAACTATGAAGTTAATCACTAGAAAGTGACCATAAATGTAGAAGACAATGGATTAAAATCTTTCATAAGAGGAACTGAAAACCAAAATCATGAAACTCTTGCTAGCAGACAAAACCATTTTCACAAGTTTTCCAACAAAGCAAGAAAGCAAAACCAGAAAAATTGGAAAACTAAGTAAGAAAATTAAGTCAAGAGCTAGTTCTTTTGGTGAGGGGGAAGTTATTGCTTAATCAAGTGTGAAGGCCAGGGTTCAGTCTCTTGTACCAACAAGGTAAATGGTGATAATTAAAAAAATTAAAATAAGCCAGGAACTGGTTGCTCATGTTTGTAATCCTAGCAACTCAGGAGACTGAGATCTAAGGATCATGATTTGAAGCTAGTCAGGGCAGGAAAGCCAATGAGACTCTTATTTCAAATTAATTATAGAAAAAGCTGGGAGTGGTACTGTGGCTCCAGTGGTAGAGCACTAGCCTTGAGCAAAAAGGAGCTTGGGGACAGTATCCAGGCCCAGAGTTCAAGCCCCAGAACTGGCCAAAAAAAAAAAAAAAGGTTGAGAAACAATGGATGTATTTAAAACCAAATAAAAACAACAAAAAAATCAAAGTGATCTCAATAGGACGGTGTTTGCCTAGTATGTGAGGTCCCTGGCTCAATTCCCAGGACTCAAAAAAAAAATATATATATAGCTGGTATCCCCTAACCTGTCTGTCTTACAAGGTGGTTGAAACAAGATGTTCTTTTTTTTTTGCCAGTCCGGGGCCTTGAACTCAGGGCCCTGAGCACTGTCCCTGGCTTCTTTTTGGCTCAAGTCTAGCTTCCACTAGAGCCACAATGCCACTTCTGGACATTTTCTATATATGTGGTGCTGGGGAATTGAACCCAGGGCTTCATGTATATGAGACAAGCACTCTTGCCACTATGCCACATTCCCAGCCCAACAAGATATTCTTATACATAAAATTTATCTTGTCAAGAGTTGCCCAGGCAGACTCATGGAATTCTGGTATAATTTAAGAATTCCAAAGCTGATCAACAAACTAATAATCCGAGTTTGGCTAATTAAGGCCTATGGCCAAAAATATGGTCTGTGACCTAAGAACTGTTTGTTTTTATATTCTTTATTATTTTATATTCTTTATTTTGCTTGCTGGACTAAGCTACACCTGCAGCCCTATTTTCCTCAGGTTATTTTTGAGATGGGAGCTGGTAGCTTCCTGCTCTGTGCATGCCTGAGTCAAAATCCCCCTACTTTTGGTTTCACCTCATTGTTGGCTCATAGGTGCATACTGTGTCCGCTTTCACTTTGTGGACACAGAGTTTCTTGGACTTTTCTGCCCAGGAGATCTTGAACATTTCAATCTTACCCTTACTTGGGATGATAGATGTGTAATATTAAGAAAGTCTTGCAACTCTTTCTAGTAGTGCTGTCCCCAAACTACAACCTTCCTATTCTCGGCTTCCTCAAATAGCTGGGATTACAAGCCTGAATTGTAGCCTGGCTTGGCTTTTGTATTTTTAGAGTTGTTCTTAGAAACAATGTATGATAGAAACTATATGAGCAAGGCCCAAATAAACCATTATCTCACTCTATATAAACACATTTCTACAGATACCAATGTAAAAACCTCCAAAATATAACCAGAGTCTAGAAATAATTTAAAACAAAAAGTCTGAGTTTATATTAAAGATATGCTAGTATACATTTGCAAAATATGTACTATGGCACTTGTAATATAATTTATAAAAATTTCCATATTTTGAAATGTTTTCTGAACACTGACTACAGCAGGCTTCCATCACGGTTATCTCGCAGTCAACCAGCCATGCTCTGAAATTATTTAAGTGGAAAATGCCAGAAATAAACATTTTATAAGTTCTAAATTGTGTGCTGTTTTGAGTGACATGAGAAAACTTCAAAGACTCCTGGGCTTTGCATTGCCTAAGACTTTTAACTATGCCTTTGACAATTACATAAAATACACATTCCCACCCATCAGTCTGTTGCATAGTTGTCTAAGTGAAAAATAAACATATGCTGAACTTGCTAAGACCTCCATTAAAAACATACAAAGGTATAAAAAGAAACTTGTGCTAGTTTTACTGTTGTATCCTGGCTGCACAAGTTTAAACTTCAGTGCATTATGATATGCTTAGCTAGAATGGGAAATACATTACTAAAATTGTAGGACTTGGTGCTATCCAAGGTTTCAGGCCCATTGGAGATCTTAGAATTCTACTCCAGTAGATGAGGGGGGACTAAATACATGTTTCATGGACAGAAGATAGCAACATTTATCCTAATAAACCAGTAGGTCTTATTTTCTAGTGTGGTATTTAAGTAAGTTCATTTCAGATGGAGACAAACAAGAGCTACTGAGAGAACAAAAGGAAAGAGAAACAGAATTTTCAAATTCCTTTGTCTTTTGAGGAGTTTGGAGTTGAACTCAGGAACTTGCAAGCAACAATGAACAAGCCATGTGAAACCACTCAATTCTGAACCAGAAGTCTATCTTTTTGTTGTTTTTAAATGCATGCTAATTGTTCATGGTGCCTCACATATGCAAAGACTGGACACACACACACACACAATCCTGTATTCCTGCACGTTTACATAAGCACCCATGTATGAGGAAATCCATGTCTTCTTCTGAGTTAGGCTTACTTCAATTCCTATGAAACCTAAGTGCATCCATTTACATGCAAATGATATAATTTCATACGTTAAGGCTGAATAATATTCCATTGTGTATATATACCACATAATCCATTCATGTGTCGTAGGCCATCTAGATTGTTTCTATAGCTTGGGTAATATCACAGTCAAACATGGATGTGCAAGTACAGAGGCATATCTTGTTTAAAAACAACATTCTGGAGAAAATTTTACAAAGGCCAAAAAACCCATAACAGACTGTTAATGTAACAGAGCAAGTAGTGTAAAAGTCCAAGCAGTAGACAAGGCAGTCATGGTTAACAAACTCAAGCTTGAAAACCATCTACATTAAGTAGGAAATATATATAAATGTGACAAATAAGGAAAAAAATGTAGGAGGAAATACTACAAACTATAAGTAATTGAGCGCAGGACCTAGGTAGGTGCTCTACCACTTGGGCCAAAACTCCAGCACCTTTTTGAGTTGGCTACTTGCAAGGTAGGGTATTGCTTTATGCCTGGCTAGCCTAGACAGATTGCCCGTGTTGTGCTTCCCAGCATCTACTGTGGATAACAGGCACACTTTTTCCCCAGCCATTGTACTTTCCTATAACTTGATGGTGCCTAACTGTATTCATATATTCATTGTAATGAAGCATCACAAACTTTTTTGTCTGGGCTAGCCTCAGTGATTAGCCTGTCTTTGCCTTCCAAGTAGCCAGTACTATAGGCTTGAACCCTCCCACCCAGCTATACATTGCTTTTAGGACAGAAAGCAAAAAGAAAAACAAACCAGTAATTTTAAGGGCTCAAAAAAACCCCAGGGGCTGGGGATATGGCCTAGTGGCAAGAGAGCTTGCCTCGTATACATGAGGCCCTGGGTTTGATTCCCCAGCACCACATATACAGAAAACGGCCAGAAGTGGCGCTGTGGCTCAAGTGGCAGAGTGCTAGCCTTGAGCAAAAAGAAGCCTGGGACAGTGCTCAGGCCCTGAGTCCAAGGACCAGGACTGGCCAAAAAAAAACCAAAAACCCCAAAACCATTTTCAAGACTGTAAAATTAAAAATGTACATATTATGCTGGGTGCTGGTGGCTTATGCTTGAAATCCTAGCTACTCAGAAGGCTGAGATCTGAGGGTTGCCGTTCAAAGCCAGCCCGGGCAGAAAAAGACCATGAGACTTTCTCCAATTAACCACCAGAAAACTGGAAGTGGCACTGTGGCTCAAAGTGGTAGAGCTCTTACTTAGCCTTGAGCAAAAGAGTTCAGGGATAGTGTCCAGGCCCTGAGTTCAAGCCCCATGACTGACAAAAAAAGAAAAACAAATACGAAAAAGAAAAGAATCGGGAACTCCAATTATTACCTAGTCCTATCTATGCAACATTCCTTTGTTATTGCAGTTATATCCCAAAGGACAGAATGAAAAAGGTTGGTGATATACTAAGAGTTAAGGGATTCAGAGTATTTAAGACTGTTTTTCTTTTCTTTTCTTTTTTTGCCAGTCCTGGGCCTTGGACTCAGGGCCTGAGCACTGTCCCTGGCTTCTTTTTGCTCAAGGCTAGCACTCTGCCACCTGAGACACAGCGCCACTTCTGGCCATTTTCTATATATGTGGTGCTGGGGAATCGAACCCTGGGCTTCATGTATACAAGGCAAGCACTCTTGCCACTAGGCCATATTCCCAGCCCCTCTGTTTTTCTTTGAAAATATGTAAAATAACCATGTAAGTTTTTATTTAAAAGTCTTAATTGGACAATAAATTCAAGCTGAGAGTGCTGGTCACACTTGTAATCCCAGCTGAGTTTGAGTCTAGTCTGGGCTGCTTAGTGAGAACTGCTGTATACCATACACAAGTGGGCTTCGAAACCACGGCAATAAAGTCACCAGCACTAAGTCAATCAGGCTAGGTCTCACCTTCGAGATGGCGAAGAACAGCACTGAGCCTCAGTAGGGCTGGGTTTTTAAAAACAAAAATTGCATGTATCACATGCAGGTGGCCACATATAACATGCAGGTGGTCAGGCAAGTTAGGCAAAGCATGCAAGCTAACCTTACAGAAGCAGAACTGGTGGTCAATGATACAAACAGCAATTACAATTCCTTAAACTAGGGTAAGTAAAGCAATCAAAACAATAATCATTTAGGCAAGCAAAATACTCTCTTTGTTCAATTCCAGGTGCTAGGTGTGACTGGTATTTACCTATTTAACTTCTTAATTAACCTTAAATCTTTCTCTATCTCTGGTCTTCCTCATTCCTTTCTTTTGCAAAGGTCAAGCAGGTCTAGGTCAAGTTGCTTTTGGCTCCTGTTATTTGTTGTAAGTTAGCCCTGCGTTAAGTTTGCCCCGCCCCAGGCCCATTACCTTGTCTAAGTCTGCTAGAGCAATTTGGAACTTTCAACAAAAAACAAAATCATAGCAATGAAAAAACTCAGCTAGGCAAAGGGACAACATAAAGGGAGATAGGGTAGTAAAGCTCAGTCAGACCTCTCTGAGTAGGTGACCTACAAGAAGAAAAATGAGTTCTCAACCCAGGCTGCACACATTTATCCAAGAACATGTGTGTGTGTATGCATGCATGTACACGGGTGAATTACAAAGCTTCAAGCCAGACAAAGAACTTCTGAGACTAGTCTGACAGTAGTTGGGTATTTCCTTTGTGTGTGTGTGTCAGTCATGGGGCTTGAACTCTGGGCCTGGGAGCTGTCCCTGAGCTCTTCAGCTCAAGGCTACCAGTCTACCAATTGAGCCACAGCACCACTTCCACATCTGACAGTATTAAAGAATAATTTAAAATATTATTCAAAAGCTCTCCAAGAGTGTCATCTGCAATACAGCCACAAATGAGGACTTCTGAAATAAACCAATTTCAATCTACAAGTGTAAAGTCAAGTCTAAAAATTATGCCTAAGGGAGAGAGCCAGAAGAGGAAATAAAAATAAACAGAGGTCAGACTTCAGAGTCGGCTAGGCTAAGAAAAAAAAAGTGTCCTAGCACTTATTCTAAATGCTGTGAAGAGCAAATGTAGGAAAATACTGGAAAAAAGATCTCAGTTGTTGTTGTACATGGCTGTATACAATGTAACAAACATCTTAAGTAAAGGGATTCACTTACAACTAATACTAAAAAAAACATGAAACAGGACCATTTGTCCTGAGCTTGCCAAATTGACTTCAAATTTTATCAGAGGGGATCAAAAGAAACTACAGCCATATAAAAAGCTTCTCCCTACAATACAATGTTAACAATACTTCTAGATGACCATTTTGCTGACCATGTGCCCCCCAAATTTAAATTAACACCCAGCATCAACAAAGCCTTTTTCACTGTTTAAGTAACTTCAAGATTCTCTAACTTTCAAGGGAGCATTGCCCTCCCCCCAAACAGAAAAACTGAACAATTTTCACTGAAATTAGGTACAATAAGACAGGTAGTTTCCAAACTCTGCACAAAAAGCATATACTGTCTTTTAGCAGATTTCTAGCAGAAAAGCATTGAAATGAAAGAAAGGGTCTGGGTAGTGCAGCTCAAGTAATACAGCACCTTCCTAGCAAGTATGAAATCCTGAGAAAACCCTACTACTTCCAGTGGAGGCATGCATGGCTCAAGTGGTAGACTGCTTGCACTCCAGAACTCTGTACTGGAGTTCAAATTCCAGTAAGGAAGAAAGAAAAGAGATGGGGGGAAGGGGAAGAAGAGAATAAAAATAAACAAAGAATAAAGGGGGAAAAGAAGGAAGTCATTGCTTTTAAAACAGATTGTTCCTAAAAGATTTAGAAATTTGGAAGGCAGTAGTTTGTCAATATCAACCTTTCAAAATGAAAGGATGGGCCAGAGTACCTGGATCACACCTGTAATCTTAAGCTATTCAGGAGGCTGAGATCTGAGGAATGTAGTTCAAAGCCAGCCAGCAAATTTAACAACGTAATTATGTCTGATTATTTGCGGCTTTCTAAATATGTTTACTATTCTGTCTTGATTATTCACAGGGTTCTAAGTTTAGTTCCTCTGGAAAATGCAGTCTGATATCCTGCAGTTGTGTTAACATTAAAAATAATGTGTAACCATTTCCAGGAAAACATATTGTAGGTATTCAACAAACATTTACTGAATGTACCAAAATTATACGTTGCGTGCACACACATATACACAATTTATAACAGCCAAGCATCAAACACAAACGTTTGGTAAATGGCTTCAACAGAAACTGTTTTCTTTGGTTTTTAGGACTGACAATTTTTAGGTTCACTTTTCCCCCTCCTCCCCTGCCATCATGTGGTCTGGGGACATATCTCAACCTGAGCTCAAACCTCTATTTCTGTCCCTCTCTCTCTCTCTCTCACACACACACACACACTATATCAAAGTGTATGCATGTAGGATGCTATAAGGTAACATGAAAAAATGCCAACCAGCATGAATCTAGATGAAGGAATATGGCTACTCTGTACTGTTTTTGAAACTTTAAAACTCCCCAAACACTGATCTGTTCTCCCAAGTATGTTCTTTCTCCCTCATCTTCATTGTTCAGCAGTACTGAGGTCTGAATTCAGCTTCACATTTGCTAGGCAGGTGCTCTACTGTTTGAGCCATGCCTCAAGCCTACACCTTGGTCATCTTTGATGTTTACTTTTCCCAAGCTAACATTGGAGACCTGCCTGTGTTCTATATACATCCTAACATCTATCTCTTGCCCCTGCTTAATTTTTATAAACCAATAATTCAAAACAGTTCTTATACATCCGTAATTAAATTCATACAACACAAATGAGTATACAGCAGAAAAACAATTTATACTTAAAAGATTGTGATCAGTATGAGGTACCGTCAACTATCCACAAGTTCCAAATCCACAGATTCTGTCAACTGTGGGTAGAAAATATTTTTAAAAATACAGTGTATACACACATAACAGAAGGATGAAATTCCTGAAATATATAAATATATATAAATATAATGAGGGGGCTGGGAATATAGCCTAGTGGTAAAAGTGCTCGCCTCATATACATGAAGCCTTGGGTTTGATTCCTCTGCACCACATATATAGAAAAAATATATATAAATACGAGATAAAACAAGATAAAATGAAAAGATATAATGAAAGATAAAGAAAACAAAAAACCATTACAGAACTATACACACAATGTTTATATTGTCTTAGGTAGTAAGCAATCTAAAGATGATTTAAAATACACAGAAGAATATATATGTCATATGCAAACAACACATTATTTTATATATGTATTCATGGATTTTGGTATGAAATGATTTCTGGAGCAAAGATACTGAAGGATGCCTATATAATGTGGTCTAAATAATTTTGTACCCTGTTCATTTTAATGTCTTTTGTTGCTAATAGTTTGAATAAAGAACTGGAAAGGAGATGCATCTTTCATATGTATTTAATGTGCTCAATCAAGGCTAGTGTTCTACCATTTGAGCCACAGTGCCACTTTTGCCTTTTTCTGTTTATGTGGTACTGAGGAATCAAACCCAGGGCTTCATGCATGCTAGGCAAGTAATCTACCACTAAACCACATTCCCAGCCTAGATGGACTCAATCTTTCTATGACTTTCTAAGCTTTAAAAATGTCTCAGATCGGGCTGGGGATATAGCCTAGCGGCAAGAGTGCCTGCCTCGGATACACGAGGCCCTAGGTTCGATTCCCCAGCACCACATATACAGAAAACGGCCAGAAGCGGCGCTGTGGCTCAAGTGGCAGAGTGCTAGCCTTGAGCGGGAAGAAGCCAGGGACAGTGCTCAGGCCCTGAGTCCAAGGCCCAGGACTGGCAAAAAAAAAAAAAAAAAAAAAAAAATGTCTCAGATCAGGAAGCTGAGATCTGAAGATCAGGGTTTGAAGGTCAGCCCTGGCAGGCAAGTCTGCGAGACTCTATCTTCAATTAACCACTAAAAGCTAGAAGTGGAGCTATGGTTCAAGCTTGGGCTTTACAGCTCAGAGACAGTGCCCAGGCCTCAAGTTCAAAGCCCCAGGATTGGCATGTGTATGTGTGCACACATGCCTCCTACTGCTCCACACATGAATACATGGTCTTGCAATGCCATGCAGATCACCTCCTGGATCAAAACCAAAATTTCAATGCCATTGGTAATAGATACCTATTATTCCAGCAACTAAAGAGGCTGAGGCAGGAGGAGTAGCTTGAACTCAGAAATTGAAGACTGGTACTAGGAAACAGTTTGTCTAAAAAAAACAAACCCTATAAACACTATAAATTTCCAAATGCAGAATACAGACTCAGTGTGTCTGCAAGAAAAGGTTCCAGGTTTGTGACAGCTAGTAATATAGCACTATTCTATAACAATCTAGGTACAAGTTTGAAATTAAGAGTTGCTACACATTTCATATTCATCAAGCTATCTTTAAAGTTATCTCAATTCTAGGCTTAACCATCTAGAACTAACCCTCTAGGCTGAATACAAAGGAAAACCTTTCTACTTGGTCATTTATCCATGAGCAAAAATGAGTTATCTGCATTCCATTTTTACAATTTGCCAGACGACCCAGATAGCTCTGAAAAGATTTAATTTTGCTGAGGTACAAAATTTGCATTAAATGACACCAGATATATCTATATGGATGCTTCTGGGGAGAAAACGGAGATGTTTCTCCTTATTTCATCTGCTAGACCCCTGGGTCATTGTTTTCTTTTGAGGATACAACTCTTGTGAAATATGTACAATTTCTTCTTAGAAAAAAAGATCTCTCAAAAGAAATGATGAAAGACAAAGCAAAGAGGTTTGAGGGTTTCTATTTTTTTTTTTTTTTTGGCCAGTCCTGGGCCTTGGACTCAGGGCCTGAGCACTGTCCCTGGCTTCCTTTTTGCTCAAGGCTAGCACTCTGCCACTTGAGCCACAGCGCCACTTCTGGCCGTTTTCTGTATATGTGGTGCTGGGGAATCGAACCCAGGGCCTCATGTATACGAGGCAAGCTCTCGCCACTAGGCCATATCCCCAGCCCCAAGCAAAGAGGTTTGAATTTATGATATTTACAAATCTGGAAAACTAGAAGATTACAGAATATATGCATCATGAAGTTGACATGATCAGCAACGCCCCCCCCCCCCAGGAATCCAAGCAAAATCAAATTAATCTGTTGTCAAGATAATTCTTATTTGGGGTAGAAAGTAGAACTCAGTAACTTACTAAGGTCTCTCTTTCAACACTAATTGTCACAATCCATTAGTAATTCTAAAGTCTGTTACAATCAGTAATTCTAAAGTCTAGAATAACATTAAATAAATTTTAAACATCTATTTTTAACTACCCTATACTCACACATAATGAGTGTAACTATCACCAAACATTTACCATTTCTTTGTGTAAATAATGTGAAATGGACTTAGGTTTTATCTGCTGCTTTAGTAATAAAGGTAAGGATACTACCCTAGGTTGAATGCTTCTATACAAACAATATTATAGAAAGAGATTAAAAACTGACATTTCTTAATCTAGGCATCAGATTTTCACTTTTCTCTTTCTGGTCAGAAAATTCATCAGCAATTTTTGGCCTTTCCCATCTCTGTTCAACAGCTCTTTAGAACAAAAACAAAGTAAAACAACAAAAAGAAAAATACTTTCTCTGCCTCTAAAATGCCAAAAAGACTGGGCTGGGAATATGGCCTAGTGGCAAGAGTGCTTGCCCTGTGTACATGAAAGCCCTGGGTTCCTCAGCACCACATATATAGAAAAGGCCAGAAGTGGCGCTGTGGCTCAAGTGGCAGAGTGCTACTTGAGCACAAAGAAGCCAGGGACAAACTGGCAAAAAAATAAAATTAAAAAAAAAAAATCTGAGGAATAAAATCCAAAAAGACTTTTTTTTTTTATTGTTGAGAAGTGTTTTATCTTTTGACAGCCTATACTGTATCAGTGCACAGAATTCTGCAGGCAAATATGGGCTGAATTTCAGTTCTTGTGGGCTCCTGCTTAGTACTTTTGTGCACTTCACAAATTATACAACCATGTATATGGGAACTCTGTATTTTCAGATTACCAACTGGGAAACTGTGGTAGGGCTACACAAATCCCTATGTGATAAAACTGGCTGAACTATAAAATCAGAGCCCAATTTTTCCTTAATACAAACTTTAAAACCCATACAATTAACCTACACTTCTAGGTCAAAAGCATCCATTCAGTTGTGTTTTCTCCTAAGCCAGGTAGCAGAGTGGGTACTTGGTAGGCTAAGGCAGGAGGACTGCAGTGAGCTCAAGGACAGTTTGGGTTACATAGCAAAACTGTTTCAACCACCCTCCAATAGTCTTTTTCTTATTTTTAAACAAGAATGTCTCCATCTGTTCTATTTCCCTAACCTTCAGAAGTAATTCTGAACTTTTCATATTGTGCTCCATCAGTTAAGGTCTATAAAACTTAAATCTAATGTCAAGGTACTTCAAATATAGACAAAGCTATGATAGCCACATTACCCCCCTTTTTAATTTAAACAAAAAATTGTATCTGAAGAATAAATTGTATTAACTACATTCATATGTTGTTTTGCTTCTTTGAAATATGTTTAGTATTTAGTATACTATTTTCCATTTACTAAAAAAATTTAATAGAGAACTATCTTTAAGATACATTGAAAAAATTACAATTCTAAATTGCTCAGCCACCTATAATCCATCTAAGTAAAATGCTCAAACTTCTTTGCTCCTTGGTGACCGTTTTTCTAGTCTCAATTGTTGTGTGTGTGGTTCTAAATGTACTCCTTAAGGAGCTTTTTCATAACATACATTGGTCTCTGGGCAAACAAAAACGTATCTTTGGGGGAAGATACAGGTAGTCTCTTCTTGGCAGAGCTAATATCTTGAAGGAGAGGGAAGGAAACAAAAGTAAGGCAGGACACAGGACTGCAGCGCAAATATGAGCTGAATTTCTGTTCTTGTGGACTCCTTCTGCTTAGTACTTTTGTGCACTCCACAAATTATACAACCATATATGGGAATTCTGTATTTTCAGATTACTAGCTAGGAAAGATCAATTTTTAAACTAGACATCCATTACATAACCATACAGGTATCCATTTCTTTCTTGTAGACTCAAGATTTGGAAAGCTTACTTTTCTTGGTAGTAATGAGGTTTAAACTCAGGGACTTTTACTTGGTAGGGTAGGCACTCCACCATGTCTCCAAGTCCTTTTTTGCAATTGTTATATTGAGACAGGATCTTGCTTCCTTTCTGGATGATGTGCTGACTTTAAGTAGTTGGAATGACATGCACAGACCATTTTACTTAATTCCTTTTGTTAAGACCGAGTCCCATTCAGTTTTCTGCACAGGGCCCCAAGACACAGTTATCCTTATCCTAAGTAACAGGGAACATAGGCTTGAACATAAATACCCAGCTGAAGGGATTTTGTACAGCTTTTTTTTTTTTGCCAGTCCCGGGGCTTGAACTCAGGGCCTGAGCACTGTCCCTGGTTTCTTTTTGCTCAAGGCTAGCATTCTACCACTTGAGCCACAGCACCACATCCAGCCTTTTCTACATATGTGGTGCTGAGGAATCGAACCCAGGGCTTCATGTATCCGAGACGAGCACTGTACCACTAGGCCATATTCCCAGCCCCCTAGGGATTTTTGTAATAGGCAATTTATCCTCTTTTCATTTCTTTTTCACAGTTCTTGTTTCTGTTTTGAATGTTGATAAGACTCCTCTTGATATCATGTGATATCGAAGGCTTAAATTCAAGATACAGAGAAACATGTTATCTTTGCAGCAGTCCTAGATAGTAGGGCAAAAGGATTATTATTTCATAGATGAAACAGAAGCTAAGAGTCCTGGCCCAAAATTAACAGGTGAGACTAACAGAACTGATTACATTTAAGGTTTAAAAGCCTTAACCCACAATTCAACTATTTGACACATTAAAAAACAAAACACCTTGACTACTTATTCCCCTAAGCCTGATACCTCCCTTAAACTTTCACCCTCAAGACTTCTTTTGATTTCTTGAGACAGGGTGTAGCACAAGTTGGCCTTAAACATGCCAAGCTTGACCTACATTTGGGGTCAAGTTCACCAAAGATCACTCAGCTAAATTCAAAGACCACTTCTTGCATATATTTTTCTAGATTCTCCTATATTTGCCTCCAATAACTGTAGTTTTAGCTTCTTCTCCATTTCAATTTCTTAGTGACTTCCTTCTTCACTTATTCTTCTCTTGCCAGATTATTCTAGGTAATCTACTACATTTATCTAAGTAGCTAGTCTAAGTATGTAGTTAAGGCTCTAATTTTATTTATTTGCCAGTCTTAGGGCTTGGACTCATGGCCTGAGCACTGACGCTGGCTTCTTTTTTGCTCAAGGCTACCACTTGAGCAACAGTGCCCACTTCTGGCTTTTTTCTGTGTTTGTGGTGCTGAGGAATTGAACCCAGGGCTTCAGGCATGCTAGGCAAGCACTTTACCACTAAGCCACATTCCCAGTCCCAAGGCTCTAATTTTAATACTGCCAATTCTTGTTTGATGAATCTATGTCATTCGAGGTCTTCATCGCTTCTGTCTTTGACTGATGGTAAGTAACTGTTGCCTGATCCTATGCAGCATTTATGTTAGTGCAGTTATGTATGTACCAAAGAGCAAAATGCAAGAATAGTGGTATACTAGATAATTTTAATTTGTACATTGGAGCTATATTAAGACTTGAACACATTAGAGGCTTAAAAACCGAACACCATTAAATCATATAAAAATTTCTTAAAAAAATTTACTCAAGTGACTGGTGCTGTGGTTCAACTGGTAGAGCAGTAGCCTTGAGCATAAAGACACACTGGGACAGTGCCCAGGCCCCTAGTTCAAGCCCCACAACCATAAATAAATGAACAAATAAATAAATAAATAAATAAATGAAAGTGAAAAAAATTAAGAGATAGTAAACTGAAATGGAGTGGGGTGACTCAAACCACTAATTTTAGCACCCAGAACTGAGGTGGAACTATCATGAATTTGAGTCCAGCCTGGGCTACAGAGTAAGACCCAGAATTTAAAAAAACAAACAAACATGATACAAAAGAAAATTATTAGGTAGCAGACTTGGGAGATAAGCAAAACTTGTGAATACCTTCAATTTGAAAAATACTGGCCAATCTCTCAGATTCAAATCCTACTTGCTAGCCAAGTAACCATTATCACATTACATATTTGTATTCCAGTGGAGTACTGGGAATAAGAGAATCCATCTTCTAGATTTACTCCCGTATAGACTTATTAGAGATAATTCCCCTCCCCTCCAACAATCTCAACTCCAGTGCTGGAGCATTTGCCTAGCATATACCAGACTCTGGCTTTGATAATCTATGATCTATATCAAGAGGACAAGGACTGAAAACCCTCACCTCACGAGGACATAAGCCTAAAATCCCAACTCTTGAAGCCCTGAGCCTGAGGCAAGATGATCATGAGGTCAAGGTAGTGTCCAACAAAACAAAACATAAAATATCTACAGTTAAAATATCTACAGAAACAGTGCTCAGGCCCTGAATTCAAGCCCCAGGACTGTCAAAAACAATTTTTTTTCCCTTGAGGGGAGATAGGGCAGTACTATAGATTGACCCAGGCCCTCAAACATGTTAGGCATCATCCCTAGTTCCAAGGTAACATTTCATATTAACCCTTAAGATTGTGACTAGGTTGGTACAACCTTATTTACCTCATTCTGTGAGCCTTGTAAAATTAATCTTTGGATAAAACTAAAAATTATGGAAAATCCGATGCAAATAAATCTCACTGCACATTATATTAATTCTATGGCAAATATCTGCAACACTATTCTAATGGGCAAATAAGAGGAAGCAATAGACAAGATAAGATGCTTTTTTGCTCTAATATGAATGTCAGTTATCATTACTTGAGTATTGTTATTTCAAAACCTACAATTACCAATAACCTATAAAAACTATATGCCAATCACTACACAAGATGAGAATATTGAAATAGCTTAGTTAAGGAAAACAAACGAATTTAGAAACACAGAAGGTAAACCGAAAAATTACTAGACAGCACATTACATGAATACGCACAAGTGTTTAAAAAATACTAGATGTGATCTGTAAATGGTGATTATACCCCCTTTTAGTGTGGTGCACCTAGACCACCACAGAGATGAGTACATCACATCAGCAGCAATAATTTTAGCTCCTAGATAGTATATGTCAACCATTTCTGCCAAAGAGACACAAGTTCCTTGTTGAAACTCAGGTCATGCCAGCAAATACAAGCCACAAAACATGGCTGACATTCTATCAATCTAGAGCAAAGTCAGGATTTGAAGTATAACCAGCACTAAGGTCTCTTCTCATGGAAAAAAGCTCAAGTTACTCTCTACAGAATATTCTAAACTACAAAACTGTTCTGACTGATACACCAATGGTACTGTCCTAAAACAGTTATGACTGAGATTCATTTTCACTGTTAACCAATGCATTTGCTTTATTGAGATAAAAGACTGTTAGTCATAACTCAGACACAACTTCTGGATCTTCTTTTATGAATATAGTTCTGTATAATTTTTACCAATGGTCAACTCTTGTTGATGATAGCATGACATAAATAGCATAAAAACAGGTTACCAAACAAAATTACAAACTGAAGCAGTGTGAGTGGGAGGCATTTGGGGACACAACATAACCTCCAAAGACACTTTTTACCAATAAGGTAGGGGTAGAAAAAGAAGGGGGATTGAAGGCAGAAATACTCCATTTTTTTTTCCTTTGAAGAAACTGATGTCAGGGCTATTCACTATATAGAAAAAAATCTTTAAGATATAAAATCCAGTGTATAAATATAAGAAAATAGAGAAAAAATACAAGTACCCAGGGAAAACTTTTTTCAACCTTGAGAATACAGACTACTTGCTATTTCAAAAACTATTATGATATTCTACCTTTCTCCGATCATTATTAGGACTTTTACTATGTACTGAAATCGAAAATGAGCCCTTTACACACATATCTTTTTAACACACCCAGCAAATCTTTGAGAAGGGCTTACCACAAAGACTTCAATTGGCCTAGTGAACACGCACACGTTTTTATCTATAGCTATACTATATGTACCCCCCAAAGTAGATTATAGCTCATTTTGACACCTGCAAACACTTTCATCTTTGCAACAATAAAAGTAGTGTTACACATACTAAGAGTTATAAAATTAAAAGGAACGAGGAGGCAGTTTAACAGCTTAAGAGTATCTCCTATGGGTCTGGATAGTATTGGACTTAAATGTATATACAGTATCAGCAGTAACTGCTATGTGACCTTGGTCGAATTACTTTAATCTGAATTCATTTCCTTGTCTGTGAAAAGAAGGGTTTCTCGGAATTAAAAAGAAAAGATACCATGTATTTTGTATCTTGTACTTCTTACTGAGCTCATATATAGTAAAATGGTGGAGAACAATCATACAAGTAAGCTCCTCAGATTCCCCAATCTGGAAACCTACAACGCCTAAATTCTGCAAATTCCATTCCAGAAAGGCAGAAATTTACTGATTTGCTGGTAGGTGAATTCCTCTTTTAATCTTTTTGAGGATCAACGTATTTAGGTAAGTAAGTCCGAAAAGACGCTGCAGTGCATCTGTGACACACACACCTAAAGATGGCTCCAGCCAAAGCAGCGTCTTAATTACCAACATGGGCGGTAAAAGCTACTTTTTTTAATATTCTGGGATATGAGTTGGGGTGTGTATGTGCTTAATATCAGTACCCCATCATATCAATTTGCAGGAGGAAGAGATCAAACAAGCAATTAGTCCAAGCATCCTTCGATTATTCTGGTGCATTCCAAATGAAAACCTTACAGAAGAGCCGCCTACTGTACACTTCCAAGTACTCGGCCTAGGTATAAATCTATGAGCCTCGGGCTGAAGACTGGCCAATGCGGAAATCCGGGTAGCTTTAGAAGCCAGATACGATCAGGCACATCGGACCCTCCAAAGCCCTCCAACCAAGTCCAAACAAGTAATCACCCTAATTAAACGCGCCCCTCCGGTGCAAAAGAAGACCATTCCTCACCTGCTAAACCCTAAAGGCCTGTAACTTAACACCAATACTGATGCTATCTATCTCAAACACCAGAGTGGGATTCACCATTGGGAGGTAAATGGGAGTGGAGGGTGGGATGGAGCGGCCTAGTGCGAGAAAAACTATCCAAACCCTCCAGAGTTGGGCAGCCGTCCTTAGAGGAAGTAAGGTTTGTTCGGATTCCCTCTCTCACCCAAACCATCCACGTCTTTTAACTTGAATCCCCCCTCCCGCCCACCAATTGCTCGTGGCAATTCCACCATTAACCACACACGAAGGCACAGTGAAGACCACAGCTTCCCCCCCCCCCGCCTCCCCCCCGTGGTTCAGGGGATGCATCGTCCACCCTAGAAAAGGAAACACACACGGAGATAGTCACACACGCGCGCCGGCCACTCAGGCGGGATGGCTGCGAAGTCCTTCCGTCCCTCGCCCCGGGCCAGGCGTGTGACTTACCCCCGCAGGCCGGAGGCCGAGGCCCGGGGCCCGGGTGGGAGCCGGCGCGCTGGGCCGCCCAGGACTCCCGCCGCAGAGCGCACGGGGCGGGCCCCCCTCGGCCTTCCCGCTCCCGGGGCTCCGGGTCCCAAGGCCAATCTTCCCACCACCCCGGGACCCCGGGGGGGCCCGGGCGGGAGTACGATGCCCGCCGCCTAGGCCGCCCCACGCCGCCCCAGGCAGGCCCTCCTCGACGGGGCCCTTCTTCCTCCCGGCCCCGACGCCCGCGCCTTCCTTACCCGCCAGGGTGGGTGTCAAGCCTGCGCACGAGGGTCTCGCCGAGCTCGGATGGAAGGAGAGAAGGGGAACGCCGGGGAGGGGGAGAGGTGGGGAGGGTGGTCGGGAAAGGCCACCGGACTCGGAGAGCCGAGGCCACGGACGTCCAAACCGCCAAAAGCACTTTCGCTGCTGCCCGAGAGGGAGAGAGCGAGCGAGGAAAAAGAAGCAAGATGGCGGCCAGCCAGCCCCAACGTACTACGTCACGACGCCGCGCACGTACGTAAAGTAAATCTCCGCAAGACCGCCCTCTGGCGTAGAGGCGGTCGGATCACGTGACGCCTCCGTGGCGGGCCCTCCCTTACCCCCAAGCCCAAACCGACGGAAGGAAATGGCGCCTCCTACTGGAAAAAGGCAGTTCCTGCAAGCAGAGCTGTTGCAGGACAAAGCTTTTTAACTTGGGAAGGTTCTAGAACTCGATTACAAATGTGTAATCCTCAGTGAAATGGACATCTGATGGATGGGTGTATAAAATTGTAGCTTGTCAGTATATTCTCACGGAAGTAGGGGGCAGGCTGAGAAGGCGTGATGTGTGGAGAGTTTACAGAGATCTAAGTGAACTCAGAGTGGAAAAGTAACCTCAGTCTGAGGAGCAGAATAGGTTTGGAATGTTTTGCTGAGCATGTTTGACATCTGTGATTATGAATGAAAATCGTTGTTGTTTTTTTTAAATGTGATTTCTTTGTCAGTGTTTAGCTCTTTGATACTGCTAGCTACAGAGAAAGCAACAACAGTATGAGTCACCCAACCTGGGCTATTTAATCACCAAAGTGTGATAATAATAATGATATAAGAAAGAGATGGCCAAGTGCTGATGGCCCATGCCTGTAACCCTAGCTATTCAGGAGGATGAGAACTGGAGGATCTGGGTTCAAACCCAGTCTAGGCAGAAAAGTCCATGAAATCCCATTTCCAATTAACCAGCAAAAATACCAGACTGGAGGTGTGACTCAAGTGGTAGAATGCCAGATATGAGTCAGAGCATGAGGCTATGACTTTAGGCCCTGGTACTGGAAAATAGAAAAGAAGAAATGAAGGAAGGAAGAAAGGAAAGGAAAGATGGGAGAGAGGAAGGGAGATGGGGAGAGACAGAAAAGTAGATTATAGGCATCCCTTTCCTAATTGATATTGCAATTATTTGTTTTGTTGACTCTGGTAGAGATTTGATGGAGGTCCCTTTTGAGTATAGGCAGGTGCTCTAGCCCTGAGCTACATTATAACTAGAAAAGCTTGGCAGATTGGTATTATATCATCAAGGGAAGGCCTGCTGGCTGTCCTCAAGAGAACAAAGGAGTGTAACTTTGATGAATTTCTATAACCCGGTCTTGGGTGTCTTGGTCTTGAAATATTGTGTGTGCGTGTGTGTGTGTGTGTGTGTGTGTGTGTGTGTTTCAATCAACCGGAGATTGAACTGGGCCTTGTTTTTGCAAGGAAGTTGCTGTTCCACTTGAGCCATGTGTTCCTCCAGCGTCTTTTTGTGAGGTTTATTTTATTTTTTGCCAGTCCTGGGGCTTGGACTCAGGGCCTGACCACTGTCCCTGGCTTCATTTTGCTCAAGGCTAGCACTCTGCCACTTGAGCCACAGTGCCACTTCTGACCTTTTCTATATATGTGGGGCTGAGGAATTGAACCCAGGGCTTCATGTATACAAGGCAAGTGCTCTTGCCACTAGGCCATATTCCCAGCCCCTTGTGAGGTTATTTTTGAGGTAAGGTCTGGCTTTTATGCCTGGGATAGCCCAGTCTGCTATCCCCCTATGTGGATTTCTCTAATGCATACCACTGAATCCAGCCATTGTGATCAATCACCCTGTAGCTGGTTGTACATCCCTCTCCCCCAGCCATTGGTTGAGAGGGGAGGGAATCTCATGAACTTTTATACCAAGGCTGCCCTATAACCATGATTCCCATGATCTCCATCTCTCACATTACAGGCTTGAACCACTGCTCCTGGCTTGAAATATCTTTCTTGAATAATGTAGAGCACCTATGGTAGTCAGCTTATATTAGTCAAGGTTATGAGACTGGCATATACAAGCAGAAAATTATGTCTTAATTTCCAAGAGCTGTAATTTGTACATCTGAGTAACTACTGAGTACCTAAACCTACTCAGGAACCTAAAGGCGTGATCCAAAGGTGTGTGATAACACAGATTTAGAATAGAGTGATATGTATAGAATTTTCTTAATTCCTATTTTCACAACAGGCTTAGTTGGACCCAAAGGTAAAAACAAGTACTCATTTTCCAGCGGCTGCAGTTTCCCACATTGATCTCCAATATTGTAGGGGCATTCCAGCTATGTTCTTGATTTAGGCTCCTTTTCTCCTTGACAACACTTAGATGGCCAGTGGCCCTGAAGTGCTCGTATATCTTCCTTCTTCTGTTTCCATGGCTACCTCTCAGCAATGTTCTTTCAATAAAAATCAAGTAACAGTTACATCAGGCCAGTTCGTGCTTTAACTGTACTTTGCTTATTTCTGCTTTTATTTATTATATGACATCTTCAATTTTTAATTCTCAGGCTTATTTCTTTCATTTTCAATTTCTTGGGGGAAATATTAGAAACCTTCATGCATTGGTACAATATCAAAAACCAAATAAATATGTTTTAAAATTTAACTTTGCCTTAGATTATTTGTACCACTTCTAACCCTCCATCAGTCTAAATAGATGTGATATAAAAATACCTCATGAGAACTGAGCGCCGGTAGCTCATGCTTCCAATCCTTGCTATTCAGGAGGCACTAATCTGAGCATTGGTTTTTTAAGTCCACTGAGCATAAAAATCTGTGTGACTCTTATCTCCAATTAACTAGCAAAGAGCCACAAGTGGAGCCTGTGGTTCAAGTGGTAGAGCATCAGGCTTGAGCAAAAAAAAAGCCAAGCGAAGAATGTGAGGCCCTGAATTCAAGCCCTAGTACCTGTACACACACAAATAGTACTTCACGGCATATTAAGTGAAAGTTTACATTTACTTTCAGTACGGACTATTAGATGATAATTTTAGGGTAACATGATCAAAATGTTAGCCAGTGGTACAAAATCAGGTAAACTAGTTTCTTCCCAAAAGCAAATTGACTGTCTAAACAATATGAACGAGAAATGGCTTTTTATTAATTCTACATTTTCTTTGGGATTGATTTCATAAATAGGAGTCAGTGGGCATTGAAATTTTATGGTATAGTAAGTTGCAAATAATCTTTCTTAGTCGTAGGCCAGTGGTTCATGCCCATAAACCTAAGGAGGCGGAGATCTGAGGACTGGGGTTTGAAGCCAGTCCAGGCAGAACAGTCCCTGTGAAACTCTTATCTCCAATTAACCACTATGGCTCAAGTGGTAGAGTGGTAGTCTTGAGTACAAAATGGCACAGGGACAGTGTCCAGGCCCTGAGTTCAAGCACCACAAATGACAAAGAGAAAATTCTTTTTCTTCCTTTTCTTGTGTGCTTGTAATGGAGATTGAGCTCTGGGCCTCATGTTGTCACTGGGCTTTTTATGCTCAGGGCTAGAGCTAAACCAATTGATCCATACCTCCACTTCTTCACTTGGAAGTAAATCTCTCAGATTTGTCTGCCAGAGCTGGCTTGCAACCGAGATACTCAGATCTCAGTCTCCTGAGTAGATAGGATTGTAGACCTGAGCCATTAGCACCCAACTTGCAAATACTAGTGTTTTTTAGTGCTTATGTAGACAAAGCAATTTTAACTTCACTATATTAATGGCCCAGTAATCCATATTTACTGTGAAACATGATATGCCAGATGAAATGAAACTTGGTAGAGCATCTGCTTATAAAGTATGAGTCCCTAAGTTCAAACCCCCAAACTGCCAAGACTAAACAATAATTTTTAAAAGCATAAAAAACCACCACATTTCTCAAAAACTACAAGAAAATGTAACCTTGTTTTATAAATGTTGCCAGAAATGGTAAGTTTGCAAATGAAGATAATGACATTGTCAGTACTTTTGCAAACTTGCAAGAAATTATACACTAATATCGTCAGAAATGCTATATGTAAAAATTTGCACAAAATATGAAGTTAGATTAAATGTTTTTACTTACTAGTCTATCATTAATTGTCTTAGCACATTTTCTTTCTTTGAGAAAAGACCTTGGGGTATATGTTAGGTTAAGTTGAAACTTAGAGTATGTCTGCCTCCATCTCCCAAGTGCTGAGGTGAATGATGTGTGCTTTCACACTTGGATGCAAACCTCTGTTTTCCTTTGGAGGTACTGGGGTTTGAACTCAGGGCCTGGTACTTGCCAGGCAAGCATTTTACTGTTAAATCTATACCACATTTTACCTTAGTGTGTCTTAAAATAGGGTTTTGAAATATTGCCAGTGCAGGCAAAGGATTCATAAGTAGGATCCCTTTCCCTACTTATGCCTCCCACATAGCTCATAGATTATTTATCACACCTAATTTGTTTGTTGAAATGGTAGTCACACTATTTTTTTAACCTGGCAGGCCTAGGGCCATAATTCTACTGATATCAGTTTTGTGAGTAGTTGGAATTACAGGCATGATTCACCATACCCAGGCTGCAAACATTTTATAATTGATTAAGCGGTATATTTTGGGTAAAAAATATTGTTTGTTGTGTCATAAGTTAGTAAGGTTAAAATTAACTCGAATTTGCCCTCTTTCCCCAAATTTTCTAGCATTTTCTTAGCTAAGGAAGCTAAGTTTTTGGAGGACTGGTTATTAAATCAAAAGGGTGTAGTGTTTCATTGAGCAGAGAACATTATCAGTGATACATAGTCACTGTGGAGCTAGAGGAGGAAAGGAGGGAGGAGAGACGTTACTGGCTCACAGCTTTGCCTTAGGCTGCCTCTAAGTTCTGGCCATGAAATTGGGGTGATACAAGAGGGAGAGAGCTAGGTGAAAGTGGTTCAGTTTCAGCAAAAGGAGAACAGAAAAAAAAGTTAGGAAAGGAAAATATCAAGTTAGTTATTGGAGATATAGAAAAGGGATATCTTAATTTTTTAGATCAGAACATGGAAACTTCAGATATGCTGATTAATATAATTATGAACAGTTCTCAATAATTATTTTGGAAACTGCAATTCAGGCTGCTGCTTGTAGTGTTTCTCAGGGTATAAGGCACTTTTTAATTTCTTGCCTAACCAATTGTACAAGCAATTATGAGTAAAACTACCTGGTTGCCATTCTTTTATTGCTTCATGGTAATTAAGAGAAGGAAGGTTGAGTGTGTAATTCTCATTCCAATATAACATATGCTTGTTCAAAATGCAAAACTGGGGAGATAAAGTTGGCAGTACATTTCTTCATTAGTACTGTAATGAGGTATTTTGAATAATACCTAGTGCAAAGATAATTTCATGTGTTGACAAAGCTGCCCATAGCCCATGCCTAGTTCTGTTTTGTTAGTTTGCTTGTTTATGTTCTCCCTTATTTCTGCTGGGGTTAATTAAATAGTTATTTCAGAAATACTTCCTTGAGTTGCTGAGAATCTTGGTGAGATAATTGCTTCCAAGGGGAATTAATACAACACTCCATCCTGCGTGCCATTGTTAAATTCATATGGCACATCGTCTGGGTAGAAAGAACAGAAAACAGGAATAGTAATAGAGAAAAAAACATTAAAAAGTATCTCAGATAATTAACATCCTGGGTAAGCTGCATTAAAAAGAAACAGTTTCAAATATTCTGTATCAACTCTCTGCAACTTTTAATTGGGAGGTCTCAATCGCTAGGATGATTAATTAAATTGTACACCTGTTGGGTGACATGTGACCATACCACCTGCCTAGTTTTGAGAAGATGCTGGCTGAGTGATTATCCATCCTAGTTTTCATGCCCTGGATTAGCATTGAAGGTCCCATGACCCAGGAAACCTTTTGATCCAGGGCAAAGAAGGACAACTGGTCACCCTGTGGTGGACATAATGGAGTGGAGTCCCTAGATTGTAGTCTCAGGCTTATTTCATATTAAACTCGCTTTTGTGTTAGGGACCACTAATATTAATGGAGCCCCATGGTGGTGTGTGTGTGTGTGTGTGTGTGTGTGTGTGTGTGTGTGTGTGTGTATGGCGGGGGTGGAACGGGGAGGGAACTAGGCTGCAGGGAACTAAGAAGTTATGCTTGAATTGCCCTCTGGAAGGGTGAGACACTGTGTGACTAACATCCCTTTGGGCTACACTTGCTGTAGCTATCAATTATTGAATGCATAGCAAGGGCCGAAATTGTGCTGGACTGTTGTATATATTTTAGGCAGCAGCTTGTAATACAGATGATCAAACCGAGACTCCAAGAGGCTAAGTGATTTGCCTAGGAATCGCAATGATAACTTGATGTTTGAACTGAGGTCTAATTCAAAGAAAGCTGATGCCTTTAGCCACTTCCCGGCCTCCAAGGTATGCTTTAAGATTCCCGCATACTCTTCTTCACTCTTCACATGCCTCTCTTCCTCATTTGTTTTATGACATCAGCTACAGTGCTGGATGTGTTGACTAGACTGTGCTCATTCCTAACCCACAGAGGTGTAAGCCACATGAACTGTACTGGTGAAATCTTTGAGGTATCCACCTTTCTGTTACTGTAACAATATGTCTGAGATAATCAACTTAAAAAGAATTTGGGCTCAGATTGGCCATAGATTTCAGCTTCTGATCAGTTGAACCATGTCATATCATATATCCTAAATTCATGTTATTAATTTGTAGGAAGGTTGTGTTATGTATGTTGCACCAAAATTAATTTTTCCTCCAACAAACATTTGAATTTATTTTTGATCTTGTGCTAACCAGTGAATTACATGCTTTAGTTAAGAAGTGTTGTTTTTACAAGTTAGTCCATGAGAATAAATCCTGCTTTGTTTTGTGTGGTGCTAGTGATTGAACCTAAAGCCTTGCACATGGTAGACAATTACTATACCCAGCCCTCCTTCAACAAATATTTGTTAAGAAGATATCCACTAGGCCCCACTTCAGCAATGGGAGATGTGAAAATGAGTAAGACAATTTAAATTCTTTCTCTCAGGAAGCTTAAAGTGGGATGGGAGTGGAGGGAGGTAAAAGAAATTCACAAACAATTATGATTAAAAGTGATATATTAGTCAAGTGTGTTGTACAGAAACAAACCAATAGTGTGTGCCTGTGCCTGTGTACAAATATGGCAGCTTGTAGTAGAATGTTGTGTGGAGGAAAGGGTAGCTGTTTGTTTGCATATAGAGAGGGATTAAGAATGTTCTAGAGAGAGTAAACATCATGTGGGAAGACTCCCGGGGGCTAAACCCTCAAATGGATTTGTGTGTGTGTGTGTGTGTGTGTGTGTGCATGTGTGTGTGCGTGCACATGCATACGTGCACATGTGCTCATGCATGTAGCTGTACCAGGTCTTGAACTCAGGGCCTCATGCTTTCATTTGGCTTTTTTCAATCATGGTTGGTGCTCTACCACTTGAGTCACACCTCTACTTCTAGCTTTTTTGTGGTTAATTGGCAAGAGGAGGTTTGTGAACTTTTCTGCCAGAGTTGGCTTAAAACTATGATCTTCAGATCGCAACTTCCCGAAGTGCTAGGATTATAGGCATGAGCCACCGGCACCTGACATTTCAGAATTTTAAAGTCTCCCAATAGCGCTGTGGCTTAGAAAGTGAAAAACAAAAAGAGAGAAAAAGGCAAAAAAAAAAAAAATCAGAACTTCAACGGTAGTAAAAAAAACTAGAGCCTGAGAAGTCTGATAAATTGAATTTATATTTTATTCCAGGAGTGAAAGCCAATTGATAGGTTTTATCTAGGATATTATTTAAGTCAGGCAAACAGCATGAATTTTATTTATACTACATATGAAATATAGCTTCATGGTTTATTTACTTACAGACGCTGAGCCTGTACTGTGTATTAGACATTGTGCCAGTTGAGGGAGATGTAAGTGGTTACTGTGTGAAACATGTGTTTGGCTCTAATGTGTAGAATGGTTTGCTGGTCACAAGCAGCTCTGGTAGGAGGCTCTGAGGACAATCCAAGGACTAGTGCTGGGTGTGGAAAGGGGTGGGGCTGATGAGCACAGTGATGATGGAGAGATGTAAGCAGAGCCAGCTTCTCCAAATTGCTTTTTTTTTAAATTCTGTAGAAACCTCCTCTTTAGCATCTAAGGAAAATTGGAAGTTGTTCTTTCAGTGATATGACTGTAGAAGACAAGGCTTCTAAAACGCTTTTATATATATCATACAAAAAATGTTTTTGGGTGCTAATCCTGAAGCTTGAACACTGCGCACTGTCTCTGAGCTTCTTTTGCTCAAGGCTAGCACTCTACCACTTGAGCAATAGCATCACTTCTGTCTTTGTGGTACTGAGGAATCAAACCCAGGGTTGCATGTATGCTAGGCAAGCACACTACCACGAAGCCATATTCCCAGCCCCGATGTTGCGGCTTTCTCATATTCCATATTATCAATTTGAGAAATAGTGTCCTGTGTGTCTGTGCTAGAGCCACCATCTTGGGGACCCTTAGATATGTTCCTCAAATCTCCCTTTGGGAAGGAATGGTTTGTTTTTTCTCTAGCTCTTGGGAGTGCTGGTTGTGAAGGGATCACAATTCCAATAGGATCACCCTGTAGAGGTAGCATCAAGCCCAAAGTCATACCTTCTTTTAGAGACAGGCACTGTCACACAACTGGTTACTGTGTGAGTGTAAAGGCTCACTTCCTCTGAGGGCCATTCTGAAGGTGTTTTTCCTATGTGGCCCAGGCTGGGCCTTGAACTTGCATTCCTCTGGCTCAGCTGTCCAGGGCTGGTATTACAGGTATTGGCCACTGTGACTGTTCTCTGGGCTGTTTGGTGAACACACACACACACACACACACACACACACACACGAGTTTTATTTCAAAAACAAAAACTCTTCATGTATAGGGCACTGGTTTGAGGATTGTGGTTCAAAACCAGCCCAGCCAAATCTGTTATTTCCAATTAACCAGGTGTGGTTAATCTAGTTGTGGTTCAAGTGATAAAGCCCCATCCCTGAGCTAAGAAGCTAAGCAAGAGCATGAGATCTGAGTACAATCTCCAGTATCAGTACACACACACACACATACACACACACGTGCACGCGTGCGCACACACACGCAAGCACATCAATTAAGAAATTTTATGTGATGCTGATGTATCATTCTGATAAGGCAAATGTTCTATAGGTAGTATTCCTTTCACACGACTTGGATAAGAGTAAATATGACAAAAAGAAAACAAAATTAATTTTAAAAATTTGGGCTGAAAAATACAGCCTAAAACTTCATATAGCAGGTCAACTGATTTTTTCCCCCCTGATCCTAGGGATTGAACTCAGGACCTGAGTGCTGTCCCTGAACCTCTGCTACCAACTGTTATTTGTGTTTTGTAAGTTTTACATTTTTAGATGTGAGTTTTCTGAGATTATTTTATACTATGTCTGTGACAGATAATTGAGTTACCGGACAGACTATTAACACAGGACTTTACAGGTGACTAAGTAAACAAGGAAATGGAGACATATTCTGAAAACCATCTTGCTTTAGCTTTAAATTTCATTTTTGGTCAAAACTTTCCATGATTGACCTACAACATTTTTCTTGAAAAAGTATGATTAAATATAGTAAACTGGTGCTGAGTTAAAATACCAGGAAGAAACTGATAACTAAAAATAACAGGACATGATTAATGGTTTTGATTCACAGCCTATTTTTATATTCTTCTAGAATCTGAACACCCAGATTTTCATATTTTCAGGGCAATACAGAAAAAATGACATTGTAGTATTAGATTTAGACTTCTTTCCTCAAATTTTTTTAGATTTATTGAAAAATTATTGCTTGCCTGCTTAATCCATTTATCTATATACTTATAGTTCTCTGGGACTAGACATTGCTAATTTGAGGATTTATCGACAATTTTATAGGGTATGATAAAACTTATGTGGTTACGTGTTTGTTTTTTTTAAATCTTCATCTCTTAGAGATACTTACAGAAGTATTTATAGGTAAAATGATGCCATGTAAAGATTTTGCTTTAAAAATGCTCCACAAAAACAAAGCAGAAATAGAGAACCACACATGCAAAAAATGACACATATTGATAATTGCTTAAAGTGAGCTACAAATATATGGCATTCATTATATTCTCTCATTTCATGAATTTTAAACCTTAAACCTTTAAATCTTACCACCATAAAATGTTTTTCTCCATAACACATTTTGCATCTTATTTTTTTCTTCAATCTCTTTTAGAAATGTCTCTAGCTCATCCTGGTGTCACAAAATATAGATGGATGGCTTAAACAATGGACATACTCATTTATCACAAGGTTCCAGGGCGGGCAGTGCGGCAGCAAAGTGCTAGCAATGTCCCTCCTCATCAGGGCTTTCTTAGCAGCATTGCATGTAAGGAGAGAGATCGCGTCTCTTTTTGTAGGAGCACTAATCAAATCATGGGAGCGCCCATGAACTCCTCTAGACCTAATTACATTCCTAAAGCATACATGCAAATACCACAGAATTTGAGGCTGAGGCTTTAATGTATGACATTTGGTGGGTACAAATATTCACTGCATAATACTTTGTTCCAAAAGCACATGTAGAATGTTAATAAGGATGTTCTATTTCCTATTCTTTGTTCATGAATACAAATCCAGCACACTTGAATAATGCAGCTGTTGCTGACAGAATATTCAGGAGTGTGATCTTGTCACTGTGAGCAAGTCATGTTTCTAAGATGCCCTCCTCCTTCTCCCCCTTCCCCTCCCCTCCCCTCCCCCTCCTCCCCCTCATCCTCCTTACATGGGGCTAGATGAAGCCCAGGGAAGAGTGTTACCACTTCTCTGTCTCCCATGTGGTTTTCTTTTTTGGGGGCCCATTCCTTGCCATTTTTAGCTGCTTTAGTACATGTTTTGATGTGTGTAGTTACTATCTCTGAATTGGTCTTGTTGAAATGGAGTGGTTTGTTTGTTTATTTGGCAATACCAGCATTTGAACTCAGAGTAATGTGCTTACCAGACATGTGCTCTAATGCTAAGCTATGACTCCAGTTTAATTTTTAAATGTCGTGTGCGAGTGTGTGTGCGCACGCGTGCTGGTCCTGGGTCTTGAACACAGATCCTGGGCACTGTCCCTGAGCTTTTGTGCTCAACACTATGTATTATCATCGAACTATAACTCAGCTCCATTTCTGTTTCCTTTGCTGGTTAATTGGAGATAAGAGTTTCATGGACTTTCCTGCCCAGGCTGGCTTCAAACCTTGATCCTCAAGTCTCATCCTCATAAATAGTGAGGATTACAGGTGTGAGCCTCTGGTGCCCGTGGTTAAATGTCATGAGCCAGCACCTACACTGTGATCTTTCTATTTTACACTTACCACTGTGGGTGTGTTGACAGGCACACACCACGACAATGAGCTTCTCCTATGGATATATAAATATATACATATATGTAGCTATATGTACATTGTATGTATATTGCATTATATAGGTATATATTTAAATGCATAGTATTTATAATTGTATATAAATATACAAAACAAAATATATTTCAACCATGTTTAAAACATAAAATATAAAACATGATATTCAGCACTTTAATCATGTTTAAGTTTACAGTTCAATAGCATTATTTATATTCAGATATTTGTGTAACTATTCTAACTGGTGACTTTACAGATATCTGGAGATGTCTATCTCTTTTCATATTGAAACTCTATCCATTAAGTACTAATTCTCGTTCCCTTCTATCTTAGCTCTCCAGCCCAATAACCACCCTTCTACTTACTATTTCTATGTCTGTGACTACTATAGGTAATTTGTGTAAGTGAAATTATACATGTATCCTTTTGTATATAGCTTAATTCATTTACTGTAATATCTTCAGTATTTATTTATGTTTTAGCTTTTATCAGAACTACACTCCTTTTAAGATTGAGTAATTTTCCATTGGTTTACTCCACATTTGGTTCATCAATCAATTCATCTGTTGTTGGATGCTTGGGTTTTTCCATCTTTTGACTACTGTGGATTGTGTTGCCATAAGCATCACTGTACCCATCATGAATTTGCTTCTGTGTTATTATTGTCTTCATCATTGCCTTGTCTGCTTTGCAGGAGGCTGGAGATTTACACAACTATGATCCTTTGGCACTTCCCTGGAAGCTGCATTTAAACATGAATGTTCACTTTTTTTTCTGATTTGGCAAGCATGGAAAAGTACTTCCTACTACTTCCATCTAAATGAAGTCCAGTCAAAATGGCACTGGAGATATTCTTTCAGGAGAGATGCATCCAGAAGTTTGGATAAGATTGGGGCGGGAGAAGCATTGATGATGAGGGAAGTTTGGTGCACGTGGGTGGGTTGGAGGTCTATAAACCACCATGGTTCAGAGCCACTCTTGCTTCTTCTGTGAATCACTATGCAGACACAGAGAGGATGAAATAGACAGACTAAAATAGTCTGGTTCTCTTTGCAGGCTGACTGTATCTTAGAAAAATCCTGCTTGGCTCTGCCTTTATGAATGACAAGCTTGGCTCAGTCCTTCTGTGTATCACTTGATGCTCATATTGTAAACTGAGGGTAACTCAGTCTATGTGTGAGGAGTAACTATTGGTTTTAATAGTTTAACAACTTGCAAAATTTCCAAGCGTCATCAGCAAGTGTAAACTCACCTCTTACAAATGTCTTAGATTTGTATCAAGGGAATACTATGAAAACTCTGAGGAATAACTGACTTTGATGACACAAGTACTGGAGCCATGGGAATACCTTTGAGGCAATTTGTAAGTGAACCACTGTTTAATCTCTCTAAAGCAATGCTATGGTGAGTTAGGAAAGCAGTTAGAGATTTTGTGGCAGGCAAAGATAGACTCAACACAGACTCAGGGAGAAAAAAATATAGTTAGGTAGTGACAGGTGTTTATTCACTCAACAAATACTGAGCTCCTATTATGTTCTAAACAAAGCATAAAGCAGAGGAAGAGAAAAAAATGGCCCTGAGGTTGTTGAGCTTTCATTCTGGTAGGGGAAACACAATAAGCAAGTGAACAATTATAAATATATTTCTACATGGCAGGGTAAAAAGCACCAACTTAACTAAATTCAATACTGTCACCCTCTATATCCAAGGTTTCTACAATTGTGGTTTCAACCAACCTGGTGTCAAAAATACTGGAACAACAGTTGTGTTTATATTGAGCATTTTCAGACTTATTCTTTCATTGTGTATTATGAACAATTGCAGGTTGATTTAAAATATATGCAAATACTAGAGCATTTTATATATGTAGCTTGAACATCCACATATTTTAGTATCTTAGAGTTGAGAGGGGTCCTGGAACGTGTCCTGTGGGTACTGAGAAATGACTCTACCTACTAGTGACTATTTACACCATTTGCAATTTAGATTATTAGAGCCAGTGGTTTATTTTAATTGCAGTCTGATTTATAAAGATATAATTTCCAAACAAATTTTTCTGAAAGTTAATTACTTCACAAAGTAATTCTCCTTCCTTCCTTCCTTCCTTCCTTCCTTCCTTCCTTCCTTCCTTCCTTCCTTCCTTCCTTCCTTCCTTTCTTTTTGCCAGTCCTGGGGCTTGGACTCAGGGCTTGAGTACTGTCCCTGGCTTCTTTTTGCTCAAGGCTAGCACTGTGCCACTTGAGCCACAGCACCACTTCTGACCCTTTTCTGTATATGTGGTGCTGGGGAATTGAACCCAGGGCTTCATGTATGCGAGGCAAGCACTTCTGCCACTAGGCCATATCCCCAGCCCTTCATCTCTTTCTTAAACACCAAGAAAATGCAAAAGTTTAGCAACTCTTGTTGTCATCTGTTTAATATAAATAAGTATCTTGACTTCTCACATTAAGAACCAGAATTTTCTGTCGTTTGGAAAGCTGCTAGTTTGGAAGTTCTTGGATCCCCAAACAGGCTTCAAACTTCACCCACAATTTCTTAAATTAGCTTATCCACATGTTCACTTTCTTTAGTGTTTAATTCCTTAGACAAGAGTAGGAGGTGAGAGGAGGAGATGTTATTATGTGCTCCCTGTGGGCTGTTTGTATATAAAAATGGCATGGTGAAAGTGTTAGGACGGTGCCTGTGTCTAACTGGGAAGGCAGTGGTTGATTTGTTGCTATGAAAAAATGTGTAAAATACGATTCCTGGGTGTTTGAGCTCCATCCTTTCCATCCTGCTTAGTGGAAAACCATGGTGCTGCTCTTAGACTTGACATCTTTTCAGGAGTGAAACATGGATCGTTTTGACTCTGTTCCAGCAGGACAGGAGCTTGAATGTATTTAACTCTTTGTGTACTGCTCTGCACAAATGTGGTGCAACTTTCCCACGATGCTCATGGAAAGAATGACCCATACTAGAAAAGGGGAATGCTGCCTAAAATGTTAGAAAGGGACCCAGCACTGTTAGCATTCCCTCCAACTTAGGTCCTCGGCCCCGCCGGCTTCACCTCCCTGAGCAGCTTGTATCTGCCCCCAGCTGCATCAGCCGAACACCCTCCATCCAGACCTGAAATCCTCCCTGCCACAGACATCTCTCCCAGGTTGGGTCGGATGGGTCGGCATTCTCACTCTCTGCCCAGACCTAGCTGTGCACTCGGAGTACTTCCCATCTTTAGCCCCGGAGTTACAAGGATCCACCTGAATGGGGACAGGTGCCATATTGCTCCCTCTCCTGTGAGGGAGATGGTCCTCTAATAAACCTTCTTCTGTACGTGACGCAGTCCCTGTGGTCTTGGGATGGATGTTTCAAGCACTACAAAGGAGAAGCATAAGAAATTAAATCGCTGTAATTCCAAAAGTGTTTGGTGAAGGAAAACCGTTCATTTGGATGTGAGATCATTGAGTGTATACTATTCATACACAGATGACTTTCCTCCTAAATGATGCATAAGCGCGGGTGGAATTCCACTTTGACCATGTTAATATGGTACATTTTTGGAAGTGTTGTGAGCATGACTTGCAAACTTCTTTTTATAATGGGGACAAAAATTTTGGCTTTGAAATACTAATTTATACAAAAGAGACTTGAAGAAACATTTAGAAAATAGGAACATAGATGTAAATTGTAGGTTGACTGAATCTATCCTGGGGCTTGACTGTAGGGCTTGGGCACTGTTCCTGAACTTTTGTGCTCCAGGCTAGCATTCTATCACTTTGACCCACAGCTCCATGTTTGGATTTTTTTCGTAGTTAATTGGTGAGAAGAGTCTCAAGGAATTTTCTGCTCAGGCTGGACAGTGAACCTCAGTCCTCAGGTCTTAGCCTCCTGAGTAACTAGGGTTATAGATATGAACCTTAAGCACCTAGTTGGTATTCATTTACATCACACAAAAAGAATCAATTCCCTACAAAAAATTATAAATAAGAGAAAACATACACAAGACTCAGTCAAATAACGATTATCATTATCTGTCTATATAATAAAATCCCAAGAGGATATGAGAAGTACTTTACACATAGATTCTCTGTCATTGCTAGATCCAATAATTAGCTTAGTAACTTTTTGTCTGTTGTCTGTCTAGCTCTTTAAGGAACCGATTCCCTAACAGTTGCCACTTCAATGACTTACTTTCAAAGGTTGGACTTTTTTTTCCCTGCTCTTCTTATTTATTTTTCATTATGGAAAACTGGAGTAAGCTGTTAACTGCTGAGACTATTTAAATCTCTCCATAAAATTTAATAGACATTGAAAAGAGGAATTCCTCTCTTTTAAAATTGAGTTTAATCTTCACAATGATGAAAATCATCATTCTACTCTACAAAGTTTACAAACTCTATGAACTTAAACAATAAAACCATTTCTTCCAAATCAGGTGATAAGTACATTTCTTTCCTTCTGTTTAGTAACATCTGTTCCCTCTTTGTTTCTCATTCTCTCCTTCCCATCACTGCCCTTGAATTGCTTAGTTCACTTGCATCAATGTCCGATGTAGCTAATGGGCCCCTCTGCTATATTATTTTTTTCCCCACCCGCTTTCCACTCATTCTGTGCCCTCCTCCCAGCTTCCCTCAGATTTGCTCATGGACACCCCACACATATGTGGTAAAGAATATAGAGTCATCTAAAAATAATAGGACAATTTCAGAAGAGGTCTTTTGTTTCATTTTTTTCTATTTATTTTTTATTTTTGGCTAGTCCTGGGCCTTGAACTCAGGGCCTGAGTACTGTCCCTGGCTTCTTTTTGCTGAAGGCTAGCACTTGAGCCACAGCACCACTTCTGGCCATTTTCTATATATGTGGTGCTGGGGAATCTAAGCCAAGGCTTCATGTAAACAAGGCAAGCACTCTTGCCACTAGGCCATATTCCCAGCCCTTTTGTTTCCTTATCTTTGGGGTTCTAAGAGGTGCTATTGCTATAGTTTTCTCCCAAGGATAACCTCTTTTGGTCTTTCTGTATATTGGTATCTTGAGTCCTGTTTACTTTGTTACATCTAGTTGCATTTTTTTTCCAAATTTTTATTACCAAACTGATGTACAGAGAGGTTACAGTTTCATACATTAGGCATTGGACATCTAGTTGCATTTTAAGGCTAACACCCTCATATCAGGGAGACCATATGCCATTAGTCTCTGTTCTTGGCTTACCTCACTCAACACAATTTGTTCTAGTTCCGTCTATTTCCCATTAAATGCCATTGTTTTATCCTTTCTAATGGCTGTGTAAAATTCCACTGTGTACCACATTTTTTGGATCCATTCATCTGTAGTGGGGCATCTGGGTTGTTTCCATGTTTTGGCTATTGTGGACATTGCAGTCATGAACATGGAAGTGCAGGTATCCTTGTCGTGTCCTGGTTCCTGTTGCTCAGGGTAGATGCCTAGGAGTGGCATGGCTGGGTCATAGGGGGTATGTCTATGTTTAGTTTTTGGAGGACCTTCCAGACTGCTTTCCAGAGTGGTTGTACTAGTTTATATTCCCACCAACAGTGCAGTAGGGTTCCTCTTTCTGTGCATCCTCACCAGCATTTGTTGTTGTCTGAATTCAGAATATAGGCCATTCTGACTGGGGTAAAGTGGTATCTCAGGGTTGTTTTCATTTGCATTTCCTTTATGGCCAGGGATGGTGAGCATTTCCTCATGTGCTTCTTTGCCATCTTTACTTCTTCTTCTGCCTATCTCCTTTTTTTTTTTTTAAAGTTAAAATTATTGTACTTAGTTTAAAATCAAACTGAAAGTTTCACTTGTAACATTGCTTTTCACTTCTAACATTCTAAACCAAATGATTCAAGCATTCTTTTTCATTTATTGAAAGTATGGGTGGGCACTGAACCAACCAAAACTAATTTTTGCTTTTTTAGTTGGAGCATTATTTTTCAGGTAATGTTTTGGTGCCTTTCTGTTCCCTTACCACAATGCTTAACCAATTGACCATTTACTTTTACATTCTTTCATAATTACAGGAGACAATTAACCAGATAAGAGATGTCTTAAAGCAAATAGCAATTATATTAACATAACAGAGAGTTTCTACTGAGGCTTTAAGTGAAAATCTATGAAACAGATTTCTGAGGCTTCTTTAATATAGTAAGACATTTTTCTCCCAAGATTGTTGAAAAAAAAAACTTTAAAATTGAGCTTATCTTGATCCTGAGAAATAAAATCAAGATCAGAAGATATGTTTGCTATGCTATCAAGAGACTGGAAATCTCATAATGAGGTGATATTATCAATGAATACAGAGGGCCTGGATACTATTTTTGAGGCTAAGACTGTGTATATATGATGTGTTCCACAACCTTATTGCTTTTCCTTTGCTGCCAAACATCCTCTTCCTTTTCCTTTGTTTTCTTAATGCTATAGAGTTGAAGTCATTTAGCCATTCAACAAATTACATTTTGCCTGTATGCCAGGTAGTCCTCTAGGAAACATACCAGTGAACAAAACATGGATTTCCCTTTTCTGGGGGACCTAACGGATGCCATCTTCATCAAGAAACCCAAGGTGACATCACCAACATTGAGACAAACTGAAACCATTGCCTCTTAATATCACACCCTCAGAAGGACATATCACTTCCACAGTATTTCTGTTAAACATACACAATCTTAGTCTAACAGTCAAATTGATGGACATCTCCCAAATTACTAGTCCGAGTTCTTAACAAGTATTAATGGGAATAAAGCAAGAAAATGAGAAAAGATGAAGATATTAAAGTTATATGTTTATTAAAACACAATGTGTGATCCTGGATTGGGTCTTAATTAAGAAGCAAAAATCTATAAAAGATACATTGGGATAATCAAATAATTTTGAATAGGGGCTTTGAATTAGAGAATAGTATCACATGTGTTTAATTTCCAGATTTGAATAATTATAAACATATATACTATATATATGAAACACATATAGCAGATAAGTGATATACAAAATATGTGTTATGTTTAAAGTATTATTGACAGGAGAGGCAGAGGAAAGAATGGTCATGTTAAAGTAAATAGGGTCAAAGAAGATAGAAGCAACTGGTGAATTTAAATAAAGAATATATAGCAAATATGGAGGCGTGGCTAAAGTGGTAGAGTGCCACTTGTGAGTAGAAAAGCTGAGCATGAGGCCTTGAGTTCAAACCTAATATCTACTCTCTCTCTCTCTCTCTCTCTCTCTCACACACACACACACAAAGGAATGCATAGCAATTTCCCCATCTGTTCTCATAAATTTTTTCAAATTATATCTAAACAACATATTAAAAATTTACTGCCCTAATGAAGCTTAACTTTGTATTTAGTTGGGTGAATGAAGTGAACAATAATATGACTTGTACGCCAGGCATGGTGTTACATAATTATAATCCCAGCACTCAGGAGGCAAAAGCAGGAAACTTTACTTCCTGAGTTTTAATTTAGCCTGGGCTACAGTACAGTGTGATTCTATCCACAAAACAAAAAGAACACACACAGAAACACACACACACACACACACACACACATGCAGAGGGACATGAAGAATAGTTTTGAGGATATTTATAAATTTTTTTAACTTTCAATTTTTAAGTGATGATACATGCCTGTAATTCTAGCATTTGGGAAACTGAGGCAGGAGGATCATTATTTTGAGGCTAGAACTACATAGTGGGACCCTATCTCAAGAACAACAGCAATAACATAAAAGAAGTTGGGCACCAGTGGCTCATGCCTGTAATCTTTAGCTACTCAAGAGGCTGAGATATGAGGGTTCAGATTCAAAGCCAGCCAGGGGCCAGGAGAGTCCATAAAACTCTTATCTACAATAAACTATCAAACAAACAACAAAAAATAGCCTGAAGTAGAGCTGTGGCTCAGTGTGGTAGAGGACTAGCTTTGAGCAAAAGAAGCTCAGAAACAGCATCCAGGCCCTGAGTTCAAGCCCCAGGATTGGCATAAAAATATTTTGAGAGAATTTAAGTTTACAGAAAAACTGAGCAGTGACAAGAAAAATATCTGAATAGGTATAGAGTATTTTCATCTTAAGTATATCTGATTCATGGTGTATTGAATCCATATTAATATATATGAAATATATTATATAATACACACTATATTTTAAAATAATATGACATGTTACACATTTATATATCATATAATATGCATATAAAATATGTTATATATAATACATATTATATTTATACTATACAATAGAATACATTTGTATATTTGTAAACATATTTGTATATAATATATTATCATAGATCAATACTATATTTATATATTATATATTAATATACAATTAATAATATCTCATAAAATTATATATAACCAAATTAATAATTATACATACTAAGCATATATAGTAATTCCAGTTTTAAAGGAGGCATAGGTTAAAGTTCTGCAAACTACAAATACTGCCTGTGTTTGTCTCCAGTTTTCCTAATACAATTTACTAAATAATCAATCCTATAGGGTGTGATGACATCTAGGTCATGTGCAGTTTGCATATACTTGTGGATCTATTTTGGGGCTTCCTATTTTGTTCCATCTATTTGTTTGTTATTGTGCTACTATTTAATTATTTCTTTTGCTGTGGCTTTGTGATTTATCTAAATATATGGCAGTAAAATTTTTCCATCTTTTCTTACTACTTTAGTTCAAGTTTAACTTAGTTATTTGTATCTTTGCTGTTCTTTATTCTTTTTTAGAATCAGCTTGTTACATCTCCCTGAAAATCCTGCTAGAATTTTTACTGAAAATATGCTATAAATGTATAACTATATAAATTTTAGAAGAACCTACATATTTTCACTCACTCATGTAAGCTTGATGGTATATCTTTTATGGTCACTTTGTAGGTCTTCAGTGGAGTTTGAAAGACTATATTTAGGATTTCTCCCCCCCCCCCCCACACACACATTTTCTAGGCAGGTGCTCTACTGAGGAGTCATGTGCTTCCAGGCCTTTTTCTACACTGGTTATTTTTGAGATAGAGTTTTGCTTTTGCCTAGATGCATGCCTGGACTCTGAACTGCCTGTTTTACACTTTATGTCATATTTGGGATGACAGGCATTGTCACCACACCCAGCTTCTTTGAGATAGTGTCTCATGAACATTTTTGCTATGGCTGGCCTGTAATTGAAATCCTCTCTATCTCAGCTTCCTACATAGTTGAGATGACAGGGACATACCATTGTGCTCTGCTATCCATTGAGAAGGGATCTTGGGTATATGCTTGAGCCAGGCTTGAACACAAATTTTTCAAACTCTATCTTTCACATAGCTAAGAGTATAGGCATGAGCCACTGTTACCCAATGCATAGTTAGGGTAAATAGGTATGGAGATTACTAGAGATGCATTTAAAGATATGTTTATGAAGGTAAACATTTGGAAATTGTTTATCTGTTTAATAATAAATGATTTAATGAAGAGTAGACTGATATATATGCTAATAGGAAAATCATATCATTGTAATCATACTTTTCACAGAATCTCGATGACAGGAGAAAATGCTTTTTCTATGCTGTTGTATCATTAGTTGGAAAGACTACAAAGGTTTAAATAGTCCTTATTAAAACTTTGGGATATGCCCCAAATTTTCTGAAGTGTGCATACTTTTATGAATTTTTTTTCTTTAAGAAAGTTATTGGAAACAAGCAAATTTTGTATATGCCATCTGATTTTGTACAGGAGCATTGGGAAAACAGTTTCTGAATCATCTAGTGAGCTCATAAAGCAATACTCATAACTCATGTGCAAATTTCCTAGCCTGAGTCACTGTGCCAATTCCATCTGTTAGGATTTCTTACAGCATGTAGGTCACTGAAATTCAACTAAGCATGAGTAAATTCAGTTTTACTTATTTGCTCTTTCATGTAACATATATTTAATAATCTGCTTCTATGTGCAAAGGTACCAGAGTTATTAAAGATACAGGACTGAACAAAATTATCTTGGCCCTAATGGAGCTTAACATCACACATGAAGATCAAGGATTTGGCTTTTAGGCCTACATATGCTAATTCTCAATATTGCAGTGCTTAGGCCATCCTAGTGTTACTTCAATTTTTTCATGTTATTATTATTATTATTTTATTAATTGAACAAAATTTTTTTGACAAGGTGTTGTGCAAAAAGGATACAGTTACATAGTAGGGCAATGTGTACGTTTCTTGTGATATCTTATGCCCTGTTTTTCTATCTCTTCTCTAGGTCAGGTAGACATATATACAATATACAATGTATCAAGAACATATACAGTAGCCATGTGGCCACGCCCAAGAAAGTTCACCTAGGGCTTTAAATGTAATGTCGATATTAGACCATACGTCGACAGTAGTCTTATATGAACGTACATACCTAGCTTTTGAGCTATTGTATTCCCCTGAGAGGTCAATTTTTGACCTTTATATGTTGAGTAATTGTTTGGTTTTAGTTACATACTGTTGGGTTGCTGCCCCAATCCTGTGGGGAATACTATTTGACAAGCAGTTTTTGGTTTCACAGACTTGGTCTCTACTGTCTCTCCATCTCCCTTTGTTAACAGTCATATATCAGGGAGATCATGCCCCTTTATTTTCTGTGTTCTAGGCTTGTCTTGCTCAACATTATTTGTTCGAGTTCTGACCATTTCCCTGCGAATAACAATAATTCATCATTCCTAATCGCTATGTAGTATTCCATTGTGTATAAGTACCATATTTTTTGATCCATTCGTCTGTGGAGGGGCATCTGGGTTGTTTCCATATTTTGGCTATTGTGAATTGTGCCACGATAAATATGGAAGTACAAATGTCTTTTTGATATCTTGGGGTTTGCTGTTTAGGATAGATGCCTAGGAGTGGTATGGCTGGGTCATAGGGTAGGTCTATATTGAGCTTTTTGAGAAACCTCCATACTGTTCTCCAAAGTAGTTGTACTAATTTGCACTCCCACCAACAATGGAGAAGGGTTCCTCTTTCCCCGCACCCTCTCCAGCATTTGTTGTTGCCCGAGTTCAGAGTATAGGCCATTCTAACTGGGGTGAGGTGGTATCTCATGGTTGTTTTTATTTGCATTTCCTTTACTACCAGGGATGTTGAGCATTTCCTCATGTGTTTCTTTGCCATTTTTATATCTTCTCTTGTGAAGTCTCTCTTTAGCTCCTTTGCCCATTTCCTCATAGGTTTATTGGGCTTGGAGGGGCTTAGTCTTTTGAGTTCTCTGTAGATGAAAGATATCAGGCCTTTGTCTGTTGCTGTGCTGGTAAATATCCTTTCCCATATCGTTGGCTGTCTTTCTATTTTGGTGGCTATGTTCTTAGCTGTGCAGAAACTTTTTAATTTGTAGTAGTCCCATTTGTCGAGTCTTTCCCCTATTTGTTGTGTCCCTGGGACTATATTCAGGAAGTTCCTTCCTGTGCCTATAAGTTCTAGTGTCTTTCCTACTCTGTCTTTCAGTAATTTCAAGGATTCAGGTCTGATATTGAGGTCCTTGATCCATTTTGAGTTGATCTTGGTGCATGGTGATAGGCTTGGGTCTACTTTGAGTTTTCTGCATATGGCTGCCCAGTTCTCCCAGCACCAGTAGTTGAAGAGGCTATGTTTATTCCATTGTATGTCTTTAGCTCCTTTGTCGAATATCAGTTGGCTGTAAGAGTGCGGTTTTATTTCTGGGTCTTCAATTCTAATCCATTGGTCTTCCAATGTGTTTTTATACCAATACCATGCTGTTTTTGTTATGATGGCCTTGTAGTAGAGCTTGAAGTCTGGTATTGTGATACCTCCTGCACTGCTTTTTTTGCCTAGAATTGCTTTGGCTATTCTAGGTTTTTTGCTGTTCCATATGAATTTATGGATTGTTTTCTCTATTTCAGTGAAGAATGTGGCTGGGATTTTGATAGGTATAGCATTGAATTTGTATAACAATTTGGGCAATATGGCCATTTTCACTATATTGATTCTGCGTACCCATGAGCATGGGAGGTCTTTCCATCTCCTTGTGTCTTCTTTGATTTTCCTTATTAGATTTTTATAGTTTTCATTAAATAGGTCCGTCACGTCCTTGGTTAAGTTGATCCCTAGGTACTTTATTCTTTTTTTGGCTACTGTAAATGGAATTGTTTCCTTAATTTCCTTTTCTGTTTGTATATTGCTGGTGTACAGAAAAGCTGCTGACTTTTGTGGATTGATTTTGTATCCTGCTACTTTGCCAAATTGGTTTATTAGGTGTAGGAGTTTGGGTACTGAGTTTTTTGGGTCCTTCAGATATAAGATCATGTCATCTGCGAATAGGGATAACTTGATTTCTTCCTTGCCGATGTGGATCCCTTTGATGTCCTCCTCTTGCCTTATTGCTATGGCTAGGGATTCCAGCACTATGTTGAACAGAAGTGGGGAGAGTGGGCATCCTTGTCTTGTTCCTGAGTTTAGGGGGAATGATTTAAGTTTCTCTCCATTTAATATGATATTAGCAGTTGGTCTGTTGTATATGGCTTTTATTGTTTTGAGGAATGTTCCATCTATTCCTGTTCTCTCCAAAGCTTTTAATAGGTATGGATGTTGTATTTTGTCAAAGGCTTTTTGGGCATTGACTGAGATAACAATGTAATTCTTAATTTTAGATCTGTTCATGTAGTGAATTACGTTGATTGATTTACGGATGTTGAACCATCCTTGTGACTGTGGGATGAAGCCTACTTGGTCATGATGTATGATTTTCTTGATCAGTTTCTGGATCCTGTTAGCTAAAATTTATTGAGGAGCTTTGTTTCTGTGTTCATTAGTGATATTGGTTTGTAGTTCTCATTTTTGTTGGGTCTTTGCCTGGTTTGGGAATGAGTATGTTATTAGCTTCGTAGAATGAGTTTGGGATTTCTCCCTCTGTTTCTATTTCGCGGAAGAGTTTGAGGAGCATTGGTATTAGCTCATCACTAAAGGTTTTGTAGAATTCGTTGGTGAATCCGTCTGGGCCTGGGCTTTTCTTTGTTGGGAGGTTCTTTTTTTTTTTTTTTTTTTTTGGCCAGTCCTGGGCCTTGGACTCAGGGCCTGAGCACTGTCCCTGGCTTCTTCCCGCTCAAGGCTAGCACTCTGTCACTTGAGCCACAGCACCGCTTCTGGCCGTTTTCTGTATATGTGGTGCTGGGGAATCGAACCTAGGGCCTCGTGTATCCGAGGCAGGCACTCTTGCCGCTAGGCTATATCCCCAGCCCCCTTTTTTTTTTTTTTTTTTTTTTTGGCCAGTCCTGGGCCTTGGACTCAGGGCCTGAGCACTGTCCCTGGCTTCTTCCCATTCAAGGATAGCACTCTGCCACTTGAGCCACAGTGCCGCTTCTGGCCGTTTTCTGTATACGTGGTGTTGGGGAATCGAACCTAGGGCCTCGTGTATCCGAGGCAGGCACTCTTGCCACTAGGCTATATCCCCAGCCCTGTTGGGAGGTTCTTGATTACCTCCTGTATCTCACTGTAAGTTATTGGTTTATTTAGTTGACTTATTTCTTCTTGGTTCAGTTTGGGCAGTTTGTACTTCTCTAAGAATTGATCCATTTCTGTAAAATTATTGTTTTTTGCTGAGTAGAGGTTTTGGAAATAGCTCCTTATGATTGTTTGCATATCGTGTGTACTTGTAATTTTTCCGGTGGAGTCCTTGATCTTACGTATATGAGTCTCTTCTCTTCTTTTTTTGTAAGTCTTGCGAGGGGTCTTTCAATTTTGTTTATTTTCTCAAAGAACCAGCTTTTAGTCTTATTTATTGGTTGAATGGTCTTTCTATTTTCAATCAGATTTATCTCTTCTTTAATCTTTGTGATCTCTCCCCTCCTAGTTGTTTTAGATTCTGTCATTTCTTGTTTCTCCAGTTGTTTTAGTTTCATCGTGAGGTTATTCACCTGCTCTGCTTCCATTCTTTTAATGTGAGTGCTGAGGGCAATGATCTTGCCCCTCAGTACTGCCTTAGCTGTGTCCCATAGGTTTCTTTGTGATGTGTTTTCATTGTCATTGTGGCTGATGAATTTGTTGATTTCATCTTTAATTTGGTCTGTGGCCCAAGTGTTGGATAGCAGTGTGGGGTTTAGCCTCCAAGAGTGTGTATAGCCTCTGTGGTATCCTTTGTTGTTGAGGGTTACCTTTAATCCACTGTGATCAGATATAATACATGAGATGACGTCAATACTTTTGTATTTGCTGAGGTTCTTTGTGTGGGCTATGACGTGGTCTATTTTGGAATATGATCCATGGACTGCTGAAAAGAAGGTGTATTGGGTCTCTGTAGGGTGGAAGATTCTGTATAGGTCTGTCAGATCCATTTGGGATATGGTGTTACTTAGGTCCTCAGCTCCCTTGCTAATCCTTTGGGTGTTGGATCTGTCTCTTGGAGACAGTGGGATATTAAGGTCACTCACTATGATTGTGTTTGGGTCTATATTGTTCTGTAATTCTGTGAGAATTTGCTTGACATATGTAGGGCCTCTTTTCTTTTGTATACATTTATCACCATGATGTCTTGATTCTGGATTTTTCCTTGTATTAATATGTAGTGTCCTTCTTTGTCTTTTTGAGTTGATTTTAATGAAAAGTCCAGTGTGTCTGAGATCAGGATGGCTACACCTGCCGTTTTGGTAGGTGCATTTGCTTGGTAGATCTTGCTCCATCCTTTCATTCGGAGCCTGTTTTTGTCTCTTGCTGTAAGGTGGGTCTCTTGTCGGCAGCAGATGTCAACTTTTTGTTTGTGGATCCATCCTGCCAGTCTGCTCCTCTTTATCGGAGAGTTTAAACCATTTATGTTAAAGAGATCAAGGATAAGGGTGTTTTTTCTCCTTCCATTTTCTTGTTGGGCTGTTTTTTCCTCTTTTTTTCTTGTGTTTAGTGAGCTGTTCTTTCTGTTGGACTTTGGCTATTGTAGTTTCTTTCTGATTCTGTCTGTGTGTCTTGTACGATCTCTGTTGGGTGGGGCTCCCCTCTTAGAATTCGCTGTAGGGCTGGTTTTTTATTCACATACTCCTTTAGCTCCTCTTTGGTGTGGAAAGATCTGGTTTTCCCTTCGAATGTGAACTCCAATTTCGCTGGATATTTGATCTAAGATTGCATATTGTTAGCCTGAAGTACTTGGATGGTGTTCTTCCACTCACTTCGTGCTTGGTAAGTTTGTGTGGGTAGGTCAGCTGTTATTCGAATCCTCTTCCCATTGTAGAAAATTTCTTTCTTCGCTTTGGCTGAATTCAGAATTTTCTCTTTAATCTTGAGGTCTGAAGTCTTGAATATTATGTGCCTTGGGGTGGCTTTTCTGGGGTCTGGCCTGCCAGGTGTCCTATAGGCTTCGGTTACCTGGATGGGGTCCCCTGTGAGATTGGGGAAGTTTTCTGCAATAACTTTATTGAGAACATGTTTAAGCCCTCTGCTCTGGTATTTGGCTCCTTCTTCTATTCCAGTTATGCGCAGATTATATCTCTTGTCTTTGTCCATTAGTTCCTGGATTAGTCTGCCCTGAAGCTTCACTGTTTCTTGGAGTGTGGTCATTTTCTGGTTATTGTTGGCTGCTTCATCATCCAGGCAAGAGATTCTGGATTCCATATGGTCCACTCTTTGTGTTATGGTTTCAATTGCAGAGTTTATGGATGTCAGAGAGCTATTTATGGTTGTCAGATCAGCTCTGATCATGGAAATTTCTTCCTTTAAAGAGTTGTATTTTAAATCTATTTTTTCATGCATTTCAATTCTCAGGATGTTAAGATTTTCTTTAAAGGAGGCTTGCATTGTATCCATTTTTGCTTCCATTACTTTAAAGGAGGCTTGCATTGTATCCATTTTTGCTTCAATTTCTTTCTTGGCTTCCTGGGTGTCCTTCAAGAGTTCCACTCTAAACTCCTGGAATTGTTTTCTGATTTCATTTCTGACGCTTTCCATCATTCCTGTTAACATGACCTCATTTGCTTTTTTATTCTCCATCTCCTCTTCAGTCGTGCTGCTTTTTGGAGCTGGCGAGTTGGCTTGCTCTTTGATGAACTGTGTTATGTTTCTTTGTGATTTGCGCATCTGGAGATCTGTGGAAGGCTTCTCAGGTTTGGTTTGTAGCTCTGCCCTCCCTCCTGTGTAGGCGCGTCTACCAGAGCAGGTGCTGCTGCTGTGGCCCTGCCTACCTGTGCGGGGTATGCCTACCAGAGCGGGTGCTGTCACCGGGGGTCCCACCAACCTGTGCACTGTGTGCCCACTACAACAGGTGCTGGCACTGTGTCCCCATCCACTTTAGAGGGTACGCCACCCAGAGTGAGCCCTGGGTTGTTGGGTTGTGTTTGCGCCCTCCCGTGAGTCTGTTGGGGGGGCGGTATGTGTGGGGCCCAGTGGGTTCGACTGTCTGGGCGTGGGTTAGCACCCTCAGACCTTGCCTCTGCTGCGGGGGGGGGGCATGATCAGGCCCAGGTGTCCCTGCTGTGCTGGTATTGCCCACCAGCGCCTGTGATTTTAGTTGTAAGAGTCTGCAAGGTCCAGGTGCCTCGGGTGGGGCTTGCACTGCCGGCCGTCCCCCGGCCCCTGTTGGGAATGGGGTAGGGCTGATTCGGCCAGATCTGGATCCTGTGTGGCCTTGGGGCTGCTCCGCCCTTCCCCTGCTAAACTGACTTCCCAGAGCCTGATGGGAGCTTCCCACCTGATTTGGGGGTTCTTTGTTCCCTCAGGGTGGGGAGGAGGAGGGAGGGAGATCTAGCTTCTTTGTAGGGCTTGGGTCTCTGATAGCTGGTCTCCCGTTGGGGGAGGGGGTAATGGGGGACTCACTGATCCTGGATTGTGTGTGTGTCCCATGCAGCCGTTGGTCTTTCAGGGGGTGGCGAAGTGTCGTGGTGGCGTCCCCAGTTCCCTCCTTCTGCCGCGCTGGATTTCCCAGCCACCGTCCGTCCGAACCCGGTGTGGACCCGAACTTCTCGTCGCTGCCATCGTATGTCTTGGTCCGCACCCTCCCTAGTGACCGTGGGTCTCCTGCTGTCTGAATTCTGCGCTTCCGGCAGCCTGTCTGCTGATCGCTGGGTTCCCCTTTCCCAGCCTGGCCCTGTTTGGGCCAGGGTCGGCTGGTGGGGGGAGGGTGCCCCGGATATTCTCCGGCTCTGTGTAGGTTTTCGGCTCTTCTTTTTTTTTTTTTTTTTGCCAGTCCTGGGCCTTGGACTCAGGGCCTGAGCACTGTCCCTGGCTTCGTTTTGCTCAAGGCTAGCACTCTGCCACTTGAGCCACAGCACCACTTCTGGCCATTTTCTGTATATGTGGTGCTGGGGAATCGAACTGAGGGCTTCATGTATAAGAGGCAAGCACTCTTGCCACTAGGCCATATCCCCAGCCCCTCGGCTCTTCTTTTTTACTCCTTTGTGTATTCCTGCGTTTCTCCACTACTTCTGGCTGCTGTTTTTGCTGGGTTCTTGATGGGGTGTTGGGTGTTGGAGTTCCCAGCTCGCTATTCAGTTGGAGCGAATCGGGGTGCCTCCCTACTGTGTCGGCGCCATCTTTCTCTCTCTCAATTTTTTGTGTGCTGATTCCCTCAGTTCGAATTCCTTTCTTTGCTATTCATACGTGAAAATGCTACTTATTTCTCAAAGTTTTTGGAAGACCTCTCTTATCCTCTTCTTCAGGCTTTCCACCAGCACTTTAAGTGTGGCTAAAACTGGGCATACTCATCATCATCATCATTATTATTCTTTCAGTAATGTCAACTAAAACTCAGGTTAGTGGAATGACTGTTGTCTGCACTAAATGTCTGATCTTAATGGACAGGAAAAATGGAAATTCAGGCACTATTATTTTATTTCTTATTAGCTTACATTAGTTACAGAGAGGAGGAAGCAGTTTTTAAAAAGAGCACACCCTACAACATTTTCATCATTGTGATGTTGGTGTACAGGAAGTAAGATAAAGCAAAATTGTCCTGGAAGTCTTGGCAAGTACAAGGCTCCACTAGAGGTAGATCACCTATGATGGTTTAAAAATTTGTATCCAAGAGGTTTCATTGTTCAGGAGAAAATTGGTGTGCTGTACATGAACTAACCAAGAAACGGAAGACTGGTAGGACATTGTCTTTGGGTACTTGAAAGATGAGAAGTCTCTGTCAGAGGACAACTTGCTGTTGTTTAAAATTTAATCAGTAGAACAATTCCAGATGATAGATAGGTTCTAGGTATGATCACAATAATGGGTAGCTGAATGAGGTAGAAATTGTCATCTCCAAAGTTGAGGGAACCAATAATCCAGAAAATTAGAATGTTAGAAGAGCTATTGACATGGATATTGACGATTTTAAGATGCTAACTTCTCAAGCATTCCAAGGATGTGGTCATGTAAAGTCAAAAATACTTAAGATAAAGAATGACTCTCAAAAAGGCAGTGTTACTTAGAAAAGTGAAAGTCTGAAAGTAGTTGAGAAATGAAAATCTTAACCTTGTCAAACCATCTTTAGGAATATAGGCCACCTGAACTAGGCTGTTATAGAGAGTGTTGGCCTCAGATCAGAGCTGGTTCCCAGGTATTACAAGGGATTGAGGTAGTACTTTCAGGAATGCCAAAAGCCTGTAGACATGGGAGGAAAAGAAAGAATGGAGCAATACAGTGATGAGAGTATTGGGGTATGCTTGAATTGCTAATTATGCCTAGTGAGATTGAATGACCACAGTGTTCATGTGTGATGCCCCCATCTCAAAGTAAACTCTCTTGGTGAATGAGGCTGCTGCAGTCAAAGCTGTTAGGTTGTTACTTGTAGACTTTTAGTCCACTTTATGAGTTTGTGGCATTTTAAGGTGATGTGATATGGACTGAAGCCTAACTAAGTGAAATATTTCATTGTGTAGACTTTCTTCCCTTTCCCATTTGACAAATGATTACTAAATAATTATTTATGTTGTAGGCAAGGGAAGTCATTTAAAAACTTAGGAATAACACAGGATAATTGCTTTTGTGTACATAAAAAGTTAAGTGTAAGAATGTAGTAAACCAAGAAGGCAGTATTAAAATAGCAGTGGGGGGAGAGAGAGAGAGAGAGAGAGAGAGAGAGAGAGAGAGAGAGAGAGAGAGAGAGAGGAAGCTTTTCTATTGAGGTCTTCACGGTGGCTTAGTAGATGATTTGGATTTAAGCCCACTTTAATGAAGTAGATGTACTGGGAGTTTAGGAAGAAGAGAAAATGCAAGATTGTGGGCAAAATGAAAGTACAAATGCCCACAGTCTTAGCCAGCTGGGCATTCTTGCAAATAACAATTCTTGCAAATAATTCATAAGTAATGATGTAGCATCGGTAGCTGAAGAGTTCAGACAAAAGACAGGTGTCTGTATGACCACTTTGCTCTTTTTTCATGAGTGAATCATTAAGGACTGCTCAGCAAGGCAATGAAATGATGAAATGGCCATTTAAAAAGTTCATTTTGGTGGCAATGTACAGAATGAAGTGGAACTCTTTTTTTCTTCATGAACAATAATTGTTAGTCTAATTATAGCACTGCCTTGTTTTACAGTGTGTAACTGATTTTTCTATTTTATAAGCTCAGTGATGCCAGGGAGATTCTTTTATTAAATAACAGTCTCTCATCATTTTTGTTTCTTGAACCTAATAGATTTTCAGCAAATGTCTGTATGAATTTCACTGTTTCCATATAGACTGCAATCTTTCATTTTTGATCCATTTTCCTCAGTCATCATTCATTCCTCCTGGAAATAACATTTCTTTTGATGAAAGAGCCAAAATCAGCATTCACAAATCTGCAAATTATTTTTTCTTTAATTTTGAGTTTATTTATGTAAAAAACATGCAAAATTTGACTGTATGTAGAGAAGAATGCATGATATTAAGTTGTTTTTTTAATCAGTACTGGGGATTGAATGTAGGACCTGACACTTAACACTCTGCCACTTGAGCCATGTCTGCAGTGCTTTAAAATTTTTTTCTTTTTGCTTTATTTTCTGTTTAATTTTGCTTGGTTGACCTCAAACTGGTGATCCTCCTGCCTCCATCTCCTAAGTACCTGGGTTTGTAGAAATGTACAATTGTACTTGGCTAGTTGGGCTGGCTTTGGGAACACAGGTTGGGTGGTTTCTGTGTTTTTGTCCCACTGGTACACAAAAGAATGTGATGAGGCTTCCTATTTTGTATGAGTTGGAACTGTATGACTCACATTTTCAAGTTCTAATCACCTTGAACAAGTTGATTGATAACTTTCTAGACAATAATCCTTGGAGAGAAGATTTTGAGTACAGAATGGTTCCATGGCCTTAAGACTTTTCTCTTTGATTTCTTTGAGTGGGAGAGATGAGAAATAGGTATTTTGCAAAATGGACTTGAGTCTTGCAGTTCTGTGAAGTTCTAGTCAGGGACCTGCTTCTTGTGCTCGTGTGAGAGAAAGGTCAAACAAGATGCAAAAAAAACAAAAAAAACAGATGAACAGTGAAAATATACCCTCACAAAGGATCTGGGTCATTTCAGAAAGATCTACAGTGAACTTTTTGTGTCCCAACTGTATTGGGGATTAAAGAGAAAATTCCAGAGTCTTTTATAAATTTATCAAAATAGCATTAAAAACAACAACTATATTGCATTATAAGCCTTACCACAATTCTTTGCAACATGCTTTTATCCTTCTGATTTTGTCTTTATTCATTTGCATTTTAGAACATTCCTTTGCTTTTAGACCACAACCTTGTTTGCATACAAAGTCTCCATTTTCTTTTACTCTTCTTTATAAAAATAGCATTTATGTTCTAAAAAATTTCCTACTTATTAGTTTCTTTTTACCTCCTATACTGGTGTTTTGAACTTGGGGCTTTGTGCTTGGCTGGGCAGTTGCTCTATAACTTGAGCTATAACCTCTGCCCTTACATTATTTTGAAACCCAAACTATATGAATGACAAAATGAAACAAGATGGCCTGTCTGTACACAACTGTGGGTAATACACAAACTTTGTTGCTGCATGTCTACACACACACACACATACACACACACACACACACACACACACACACACACACACACACACACACACAGATCTCCTTTGGTTTTACTTGAGTCTAAGAGTTTCATATTGTAACATTCCAGTAGCTTAGGTCAGCTAAGTCAAGAAAACTTCCAAAAGATCTTGAGCAGAAAACTATTTTAGGGTAAGCAAGAAGGCACAGTGCGGCCCTGACACAAAGAACACCAAATGTTTTTGTGTCCTCTGTAGTTACACGAGGGTACAAAATAAGCAAATTGATTTGTAACAGGAGAGAGAGGGAGTAAGTCTCTACCTTTGCATGAGTTTTTCAGGATAATTGTCTAGTATGAGAGACTAAAACTACAAAGGCAGTTCCCTTATATAGATAAGGAATCTAGCAGGATTACCACAATCAGAGAAACAAAGTTGCCTATTCCTGAGTAGGGACTTCAAGTCTCCTTGCTTGGCTTGTCAAAGTATGTCATCAGATTAGAGCCAGTGGTTTCTGGGGCAAGAAAATTCTGGTCTCCTCTGAGGAAGAATTTAAGGTGGACACAGACAGGACTATGGAGGAGCAAGTTTATTGTAAAGCTAAGCAATTGCAAAGCAAAAACCCAGAGTAAGTCATTTCTGGCAGAGACAGGGGACAGGCTCCCGTAAGAAATCTGCACTAGAGGACCCAGAACCTCAAGCTTTGTTTTGGAGTGTGCAGACCTAAGGGTGGTCAGGCCTAGGAAACTTGGGTTATGTGTCATCAGCTTTTGAAGAGTAGGTTATCGGTCATCAATGACTCTTACATGTCAGTCTGGGGAGTTTCTGCCCTTGGACCCTCTGACCGGAGTGGTTACTTTCCACAGGTTGCAGAGGCAGTGAGTCAGCAAGACCCTGCTGTATGTCATCATCAGCCATTCCACTAATGTTAGCAATCCAGCATGTGATTTCTTCTCAATGGTCAAGACATGGTTCTCAGCCATCAGGCTTCCTAACTTTCTGCCTAGCCCGTGTGTCACTATATGCCTTCTCAGTTCAGAGAATCTGTTCTCAGACTTTCTAGTTGGTTTTGCTAACAATTTCCTTGATGAATCAACTATTATTAATAGCAGTATTTAAGCTTGAAAAATCCTGCGCATATTGAACCCTCCACTTGTAAAATCTTTAGCTCTTCTCAAGATTCAAATTTTATCCAAGGAGTAGCCTAGATCTAGATTATTCGATATTTGAGCTGAAGGACATCCTCTCCCCCCTTTGTTGGACACTCCATACAGCCTTTTCCTTCTGCCCTACTCTCTCTTATGGAATTTACCATGGATTTGTATTTTCTGCTTTTTATTTTTTCTATTAGACTGTGAATTTAGCTCCATTTAGCCTGATACTAGGAAACTACACTTCCTCTGCTTGCTTAGGGCATGCTATAACACAGGCCTTCCTGAAAGGAATAGAAAAAAAAAGTAGAATTATAAAGCAATGTAGAGTTATAAAAATGTAGAATTATAAAGCTAGTGATGAGACAATAAATAAAAAGATTAAAGAAATCCACAAAGCTCTTTCTGGAGGAAGGAATACAGTGTCAAAAGAAGAAATTACAATTTAAAGATCTTAATTGGATTTTAAAATTTTATTATCAGGCAATATTTAATTCCAAAAAGTGAAACATATTCCTGTAAGAGATTTTTCAAGTAGACAACCAATGATAGAGAACTCCACGCGGTATTGGAGGCAGAAGAGATTACTTTTGTTTTGGTGAACTGCTGGCCTGCGGCTAAATCCAAGGCAGGTGTGGCAGGCTCTGGAATCACTCCTGGGTGAGGACTTATCTAGGGTAGGGGGTGGGAGGTGTGTCCAGGTGGATTTAGGGTATGACCTCAGAGGTGGGGGGAGGTAACTGCCTCCAAATGTGCCAGTTACCTAGGTAACTGGACTGAGATTTAAACAGGCAGAGTCATCTGCAGGGATCCTTCCCAGGGACCTTAAAGTTCCTTTGGTCCTGGCAAAGGAAGTTAGCTTTATAGACAGAAAAAGGCTTTAATAAAGGCAAACAAAACAAAAAAAACTGGATCCTGGAACCAGTGGCTCACATCTGTAATCCTAGATCCTTGAAAGGCTTAGATTGGGAGGACTGCAATTGGAGGCCAGCCCAAATGTACATGTGAGATCCCTTCACAACCAATAGCTGTTGCACATGCCTGCCATTCCAGCTGCATAAGAGTCTGAGATCAGAAAAAAATGAAGTTCCAGGTTAACCTGGGCAGAAAAATATGTAAGACAGTACAGTTTTCAATGGAAAGGAGCTGAGTATGTGTTACAGTATTGTTATCCTAGCTATGTCAGGAAGCCTAAAATAAGTGGATTATGGTCCTGCTGTGGCAGGAAGTGAAACCATATATTAAAGAAACCTGAGGCAAAGGACTGACAGTGTGACACAGAGGTAAAGAACCTGTCCAACGAGCAAGAGGCTCTGAGATCAAACCTTCTCACCACCAAAACAAAACAAAGCAAACAACCAAACAGCAATATCAAAAAGTATAGGGGTAATTTTCAAGTTATTTCCCCTGTAAGACAGGAACTGGGAGACAGAACAATAGCAATATGTTCATAACAATATGGTCATTTGAAGTTCTTTTGTGTAAGCATTAAAGCTGAGGGAACTTTATTACTGTGCCAATTGGAATTGGCCTGTTGGAGAAGTTTGAGTATTTTTTTACTCCTGATTTCTGTGGTTAAGTTCACAGCTTACGTTCAGTTTGGTGCTACGTGAAACTGTGGCACAGTGACTCATTTTGATCTTTAGTTTGGTCTGTGCAGGAGCCTGGTCAAAAACAATGACTTCCTATAATTTTTATTTAATAAGAGGGTGACAAGATACTGAATCCCAAAGACAGTTCTCGAGTGGGAAAGAAAAGGGAATATAGAACATAAATGTGCAGTTTTAAGAACATTTTAATGGTCAGACTTTCTGAGGCACTGGAAGAGGCAGATCAGCCTGAGAAGTGAAGATGGAGATGAGTATATCCCTAGGCCTGCAGACTTCAGATTGCTGTGGAGCTGGAGGCAAGAGGGCAGAGGCCTCAGAATGAGGAAAACTGTCATGCAGTAGGATCCCTCACGTTTCAAGAAAATTTACTAAATTTACAATATCACAAAAGTGACCAATTATCTGAAGGAAAGGGACTAACAGTAAGGTTCTCTGAGCTGGGCTAATAAAGGATTGTGATTACTACAGTTTTTATATGAGTCCCCAAAGAGAATTGGTGATGCTCTGTCAGGAATGCATCTACTTAGGCAACACCTAAGAGTTGTACTAGTGGCCACAGTGATTTAGTGTGGCTTTCCTTGGGCCCTGGGAAAGGGGATAGAGATTGGTTCTCTATGCTTAGGGAACAACATGAACAGCGTTTCTCTCAGGACTCTCACAATCAATGCGAAACACTTCTGCGAGCAGCATGTAGGGAATCTGCCCCTCCTCCACTCGCTGAGCAGTTCCTTAACAGATAGCAACTAAGTGTCCTAAATATCAACCAGTCCAAGCTCTGAAACTGCAAAAGGGAAAATAAATTTTATTTGGGAACAGAGTAATTGCAGTTTGGGAGACATCGGATAAGATAGCTTTGAATCAGTGTTCCAAAGGAGGCAGGGAAAGTGAGGGCTTATAGGGGCAATTGAGGACTGAGAAGGAACAGGCTTCCTGGCTGACAGAAGATAAAGAAAAAGAACTATGCACATAGAATAGAAATGTGGAAAAACCTCTTGATATACATCTCAAGCCTCCAGGCCCCCAGTCATTGTGTGATCAGTCTATCTGTCTGTAGTCAGAGTGGAGGGGACTGAGGTTCACATTCCTCAGCAGCTGCCAGAATTGCGCTCTTTGTGCCCTCCTATAATGACAAGGTCTTTTATTGTAATTTACATTTTGTTTATACTTTCTGAGATAAGGTCAGATCCAATAGATTGTAATCCATACTTCTGATTGATCTGCTACAAATTTTTGGTTCCGGAACCTCTCCCCCTGTTTGCTTTCTTTGCTAGAGCAATTTACAGAGCTAGAGAAAATATTTTGATTTTAGTGTACAGGATGTTGTAAAGAATAAAAACAGTCTGAAACAGAAGTGGATCGGGGAAGGAATGAGGGAAAGGCCTGGATCTTCCAGGCCCTAACTACATCACCCATCCAGTACCCCCTAGTGCTTAGCAACCAGAAGCATAGAAAAATCTCACTGTCCAGGTGTGTTTATAGAGCTTGATCTCCAGCACTTGCCACCTTGTCTCTCAGGCTGGTGAATGAAGTCTGAAAGTTCTACTTTCGAATCACTTGGTTTTTCAGGTGACTGACCCCATCCAGAGGCTAAGGAACTCTTGAATTACTTTATTAGTATAGATTCAGAAAGAATCCAAACAGCTGATTGTAGATACTAAAAAATTTTTGCCACTTAGAAAATTACAAACTTTAGGAGCTTTTTACAAAAACCAGATGTTATAATAAAAGTCATATTACTCAGAAAATTATAAGGTATGTATGAGCTCTGTGTCAAGACCTTAAGATGACTCAAAATATTTGCAAACTATATACAACAGGCCATCTGTATTTGGGGGCTCATGCCCATAATCCTAGCTACCCAGGAGGCTGAGATCTGAGGATCCAGGTTCAAAGCTAGCCTTATCCATGAGACTCTTATCTCCAATTCAACATTGAAAGAAATAAAATGAGCTGGAAGTGGAGCTGTGGCTCAAGTGGTAGAGTACTAGCCTATAGCGCAAAAGTTCAGAAACAGCACTCAGACCCTGAGTTCAAGAATACCCGAATCAAGCATGCACATATAGTTTTCTTGTCATTTTTCCCCTGAGAGATATGGTATAATAACTATGTATGTGGCATTTACATTAGATACTATAAGCCAATGTAGAGATGATTTGAGTTATGTGAGATACTATATACTGGTTATAAGCAAATTCTATGTCACTTGTGTAAGGGAGGGGCATCTTAGGCGTTGGCATCAGTCTTAGAACCCTCAAAGACTTGTACTGTGCAGTGGGACCCATACAGTCTGGGAATTCTGGGTACTATGAGAAACAGGGCAGATTCTGCCTGAAAAGGCAGGGGAAGGCAGGCTTGCCAACAGGCACTATCAGAAAATACAGGTGGAGGGTGCCGAGTGGAGTAAGCTGTAGCGGGTGAGTGATGAGGGGGGACTGTGCAGATGCATCAGGATGAGGTAGTTTGCAGTGCCTGGGAGGCTATGGGGCAAGCTTGGGTAAATATTTGCCTGAAATACTACCACCCCTTTCTCCATGGGAGAACAGGGGGCTTCTGCAAAGTTATATATTCTCAGAGTAATGAGAGGAAGGATATATAGGGTGGAGGTAAGGATTAAAAATTATAGAAGCCCTAGGAGGCCCCATCTTCCTGACTCACTCCACAGGATGGATTCCAAAGGGAAAACATCTTGTTCCACAATCAGAACAGAAGGAAACTATGGTTACGGTGATATTTGTATCTAACTTTGTTTTCATAGCTAACACAATCACATATTTGTTCTTTGTTCTCCTGTGAGAAGAAAGGGAAATTATGAATCTAGCTTTTGGAATTGTGATTTTGTATGTGGGGGGGAGTGCTAGGGATCGAATTCATGGACTCGTGATTTTAATACTGATAACTCACATTGATCAAGCACTTACTTGTGCTAGGTATCTCATTTAATGATTACAAGAACCTTCATATGAAAAATAAGTTCAAGTGATTTATTCAGAGCCTAGAAGTGGTCAGATAAGATGCTACCCTTGACCTCTAGGTCTCTGGAGACTTCTGTGGCTTTCTGGATGTTTCCTTCAGCTTGTGTAGTGAGGTATCCTGTTAGGGCACCTCCTGCCCCAGGTGAGCTTTCATATGTGAGGGACACTCTCACTTGGAAGGCATATTGAGATTTAAAGAGGGACCGGAGCTGTCTTGTACTGAGAGGATCAAGGTGTGTGTGTGTGTGTGTGTGTGTGTGTGTGTGTGTGTGTGTGTGTGTGTGGAGTGGGCATGAAGTGTTGGCTTTGAGGGGGAGTAATGAGGGAAATCCCGGATGGTCACTTGTGAGAGAGGTTGTACCCTCTCCACTATAGTTCTCCTAAACCAATCTGTCTCTAAGAACCCCTTTCATCACCTCACGCATTGGTTCACTGTGGATGGAGGATATTATGTCAAATAGGAAGGCATGGGAGAGTCTTAGCTAAGTGGGTATAAAATGTTGTATTTTGAAATGATCTGTCTGGCAGTCTGGGGAAACAGCAGCTTGAGTTTTCTTGTAGCTTACTCTTTCCAACCTCTATGATCTAGGAGTCAGGTGAGAGAGGAAGAGTTCAACACCTCCTCCTTTCACTGTCCCCTTTCTTAATAGTCTGAGATTTTCCAGAATACTCTCCTGTTTACATCTGCAATGTACTTAAGTCCTAGTGGAATCTCAGCCCAGCTTCTTGTATTGTGCCCCATTAGGACTTCTTAGGGCCTAAGTTCAAACCATAGTACCACCAAAAAGATTAAAAAATAATTTTAATTGACCAGTGACAAAGTATATGTATAGATACATATGTGTGTGTGTGTGTGTGTTATATACGATGTAGCATGATTAAGTTAAATTAACATGTTCACCTCACATGCTTATCATACATAACTGTACTGAGAACATATAAGATTTAAAATTTACTCTCTTATCAGTTTTCAACTATACATAATTATAGTCATAGTCACTATGCTTTGTCATAGATATCCAGTACTTATTTCTCCCCCTACTCTTTTTTGTTTTGGTGCTGGTACTGAGGCTTGAACTCAGTCAGGGTCTAGGTGCTCTTCCTTAACTTTTTCCCTGAAGCTTTTTCCACTTGAGCCACAGCTCCACTACCACTTTTTTGGTAGTTAATTGGAGATAAAGCTTCGTCTGGCTTCAAATCATGATCCTCAGATTTTAGCCTTGTGAGTAGTTAGGATTATAGGCCTGAGTGACAGGTGTCTGGCTAAAAGATGATCTTTTTGAAAAATAATAATGATAATGATAATTTTAGACAGTAAGTAAGGGTAAAGGGAATGAGTTGTTTTAGATTGGTGATCAGAAATGACTTCAATGATGGTGACATTTCAGAGGAGAATTAAATGGTATAAATGGTTCTGAAGGCAAAATTTGAGGAATGTGCAGCTGGAGAGAAAAGCAAGCATGATGATCAGGAGTAGGAAAACACGGTGTGTTTAAAGAAGCAGGATAAAGCTAGGAGATGAGTATGAGAGCTGGAGTAAAAGGAGAAGTAAGGGTATTGAATTGTAAGCAAGCCATGAAGGGCCTTTTATGGAGTCTGAAATCTATTCCAAGTGTGTAGGAATTTGAAGTAAGAAAGTATAGGTTTTTGGTAGCCAGATGGAGGATAAATTTTAGGGGGCAAAAGAGGATGCTGGGTGACTGCTGCATTAGCCCAGTGATATGCTGAATGGAGGAGAAAGAAATGATCCACTTGAGAGGGATTATGGTAGGGGTAGCAGTAGTCAAGGACTATGAGGGGTAGCATATGGAATAGGGAAGATTTGGGGAAGTGTTTGAGGATAGGTCCATATGGTTCAAGGATAGACTATTGGATTAGTCAGGCAAATCCAGTATCCCATGGAGACAATTATCCGATGATAAAGGATGACATCCTGACACTTAACTCTCCTGACCACCCTCTGCTGGTTATATTTTACTTGATCAATAGCACTATTAAAATGATTTTTAGAGTAAAATATGATATTTGGAGTGTGAAGAGGAAGTAGAAAATGTTCGTGTTACATCCTTTGACCTAGATGTTATTCTTATATTCACCTACCTGTTTATATTTCTCAGTTTAGGGTAAGATAATATTACTGGGATAATTTCTTCTCAGGAGCTACAGTTGTGCCAATTCTTTCTATGATCCTATACTTATAGAATCATCCACTTCTTTTTTTTTTTTTTTTTTTTTGCCAGTCCTGGGGCTTGGACTCAGGGCCTGAGCACTGTCCCTGGCTTCCTTTTGCTCAAGGCTAGCACTCTGCCACTTGAGCCACAGCGCCACTTCTGGCCGTTTTCTGTATATGTGGTGCTGGGGAATTGAACCCAGGGCCTCATGTATATGAGGCAAGCACTCTTGCCACTAGGCCATATCCCCAGCCCGAATCATCCACTTCTTTTTTTTTTTTTTTTTTTTTTTTTTGGCCAGTCCTGGGCCTTGGACTCAGGGCCTGAGCACTGTCCCTGGCTTCTTCCCGCTCAAGGCTAGCACTCTGCCACTTGAGCCACAGCGCCGCTTCTGGCCGTTTTCTGTATATGTGGTGCTGGGGAATCGAACCTAGGGCCTCGTGTATCCGAGGCAGGCACTCTTGCCACTAGGCTATATCCCCAGCCCCAATCATCCACTTCTTGATCAAGACGAGTCTATGACAACGTTTTGTGTAACATGTTTTATAGATAGGGAAGAAAATTCTAGTTAAGGTAAATTCTGAGTATGATTTGATATTTTCAATTACATATTTGGTTACTTCTAGGAGAACAAAAGATTTAATGAAATCATTCACAATTAGTTCCATTTTAGGGCTGTGAAGGTCAAACCTCTTCATCAGGTTGGGGCTCTTGTACAGGGCAGACAGAGACATTCTCTTGGAATTGGTCGGATTTGCCTTTGTGTAGGGGGTTCACTTGTAGCTTGGATAGCTCAGTTGTTGACCTGGAATTGAGGCAGCTGGTCCAGTCACTTTTGTCTTGGCATTTTACTTTTATTTCCTTCACCTTTGTTTGCTTTTTAAAATCTGAAAGTAATAGTTCTGGATTTCATTGGTTTTTAAAAATTGTTTTATTTCATAAACTAACATGATCCGTAGTGCCCACCTATGTAAAATGTATCAAATATACTAGCCATTTACCTCATTTTCTATTCCAACTCCCAACTTTCATAAGCTGGCCCAGTCATTTCAGTAGATTTTGGCTAAAAGCCGAGAGATGATAGTTACTGCATTACTATGAAACCAAGTCACTTACTTACTTTTAATTATATCAAATAATATATCCCTAAAAAACCTAATTGAGTCACTGCCAGCATTAAACAAATATTTACTACAATGTGGGAAGATAATCTATTTTCTAACTATAGCTGGAAACTAAATTGAGACATTTGTGGTAGGAGTATGAAAAAATTGACAAAATAGTTGTTAATTTGGACTGCCTTTTAATAAGCCTACCTTTTGTCTAAGAGGGGAAAAACTCAGCTAAAAAAATCTGACTACTAAGCATCAACTTTTAAAATAAAAATTACAGCTGTAAGATGACTCATATAACCTTGTTTTTAATCAAATGAAATACTGCTTTGTATCACTTATCTCAAGAAAAATATATAAAATATAATTTCTAGTATGTTTATTGCTACACAGATATTACAATCTACTTATCTAACATGCATTACTGTAGTCCTTTAATCTTTTCCTAACTGTGAGCATAATGTCTGGAATAAGCTGCACCTAGATCTGAATCATGCCCATGCCATGTGCTAGTTTTAATTCATTCAGCTTATTTGAGCCTGAGTTTTCTCATCTGAAAGGGAAGAGGCAAGATACTTATTAATGGGGCTGTTGTCAATGTACACAAATTGTTCATTAACTGGTAGCCATTTTGATATCATGGAAGTATTTTGAGAAGTATTTAATAAACTGCTTTGCTTTGAATGAAAACATTAGGAGGACTGACTCAACTCAAAATCCTAGCTTCTGTTTTATTAGTCATAACAATAGGAAAAGACAAATAAGATAGGCCTTTTTCTGTCTGAGTTGAGAACTTTCTCTCACATAACATGGTCCCAATAAATAAAACGATTGGTGGAAGTTTCCTGGTTTCTAATTAGTAGCACTTCTTGTGTTTAAACTTCATTAAAGTTGTCCCATTTGGTAAAATTTAAAATGGGTCTGGTGTGTGTGTGTGTGTGTGTGTGTGTGTGTGTGTGTGTGTGTGTGTTAAAGATCAATTCTCCATTCCCTTTTGATGATAGGTCTTCAGTTTACTAGTTATTAAATCTAGAATGCTAGCTGGCTAGTTTCTTTCTAAAGAAACTTCTGTTGAACTCTTTCAGGTATTTACGGGACAAGCATGAGAGATTTACGCACTGCTCCTCTGCTGTTGACCATTGTCTTACTCACTTATCACTGGTGGCAAAATCTCATACAAACAGCATATGATTACTTGAAACCTTTATTTATCTTTCCTTGGCATTTACTTCTGTGGTCAAGAATCAGTTCTGAACTTAGCGGTTGAACTTCATATAGCCACAGAACTACCAAAACTAATATAGCATCTGAATCTTAATGAGATCATGAAGATCTGAGTTAACAGATGGAAGGTGTTACATGGTACAGTATATACTAGCCTTGAAAGCAATTGTTCCATGATGGATTGACACCACACCTCTCTGAGCTGTTGCATGACCTCCTGCCAAAAAATAGGGGCACATATGCTGAAACCAGTATTTTACTATTAGGAACAAATGTTCTGTAATCTCTTACTATATTTTTTCTTATTGTTAAAAAGAACATCTTAAACCAATTTTAGAGAATCAATTAACACTGGTTTATTTTTCAATGGGACATTAGTATACTAATATTTATATCAATGGCTTTTCATATCAGTAGGGGTATGGTATATTCAGTAAATTTTTACTGAAAAAAAACAGTTACTTAAAGAAACAAAAATTTTATTCTTGTCTCACTGATGTACTATATAAAATTTAAGTATAGAGGCAAAAGGATAAAAGCCAAATCTTTCATGTGCTGAATAAAAACAAAGTTTACCTTTGTAATTTTGGGGAGAGTCAGGCACAAGAAACAAATGTGCTCTTATAGAACTAAAAGTGTTTCCATGATGGGTATTACTACAAATGAAGCAAAAGACAAGAGGTGATCTGGTGATCTAGGATAAGATCTGCAACATGACAGTCAAGGGCTAATGTTTACAGAGCATAAAAAAGCTCCTATAATAATTAATAATAGTTTTATAAAGGTCAAGTAGTAGGAATGCCAAAACCCACAAAAGCTGAAATACAACTGGCTTACTTCTTTTGAAAATTGTTCAGTTGGGATAACACGAATCAAAGCCAGATTTGTTTTTCTCATGTTTATTCATAAATAGTGATAGAGGACATTAAAATTTACATGAGTGCTAACAAAAAGATTTGTACTATACAGACTTGATAAGAGTGTGAACGAAAGGCCACTGGAAAGTATAAATTATCATGGGCAATTCAACAGTTTCTATCCAAGTTTTATCAATTAGCCCAACATTCTGAGTTGTAGCATTCTGTCCTATAGAATTACTTGCATATAAAAACAATCTTGAGCAGAAAAAATAATGCTGGAGGAATATCAATATCAAACTTCAAACTCTATTATAAAGCTGGAGTTATAAAAACAGCTTGGTACCAGCACATGAACAGGCCTGAGGACGAATGGAGTAGAATTGAACACCCAGAAATGAACCCACAGACCTATGGCCATCTAATACTTCATAAAGAAGCCAAAATTATCAGATGGAAGAAAGACAACTGCTTCAATAAATGGGGCTGGCAGAATTGGCCATACACCTGTGGTAACTGAAGTTAAATCCTTATATGTCATCCTTCACAAGAATCAAGTCCACATGGACGAAAGACCTTAAGGTAAGAGCAGATACCTGAAAATATCAAAGGAAGGGATACAATAGGTCAAAACTTCCTAAATAAAGATCCAGAAACACAACAAATGAAAGGTGGATAAAGGGGATTGCATTAAACTGCAATGGCAAAGGACATAGATATTAAGATAAATAGAAAACCCACAGACTGGGAGAAGATCTTCACTAGCTATACAACAGACAAGGGCCTCATATAAAAAATATACCTGGAGGGCTGGGGATATGGCCTAGTGGCAAGAGTGCCTGCCTTGGATACACGAGGCCCTGGGTTCGATTCCCCAGCACCACATATACAGAAAACGGCCAGAAGCGGCACTGTGGCTCAAGTGGCAGAGTGCTAGCCTTGAGCAAAAAGAAGCCAGGGACAGTGCTCAGGCCCTGAGTCCAAGGCCCAGGACTGGCCAAAAAAAATATATATATACCTGGAGCTCAAAAAATTAAATCCCTCAATAACAAATCCTCAAAATAAAAACTGCCTCATTACCAAGTGGGCTAAAAAATTAAAAAGAGACTTCTCTGGAGAAGAAATAAGAATGGCCAAGAGGCACATGAAGAAGTGCTCAACACCTCTGGCCATAAAAGAAATGCAAATCAAAACAACATTGAGATTCTACCTCACCCCAGTAAGAATGTCCATGGTCAAGAAAACTAATAACAGATGCTGGTGGGGATGTGGCCGAAAGGGAACCCTACTACACTGGTGGGAATGTAAACTGGTTCAACAGCTCTGGAAAGCAGTATGGAGGTTTCTCAAAAGACTAAACGTAGAGCTCCCTGATGATCCAGCAATTCCACTCCTGGGCATTTACCCAAATGGTCACAAACAAGGCCACACCAAAGCTACCAGCCCAACTGTGTTCATTGCAGTATATTTACCATAGCTAAGATACTGAACCAACCCAGATGCCCCTCAGTAGATGAATGGATCAAGAAAATGTGGTATATTCACACAATGGAATTCTATGCTTCCATCAGAAAGAATGACATTGCCCCATTTGTAGGGACATGGAAAGACTTAAAAAAGTCATATTAAGTGAAGTTAGTCAGACCCAAAGGAACTTAGGCTCCATGGTTTCCCTCATTTGTAATAATTAGTGTATGTCTAGGATAGTCCTAGCATAGGCACAATAGCTCAATAACTATACACGTATGACTACATAAAATTATGCTAAATGAAATGAACTCAAAGGTATGGAAGCAAGGGGTTTCTTTTTTTTTTAATGTACTGTGTGAAGTTATGTCTTTTTTCCTTTGTTTTTTTCCCCCTTTGGTTTGTCCCCTGTTGTCACTGTTTTTGATTTTCCTATACTGTGTCTTGTATATATGTTTATCTGATTTAGGGAAGGGAAGGAGACTAATAAGGTGAGACAAAGGACAAAGGGTGAACCAATGCAACACACACTCCAAGGTACTATGTTGGAAATGAACTTTACAGCTTGGGATGGGAAGGAGGGGAGTCAGGGAGTAGGGAAAATGGTAGAAAACAAGGGGGGATAACAATGTTCAGCAAGAAATGTACTCATTACCTTACTTACACTACTGTAACCCCTCTGAATATCACCCTTACAATAAAAATTTAAAAAGGATTACTTGCACATAATTAATTTTCATATATATTACCTAAATTATTAATAGATATTAATAGTATATAAATTCATATATAGTCTCTCAACTCTATATTCCTATTTCCACTTTTCACTACTTACTAGATATCTTCATTTGGAAATCTCACAAACCAAAATTATTTTCTTCCCATGTTAAGCTGAACTGTTGACACTCCCACTCTCAAATTTGATTTTCCTCTTTGCTTGAGCATGTCAGAAAATGGTTCACATATCCAGTCTATTTTCATGCTAGCAAATCAGGAATATCTTTCACAACATTTTTGCATTATATATCCAATTCATCACCAAGATATGTAGATTTGAAATATATTAATTTACTCTTCAAAATACACCTGAAATCTGTCAGATCCTTTTGACCTTCACGGTCTCCATTTAAAACCAACATATCTGCCTATAGTGGGGCAATAGCATTATAGCTTAAATAACATTATGCATTTACTTTTAATTCTATATTGGTAAACTGTAATAATTCCATATATATACAATGTATAATGGTCAAATTAGGATAATAAAACTTTCATGTCCTGAAACATAGAAACATAATTTCGGTATATTCTAAATTTGACTCTTCTTTTCTTGTTATTTTGAAGTAAATATTGCTGTAAACTACAGAAAACCAAAACTAATTCTCAAATCAGTTCCATCATCTCAACCCTCTCATCTTGGGGACCAAATCTTTATTTCATTCTTCTCTAATATTAACTATGCCTTTCACAAGTGAGTGAGCATGTGGCATTTGTCTTTCTGTGTCTGCTTATTTCACTTAATATAATGGCATTTAGTTCCATCCATGTTCGCCAGGGATTTGTTACCTGCTGTCCTTCTACTTGGAACATCCTTAATACCCTTAAGGATTAATCCTTAATCCTTTTTATCTGAAGAGCTATTACTAATTCTTTATATATTGGTTTATGCTTCACTTCCTCAATGAGAGCTTCTGAAACATACTTCTTCATGGTTTAATTTAGTCCACTGTCATTTTCTCAGTGGACTATTCCCACAAAACATTTCATGTAATCTACAATTCTATATTTATTTTGTAATGATTAAAAAAATTTCCTTCTAGTCACTTCAATATAAGCCTTATAAGAGCAACCTATATTTATTTTCAGTATGTGACCTCCAATACTTAATTGGTGTATATAAAATCAACAAGCAGGTTAGTTTACTTAGTTACCCAAAATTGCCACATGCTGGAATTAGAGGACTCTTCACAAAGAACATGGCCAAAATTAAAAGAGAAAATACTTCATTGAAGTGTTGTATTTTTTAACTTTCTTTTTCCAAATTGAACAGTTGGCAACACGAGTCCAGGTTAAAGGTATTGCAGGCAAATATTATGGGATAAAAGTGTGGGCTCTCACAAGTGCCTAAGTGTTTCTGTATCCATCCGTGGAATTGATGGTTGAAGTGCAGAGAGACACTCCCTTAATTGATGCCATATCTTAAGCAGTCCCTCTTGTGACAAGCTCCCTGGAAAGGAGTATGCTTCAGAGAAGATTTCCGCAGGATGTGCATCCCTTCTAGAATAGCAGGTGCCTGCTCACCTACACTGGACTATGTCAATTCCTCCTAGAATTACTTTTAGTGTTTGTACCAATAGCTAACGCAGAATATCACTATAAGACATAATGCCTTTATGAATTTATTGTAGCAATGCAGTGATCTATATGAGCCAGGACTCTATGAGATGCTACTATCTCTCAGGAACTGCACACTTGAAGACCTAAATATACCTGGGCTTCTTGATGTGGACATGTTCCCGCTAATGAGGGTAAGATGACTGACTTTAACATTATAGAACTCCTTTTCAGTTAAATTTTATAGAAATGAGTGACTTACAAACTTTAGTTTTTTTCCTCTCCCAAGATTCTATGGTCCCTTAAGGGTTTTATGACACTCAAATGAAGTACAGTAAATTTGTGAGGAAATAATATGAAAAATGGTCTCTGAATGAGGGTAGTAAGTACTAGACATACCACTAAGAGATATGGGCGTGGAATGTAGAAGAGAGTGGAAAATAAGGGTTATTCAGGCGAATTTGTTGACACAGGTTCTTTGTACCATGAATCAACAGTCTTTGGTGGTCAAGGGTATTTTTTGAGTTTGGTATATGCAGGGCATTTCTTCCCCTCCCCTAAATCTGTGTGGACTGCTTCCTGTAGGAGATGCAAGTCTTTCTGAAGGTAACACAGTCCACTGCGGCTGTGGAGATGAGGACAGTATATGGGGCAGGACAAGACCACCTTCCATGAAGACTCACCAGAGGTATTCCTGGTTTGTTCATTAATCCTGACTAGGCCGGTAGGGGGGGCTGTTTGCTAATTAATCTTCTTGTGTTCAGATGGGGCATTAACTTCCCTACAGAACTTTGTGTATTGGCATTATTGAAGTCTGGACAGTACTGAGTACTGAACAGACTACTTCTGTGAGGGTTGGGAGGGGAGGAATATATAGAAACAGAGCTCAAGACTGGCCTAACTTCTTTGAAGTCTTCTGATTTGGCTAAGAGTTCATGCTTATACTATGTTCTGTTCTATAGACTGTCCATCCTTCCTTTAATCTTTAAACAATATATACTTTGACACATCAATTATTAATTATCAATTATCCTGATCTCTCATCATCCCACCCAGTCACTAATCTCTGAATAAAATCAATGCTTCTGAAAGATGTGCCATTCTAACTAAGCTTCATCTTACAAAATCCAGCTGTCATTTCTTAACTGTACAACATTCCTTCCTTGTCCCTGTGGACTATGTTCTAGGATGTTCCATGGTGCTTGCAATCATGACATTACCACACTGCATGTGTAGTGTTCATGGATGTCCCCTGTGTCCTTAGGGGATTGGTTCCAGGACACCAGCTTCCCCCACCTTCCACAGGAAATGTGGAGAAATGAATGGATATGGTCACTATTTACAGGCTAATGGTTGTTAGGTAACGAATAATTATTAGCATTATTAACATTATGAATTATTAAAAGGAGAATTATTTGAAGAAGATATCAGAGTGCTGGGTGCGAAAACAATAATGGGGAATTTGATTTTGTCTAAAGATTAGGGCACTCTTATGATTAGGAGATTTTGTTCTCTACATAGAAATGCATTGCATTAAGCCTTAAAAGCAATCTAGAGATGATTTAAAGTATACAGAAGAATGTGTATGGGTTTATTTGCAGATATTGTGCCCTGTTTTCTTATAAGAGACTCAAGTATCCTCAGATTTTGTTATCATAGTAGTCTTGGAGCAAATCTGTTATGAATACTAGGGGGTGATTTATATTGCAGGCTTGGTGTAATATTTTCTTGTTAAAAAGAGCCAAAGTTTAAAGTGGGAAGAGGTAGAATTTTTTTCACAGTCATGTGGTTGGCATGTTGATGTTTACTATATTATTTTCCACATATGTCTCTTTATTACAGAAGGTTTCAGAAGAAACTTTTCTTAAAGCCCAAGATGCTTGGTAGAATATTTTCAACACACTAACGGTTCTTCATTTTCTTTGTATGTCATTGGCATGTGAATAACATCAGTCATGCATATGGGATTTCTTTCAGGAGTATACCCAGGTTACACCATTCAGGTGTAACCATCCCCCTTAATCAACACTGATTCATGAAGTTGAAGGTCTAGGAAGACTGTTGTTACTGCAGGAAGGGGACTAGCAGAATAGTGGGCCTACCTTGAAACTGGAAAAGGCAAAGACAGGAGAATTAGGGAAAGGCCTGTGTGGCTCAGGCAGATACATCAAAGAAAGGGGAAGCATAGAAAGGGTGGGAAAAGAGTGAACCAATTCAGCAGTGAACCCCACTAGACACTGTGTTGGAAATGAACTATACAACTTTGAGGAGGTGGGGAGGAAAGTTGAGGGGGAAAAACTGGGAGAGAATGTAAGGGGTGTGTGTGTGAGAGATACTGCTCAAAAGGAATTGTACTCATTACCTGACTCATGAAACTGTAATCCCCCTGTACATCACCTTTACAATGAAAAATAAAAAAGAGAAAGGATACTGATGTACTTATTTATCTATTTTATGCATTTATTCCCCATGCTGGCCTTGAACTTACCATTCTCTTGTGTCAGCCTACTGAGTGCTAGGAGTACTGGCATGTACCACGGTGTCTGTTTTCAGAAGGGACATTAGGGGGTCCTGGGGATCCCAGAAATTTCCAGTGAATTTTGTCAATGAGAATGAGTTTATGATTCCCATCTGGCTCAGTAACCCCAGGTGAGTAGCCACAGGCAGCAAGACCAGAATACTGCTGAAGTTAAGACTGGAGAAATGCTAAATCATTGGCAAATCTGGATTTAGCAGAGTTATATCAGTTTGAAAAAAAATGACAGAATTGGCAAATGTGATTAGGTTTATGTAGCAGTACCTATTATGTTCAAATACTATTCTAGATCATGGGAAAGGAACCATTAATAAAATAATCGCCTGTCCCCGCCCCCGCCCCCCAAATCAGTGAAAGCCTTGAATGTTTTTTTTTTTCTTCAAATTTTTATTATCAAACTGATGTACAGAGAGGTTACAGTTTCATACATTAGGCATTGGATATATTTCTTGTACTGTTTGTTACCTTGTCCCTCATACCACCCTCCCTCCTCCCACTTTCTCTTTCCCCCGCTGAGGTGTTCAGTTCACTTACACCAAACAGTTTTGCAAGTATTGCTTTTGTAGTTGTTTGTCTTTTTTTACCCTGTGTCTCTCAATTTTGGTATTCCCTTTCAATTTCCTACTTCTACTACCAGTATACACGGTTTCCAATATACTCAGATAAGATTACAGAGATAGTGTAGGTACAACCACAGGAAGGTGATACAAGAACATCATCAATAATAGAAGCTACAGATACAGATGGGACGTTGAAAGTAGTTACAACTGTGATATAACAATCGTTTCCATAACATGGAGTTCATTTCACTTAGCATCATCTTATGTGATCATAAGGGTATAGCTATTGGGCTCTTGTGATGCTCTGCTATGACTTGCCTAAACCTGTACTAATTATTCCCAATAAGGGAGACCATAGAGTCCATGTTTCTTTGGGTCTGGCTCACTTCACTTAGTATAATTTTTTTCCAAGTCCTTCCATTTCCTTACAAATGGGGCAATGTCATTCTTTCTGATAGAGGCATAAAATTCCATTGTGTATATGTACCACATTTTCCTGATCCATTCGTCTAGTGAGGGGCATCTGGGTTGGTTCCAGATTCTAGCTATGACAAATTGTGCTGCGATGAACATTGTTGTGCTGGTGGCATTACTGTGATTTTGTTTGTGGTCTTTTGCATAGATACCCAAAAGTGGGGCTGCTGGGTCATAGGGGAGTTCTATATTTAGCCTTCTGAGGAATCTCCATACTGCTTGCCAGAGTGGCTGAACCAGTTTACATTCCCACAAACAGTGAAGTAGGGTTCCCTTTTGGCCACATCCCCTCCAACAATTGTTATTGTTAGTTTTCTTGATATATGACATTCTTACTGGGGTGAGATGGAATCTCGATGTTGTTTTGATTTGCATTTCTTTTATGGCCAGTGATGTAGAGCACTTTTTCATATGTCTCTTGGCCATTCTCATTTCCTCATCAGAGAAATCTCTTTGTAAGTCTTTAGCCCACTTGATGAGGGGGCTATTGGTTCTTTGTGGTTTTGTTTTGGAAGAAGGTATTTTTTTTAGTTCTGCATATAGAGATGAGGCCTTTGTGCGTTGAATGGCCGGTAAAGATCTTCTCCCAGTCTGTGGGCTTTCTGTTTATCTTGCAAGCTATGTCCTTTGCCGTGCAGAAGCTCTGCAGTTTGATGCAGTCCCATTTGTCCAACCTTTCTTTGATTTGTAGCCTTTCTGGGTCATTGTTAAGGAAGTTCCGTCCTGCGCCAAGGAGCCCAAGTGTTTCTCCTACTCCTTCCTTTAGTGTTTTCAGGGTGTCTGTTTTGATTTCGAGGTCTTTAATCCATTTGGAATTGATTTTGGTGCAGGGTGATATATAAGGATCTAGTTTTAGTTTGTTGCATGTGTTGAGCCAGTTTTGCCAGCACCATTTGTTAAAGAGGCTATCTTTCTTCCAAACTATTGTTTTAGCTCCTTTATCAAAGATTAAGTAAGCGTAGTTCTGTAGGTTCATTTCCCGGTCTTCAGTTCTGTTCCATTGGTCTTCAGGCCTGTTCCGGTGCCAATACCAAGCTGTTTTTATTACTATAGCTTTACAATACAGCTTGAAGTTGGGAATTGTAATTCCTCCAGCACTGTTCTTTCTGCTTAGGATTGTTTTTACTATTCTAGGTCTTTTATTGTTCCATATAAATTTCTGGATTGCTTCCTCTATTTCATTAAAAAATGGTGTTGGGATATTAATGGGTATTGCATTGAATTTGTAGATAGCCTTTGGAAATATTGCCATTTTGACTATATTAATCCTCCCAATCCAGGAGCATGGGAGGTTTTTCCATTTCCTTAGTTCTGACATAATTTCATTTTTCAAGCTTTTAAAGTTCTCATCAAAGAGGTCTTTCACTTCTTTAGTTAAGGTTATTCCTAGGTATTTTATGTTTTTGGGGGCTATTGCAAAAGGAGTTGCTTTCCTTATTTCCGCCTCTGTGTTTGGGTCGTTAGCATAGAGAAAGGCCGTTGATTTCTGAGTGAAGTATGTTATGTAGAAGTCTGTTCAAGCTGTAGAGGAGCAATGAGGAAGGGGGAGTGAGCTGGCAGATTCAGGCTCCTGAGAAGGTCATGAGCAAGTTAGCACTTTAATGACAAGCAATGGTGGTTGGAGGCAGATGGGTAGGTGTTTCTCAGGGCAGCTAGTGAGACAGCCCTGGCTATGTAGGGTTGCATATATTTTAGTTCAAATTGTCGTTCTGTCTCCTACTTGTTGCATTAACCTGAGAAAATTGCTTCTTTGATTCTTTTATTTATTTATTTTCCTGATGTAGCACCATACTTGCCGCATGATGTAGCTGCATACTTGCTAGGCAGGTATTTTACCACTTGAGCCAAACATGGATGGTATAGGCAATCATGCCTAGTTTAGAAAAAAAAATGCACATTGTGGATTGAAGCCATGATGAGCTAATAAAGATATATCAGTGTTGCTGTGTCCCTCAAGAATTTTGGGATAGAGGTATCTTTTCCCCCCTTATTTTGTGTTGGTTCTATGGCTTGAATTTAGGGCCTGGGTGCTGTTCCTGAGCTTCTTTTGCTACAGGCTACTGCTTTTCCACTTGAACCACAGCTCCAATTCTGACCTTTTGGTAGTTTCTTGAAGTTAGGAGTCTCACAGTGTTTCCTGACCAGGCTGGCTTGAAATTCAGATCCTCGGATCTCAGCTTCCTGTGTAGCTAGGATTACAGGCATGAGCCACCAGCACCCCACTCAGCATATAGATATCTTAAGTATATCCTGTAGGTAGCTTAAAGCTAAACTTGTTCATCATTTTTAGTTTGTTTTTGAAGGTTTGGAATTAGGTACAGCTTGTACTGAAGAGTTGCTGCCAGTAAACACGTAGACACATTAACCAGGTATATCAGGAGGTCAACTTCTAATATTTGAGCACAGTTTCTCCTTTGCTAATGATTACCTGCTTGCATGTAAGTGATAGTGGCAAAGACAGAAGACTAGAGAGTGAAGCAAGCTACAAAGTGCTGCCTGGAGATGCTGTGGAGAGCAAAGTCTATGCTTCTTGACTATGCCAAGCAGCTTTCAAATCTTTTGGTCCAGAAAATAGAAAATGTCTTCTGAATGTGCACTTGTTTATTGTGTGCCAGACTCTCTGCCTTGTCTCACTGCTCAGTGTAAGATTGGTAATGAACCATTATTACCTTTTTCCAGATGAAGACACTCAAGCTTAGAAAAGTCAAGTAATTTGGCCAAGACCTCATAGCTGGGATTGAAATTCAGATCTCATTCTAGAGTAATTGTGTAATTATAGTTGTAACTGCCACAGATATTGTCGTTCACTTATAAAATTCCCTGTTAATGGACTATCAAGGAATTTCAATGGAACTATTGTTCTGTGATGGAATCACGTTAAAATTAATCACATACTAAAATGTTTTTTTAATATCAATGTTTGGAATGAATAGTTTCTTTTTGGAATTCACAGTTTATTAAGAGACAGATACAAAAAGAAAAGATCAAGGACATATGCTAGGGCTCAAGCCTGTAATTGTGAGATGGAAATCAGAGGATTGTGTTTTGAAGCCAGCCAGAGCAAAAAAGGGTAAGATTTCTTTAAAAATTTTTTTTATTGTCAAACTGATGTACAGAGAGGTTACAGTTTCATATGTTAGGCATTAGATACATTTCTTGTACTGTTTGTTACCTCCTCCCTCATTCCTCCTCCCCCTCCCCCTATAAGGGGTAAGATTTCTTCTCAACCAATGGTTGGGTGTGGTGGCATATAACTATTGTCCCATATATATGTATGTGTGTGTAATATCTATAATATAAATGCATATTTCATATTATAACTTGCACATGTTTGCAATGTGGGAATGTTTGAAGGAATCAGAAAGGGAATAAAATGTTAGAGGGTGAACAGTATTGAAACACTTCATCTGGAAATGAAGCTGGAAAAAAAGGAAACCTTCTGAAAGCTGTTGAATCATATAGGGTAAGGGGTTGGGGAAACAGAGTAGTAGATGAGGCTGTACAGACACATCCTGATCACAGAGCAGTGTTATGGTGAATCCCCTGGGAACAAGTAACATGCATTTCAAAATATGAATGTTAAGAAGTTGAAGCATGTCCTGTCTGGGGGTGGATACATGTTGTGGGGTGGTGAATGGACAGAGAGAAGGAGGGTAAATATGGTCAAAATACTTTCTGTACAAGTATGATGGTGGAATAATGAAGCTTGTTGAGTTTGGTTTGAGAGAAGGATAAAGGAAATGCCCACAAAACAAAATAAAACAAAAAGAGCATACAAGAATGAAAGTCCTGAGACCACATAAGACAATGTAGTACAAAAATTGTTGGCACTGTGGCTCAAGTGGTAGAGTGCTAGCCTTGAGCAAAAAGAAGCCAGGGATAGTGCTCAGGCCCTGAGTTCACACCTCAGGACTGGAAACAAAAACAAAACCAAAACAAAAATCATGGGAAAAAGACTGTTTCTGAACTTGGAAGTTATGATAGGAAACAAAGGAGGGGTACACCAGATACTTGAAGCTAAAGTTAATATGACTTGCTGCAACCCTCATACTGATCAGATTCATCTTGGCTAGACACTAGGCATCTTGATCCATTTCTCATTGCTCTGGCAGAATGCATGAGATGGACTTTTTTTTTTAATTGCAAAGGTGATGTACAGAGTGGTTACAGTTACATAAGTCAGGTAATGAGTACATGTCTTTTTGAACAGTGTTTGCCCCCTCCTCATTTTCTCCCAGTTTTTCCCCTTCCGACTCCCCCTCCAAAGTTGTATAGTTCATTTTCAATGTAGTGTCTAGTGAGTATCACTGCCTAGGAAATGAGCAATTTGCAAGAAAAGTTTATTTGGTTTTCACAGTCCACGGGCACAGTGGTGAGAGCTTTGTGCAGAGTGAAAAGGAAAGAAGAACAAGTAAATACAAGTAGAAGAGACAAAAAAGAGGCAGGCTAGTTTTACAGTAAACTGTTCCTCTGATAACTAATCCAGCATTTGCCTGCAGCATTAATCCATTTGTGAGGGAGGGGCTCCCATGAGCCAAACACTTCCTGTGATGCCTGCTCTTCCAGCACTGGAAACCATTTTGCCAATGCATGAATTCCAGGGCACATACTCAAACCACAGCACTAGGTAAGGATACATTTTATCGTATAGTTTGTTTCGTACCAATTTAAGGAAAAGTGAAGATTTATAGATAAGTAGAAGAGAGGCACATAGGACAGGTGCCCCCCAAGCTATTAAGTGACGTGATTTGGAGACAGGTTTGGAGGAACCAGAAACAATTCGCGTTTTTAGAGGTTTCAGAGTCCTATCCCACTGGGTCAGGATGGCGTTTCTGGCTCCATTCCATTTCCCAGGGCCCATTAGGCGGTATTGGTAAGGAGTACACGGTCCAAAGAAAACTTCCCAGGATAGTCTAGGATCTGTGAGGAAGAGAAATGGGATGTTGGGTTTCGAGCCAATACACGTAGCGATCTCATCCATGTAGGAAATGTAGTCAGATTTGCTTTGACTGGGATCTTTCATCACACCCCTGTGAAGAAATAAAGAAGATGGCAACTTTTCATTAACTACTCTATGCCGGTTGTTTCTTAAGTTACAAGATCAATGCTCCCTCTTACTCTTGTTACTCCCTTTTCAGGATAAAGCTATTAGGGAAATGTGTTTTTTTCTCTGTTGGGAAGAAAAAGTACAAGAAGTGTGTAGACCAAGGTATCTTTAGGGTAAATTTGTTGAAAGATGTGCTCAATGGAGGTATTTCGAAGAAAAGCCTTCCTGAATTTGATAGGAAGGTAGAGCCTGGTTAGTCCAAATGAAATAACTGACAATGAATAAACAAGACCAAAGAGCATCACATATATGGAAGGACACAGAGTTTCCATTGATATCAATTGTGGATTGAGAGGGCCATATATGATGTCCAAGGACTGAACTTGACCTTAATAGGACCATAGAAGCCTTTATTCATACCTACTTCTGTTAGAACATGTTTATGATATCCTGGTGTCATTACATAAATAAATATAAAATGAAATACATAAAACACTCCAGTCTGAGAAGTGATAACAGGATAGAATCCATTTCTGGAGGTTCAGTGAAGATGGGCTCATCTGTAAAGGACCAGACTTCTGAGTCTCACATGGCAGGTCTGGTGCCCCCTGTAATGTGCCTGGGGCCATATGTTTAATCAGAGGCAGAGCTGGAACTAAAAATATCTTTTTCCGATGCACAATGCAGTTATTTCTGCTTCTTTAGACAGCTTCATAAGAATGGCACTTACACTGAGAATCCCTGATTTTAATGGGTTTATTTCAACAGAATTTATTGATAAGCTTCCCCCATTGCCAGCTATAATTCATACCTTTTAATGAGTTGCTCCATTTTTGTGGCCTCAGCCATTAATTTCTGGGGTGGAGGTATCTTGCAGAGGCCTATGAGAAAAATCAGAAGCCACCTTTAAGTCAAACAGAGGTTTTTTTTTTTTTTTTTAATGAATTAAGTTTGCTTTCCTGTCATTTCTAGCCTCCAACTGCTCCAACCTCAGAACACATAAAAGCCAAAGCTAAGGATGAAATTCAAGTGCGTATGTAATGTTGTGGAGGTACAATCTCTCTCCTAACTCAGTTCACCAGGGAACTCTGCCCAACAGAGAAGTGTCCTCATGGCTTAGGCCTCACCTGCACCACTTGTGTCGGACATCAGTACCTGTGCCCCTTTCTCTCTCTCTTCCTCCTTCCTTCTTTCCCTCTCAGTACAGCTTATTTTGTTTTGTTCCCATATTGTATTATACTCATATGTATTGTAACTATTAGCAGATTAAGTGAAAACACTTAAGATGACCCTACCCTATAGTTCTGCCTTGGCGCCCGTCCAGTTTTGCTGTGTGGGGAGTCTCAGTTGCCCGGCTGCTCAGAGTCTGAAATCCTAGTCAGTTATCTTGTTTTCTTGCCACCTCTCTCTCCTCTTTTATAATATCACTCCATTTTTCCCTGCCCTCTGAAGTGGCCCAGGTCTCCCTTAGTCCATTCTGTCCACCATCCCATTCAGTACTGCCTCTACCAAGCACCCTAGGCCAACTTTGAGTGTGGGTTACTGACATAGCACAGCTCTGAGCTGAACTTTCTGCAGGCATGATGTTGATTTATAAAAACCTAGTCAGACCTGGCACTTTCCTGCACACCTCTCTGAAGCTCTGTGGAGAAGCGTGTAATGACTTGCACAATGGGATAGACTTTTGTTTTGATCAGCTTTAACATCCTAATAGGCATTTTCAACCTCATTAGAAAATACTTAAAGAAAAACAAACCTCAGATACTTAAGACTCTAATATATTGGGTAATGATGTGAAGACACTTTAATTGGCCTTAAGGAACACAAATTTGTAGTAATTTAATGAAGGATCAAGGATTTTTTTCCACCTCTAAATAAAACAATAATTTTGTAAGCACTTCCTCTCTCCTCCCTGACTCAATTAACATGTTGGTCAGCTTTGGAGAACATAAGTTTTTAAATCTGGTCAGTGTTTGTTAGAGTCATACTGTAGAATAGATGCTAGCAATTTCAGACTGTGTTAGTACTGCTTATAGATTCCTGGGAATTGACTTCACTCAGTCAAGATAGCTGGTTGGCTGAAATGTGAATTCTGCTTATATTGAAACATAATACAATGGAAGTTCTTTAAAATGCATACTAACCTAATACTTGCCCTGCTTCAGAAGAGAAGATGAGAATGACAGTGATGGAGACCAATGGTGCTGACTGGGCTTGTACTGGGTGTCAAATACTCTGCGAATTGTTTTGCAGACATTATTTAAAAAAAAATCCTAGTGAAGAAGGGTTTGTTATGCACATTTTGATGGGAGAAAGGGCTGAGACAATGCTAGTGAGTTGCACTGCTGGGATTGGATTCCTCCAGCGGTGACTCTAGCTTCTCTGGCCTCTGTGCTCCTGGTATTATGACAGGCAATGGCTGTAACAGCAGTTGCTACCAGGGTCTAAAGGGCTTTTATGATCATTTTATATTTATTTATTTGGTGGTACTGGGGTTTAAACTCAGGGTTTTATACTTTCTAGGCATGATCTCTATGGTGTAAACCACATTTACAGCCTTTTTTTGCTCTGGTTGTATGTATGTATGTATGTATGTATGTATGTATGTATGTATGTACATATGTGTGCTTTGCTCAGGCCAGTGTGGGCAGCAGACCTAGTTACCACCTCTCACCATAGCTAGGATGAAAGGCATGTGCTGCCATATCCAGTACATCTGGTGAGATGGGTTCGCATGAGTTTTCTTGCCCAGGCTGCTCTGGAACTGCAATCTTCGGGTCTTAGCCTCCTACATAGCTGTGATGAGAGGGACATGTTACTCTTCCCAGCTACTGGTTGGTTGAGAAGGGGCCGCATTAACTTTTTACCTGGACCTGCCTTGAACCTTCCTAATCTCGGTCTTCTGACTAGGATTTTAAGTGTGAGCCACTGGCTCGGTCTTTCCTGAGCATTTCTTAAAGGTTATTCTCTCTTCTCTCAGTTTTCATAGTATGAATAATATTCTTCTTTGCAAGCAGCATAAAATTCTATTTCTGGTAATTAATGAAAAGACTTAAAAGTAATTAGAGGGGCTGGGAACATGGCCTAGTGGTAGAGTGCTTGCCTCCTCTACACGAAACCCTGGGTTTGATTCCTCAGCACCACACATATAGAAAAAGCCAGAAGTGGCACTGTGGCTCAAGTTGGCAGAGTGCTAAACTTGAGCAAAAAGAAGCCAGGGACAGTGCTTAGGCCCTGAGTCCAAACCCCAGGACTGGCCTAAAAAAAAAGTAATTAGACTAGAGCAGAAAAAGATCTGACAAAAATTGATTACACTTTGTTGTCTAGATTTGTCCCATTCACATCTTTTATACTCAGATGGAATGACATATGTACATCCATTATGATATTACATACATATACAATTAATTTCTTGTTAATTTATTTTAGTGCTTTATATTACCTTAGCTTACATCTGTTTGATTTTAGCTCATTGTAAATGGAAAGGCACTGATTTCTTTCATTGTGTGGTGCTGACAATGGAGCCCCCAGGCCTCATACATGCTAGGCAAAATCTCTATGACTGAGACATTCTAGACAGGGTACTGATTTTAAGATTCAGTTGATCATGTGTGGCTTTAAATAGAGTGATGATACCTTTGAAAACTCTTGTAGCCCATCGTGCTTGGAGCTCTGTGCCTGCTAAGATGGACCCAGTAAGGCTGATATGACCAATGATGGCTAGTGTGGCTCTCTCCAGGTTTGAGGGAAAGACTTGCTTGTATAAGAAGATCTGCTTTGTACAAAGGCTCTTGAGAGGCTCTTCCAAAAAGGGGACAGCAAATATATATCCAGTACTGAAGACCACAGCATCAATGTTGGCTTCTACTGTCCCATCTTCAAAGATAACAGAGGTTTCTGTAAAATCCTTCACACTTGTTTTCATAGTGACTGTCCCACACAGGAGGCAGGCTGGAAGCTCATCATTCACAATAAACTTCGGAGGTTTTCTTTGACACAAGAGAAAAATATTCACTGTCATTACATCTGTGAGAACCTTCAGCAAATTATTTATCTAGTCACTTGAAGGAAATTATCTTCCAACCCAAGGAAGTGAATTGTCCAGTATCTAATTCAAGGCTATCTCCATGATAGTATGTTTATTCCATGCTTTTTCCTCCCTTCTTTTCTTTTTCCCCCTCCTCTCTTTTTTCCTTCTTTCCTTCATGTCAAGGACAAAACATATGATAAACCATCTGGGCCAGGCACTGGTGCCTCATTCCTATAATCCTAGCTATTCAGGAGGCTGAGATCTGAGGATCATGCCAGCCTGGGCAGGAAAGTCCATGAGACTCTTTTTTCCAATTAAACACCGGAAAACTGGAAGTGGTGCTGTGGTTAAAGTGGTAGAGCTGAAGAGCTCGGGAACAGTGCCGAGCTCAGGCCCAGAATTCAAACCCACAAATGACAAAAAAGGGAAACAAAACAACAACAACAAAAAATCTGGGATCAAATGGTTTCGTTTCACCTAGGCCTTCAGGAATGACATTAGACAAAGAGAAAGTTAGCAAGAAAATCTTCAATTAAAAATAAAAACATGAATCTATTTATACTGGTTAACTAAATTTGTATTGGAGTCCTCATTTTAGTCAGTCACACCAAACATATTGTGTATAAACTAGAAATAGTTTGCTCTTTTTTATAATTTGAAATATAGTTTGTTAATGAATAAAGCATAATAAATTACAACTAAAGACATTTCATGCAATTTGAAGTTTTTCTTTCTCTGGCCAATATGTGACTCTATACAGAGGTTTATTAAAATGCATAATCAGGGCTGGGAATATGGCCTAGTGGCAAGAGCTCTTGCCTCGTATACATGAAGCCCTGGGTTCAATTCCCCAGCACCACAGATATAGAAAATGACCAGAAGTGGTGCTGTGGCTGAAGTGGCAGAGTGCTAGCCTTGAGCAAAAAGAAGCCAGGGACAGTGCTCAGGTCCTGAGTCCAAGCCCCAGGACTGGCAAAAAAACCCCCCAAAAAACCGTATAATCAAAGATCTCTATTATATATTCACATATTTAATCAATCAGGATAGACACTTTATTATTTAGCACGGTGGCACCTGCCCCTGTTTTTTCCCTTTTGTAGCTGTTTTTGACTTCTGTACCTTTTGTCTTGTATGTAAGTTTATCTGATTTGGGAAGGGGAAGGCGAAGCACAGAAATGGGGGATAAAGGATGAACTAATGCAGCAGTGATACTTGCTAGACACTTTGTTGAAAATGAACTATACAACCTGTGGGGGGAGGGGAGTACAGAGGGAAAAACTGGGAGAAAATGAGGGAAGAGGTGACAGTGTTCGAAAAGAAATGTATTCATTACCTGCTTTATGTAACTGAAACCTCTCTGTAATCACCTTTACCACAAAAATTAAAAGAACAGAAGAAGAAGGTAGTTAGTATACTTAAGGATATTAACTTAAGAGCTTATTTAGCTCAGGGTTACTTTTCTACCAGAATGATGTCTACTTTGTGTGAGAGAAGAAGTTTATTCATCACTAATTATGTATAAACTTTACTGCTTTTCCTGCTGCATCATGCTGGATAATAAAAACTGCTTGGGAGATGAACTAGGGGCCTTTGTCCTCTGAGATGAGTGCTCCCTGATTCCTGAAAAAAAAAAAAAAGAGTGGTGCCTGCTCACAGCAGTGTGGATTTGAAATTTCATACTGGAGGGGATAGCTATCATCAATTTTCTTACTACTTTTGTTAGTACACAGAGAATGTTTCAGTATAAAGATCTGCCGTGGAACTGAATGGACATTGTTTCAGTGATATGTTTGTAACAGGATAAATAAAGGCAATGTCAAGTAGGTAATTAATGGCTCATGCTTGTAATCCTAGCAACATAGGAAGCTGAGATCTAAGTAGGATAATCCTTTGAAGCCAGCCCAGGAAGAAAAGTCCTAATGAGATTTTTATCTCCAATTAACCACTCAAAAACTGGAAGTAGAGCTGTGGGTCAACGTAGTAGAGCAATGGCCTTACGCAAAAAAGCTCAGGGACAGTGCCCAATCACTGATGTCAAGCCTCATCACTGAGGGAAAAAAAAAAAAAAGCAATGCTATAGTTACTGGATATTTTGAGTTCTCAAAAATTGTAGAATGAGAAATACTGATGTAAAAAATGCTCCCTTATAAATGAAAAATCAAAACCTAACCCCTGTTAGATTGCCTATTACAAGAAAACAATAAACATGCTGGCAGTAGTAACAGAGAAAAAAGAACTCTGAAATCGCTGGTCTAGGGCAACCATTATGGAAAACAGTATAGAGCTTCGTTAAAAACAAAACAAAACTGAGAATAAGCCAGGTGCTGGTTGTTTACAGCTATAAGCCCAGCTACTTGAGAGCCTGAGAATGGAAGGAGAGTGGTTCAAGACCAATCCGGACAGAAAAGTTTGGAAGACTCGCTTCTCATCCCATATCTCTGTGCAGAAGCACTCCTCTGCCATCTCAAGCTCCATAGGAGGCAGTGATTGGGAGGCTTGTAGTTCTGAGTCAGTCTGGGCTGAGTCTACTAGACTGTCTCCACAGAAGGGAAGGTGGACACAGGTTCGTTCCTGTGATCCCAGCAATGATAGAAAACTTAAGACGTAGTGGACTGAAGGTCAGGTGCATGCCTGGGTAGGAGGCAAGACTTTACCATAAAAATAATCAGTGAAAAGCAGTCTGGAGATAGAATCAACTTGGGTACCTGTCAACAATGAATGGATAAAGAAAAGATGGTATATGTAATCAGTGGAGTATTATTCAGCTATAAACAAGAATGAAATCTTGTAAAGCAAAATGGATAGGCCTGGAGGACATATTGTGTAAGCTAAGCTAGACACAGAAAGATAAGTCCTGCATGTTCTCTCTTGTACATGGAAGCTGAAAGGAAATAGTGACTATCAGAGATTAGGAAGAGTATGGGACTGCCTAGCAGTAGGAAACATGATGTTGGGTTTGACCATGTATGCTATATGCATGTGTGGAACCTCATTAAAAAGAAAATAAATAGGGCTGAGCTTGTTGCTCACTGGAGGAGTACTTGTGTACCTTGTGCAAGATGCTGGCTTCCACCTCCAGCAGTGCAAACCAACCAACCAACCAAACAAGCAATAAAAAATTTCCATGAAATAAAAAAATTACCCTTTTGCAATACTTAATCCATAATCCTCATGGTTAAATCTTTTATTCATCATTCTCTCTTGCATCCAGCTTTGGAAAGATACAGGCAAAACTTTCTTAATGAATGATTGCCATCTTCTTAAAAACATCATGTTGAAAGGGTAACCCCAGTCTGAAATGCGGCTGATGACCCATGTGCCAGTTCTAGTACTGAGGAATACCTGAGAAGGAAGACAAGAAAGATATACACAAACCCATCATTGGTTCCCAGACTTGACATACATGTGTTTCAAATGCTAACTTTCTGGTCTAAGAACAGAGAATTGTGAATTTGTATATAGGTTTACATAGGACTATGTGTTCCTGTACTGGCACTATTCTAAATCAACACTTCACCTGATGTACATACATTAAGAATTTTCACTGCATTTGTAGAATTTTAAAAATAGAATTTAATGCTTGTAAGGTTTTTTTTGCTTATATATATTTATTATCAAACTGAATTACAGAGAGGTTACAGTTTCATACATTAGGCATTGGATACATTTCTTGTACTGTTTGTTACCTCCTTCCTCATTCCTTCCTCCCCCTCCCCCTTTCCCTTTCCCTCCCCCCCATGAGTTGTTCAGTTCATTTATACCAAACAGTTTTGCAAGTATTGCTTTTGTAGTTGTTTGTCTTTTTTTTTTAACCCTGTGTCTCTCTATTTTGGTATTCCCTTCCAATTTCCTAGTTCTAATACCAGTATACCTGGTTTCCAATATACTCAGATAAGATACAGAGATAGTGTAGGTACAACCACAGGAAGGTGACATAAGAAGATCATCAATAATAGAGGCTGCAGTTACATATGGCACATTGAAAGTAGTTCCAACTGTGATATAACAATCGTTTCCATAACAGGGAGTTCATTTCACTTAGCATTATCTTATGTGCTCATAAGGGTTATAGCTATTGGGCTCCTGTGATCCTCTGCTGTGACTTGCCTAAACCTGTGCTAATTATTCCCTATAAGGGAGACCATAGAGTCCATGTTTCTCTGGGTCTGGCTCACTTCACTTAGTATAACTTTTTCCAAGTCCTTCCATTTCCTTACAAATGGGGCAATGTCATTCTTTCTGATAGAGGCATAAAATTCCATTGTGTATATGTACCACATCTTCCTGATCCATTCTTCCGGGCTGGCAACTAGTTTATGTGTTATATAGAATTTCAAGTGAAGGTTTGGAAGAACAGTTTTAACTGAATTACACATAAATGCATTCTTTGTAGATCTAAAGTTTATGCTAAAATGAGATAGATTTTTATGTTTAGCCTCTTCTAAAATCATATATACTTCTTGGGTGCATTAAGGGTTTTTTTTGTCTTTAAATAAGGTACAAATCTGATTTCTAATACAACACTTTGAGATAATTGGGAAACAAATTCCCCTTTCTATTCTTTTTTATTTTTTACCAGTCCTGGGGCTTGGACTCAGAGATAGCACTCTGCCACTTGAGCCACAAGTGATGCCACAGCACCACTTCTGGCTGTTTTCTATATACGTGGTGTTGGAGAACTAAACCCAGGGCTTCATGTATGCGAGGCAAGCACTCTTGCCACTAGGCCATATTCCCAGCCGACCCCTTTCTGTTCTTACACAGGCTTTTTTCCAGAATTGCAAAGGGAGTGAAAGACTGGGTGAGGTAGCATACACCTAATTCCAGGACTTGCGAGGCCTAGACAAGAAATGCACGAATTTGAGGTTGGCTTAGGAGAGAGGGGTGGAGGAGAGAATGAGAGGAAGAAAGAGGAGAAATAGTGGGAAAAGGAGAAGGAAAGGGAGCGAGAGGAGAGAAAGAGAGAGGGGGAAAGAGAGATGGAGAGGAGAGGGAGAGAGGGAGAAAGAGAGGGAGAGGAGAGAGAGAGAGAGGGCAGAGGGAGGGGGAGGGGGAGACAGAGGGAAAGGGAGAAGGGGAAGAAGAGAGGGAGGGGCAATGGAGTGGGACAGAGATGGGGGAGAGGTAGAGCAAGAGGAAATTGCCCTTTGTGGTACAATGGTTCCATTTGGCCTTGTTCCTGGAAAGTGCTTCTGAAATCTACTGTGTCATTTGGCATTCACATGATTTTCCTGGGTACTTTTTGGAGATAATTCAGTGAAGTGTAGCTTTTAAATAGTCCAGGGACCTAAGTGACTGCATCTTTTCAAGAACTCTTCAACTTACCCTTGGCAGCAGTGTCACTGAACAAGCAATGTGCCATGTAATCTTGAATCCCTGGCTCTGGCCTCCCTGCATGGGGATGGGGGTGGGGACCCTCCTTCAGAAATGATGTACCTGAGCTGCTGTTCGGCTGAGCTCCACCGCGATGTCCCCTCCAGTGTTCCCAAGACCAATCACTAAGATACGTTTGCCCCGAAAGGCATCTGGGGTCCTGTATTCTTGACTGTGTAGTATCTGGCCTTTGAATTCATGAATTCCTGAGGAGGAAGGAAAGATCAAACATGCTGAAATCTCTAAAGCTAGATTCCTCCTCCAATGTACCAGTAGTGTCCGCTGGAAAGGGGGCTTCCCAGAAACCCGGCAGCCCTATTCCTTCTGCCACTTGGTGCAGGAAGTAGAAGCAGCATAGGATGCTACTCTTTCCTGGGACTTGGTGCATATTCAAGGCTAGCCCAGGCAAAAAGTTCACGAGATCTCATTGGTTAAAAAGAAGCTGTGCATGGAGTTGGCAGCTGGTGGTGCATGCCTGTAATCCTAGATATCCAGGAGGCAGAGATCTGAGGACAACAGTTTGAAGCCAGTCTGGGCAGGAAAGTCCATGGGATTCTCATTTCCAATTAACCATTAAACAGTTGGAAGTGAAGGTGTGGCTGAAGGGGGCACAACACCAGTCTTGAGTGAAAAAGCTAAGGGTCAGTGCTCAGGTCTCGAGTTCAAGCCCCAGTACCAGCACACACACATACCCTCCCACAGCCACACCATGCTGTGCAGGGTAGCATGTGCCTATTGTTGCTACTATGCAGAAACAAAATATGGGGTCATAATCCAGTTCAGCACAAAAAAAAAAAAAAGAAAGACTCTCTTGGGTAAATAATTAGAGTTCAAAAGGCTGGGACATGCCTTACGTGATAGAATGCCTGCCTAGCAAGTGCAAAGTCCTGCATCAAAACTTCAGTACCACACATAAAACTCTCCAATATTGTTAAAATATCCACAATATAAGCAACCTACAAATTTTACACACTCCCTAACAAAATTCTAATAACATTGTTCACAGAACTAGGGGGAAAAATACTCCTAAAATATGTATGGAACGATAGCAATCCTAACATTGCCAAAGTGAACCTAAGGTTAAAAAAAAAAAAACGGTGGGAGCAATCCTGTGACTAGACTTCCAAATATAATACAAAGATGGCTTGTCATCAAAACAGCATAGTATTGGCATTAAGAAAGCAGATGAAAACCAGTGGAACAGAACAGAATTTAGACGTGGACCCACATAGCTACAAAAGTGTGAAAAACACATTTCATTAGTGATTTGTGCTGGGAAAATTGGTATTCACATGCAGAAGAATGAAGCTAGAAAGGAATTCACCATCTGCAAAACAACTCAGAATCAATTAAGGAATTCAATATAGGAACTGAAACTATGAAACTCTTGGAAGAAAACAGATGAAGTTGTTTTGGATAGATCCCAAAAGCACAAGTAACAAAAGCCAATGGGATTACATCAAATTACAAAGCAGGCTGTGGAATAGCAGGACATATTTGCAAATTATACATCTGATCCAGCATATATAAGGAATTCAATAGACAAATAAAAATTTTGTTTTTTTTTAAATGGCAACATACCTAAATAGACATCTCTCTAGTGAAGACATAAAAATGAAATGGCTAATAGATACATAAAAAGATACTAAAAAATCACTAATTCTCTTGGAAATGCCTATCAGACCACAATGAAATATTTCACTGCCATTAAGGTGACTATTACTAAAAAAAGACAAAAAAAGCCGGTGTTAAAGAGGATGTAGAGAGAGCAAAACCCTTACACACTGTTGATGGGAATGTAAATTTGTGGATAGATTACTTAAAACAGTATGAAAGCTTCTTGGAAATTTAAAAATAGATCTACCATATGATCCAGCAATCACACTACTGGGCCTGTATCCAAAGGAAATGAAGTCAATATGTTGAAGGGACACATGCACTCCCTTGTTTTACTACAGCACTGCTCACAAGAGCTAACAAACATAAACAATCTAAATGTTCATTGACGGATGCGTGGTATATATATGGTATATATATATATATATATATACCATATTTTCTTTATATATATATATGGTGGAATACTATTCAGCTGAAAAAAGATGATGAACTCTTGTTATTTGAGAAAATGCAGATGGAAGTGGGGTCCTTATGTCTCATGAAATAAGCCAGGCACAAAAAGACAAACACCATTTAATAGAATTCGTATGTGCAATCTAAAAGAGTTGATCTCATAGAACTTGAGAGTAGAGCAGTGGTTACTAGAACTGAGGGGATTGTGCAGGAGAGATGAGAAAGGTGATTCTTGCTAGATAAGAGAAATAAGTTCAGACGTTCTATTGCATAGCAGTTGACGACAGATAATAATCATGTACTTTATATTTCAGAAAAGCTAGAAGAAAAGACATGGAGTATTTTAACACAAAGACTGATAAAAAGTTTGAGGAAATAGATTTGTGTATCCTGATTGAATATTACATGATTGATCCATGAATTGAAACATGACCTGGTACCTCACAAATAATACAACTTCATGTCAATGAAAAATAAATACATATTAAGGTAGTATGGTGGAGCATACTGTAATCCCCACTTAGGAGGCTGAGGGAGGACCATACTTTCAAGACTAGCCTGAGATACACATATACACAACAAGGCATTGCTTCAAAACACCAATAAGCAAATGAAGTAATAAATTTTGGACTGGTGGTTTGTGGACATTTGCAAATTGAATTATAATTTAATTAATATTTTCCATAAAATGTGGTGACAAGTTATTTTATAAATAATTATTCTTGGGGTTTAGACTCATGTTACAGATACTTTGTGCTTATTTTATTTTAGTTGGTAGTAATAGTGGGAATTATAAGAGGCATCAGAGGAAATATTGATAGTGCAGGTGAGAGGAAAGGGAATTGAAGGGAAGCCAGCAGCTTCATAGACTAGTGTCTCAACTCAATGCTTCAGTGTTCTTGAAGGTTCCATGAATACAAATTCAACTTTGTCCTAGATGCCATAATTCTGCCATTCAGCCATGAAGTCATTAATTTATTAAGAAATATTTATTGAATAGCTATAGTACACAGCAAAAACACAAGTAAAGACTACTAGGAAGAAAACAAATACTACTACAAAGAAAAAAGGACTTTGCACAACATGGCATCTGAATAGGCAGTGAGACTCTAACCAATAGTCTGTTTGTACATGTAACACATTTTGCTGTAGAAATGTGGTTATAAGAAGGGGCTAGAATTCCTTTACACTCAAGATGACAACAAACTTTATGCTCTACTACCATTCACAACATTGCTTTTTAGGAAATTATGGATTAAACTCCAACTTGATTGCTAAACACATTTTAAAATGGCTTATTCTGTTTACTTGTGATTTGCTTTAACAAGCTTTATATTTCATTGTCATGCCAAAGATCACAACTTCTATTATTCACACTATTTTTATTAGTCTTTTTTCAATTGCTAACATAGAGTTAAAAAGTTGACTTACTCAGTTGTTTTTAAGGTCACTAAAGAGAGACATGACAGTAACTTTTCTACAGTTTAGTAATACTCATTTGACTAGTTTTATTTTGGACACCTGGGTTTGGATAGATACTAGCTTTCCAAATAATCTCCCCCCAAAATGGAGATTTCTCTAGTCATGAATATATTAAAAAATGTTGTGGCCAGCAGATATATTCAATATTAGAATAGTGAAAAGACAGGAAGAGAGAGAGGAAAAAAAAAAGAATGTTGAACTTAGACGCGTTTCCAGAAGGAAATTTCCCAAACTCCTTTTGAGAAGCCGTGTTCTAGGAAGTATAATGAATTATTATTGTGGTGTACCTTTTGAAGAGTGGATTTATTCACTTTCATGTGCATTTTCTAATTTGTTTCTGTATCAAACAGTCTACCATCTTTCCTTATACTCTCACTTTCTTTGCATTCTTGAAGTACAGTCTTGTTTCATGACCTATGATGCAATCCTGAAAATCAAAGCCTGCTTTATTTTTCTTCTATGATAGATCTGATAACTTTGATCATTGAACTTGAAGTAGATTTGTATTATCAAGTGCATTAAATACTAATACACAATTATAACAATACCTAATACCTACATCATTCTTTGTACCTTTAAATATAATTTTGTGAATATTTTTCTTTAGAGTGACCATCAAACTGTCTAAAATCATGAGGAAATAGTCCCAGTTAGAAGCAGTATTTTTTTTCTTATAGATGAACTGAAAAAAAAAGTCATGGTGTCAGGTTGAAGTGACTCACCAGGAAATGACTCCAAAGGTAAATTGGGATTCAGGAAGCGTCCAGTGCAAACCATGACTGCATCAAAGACAGCTCTATCCTGCTTGCCCTCTGTCTCTGTGACAACATCCCACTGACCAGTTTCAGAGTAGTCTGGACATTTGGTTACGCTGCACACAGTGGTCTGCAAGCAGAAGACAAACACTCACTCCCTACTAAACCCACGAGCCTCATCCAATGACTGGGGCAGAACTCAACAACAATCCAGGGAAGGACTCCAGTGAGAATGAAGAAGAGATGGAAGACAAAGAGCCATTAAAGAAATAATGACAGAATTGGCACTAAAATAAAAGAAGCGATGCAAAACAACACAAAGAAGAAATGACAAAGGAAATCCCAGACTCCCAGAAAGATAGGGAGAGAAAAATAGATGCACAACATACCACATTAAAAGATGAAATGGACACTATGTGAACTGAGAACTGATCTCCAAACCATAAAAGGTTCACTTTCCATAATGCAAACCATAGTGGAATTCAGAGGTAACAGAATAAGTGAAATTGAAAATATAGTTTCAGAAGTAGAGGATAAACAGACGATCTGGAACAAAAAATCAAAAGTATGGAAAAAATGTTCAAAACCTACCAAAGAGAAGTCGAGAAACTGGCAGACTCAGCTAAGAAATCAAAGCTATGCATAATTGGGACTGATTAGGGAGAAGAATTTAATAGTAAATGTATTGAAAAATCTATTCAGTAAAAACAACAGCTGAGAATTTCCCAACCATTAAGAGAGAAAAATCTCACCTGCTTAACATATAGAACCCCCAGTAGACTAGATCCAAGAAGAAACACTTCTAGACACATTATAGTAAAAACATTAGATGTGAATACCCAGGTGTGCTCTTTAAGTAAATCAAGTTCTAGTACAGATCCTGTAAGGATTAGCTTATCTTGTTCTCAGGAAGTTAAGTAAGTTAGACAAACTTAGACCAGGGACCAAGATATCAGAATTGTTTCATTGGAAGGATTAAAGCAGTCAACTTTTATTTGTGGTGAAAACATTATGTTAGGATTCCTGAAGCATTATAGTCTTTTCATGAACAAAATGGGTTTCATAAAACAAAATTACTTTTCCTTTTCAAAATATTTTCTTAATTTCATCCTAAGGGAGACTTAGATATTTAGAGGAATTCAGTAGCATTTTCGTGATTGATTTGAGAAAAATGATTTATTTGAGCAGCAGAGAAAATGAGGAAAATATTGTCTGCATTATTCATCTAGATAAAAATCCAGGACATTTTTATTAAAAAATATCCTATTTTCATTAGATTGCAGATAGATCAGCCTCCATTCATTGACTTCCTATCACCCAAAGTGTCTTACCTTAAACCGAATGTATTTCAGGAGGCCAAAATGCTCAACAAATTCTTGGAGATAGTTCCAAAATTTCTCTTGGTTCATGAAATTGGGATAATCTTCTTGGAAAGGGAAGTCACTGTAACATGACATTTCCTTGCAAACATTTGTTATGACTGACTTGTAGACCTTTGTCATCCCATCTTTGGAAACTTCCTGTGGTGAGGGCATAGTTAGTATGAGGAAATGAAGGAGAAAGGAGGAGAGAACAGAGATCTTGGTCATTCAAGCCAGCTTAGCTGAACAGGGTTCACTGAAGGTTGTGTACTCTTGCACTCTTAATCACAGGAAACTCATCTTTGGGCTCCTTGCTATAGTATAGTGCTAAGACACCATGAGTAGGATTGGAATGATGAAGTGCAATATCTTCTCCAAACCACAAAGAAGCTAATAAATTTAAAAAGGGTTTCCCATGACTAGCATCACCCCTAAATGACTCCTTGGATGTAGGTCTGATTGGTGGTCCTGGCTGTCTTTAGAATTTTCTCTTGTCATGGCCACTCCTGCCTCTCATGCTCTGGACATCTTCGTCTTTGCCTTGCCTTGCTGAATCCTTCATTAGTTTTCCCCTCACTATTGTCTCTCTCTATGTACAGTCAATCTGTCTTATTGGTTCCTTCTCATTAGCACTTAAACCCCCAAAGACTTCAATTTAAAAAACAAACCCTCTTCACAACCTCTATGCTCTTTTGTAGCCTTGTCTCTTTCCATCCTATCTCAGTCTTCAGAAAAGAATCCTCACACGCTGGTAGCTTCTATTTTCTCCCATACTCTTAAACCTGTTGCCAGATCCTGACCTCTGTCACTCAAAAAACAAGAAGCTCAGCATTAAAGCTAATGAACTTCTTGTGGTTGAAATGAATCCTCCTTTCTCTCTCAGCAGTCATTTTTTCCTGAGAAGTCTTCCATCACCCACAGATTTGCCTATGGTAGCCGTCAAGGCCCCATAGCACTGTGAAACTCTACCATAGAGTAGGTCATGCTGCACAGCCATGATCTCTCTGTTTTTGTTTTCTGTGAGACTGTAAACTAGGGCAGGGTACCTATCTATCTTGTGTTCCATTGTGTCACTGAAGAAGTACATTTTTGAATGAATGACAGATAGTATGACTATGTAAAAAATAGCATACGTATGACTGGAAAAAAGTTACATTAAAATTTTAATAGTGCTGACCCGGGGGTATTGTTATATTTACTTTGAATTTTCCTTTGTTCATTCTAATATTATTTTGTAAAACAAATAAGAAAAATATTAACCCAACTATACTGTCAAATACCAGAAGCTACATTAACCAGAATCAGTAGCTTTCTTTCCACATTGATATTTAGTGGCTTCATTCAGTTCGTGATATAACAGGAAAGATTTTCTCTCGCCAGGCACATTGTAATCATGGGGGCTGGGAATATGGCCTAGTGGTCAAGTGCTCGTTTCATATACATGAAGCCCTGGGTTCGATTCCTTAGCACCACATACATAGAAAAAGCCAGAAGTGGCGCTATGGCTCAAGTCGCCGAGTGCTAGCCTTGAGCGAAAAGAAGCCAAGGACAGTGCTCAGGCCCTGAGTTCAAGCCCCAGGACTGGCAACAAAAACAAAAAAACAAAAACATTGTAATCATGTGTTGGGCACCGGCTTATAGCTTTAAGAGGCAGTCCTAGGCCTGTCTCTTCTCCTGGCCTGGGGCCGCATGGCTGCTAGCCCCGCCTCCCACCTCTGACCGCGTGTGCACCAAGATGGCGGCGGGCGAAACCCAGGGAGCAGTCCTCTGGGACGTGACAACCACCCATAGAGGAAGTCCAGTGACATCACTGTGATGGACAGCTCATAATCAGCCTATCGCCGTGTCTAGCTAGCCACTCCAAATCCCTCTCCTTCCTGCCGCCATTACTGCTATATAAACTCCACCCTGAAATAAAACCTGGGATTTCGTGCGACGTTTTCCCCAAAGTGCCTGGTATCCTGAGTCCTTATTTAAATGTAAGGGGGCTGGGTAGGGGTTTTTCTCCACTTACACACGTCCTCGCTTTTCACACTAGGGCACGCTCCAGCCTTTCCCTGTGGGTTGGGAGAAAGTGCGCAAGGGCTGAGAGCCCTACATTTTGGTGCCACAACGTGCGGCACGAGTGCACGGGAAATGTAGACTTAGAGCTACCGATGAGCCAGGGATTTTATTTTGGGGTGTGTTAGTCTTTCCATTGGAGAATGATGGGGCAGAGCCAAAGTAGATGGAGTGACTCATCTTTTAAGATTTTGAGGTCCACGCTCCAAAATACCGGATTGGACTTTTAAGACACTCAAGCCAGGAGGACCTGGAAGACTTTGAAACATGCTGCACCCTCGGTGGAGACTGCTGGTCTTTTGGCCTGGCTGCTAGGGAGAGGGGTGGACTTCCTGTGCTGGTCTTTTGGCCTGGCTGCTAGGGAGAGGGGTGGACTTCCTGCTGCCCAGAGGGAGAGGGGCTTGGCGCCCCACTCCGATGGGCTCGCACATGGGTCCGGGCAGAGACCCCAGGTTCCGAGCTGGGAGCTGTGGTTCCGGGATGCGTGCTGGCAGCAGCACGTGGAGCGTGTCGCGTCCGAGCCGCTGGCGCAGAGTGGGTGCTGCGGGGGTATGTGTGTCCGGGCCATGGGCAGGAGGCCTGGCAACGGCAGCGCTAGGGGCTGGCTGTGGAGCGGTGCGCGCCGCTTTTGGCCTGGCTATCTTTGCTCATCCCTCCCGCCCCCCCTGCTTCTGAGGCCTGGGAAATTTGCTGGGCTACTTACCTAATATGCTGTTGGCTAATCTGCTTTGAAAGAGACAAAAAAGGCTTTCAGTTTTTGTCGGTGTTCGCTAAATTGGAGATTCAGTTAAACTTTGTCGCTGGCTAAATCCCAAGCTTTCTGTTAACAATAGAATGGCTTAACAAGTGCCTCAGGTGAGGGGCGTGCCAAATTCCTCAAGGCTAGGTGGGGGCTTGGAGGCTTCTCAAAACCCTGCCCCCCACCTGGGCCATAGCCTTACAAAAAAGATGTCTTGCTGTGAGCCTGAATCTGTGACAATTTTTGTTTCCTAGGAAAAGTTCTTTTGTTCTCTAACTGACCACATGGTTCTAAAATATGGGCAAAATAATATCATTTTGCCACTGGAATTCCAGTAGACTTACATGGCTAATTCAGAAAGAGAAAATTTTTTCTAAGCGCGCCCAAAGCTTGTGAACAACTGTCTGTATGTGTCTGTCTGTGTCTGTCTGTGGGTAAAATATGTAAAAACTAGCATCATGGTTTAAAAATCACTTGCCTTTTTAACCATTTTAAGTTGCTTAAGTTTTATGTTAAACGGGTTTTTGTGAACAGCCTGGAGGCAATCCTGACAATTCGTTGGTATAGACTAAGATTTTGCTTTTCCATTTGTCTCTCCTGTGCTCTCATAAACTCTTTAAGATGGAGGGATCCGAGTCATTTTATACAAATGTGACTATTAACCTAAATTTTCCTGACCCCAAATTAACATTTTGCTTCATGTGTGCGAGCTGCGTGGCTCCCAAACTGCCTGGTTTCACTACTAATGATTCCTTATTCTCTCTCTCTCTCTCTTGCATCGGAAACTGTAGACTTGGTTGGCCCTTGGTCTGTGTGGATTTTATGACTAGGAAGATGGTTAAAGGCCCAATCCCTCTAAAATCATTTTAAAGTTGTCACCCTGCTTAAACCAGAAGGGCATCAGCCTACAAAAGCCAGAGTACTCAGAGTAAGCAACCAGGGAATACTGGGAGATTTCAAATAACCAGTCTGTGTAGAATTTTGCAGGGAACCCAGCAGGAGGTGTGACAATCCACCCAGGGAACTCTGAGATGCCACTACAGCCTTGCCCAGATCCAACCCATCTCTCCTGCCTGCCTCCATCACATGGTTAATGAAGCCTACTGATCCAGGATGGAAGACACAGCCACTGCTAAAGCTGAGACCTTTACATTGTCCTGACCTTTTGCCCTCTGGTTGTTATTCATTTGTGTTCTCTTCTACCTTCCAGCAAGGTTAGTTGATATGATTTGATGGCACATGGATCTCATTCAGTCTGCTGTTCTCTAAGTGTTATGACAGAACTCTGACAAGTATTTGTTTGTCAATTCTCAACAAGTTAAGGTAAAACTCTATTCCTATTGCTCTCCTTGTTGCATTAATTGGAAACAAAAAGGGCTTTTATGGCTAGAACTCCTCGGATTGCAGTTCAAAGCCAGCCGGGGCAGAAAACCTCTTTAAAACTCCATCTCCCAACTAACCAGCAAAGAGCCAGGCTGGAAGCTTGGCTCAAGAGAACCAGCAAAATGCTAAAAGCGGCACCATGGCTCAAGTGGTAGAGCACTAGCCTTGAGCAGAAGTGCTCAGGGACAGTGCCCAGGCCCTGAGTTCGAACCCCGTGAATGCCAATGTGGGGCAAGCCATCCCAGCAGCAAACACCTAGACCCCTGGGACTCAGCCAGTCCAGGGAACAAGGATCATGGAGAGGAGTAAGAGGAAAATGATGTCACATCCTAAACAGAGTCACCTTGTCTCGCCCTTTCAAAATTAATCAGAGCTGGGAGATCAGGAGGAATAGTTGTTTACCCACCCAATGCCCATACCTGTCCATTTTCCCTTTACTGCCATTTGTATATATGTATATATGTTTAATTTAGCCTCTGACTGGCTACTCCAAACCGGTCCACTATCCCTAAACACTTCCTTCAGCTATCCCTCCTTCCTTGTAATTGGCCACAATTGGGTTTATGTTCCAAATGGAACTCTTCTGGCTTATGCCCAGGGTATGTTCTCCTATGTTGTTCATGTTAACTAGCCCTGTGAACTTGTCAGCCTTTTGCCTGACTTCTTCAAAAGTCTCTTTTAACAGGATAACACCCCTCACTGAGGTTACCACCTGGGAACTTGCAGTTCAAGGCCATCATCTTTCTACACTGCTGTGCCCAGCACAGACCTGGACCCTGAAGGCCCCAGCCCTAGGGACTCCTTGATGTGCCCAAGCTGCAGGAGGTAGCCAGAGGAGACCATGACACCTCCTGCCCTGATAACTATTCTCGTAGAAATGATGAGGACTTTTACCAACCAAACTGGATGGTACCAGGCCAAATGACGAATCAGGGACTCCTGACTACTTCACCCCCTTTCAGCAGGAAGTAGCTCCAGAAGAGACAACCTCTGCCCATACTCCCAGCCTAGTGCCCTCCTCTGTTATTAATTAAAACAAAAGGGGGGGAGAAGCCCCCATGACTCGTTAAGGACAGCTATGTTTACATTAAATATTTTAAATTTACACTAATTTTTTTTTTTTTTTTTTTTGCCAGTCCTGGGCCTTGGACTCAGGGCCTGAGCACTGTCCCAGGCTTCTTTTTGCTCAAGGCTAGCACTCTGCCACTTGAGCCACAGTGCCACTTCTGGCCACTTTCTATATATGTGGTGCTGGGGAATTGAATCCAGGGCCTCATGTATATGAGGCAAGCACTCTTGCCACTAGGCCATATTCCCAGTCCCTACACTAAAAATTTTAAATCTCCCCAAAACAGCGTGGGAAGGGGCTTTACATGTGTCTTCCTGATTGGGGATCCAAGCCCAATTTGGATATGAGCATTCGCTCTGGAGAAATGTCTTCTCCTTATTCTCTCTAGGAAAACAAAGACCATGGTGGATTTCTGCCTGTTCTTCCATGGAAATACAGGAAGCCTGCCTGCGTACATAGCGGTGGACCAGTGCCAGCCCTGCTTGATTCCTGGACTCTGCCTTGGCATGTCCCATGGTGTAATATTTTGCTGTGGCGATATTGCCTGCAGCTTTGCAAAAGAACTAGGAATGGAGTATTACATTGTCGTTTCCCTTTTGTTTCTCCCCTGCTGCTAAACTTAGGGGTTCCTGTTGGAGGGAAATAGGAGTTGAGGGTTTTGACACCTTGCTTCAATGTTTATGATAAAATGTTTACTAACCACATGCATTAGTTACCAGCACCTTGGCTGCTGTGGACCTCCAGAGTCACCAGAGCCCGAACCTGCTTCTACCTCACCGCCAGAGAAGGGGAATGTTGCCTGCATTATCTTGAGTGGCGCAGAAACAGACTAAGAACTCCAATTTTCCCCGGACTGAGCCAAATGGGTGGCCCTTTCACTTACCCCCCGGTGTGGGAGAGGCCCCACATTTGCCTTATGTCTACATATGCTTTATGTTTACATCGCCTCCTGTTATTTAAAAAACAGAAGGGGGAGATGTTGGGCACCGGTTTATAGCTTTAAGAGGCGGTCCTAGGCCTGCCTCTTCTCCTGGCCTGGGGTCGCATGGCTGCTAGCCCTGCCTCCCACCTCTGACCATGTGCGCACCAAGATGGCGGTGGGTGGAACCCAGGGGGCAATCCTATGGGACATGATGACCACCCATAGAGGAAGTCCAGTGACATCACTGGGGTGGACAGCTCATAATCAGCCTATCGCCGTGTCTAGCTAGCCACTCCAAATCCCTCTCCTTCCTGCCACCATTACTGCTATATAAACTCCACCCTGAAATAAAACCTTGGATTCCACGTGACGTTTTCCCCGAAGCGCCTGGTATCCTGAGTCCTTATTTAAATGTAAGGGGGCTGGGTGGGGGTTTTTCTCGACTTACACACGTCCTCGCTTTTCACACTAGGGCACGCTCCAGCCTTTTCCCCATGGGTCGGGAGAAAGCGTGCGAGGGCCGAGAGCCCTACCATCATGGGGTTGTGACTACTCCTGACTTATATACATTTGCTTATTCTGTCTTCTTTGCCATTCATTGAGATTTCAACAAATTCTAACTCTTCCATGAAAACTTCCCTGATTTGTAACAGTTAAATAGATGTTGCTCTTTTCTTCTCCCAAGTACCTTTGATATTCGGGCCTATCTAGATTCCATTTTTTGGCATCTAACATACCACCACTGACTGGAACAGGTCCCTCAGTCCCCGAATATTTTGCTACTTTATAACCAGGGCCAATTAGCTTCCCTCACTTGGCTGTAGATGCTACTTGTAAGAAAGATTTGTCAGTTCCTGGATTTTTTCTATTTGGATGATGTAAAAGCTACTTCTCCATCCCACTGATCCACCAGGTCTGCTAAGATATGGCATCTTGTCTAGAGCTTGTTCTCTTCCCTAAACCCCAAACAATGATTATGTGGGGAGTTGGAACTCAACTGATGTCAATTTCTACCTTCTCTAGAATTTAATCTGCTCCAAATAACATCACAAGCTTGCATACAGTTATTTATCCAATATAACTCTTTCCTTCTTTCTTTTCCACATCATGGACCATGCCCTTGTCTATTTTCCTCATTTGTCAGATTGCATCCCACATGCTCTATCTTGGCACCATGCATGTTTGGGTTGTGGCAGAAAGGACTCCTCTCTTTGACAACATAGAGTCTAAAGCCATCATATATGAACAGACACAAAATGAGGGGCAGATTATGATTGATAGAGGTGGGGGGGATGAGAGGCACGCACAGTAAACTTCCATAGTCCCCCGATGTCATTACTTCTTTCAAAGCAGGTAGGCTCCAGGTTCTCATCCAAGCAGCATTTGATGGAGGACAGGCCACTCACCCCTGCTCCAATCACTGCAACTCGTTTGGCCATGATCTTCTCTGTTAGGGAGAAGGAATGTTAGAAGTGAGACCTTGGAATAAGAACCAACTATTGTTGTGTGAAAAAAAACATTTTTCTTTCATCTTTGAGTGGAAGTAGAATTATATTTTGTTTAAAAATACAGGTTCTGATATCTTACTGCTTTGGTATCAAATAGATTTTCTTTCGCTTCTTTGCTGGGAGCCTATTTTCTTTGGCAAATTGTTCATTTCTATCAATTTCCCCAATTAGGATTTTTCTTTTTATTATTAATTTAGAAGCATATTTTACATAATAAGCATATGAACACTCTCTTAAGTGTTCTCCTGGATTGCTTGCTGCTTGTTGGACTTTTATTGGTTTACAACATGGGGGGAGGGGAATTCACTAAACTTTTATTTTATCTACTCAAGCTGAGAACTAGACTTACACTTCATCTTACACTTCAGTCCTCTGCAAACCTCAGCATAGCTTTTGCCTTGATCAAAAGGGACAGCCATTTAGTTCCAGTAAATCAGGTCCACACCATGCTGATGTTGTAGACATGACAAGAAGCTTTGTGGTGAGTGCTGCTTTCCTGAACCCCGTTGGCCACTTCAGAAGACACGAGCATGGTAGTTGGGACCTCCATGTATTTGTTTTGTAAACTGAATCTAACTCCCTTGACGTTGCATTTGGCCCTACAAGATCAAGTTATAAACCGTCCCCCCCACCCATGAGTTTCGTAGTCATTGTCATTTATAGTAGTATTTGTCTTAGAGAACAAGAGAACAAATACATATGGAGCCCACAGGGCCATTCAATGGAACACACAGCATTACCATTCCATGTCCTGGAAGCACACACTGCTAATGGGAGCTGGGCTCTGTCTGCCTTAATGTGGATCTCTGACTCTGAAGCCAGGCTCAAATTCTTCTTCTTTTTTTAACCTGGGCTCAGGTTTGCTGCTGCACATTTTGGGAAGGTGGGTTGGGAAGTGTGTGTCTGTGGTTTTGTATCTTGCCTCCTAATGCAATCAGAAGCACCAGGAAGCACCAGTGGGTTTACCCACTACAGGGATCTGGGGAGCGTCTGAGTCTTCAACCTTTAGACCCAACTAGGTCTGGAGCAGATTTATGGATTTCTAGTGAGGCTCAGAGGGACATCCTAATGCTGTTTGTTCCAAATTCACTGGCAATCCTGCCCTTTGTAAGACATGCTTATTTTCTGTTGAGAATGTATACCATTCCTCTTTAAATCTTAGTTCATTTAAGAGGCTTGTTTCGGAGAGCTAGGTGGGCTATAAGGAGAATGGGTCTTGGAGGCAGCAGAGATGGGTTTGAACTTCATCTCCACTACTGACTAGTCATATAACTCTGAGAAAGCTACTGAACCATGATTAGATAGGTTATTTTTTAAATAAAAATGATGCCTACAGGATTATGCATTAAGCATATTGCATATTAAGCAAAAATGGCTAGGACAAAATATTTACTCAGTATTCACTTCCTACTGCCCTATTTTTTTCTTCCTTCCATCACCCTAAAAAAGCAGCTTATACGGATAAAATTTAACACTAAGGTTGGAAGCAATTTGGCAGATATGCCTGTGGATTTGGTGGAGTGGAGTCCTAGGGAGACTAAATGGTTTCTAACCAGGAACGCTGGCCACCACTAATCAGAGCATTTCAATTTCTAGGCCACTTGGTAAAGGGCTAGAGTTGGCAGATCTTCGCTGGGCTCATATTTATAATGGCACATTGAATTATACATGTGTCACCAAACTGAACTCGATGACACGTGTAACTTAACTGGTAAAGGGAAAAGTAAGCTGAATGAAATAGACTGGCCGCAAAGCAATCTGTTCAGTGATACTCTGGGTACCCCAAAGTGCAGGTACTGAGCCGTGTGTGGGACCCAAAAGATGAATAAGACAGATTAAGTCTGATTAAGTCAGAATAGAAATATTAGAAATTTAAAAAGGCAGCCCTCAGGAGATGCTACCATATAGAGAGAGGCTGATATATAAGCTATACGTGTATGAAGACCTGTAAAGAGCAAAAGGCCCAGGCACATGTGCTTTCAGATGCTCTTTGTCCAGAGTGGGCAATGGGATAAGAAGGGGTTGGGAAAAACACCTCTCTGAAAAGACTGACTAAAGACTATTTTGGCACTAGAAACAAACCCAAAGTCTATCCCCACCCCCTTTTTATGCCAGTCCTGGGGCTTGAACTCTTGTCTGGCTGCTGTCTCTGAGCGTCTTCTGCCCACTGGAGCTATAGCACTACTTTCAGCTTTTTCTGAGTAGTGTTTTGGAGATAAGAGTCTCACAGACTTTTCTGCCCGGGTTGGCTTTGTACCTCGATCCTCAGATCTATCTTCCTGAACAGCTAGGATTATAGGCATGAGACACCAGAGCCTGGCAACAACACTTTTAAAGGAAGCTAATATCTAAAAACTATACATTTCTGAGCAGGGGCAGCCATTTCAAAACATGCCTAAAACAAGTAAGGGAAAGTTCTACTTTTAGAAATTGAGAGACTGAATTCTAATTCTTTCTCTAACTTATAACCTTGGACAAAATGTATTTTTTCTATCTACTATTTCTACATTGTAAGACAATGAATTAAAATTTTTCTTTGGGCTAGGAATATGGCCTGGTGGTAAAGTGCTCACCTCGTATACATGAAGTCCTGGGCTCGATTCCTCAGCACCACATATATAGAAAAAGCCAGAAGTGGCATAGTGCTAGCTTTGAGCAAAAAGAAGCTAGGGGCAATGCTCAGGCCCTGAGTTCAAGCCCTAGGACTGGCAAACCCACCCCCAAAAAACAAATATTTTTTCTTCATATCTTAAAAAGATTGTTTTCCTACCTACAGATCTAGTAATTGGTGTCCCCTAAACCTAAACAAGCAAACAAACAAAAAGCCCATGAATATAAAGGTGGGAGGGAGGTGATGCAGGTCTGAAAGGTGGGGAGAATGGGACACATGCGCCATGTGTCCGTTGTGAAGTGTTAGGAAATATAAAACACTTTGCTCCTTAAAGGTTGCTTGCCCATTTCAAGAATGGTAGGCTGATTTGCTAAGCTAGACTTTGTACAACAGCAAAACACCTCCCTATACCTGGCTAGTTAGCTATAACTTTAGAGATAAGGTGTTAGCATAGAGCAGATGGTTAAATATTTTCTTACAACTGAAAAGCCAAACATTGTGTTTATCTAAATTTGTTCTTGCCTTTTTAGAAAATATAAATTTATTGTTATGATTAAGGTATACAGAGGGATTATCATTTCATAAGTCAGGTAATGAGTACAATTCTTCTTCGAATAATGTCATCCTGTCCTTTGCTTTTCCCCAGTTCTCCCCCCACCACGTCTCTGCCCACAAGTTGTATAGTTCATACCCTGCCTACAAGTTGTCTACTTTGTTTTCCACATACTAAATACTGAGACTGCATTTGTTCACCTTTTCCCCTTCCAGTTCTGTGTTCCCCTCAAAAGAAAAAAACAAACCCAAAAGGAAAAGCAAAATAATTCTGAAATACAAATCCCTTATTCCTGCAAATTATGTGATCAGTCATGATTTCTACATAGTTGGAATTTAATTAACTTTTCTTATTACCTCGGTAGAGTATTTTGAGCTTCTCTCTCCTACTAGTTAATTGTCTTTATTTGTGGAAGCAGAGTGAATCAAGAACCACTGAGAGTCTCTGTTCCTCCCATGGATACCTTCTTTCTGGATGCTTCTTCCCACACATTAACTTTGGTTCTGTACAACTTCCATTTGCTTCTTAACTCTGTGGCTTTCATCATTATCAGCAGGCCCCCTGAAGAGCCTCATATTCCTGTCTTAAGGAATGCACTCTCCAAGAACACACAGACTCTGTAAAAGCAGTTACTGGAAACATTTTTCCCAGAAAGTAAAAGGTCCAGGATACGTACCTTGTTAGTATAACGTAGACACTTGCACTGAAATATTTCTCAAAGTTGAAAAGCTAACGAAGATACTATTGGTCTCCCCCCCCACTTACATTGACCACATTCTCTTCTCTAAATAGAATGCTGACTTTGACCAGAGTGCTCTCTGTTTAAAACAAAAGCTGTTTGTCCTGTTTGTTCTGTCATTCTGATGGCCGTCAGGAGTGTTCTTGCTAAGCAAAACTGCTGTGTATCAACAAGATCTTGATACTTCCGTGAACTCAGGGGAGACTAAGTGACGTCTTAGAACACAGCTCTTGGATTGGAAAGAAAGAACTTCTTCCCTTTTCCCCTCCCTTGGAAACAGCTTTCAGGCAAAGCCCTAAAACTTATTCCAAGCAAGGGTAAGCAGGGCTGTTGTCATTGCTGTCTTTAGAGGGTGCCAAATCACAACCTTCTCAGTGACAACCTATGGACTTTTAGACAACTTCTGAGCCCTGACTTTTACATCACTCAAAAGAAGAGAGAATAATAACTTAGTTCAAGTTCTTCCATGATTGGTATTTTCTAAATCCTGAAGTGAGATTTTTAAATTTCTGGATTTATAAGGAATTCAAGCAGTATTACCTCCCTCTACTGAGGGAGCTGCAAATTGTGTTTTGAGAAAGCACAACAGACACAATAACATGTGTGCGCACACACACACATAAAGACACACACACACACACACACACACACACACACACACACTGCTTACTGGGGTTTGAACTCAAAGCCTTTCTTGGCTTTGTTTGCTAGGCCTTTCTTACTTAGCATGAGCTCACTTAAGTCATGCTTCCACCTCTGCCTTTTGCTGGTTATGGAGAAAACGGAGTTTCTCAGACTTTCCTGCCTGGGCTGATGTTGAACTGTGATCTTTCAGGTCTCAACTTCACACAGGTGTGAGATCTTCTCACACAAGAAGAGCAATTAGGGAAGTAATAGTGGTAAACATATGTTAGATGGTTTTCATTTTTATTTTCTCTCAATACAATGAAGCTTTGATAGAACATCTTAGGCTTTGCCTTTAGGATCATTTCCCAACATAGTTTACTGAATGGCTTCTGAAGCAGGAGCCAGAAGCAGCACTGACACCTGCCTTTCAGGGAGGTAGCATAAGTGAAGAATGTGGGTCAGTAAGGTTGACTGGGAAACCCATGTCTTGACTATTCAATGTAGGGCCCACTATCATAAGGCTTTGAAATTTTTTCTTTTGTTCATCTTTAATTTTTTATTTAATTATTTATTTTGAGTCAAGGTCTAACAGTGCAATAGTGCATAGTACCAGAAACTCTCCTGCCTCAGTTTCCTGAATGTTTGGCTTAGGGAGTTACATCACCAGGCCAAGCTAGTTTCTTTCCAGTAGAAGTGGTAAACGCAGCTATTAATATGCAATCTTCTTTTAGTCAGGTGGTATTATTTTCCTTTGCAAAAATATCAAAGCTAGCCTGGCTGTTGGTGACTCATGCCTGCAATCCAGCTACTCAGGAGATTGAGATGGGAAGTTTGTGGTTCAAAGCCAGATAGGGCAGGAAACTTCATTAGACTTCTTATCTCCAATTGACCACCAAAAACCCAGAAGTGGAGCTGTGACTCAAGAGGTAGAGTACTAGCTTTGAGAACAAAATCTCAGAGATAATATCCAGGCTCTGAGTTCAAGTCCCAGGACCAGTGCACACACATTCACATGCACATACACACATATCAGAGCTACAGAAAAGTTGACTTACATTTTTTACTAGTGAGTAGTAATGTATTCCCCTCCACTTTCTTTCTTTTTTTTTTTTTTTACTTGCAAAACTGTTTAGTGTAAATCTACTGAACAATTCATGGGGGAAAAGGGGGAGGGGGGAGGGGGAGGGGGGAACGAGGGAGGAGGTAACAAACAGTACAAGAAATGTATCCAATGCCTAAAGTATGAAACTGTAACTGCTCTGTATATCAGTTTGACAATAAAAAAAAGTTTGTGTGTTCTTTTACACAATGGTAACAAATTATTTAATGTTTTTTTTTTTTTGTTTTGCCATGGCTCCCGGCCTGAACTCTGCCCCTGGCTTCTTTTTGCTCAAGGCTAGCACTCAAGGCTTGCTCAAGGCTAGCACCCCAAGCCACAGCCATAAGTTTGCTGACTTCCTTCTCGCTCAAACTCAGTTCTTGTTTATTGTTGTTATTGCTGTTTGGTTTTGTTTATTCAAGTACTAGGGCTTGACATCGTGGCCTTCAGCTCTCTCTTGGCTTTTTCATTCAAGACTGTGCATTGTTCCTTGAGCCACAGCTCCACTTCCAGTCTCAAGGACTTACCTGTAAGCTTTGGACTGTGATCCTCAGACCTCACCTCAGTCCTAGGGTTACAGGCATGAGCCACCCATCCACTTTCTTTTTTTTTTTTTTTTTTTTTTTTTCCAGTCCTGGGCCTTGGACTCAGGGCCTGAGCACTGTCCCTGGCTTCTTCCCGCTCAAGGCTAGCACTCTGCCACTTGAGCCACAGCGCCGCTTCTGGCCGTTTTCTGTATAGATGTGGTGCTGGGGAATCGAACCTAGGGCCTCGTGTGTCCGAGGCAGGCACTCTTGCCACTAGGCTATATCCCCAGCCCCATCCACTTTCTTAACACTATAATAAAGGTTATTGTTCTTTAGCATTCCCCCAATCCCTTCTTATTTCCCTCTTTTTTTCATTTTTGTTTTAATTTTTTGAATTAAGGTCAGATTATGTATTCCAGGTTGGCCTCAAATTTGTGATCATTCTGTTTCCCCCTCTAGAGGACTAGGAATATGTGTGTGGACCATCATATCCAGTCCGATTAACCTCTTGATATATTCTTTCTCCTTCTTCTGCCATCCCTTCTGAGATGCTATGAATACATTTCAGCATGCATCTCAGAGGAAAGGATGCATACTCACACAAAGACCTGTAGAAAAATCCATATAAACTTCATAATGTACAGGCAAGCCAACGTACTCTCTACTTATAAATTTCTCTATTATTCTTTAAGTTGTCCCAGTGGTATTTTGAAGTTTGGCTTGTATGAAGAGAATGTGTATCTCTTCCAACTCAGAGTTGAATCTCATGAGATTTGGCTGTGGTGGGAATATTTACACAAAGGGGATTGGCAAGCAGTACAGATGGCTTTCTTTACTCTCAGTCAGTTGTTAAACACTTATGAACGTACATCTTAAAAATGATTTAAAAAGGTTTGTTGATGTATAATCAATGTAAAAAACTGCACACAGGCTGGGAATGTGGCTTAGCAGTAGAGTGTTTGCCTAGCATGCATGAAGCCCTGGGTTCCATTCCTCAGAACCACATAAACAGAAAAAGCTGGAAGTGGTGCTGTGGCTCATGATGTAGAGTGCTAGCCTTGAGCAAAAAGAAGCTAGGGACAGTGCTCAGGCCCTGAGTCCAAGCCCCAGGACTGGCAGAAAACAAAACAAAACAAAACAAAACTGAATGCATTTAAACAGAGTTAATGTATAATGCTATAGTGAACATAGAAGTGAATATACCTCTGTGAGACCTGATTTCATTTCCTTTGGTATACCCCTAAAAAAGGAACAATATGGGTATGTCATTTTTTTTTGACACGTATCCTATTTTCTATAAGAACTACACTTCTTTACTATATCCCAACTACAGTACACAACAGTGGCAATTTTCCCCTTCCTTCCCTTCCTTCCTTCCTTCCTTCCTTCCTTCCTTCCTTCCTTCCTTCCTTCCTTCCTTCCTCCCTCCCTCCCTCCCTCCCTCCCTCCCTCCCTCCCTCCCTTCCTTCCTTTCTTATTTTTTGTTTTGTATTTCTGAAACTTGCTACCAGGTATGAGGTAATTCACTCTTGAGGGTTTTTTTAAATTTAATTTTATTGTCAAGGTGATGTACAGAGGGGTTTCAGTTACATGCATAGTTGTAACCAGCGATCAAATCTGTCATTTTGTTTAAATCAATCTGGACTGGAAGGATTACTCAATGAGCCCCTTTGAGGCAATGAAAATGAATACAGACACAGTCTAGCTAGACAACCAACAACTACGAATCAATGGACTATGAAGATCCAAGAAGGAGTGAAGGACCAGAAACTAAGAGGTTCAGGAAAAGTAGGAGGAGATAGTAAGAGGAGAGGAATAAAGGAAATGAAAGGAATGGAAGGATGATAATTGAGACCTAAATTCAGATAAAGGAAAAAGTAGAAAAAAAGAATAAAAGAAATAAAAACTTGGAGACTTCCGGGAAGACGGCAGAGGAGCAGCAGAGCCCTAGCTGAGCTCCCTCCGACATCGCAGTTTTCTCACCCCATAGAAACTTTTACTCCTAGAAAGACAGCCAGAGTAAGTTCTAACAGTACAGGGATTCTGGCCAGGAAGGAAAAATTGACTTTGCTCGTCTGAAAACATAGATTTGAGCTCTGGGCGGCGTCCCGCTGCCACGCCAGTGCTGGCGCTGGCACAGTGCCCGGCACAGCAACCTGCACTCCACGCAGCTAAAGCACACAGCGTAGACCAGCGAGAAATCCTCCAGACGGCGGCTGAGCACGGACGACCTGAAATCGCAGAGAAAGCGTGAGTACCCCACGAAAGATATTCTCATTTGCGCCCACAGAGCAGTTTCTGGAAGGCAGCCCTTCCCCCACCACCAGAGCAAAGCTCCATCTTTGCCACTGGCATAGGGTCAGACCAGATTGGAACTAAAACGGGCCTGGGGAAAGCCAGGTCAAAGTAGCCATCTTTGAAAAGGGCAAGAGGGACTGAACAGTGAGACCCAGTTCCGCCCAGGAGAATGCCCCCTGCCCAGGCGGGAGGCGAGTCCTGGGCCTTGGCTTAGCCAGAGGTGCCCCACCCTGCCCACCGGAATTTCTAAATTTAAAGCGAAAGTGGCGAGCAGCTACCGGGGGCACAGAAACAACAGATGGGGGAACAAACAGTTCCTGGGACAGCTAAACAGTCCCGTCACAGAGGAAGCCCAATTCCCAGCCCGAAACAGAGCTGCATTCCATGGCCACGTCCGCCAAGGAGGCTGCCTCCCCCAGGCAAGCAACTCTCAGCTGGGTAAAACAGGCCAGAGGCGCCCCGCCCTGCTGAGTCCACAGCCTATTCAAAGCCAGGCATCAAAGGCAGAGGCCTCACAGCAGACAGTGGAGCCACAGTTCCTGAGACTGCTCACGTCCCCATCTACAGAGGACGCCCAAGGCCTACCTGCAAGCTGTGCGAACCACAGAGACCCAGGATTGCACCAACAGGGGAGAAGGGTCAGAACAGATCCACCCCTTGCAAACTGAAATAAAGTCAAACCAGCCAATCAGGAAAATAGACTGCAGACCATGGCAAGGAAACCAGAGACTGGGGAAAGACTACCCAAACAAGGAGGACTCCATTTTTTTTTTCTTTTCAAACATTTTTTAAACTTTAAAAAAATTTTTTTCTTTTTAAATTTTTCACTTCTGAAATGTCATTGGTTTTTTGTTTGTTTGTTTTCCATTTTTACCGGTTTGTTTTATCAAGTTTTTTGTTTGTTTGTTTGTTTGGGTTGTTCCTTTTCTGTTTTTTTTTTTTCTTTTTAAAATAATTTTTCTCTATTTTGTGCATCTGTCTTCCACTATTTTTACTTTCTCTCTTTGCGTTCTCTTTCTTTAAAAATTACTTTCCTATGAATAACACCTCCACTCTTTTCTGCTAACTCTCCATTATCTACCATTGCAACCTTATTCTCTCTACTGATTCTACTCTTCTCAACACTTCCACGTCAGTGAAACTAAACCAAAATCACCCCCCCCCAATACATTTTACTCTATTCTCTTTACTACCTCCAACTTACCCTCTTGACTTACTGCCTGGACCTCCAGGTTCCATTGACTCCTGGTTATAGGATAGAGGGTATCCCAGCTTAATCTGAGTGAATCAAAGGGGTTCATAGAGAAAGCCAGTCCTAAAAGAACTTAATATAAAAACAAGAATTGCATATAGGGTTGTAACAATAAATAAGTAACCACTGAATACAGGGCCCAGGATCGGTTGCTATATTGAAATTGTATTCTTTAGGAACACCAAATCTAATTTTATAGACAGGTATACAAGGTATCTGTATATAATTGTGAACTTGTAAAATTTACACAACAGTGCTTGGTAAGGGCTGCTTGGGGTCTTAAACGGTGCTCACAGGTGCTGGTAGACTGGCATTCCCAATTCAAATGGGCAGAAGGAACACAAGAAAGATGGCAAACAATGAAGTCTTATCCCCTACTCAAAACAAGCAGGAAGCAGAGCAGTCAATCAAAGACATAGAAGAGAACCCCCAAAATGCTCTACAAAGTCTACTGATAAACATGATAAATGAAAAGTTTGACTCTCTTCAGTCAATTTTTCTAGAGCGTGAGGAGGCAAAACAAAAATTAATGGAGAATTTCATGGCATCCACAAATAGAAAGATAAATGAACTTCAAGAGTCAAATGAAAAGATAGCTACCCAGCTTAAAGATTTGAGAGACAACAATCAAAACCAAAGTAATGAAGTTAATGAAGTAAAGAAGTCTATACAAGACCTAAGAAATGACATGGAAATCATCAGGAAAGACCAGTCAGAAGGAAAAGAGATTCGAAATCAAGTAGCTAGCCTACAGTCCCAACTAAATGAAGCAGAGGATCGAATCTCAGGAGCTGAAGATTCCTTAGATTCTATGGAGAAAGATAAAAAATCAATACAAATCCAGTCCAATCAACAAAACAGATCGCTACAGGAGATACAAGACACGATCAGGAAGCCCAATTTAAGGATAATAGGTATTGAGGAAAACTTGGAGAAAGAAGTTAATGGGATAGGCAATCTATTTAACAGAATATTAGCTGAGAACGTCCCAAATATCCAGAAGGAAAGGCCTATACAGATACAAGAAGCATTTAGAACCCCAAACCGACCAGACCAGAATAGGACATTCCACCGACACATTGTGATCAAAACAGGATCAGTAGAGTACAAGGAAAGAATCCTTAAAGCTGTTAGGGAGAAGAAAACAATCACATATAAAAGAAAAGCAATCAGAATTACCCCAGACTTCTCAGCAGAGACCATGAAAGCAAGGAGAGCCTGGAATGAAGTATACCAAACACTAAATAAAAATAACTACCAACCAAGAATTCTGTACCCAGCCAAACTCTCATTCATAGCCGAAGGTCAAATAAAATTCTTCCACAGTAAGGAAAAACTGAAACAATATATCTCCGCCAAACCAGCTTTACAGAAAATCCTTAAAGATGTACTATACAGGGAAAATAATCAAGATCCCAACACAGACAGAGAAATGAACCCTAAATAGTAAACATCAGATCAAGAAATGGGAAGACACAGCTTTAAACAAAATAGTGATAATGAAAGGAACAAACGATCATCTCTCAATCCTAACTCTCAACATTAATGGACTTAATTCTCCAATCAAACGACATAGGCTTATAAGTTGGATCAAAAATCAAGATCCATCTTTCTGCTGCCTCCAAGAGACACGTCTATCCAGCAAAAGTAAACATCTTCTAAAAGTGAAAGTCTGGAAACAAATCTATCAAGCAAATGGCCCCCATAAGCAGGCTGGAGTTGCAATCCTAGTATCAGACAAAATTGACTTCAAATTAAAAAAGGTAAGAAGAGACAAAGAAGGTCACTACATACTAGTAAAGAGATCTCTACTACAGGAAGATATAACCATTCTAAATATCTACACACCAAATGCAGGAGCACCCAACTTCATCAAACAAACACTACTGACTCTAAAAACACTCATAGACCCAAACACATTGATACTTGGGGACTTTAACAGTCCACTATCACCTCTGGACAGATCAACACGCCAAAAACTGAACAAAGAAACCACAGATCTTAATAACTGCATAGACCAACTAGACTTAACCGACATCTACAGAATATTCCACCCAGCAACAACAGAATACACATTCTTCTCCACAGCACATGGAACATTCTCCAAAATAGATCACATCTTAGGGCACAAAGAAAATCTGTACAAATTCAGAAGTATCAAAACTATTCCCTGCATTCTCTCAGACCACAATGGAATAAAATTAGAGCTCAACTCAAACAGCCACCACAGAAAATCCTACAATTCATGGAGACTAAACAACACACTGCCGAACCATCAGTGGGTCATTGAAGAAATTAAAATGGAAATTCAAATGTTTATGGACTTCAACCAAGTTGAGGACACAAAGTACCAGCTCCTTTGAGACACAGCAAAGGCAGTACTCAGAGGAAAATTTATATCTCTGAGAACATACATCAACAAACTGGAGAAACAGCAACTCAGCAATTTAAGGAAGCACCTTAATTTTCCTGAGAGAGAACAGCAAGCCAAACCCCAAGTCAATAGATGGAAGCAAATAATTAAAATCAAATCAGAATTAAATCAATTAGAGACGAAAAAAACCATCGAAAGAATCAACAAAACAAAGAGCTGGTTCTTTGAAAAAATCAACAAGATAGACAGACCCCTGGCAAACCTGACCAAAAAACGAAGGCAGCACACTCAAATAAACAAGATAAGAGATGAAACAGGTAACATCACCACAGAAATAACCGGAATTCAGAAAGTAATAAGGGACTATTTTGCAAACCTTTATGCCAACAAATTCGAGAACTTGGAAGAAATGGATGATTTCCTAGAAAAAATTGATATCCCCAAACTCAACCATGAAGATTTAAACCTTCTAAACAGACCCATATCCAGTATTGAAATAGAAACGGCAATAAATGATCTCCCATCCAAGAAAAGCCCAGGTCCAGACGGATTCACTGCAGAATTCTACAAGGCCTTCAAAACAGAACTCACACCAATATTTCTCAAACTCTTCAATGAAATTGAAAGAGAAAGTTCACTACCAGACTCATTCTATGAAGCCAGTATAACCCTCATCCCAAAACCAGGCAGAGACTCATCACGGAAAGAGGACTACAGACCGATCTCCCTGATGAACATAGACGCAAAAATTCTCAACAAAATTCTGGCCAATCGACTTCAACAGGTCATCAAAAGAATCATACACCACGATCAAACTGGATTCATCCCAGGGATGCAAAGTTGGTTTAATATACGCAAGTCAATTAATATAATCCACCACATCAACCGGAGCAAGGTAAAGAACCACATGGTTTTATCTCTGGATGCGGAAAAAGCATTCGATAAAATCCAGCACCCATTTATACTAAAAGCCCTGGAAAAACTGGGATTCCAGGGAACATTCCTGAATATAATCAAGGCAGTTTATGACAAACCAACAGCAAGCATAACTCTAAATGGTGAAAAACTACAATGTTGGGCTCGTTAGCCTCTCCCAGCTCGGGTACTTACTTCTTTCTTTCCACACTCCCTTTTGCGCCCTCTCCCCTAGTCACCTGACCCGCAGATAAGCTAGGGTGAAGCGGGGGAGTCAGCACCGACCTGCCGTGCACGGGGCCTGGCTGAGAATGTGTGCCCGCCTCCTTACCAATAGACAAAGTCAAGCGTACACATGCCTCGGGGTTAGCTTCTTAGAGCGAACTAACTTTATTGAGACAAGGACAATGGGAGATGATTCTGAGGGAAGGGGGTTTGGCCAGGATGTCGATAGGCTGAAAGGTATCACCTGACCCCCGTGAGCTATTGTCACTCGAACGCGCTGAGCCAGGGCGGAGCTGGTAGGTGCCGGGCTGGCTAGGTTGGGAGATGCCTGGGCTGGCTGGAGTTGGGGGCTGGGTGCAAAGGCAGACGCAGAGAGGGCAGCTTGCTTCCGCATTCCCCCAGGGCTTGGGGGAGGGGCAGCAAGCCTAGGGGCCGGATCCCAACAGCCCTGGAAAAACTGGGATTCCAGGGAACATTCCTGAATATAATCAAGGCAGTTTATGACAAACCAACAGCAAGCATAACTCTAAATGGTGAAAAACTAAAGCCATTCCCTTTAAAATCAGGAACAAGGCAGGGATGTCCACTCTCTCCCCTGCTCTTCAACATAGTACTAGAATTCCTAGCCAGAGGAATTAGGCAAGAAGAAAATATAAAGGGGATCCAAATAGGAAAAGATGAAGTTAAACTTTCTCTCTTCGCAGATGACATGATCCTATACCTAAAGAATCCCATAGACTCTCCCCCTAGCTACTAGAGCTGATCCAAAACTTTGGCAAAGTTGCAGGATATAAAATAAACCTTCAAAAATCAACAGCCTTTCTCTATGCTCATGACCCAAAGACCGAAGCTGAAGTCAGGAAAGCAACTCCTTTTGCCATAGCCCCCCCAAAACATAAAATACCTGGGAATAACCTTAACCAAAGAAGTGAAAGACCTCTTTGATGAGAACTTTAAAAGCTTGAAAAATGAAATTAAGTCAGAACTAAGGAAATGGAAAAACCTCCCATGCTCCTGGATTGGGAGGATTAATATAATCAAAATGGCAATATTGCCAAAGGTTATCTACAAATTCAATGCAATACCCATTAATATCCCAACACCATTCTTTAATGAAATAGAGGAAGCAATCCAGAAATTCATATGGAACAATAAAAGACCTAGAATAGCAAAAACACTCCTAAGCAGAAAGAACAGTGCTGGAGGAATTACAATACCCAACTTCAAGCTGTATTATAAAGCTATAGTAATAAAAACAGCTTGGTATTGGCACCGGAACAGGCCTGAAGACCAATGGAACAGAACTGAAGACCCGGAAATGAACCCACAGAACTACGCCTACTTAATGTTTGATAAAGGAGCTAAAACAATAGTATGGAAGAAAGATAGCCTCTTTAACAAGTGGTGCTCGCAAAACTGGCTCAACACATGCAACAAACTAAAACTAGATCCTTATATATCACCCTGCACCATAATCAATTCCAAATGGATTAAAGACCTTGAAATCAAAACAGACACCCTGAAAACACTGAAGGAAGGAGTAGGAGAAACACTTGGGCTCCTTGGCGCAGGACGGAACTTCCGTAACAAAGACCCAGAAAGGCTACAAATCAAAGAAAGGTTGGACAAATGGGACTGCATCAAACTGCAGAGCTTCTGCCTGGCAAAGGACATAGCTCGCTAGATAAACAGAAAGCCCACAGACTGGGAGAAGATCTTTACCGGCCATTGAACGGACAAAGGCCTCATATCTAAAATATATGCAGAACTAAAAAAATTACCTTCTGGGCTGGGGATATGGCCTAGTGGCAAGAGTGCCTGCCTCATATACATGAGGCCCTGGGTTCGATTCCCCAGCACCACATATACAGAAAATGGCCAGAAGGGGTGCTGTGGCTCAAGTGGCAGAGTGCTAGCCTTGAGCAAGAAGAAGCCAGGGACAGTGCTCAGGCCCTGAGTCCAGTCCCCAGGACTGGCCAAAAAAAAAAAAAATTACCTTCTTCCAAAACAAAACCGCAAAGAACCAATAGCCCCCTCATCAAGTGGGCTAAAAACTTAGAAAGAGACTTCTCTGATGAGGAAATGAGAATGGCCAAGAGACATATGAAAAAATGCTCTACATTACTGGCCATAAAGGAAATGCAAATCAAAACAACATTGAGATTCCATCTCACCCCAGTAAGAATGTCATATATCAAGAAAACTAACAATAACAATTGTTGGAGGGGATGTGGCCAAAAGGGAACCCTACTTCATTGTTGGTGGGAATGTAAACTGGTTCAGCCACTCTGGCAAGCAGTATGGAGATTCCTCAGAAGGCTAAATATAGAACTCCCCTATGACCCAGCAGCCCCACTTTAGGGTATCTATCCAAAAGACCACAAACAAAATCACAGTAATTTCACCAGCACATTCATCGCAGCACAATTTGTCATTGCTAGAATCTGGAACCAACCCAGATGCCCCTCAGTAGATGAATGGATCAGGAAAATGTGGTACATATACACAATGGAATTTTATGCCTCTATCAGAAAGAATGACATTGTCCCATTTGTAAGGAAATGGAAGGACTTGGAAAAAATTATACTAAGTGAAGTGAGCCAGACCCAAAGAAACATGGACTCTATGGTCTCCCTTACTGGGAATAATTAGTACAGGTCTAGGCAAGTCATAGCAGAGCATCACAAGGCCCAATAGCTATACCCGTATGAACACATAAGATGATGCTAAGTGAAATGAACTCCATGTTATGGAAACAATTGTTATATCACAGTTGTAACTACTTTCAATGTCCTATGTGTATCTGTAGCTTCTATTATTGATGATGAAGGTGATACAAGAATGTATCACCTTCCTGTGGTTGTACCTTACACTATCTCTGTAATGTTATCTGAGTATGTTGGAAACCGTGTATACTGGTATTGGAAGTAGGAAATTCAAAGGGAATACCAAATTTGACAAGATCGGGTGGGTTCAGAGTGGTATGGCCGTACACGGGAATACCAAATTTGAGAGACACAGGGTAAAAAAAAGTCAAACAACTACAAAAGCAATACTTGCAAAACTGTTTGGTGTAAGTGAACTGAATACCTCCGGGGGGGGGGGGGGAAGGGAAAGGGGAGGAGGCAGGGGGGTATGAGGGACAAGGTAACAAACAGTACAAGAAATGTATCCATTGCCTAATGTATGAAACTGTAACCTCTCTGTACATCAGTTCGATAATAAAAATTTGAAAAAAAAAAGAAATAAAAACTTTAAAAATGTAAGTATAAAGTCATGATACTAAAACTAAAGGTACTAAGCTTGAGAAACAGAGGTTTCAGTAATCAGAATCTGAATTACATATGTACACAAGGAAGGAAGAGGCCTAAAAACACTATTGGCTATGTATCTAGAGATGAAACAGAAAAAAAAGTTAAAATAAAAAGGAAAATCAGGGAAAAAATAAAAATAACGAAAAATTATAATTAGATAAAAGAATTCTTCTATTTATTTGGGTGATCCTGTGTCTCCCCTGTGTCCACTATCTAGTTTCTTGATGGAGCCTCTGATTTCCTTGTGGTGGTCAGTTTTCCTGTGGCTTAGTTTGTTTGAGCAGGCAGAAAAAAGTTCTACCTTACAGACCTGGGGTCTTGGTGACCCTCTGCCCAGATGCAAGCGGGAGGTGGCTATTTTCTGTAGCTTGGAGTTGCTTTCAGGGAGCTTGTGTGTGTTGAGGTTGTGGCCTGTCTGGAATCAGTGGCATTTCCCAGAGGGGCTACCAGGTTTTTTTTTTCTTCTCTGATTCTTTTTGCCCTTCTGAAAAAATGGCCCTGTGGTCGCTGTTTCTCAGGGCCCAGTTAATCACTTATCTGCTCTGGCAGGGTCTGGGCCAGAATCGAAGATGGTTTTCCTGTTCGGCAGTGGACGAAGGGCCACCTTCCAAATGCTATTGTGAGAATATCTTTTGTGGGCTATTTCTCTCTCTCTCTCTCTCTCTCTCTCTCTCTCTCTCTCTCTCTCTCCCTCTCTCTCTCTCTCAATCTTTCTCTCTCTCTCTCTCTCAATCTCTCCTTCCTTCCTTCCTTCCTTCCTTCCTTCCTTCCTTCCTTCCTTCCTTCCTTCCTTCCTTCCTTCCTTCCTTCCTTCCTTCCTGCCTTCCTTCCTTCTTTCCTTCCTTCCTTTTTGCCAGTCCTGCGGCTTCAACTCAGGGCCTGAGCACTGTCCCTGGCTTATTTTTGCTCAAGGCTAGCACTCTGACACTTGAGCCCCAGCGCCACTTCTGGCGGGTTTCGATATCTGTGGTGCTGAGGAATGGAACCCAGGGCTTCATGCATGCAAGGCAAGCACTCTACCACTAGGCCACATTCCCAGCCTTCCCTTGGTTTTTCGGACTATGCGACCTGCGTCTGTCTGTGGCCAGCAGGCTGAAGGTTTCCGTTCCTTGTCACCCACGTGCGCTGGAGGTGAGTGGAGGAGACCCAGCGTGCTCAGTCTCTGCCTCCCGAATCCTGGTTCTGTCTGAGGCCGCTGCTCAGGCCGGTGTGTATTCCAATTTGTCTTCTCTTTGCTGGAACACTTAAACTGTGTTCTTGGAGAGAGCACAGTTAGCACCCATGTGCTGCACCTCCGCCATCGTCCTCCGATCTTTCCACCCTTGTGGTCTTCGTTGCATTTCCCAAATAGTTAGTGATAGTCACTGTTACCTGTTGCCTATTTCCTTGTTTTCTTTTGAGAAGTGTCTATTCAACCCCCTGCCAATTTTATCTATTTATTCATCCTTTTGAAACCATGCTGCTCTCCTTGGACCATTTAAAAGTTGTCACTCTTTAAAAAAAAATTATTTTTGCTATTATCTTTCTATCAGGTATGTGGTTTAGAATTTTTTTTCTTCCTTTTTCATTGATTGCCTGTTCAGGCTATTGTTTTCCTGGCTGTATCCAGACTTTTCAGTCTGATAATTCTCATTTGTCTATTTCTTTATTTTCTATCCATATTTTTTTTTGTCATAGCCAAAAAAGAAAAGAAAAAAATGTAAGGTCTACCCCTGGAAGAGCTCCATGCAGGTGCTCCCCACCTCTTTAAGTCTCCGCCCAGCACCTGCATTACCTGGGTAACTGGCACACTTAGAGGCAGTTATTTCCCTCTTCTCTGAGGTCTCATGCAATCCACCTGGCCACACCTCCCAGCCTCAGTCCTAGATGGGGCATGGGGGGTGGGGCGTTTCAGCCTTTCTCTCAGGCCATGTTTGATTTCAGCCATAGGCCAGTAGTTTGGGAAAAAAACAACTTTTGTCTCTTGGCTGAATAATGGTGTTCTTGTTCATTGACTACCTACTTTAATAACTCTTACAAAAAATACTGCCAAGACCAATGTCAAGAAATGGTCTGTCGTCTCCATGTTTTCTTCTAGTAGTAGTTTCATAGTTTCAGTATTTATTTCAGTTGGTTTTTGTGGACAGTGGTGGTGACTAGAACATGAGGCTACAGTCCTTGGTGCCCTCAACAGACTTTGAACCTGTTGGTCTTTTGATCTTGGAATTCCCAGCCTTTAGACTTAAGCAATGCATTTCTGTTGTTTATAAGTTTACGGTATTTTGTTTTAGCATTCCCCAATAGACTAAAGCATGATAGGTTTTTCTTTTGGATGGTCTATTATTAGCATTTACCGACACATCCAATTTTACATTGATCTTACATCCTGAACACATATAAATTTGTTCTAACACTTTTGGTGGGGCAGAGTATCTCTGGGTCTCCCACCATCCTTTCTTCATTTCTTCCTATGTTCTTTCCTTCCCTCCTCCTTTCTTCCTTACTTTGGTGGTACTGATGTTTGAACTTGAGGCCTTGCAGTTTGCTAGTGTTTGGGCAATGTCACACAGCTAGTAGCAGAACCTGGGACCCTAAGCACGGGAGTTGGTTCTCTTAAGCGTCCCTCCACAGTGGGGCATGTAGAAAATCCCAGAGGCTGGAGCTGGAAATCCTAGGCTGGAGGTGGCTGCTGGCTTCTTCCTCTCTCCATGATTCCTTCAGCATAGCACTGGGACTGCCTGGGAGTGAAAGCCTAGAGGAGCACTGTCTTGGGATGATGGCGTCCCCGGAACCCCTGAACATTGAGGATGTAACTGTGAATTTCACCCCCAAAGAGTGGGACCTGATGAATGCAGCACAGAGGAAGCTGTGGAGAGATGTGATGTCAGAGGTTGCCTGTCTGCTGGAGTCCATTGGCATTTCCTTTCCACATGGCAAAGATGGCCATGTTTACTTACAACAAGTCAGCAGTAAGGTCCACGTGATCCCATCAGTGCAGAAATCTCTTTATCTGCAAGACTCACTTGACAGGAATGACTTGACAGAAACGAAGACTCACAGCTCTTCATTGACACAGAGTTTGCTAAAGGATGCAGAAGCCATCTCCTGTGTTAGCCTACACCGGGGAGAGAACTACCATGAATATTCACGTACTCCTGAGCACATGGAACACAAAGAAATTGATCATCTAAATGGCAATGGCATTATAAAGAATTCGTTAGATATTACACAATGCAGTAAGTCTCTCAAGGAAAACAGACAGTGTGACTGTGGTCTATGTGCTAAAGTCTTTGTTGAGAGCAATGAACGCTGTAAACACAATGTAACTCACACTGGAGGGAAATCACATGGTTGTAGTTTGTGTAGGACAGCCTTTGTTCCTTCAAAGTTCAGTCACCATACGACTGCACAGGATGGAGACAAAGTGTGTGAGGATTGTGACCTGGGGCATGTACTGGGCCAACACAGGGAGCTCAGTTGGCAGGATGGAGGAGACACTAGCCAGGAAGTTGATGACAGCCACCTGTGTACTGCCCTCTCAATTCAGCCAAGTCATTTCCGGCAGCAGGAGGACATGTCCACTGGAGGAGGGGCAGATGAAGGTCCCCTCTGTGTGTGGGAAGCGGTCCCTCAGCCGTCTCATTCTGGAGATCAGTAAGGAGCACATGCCAGAGAGAAAGCACAGGCATGCCCTCCCAGTGGGGAAGCCTCCCAAAGGCCCAGTGACCTTAAGACACATAACAGAAAACACACTGAAGAGAAACGGCATGAATGTCTCATCAGTGGGAAAGCCTTCAAATGGTCCTGGTATGTTAAGAAACATAGCGTAGTGTACACTGGAGAGAAACCCTATGAATGTCGCACCTGTGGGAAAGTCTTCACTCATCCATCTAACCGTGCCACACACGAGAGAACACACACTGGAGAGAAGCCCTATGAATGTCGCACCTGTGGGGAAGCCTTCACTATGCCATCTTCTCGTACCTCACATGAGAGAATACACACTGGAGAGAAGCCCTATGAATGTCGCACCTGTGGGAAAGTCTTCACTAATCCATCTTCTCGTGCCAAACATGAGAGAATACACACTGGAGAGAAACCCTATTAGAGAGTCATTTCTGTGGGAAAGCCTTCCCTGTGCAATCTTCTCGTGCCACACATGAGAGAATACACACTGGAGAGAAGCCCTATTAGAGAGTCACTTCTGTGGGGAAGCCTTCACTACGCCATCTTAACGTGTCCCACATGAGGGAACACACACTGGAGAGAAGCCCTATGAGTGTCACTTCTGTGGGAAAGTTTTCTGTTTAGCCTCCAGTCTTTTTTACCATATGAAAGTACATACTAGAGAAAAAAATGATGCGTGTCATCAGGGAAGGAAATCATTCAGTATCTCATTTACACCTTGCCAGGACCAGAAATGAGAGCAATCACACAAATGCAACCTGTGTGTGGAAGGTTTTGGTACACCTTACAAAATAAGAGCAATCTACCCGGAGGGAGAACTCAGGAGTCTCATCTGTATGGGCAAGTCTTCAGTCAATCAACTCATCTAAGACAACACCAGAGGACATATACTAGACAGAAACCACCGACAGAAACCATCTTTGTGAGAGGCTTTAGGCCTGACTATCTGCGGGCGAGAAAGACTATGAACATCACAGCTCTGGGAAAGCCTTCAGTCATCATGGAGGGTTGGCTCCCTCAAAGAACAAACATCGAAGAGAAACCGTGGGTGTCACTTGGGGGAAAGCTGTGAACTGATCTACTCCTCGTATACAGAATCAAATGATGCACACTGATGAAAATTCACAAGAACATTTTTCATTTGAGAAATCCTTCTGTCTATAGTCAGCCCTTCAATGTCATGTGGGAATATAAAAAGGAAAGAATATAGCTGTGTGGGGTACTATATCTTGCTTGTATATTATGCACATAAGAACTATGACTATGACTCAACCTTTAGGGTAAATTTAAATATGATGAACTAGAACCAGAAAAGCCAACTAGAGACCCAAACTGAGTTTGGCTAGTCAGTCCCTATGCACAAACACATTTAAAGATGTATGTGTGTAACCTGCTTGGATTCTAGCGAATGTTGGAGTCTGTAGTTATAATGTTAGTTTCAAATACCCTAAGGGCCTTAGCAGGAAGGAAACTCCTAATCCATACTTAATGGAGAAATCTTGTGTTTTGGTTCTTTGTTGGTCTTCTGGCTTCAACTTGGTGTGAGGGCTGTCAGCTATCCTTTAGCTCTTTTTTCTCTAGGCTAGCACTCTACCACTTTGAGCCACAGCCTCAATTCTGGCTTTCTAGGTTAACTCAAGAACTTACCTGGGCTGGCTGGCTTTCAATTTTGATCCTTAGATAATCAGCCTCCTGAGTTGCTAGGATTACAGGCATGAGCCACCAGCTCTGGGGTACAATGGATTTGTAAGTAATAGGAGAGCACGTCACTTGACATACCTCATTTGTCTTTACTTTTGTGAACAAATATTCATCTAAGCATCAGGTATGGCATGCTTAAAACCCTGTAGTGACAACTTCTAAAAACTCTAAGTATTCCATCTAAATGAATGATGAACTTTTATAATTGATAACTTTTTTATTTAACAGCCAAGTTTGTGGTAAAAGCAATGTTCCCTATTGTATATGATGTTATTTTCATGAGTGATGAAAATCTTGGAGTGAATAACGATGTACTTTTCAACAGTAAGATTCACTGAGGAAGCTTGATCTTAAAAAGAAAGTGGAGTCATTTCTGTTTTATTGGATGTCAAAGTATCTTTAAACAATATATAGGTATGTATGAATATATATGTACAATAGTGAGATGGCATAAAATTAATAAGAGGAATCATCACATGTAGATTTGGATGGCATGCAATCCAAACTAAAGGTCAACCAGACAGAACCTAATCTGCAGATAGAATTAGGAATACAGATTTCAAATAATTGAGAGACTAGTTTGAGAAGATCTGACATTTATTTTGTTCTACTTTTTATCATGAAGTTTAAACCAGAACATTGGATCTGAACTCCTTGATAGGTGAGAAGATATTGAGCCCATACTTTGGGCCATCCCTTCCTACAATATCCTTTCCACTGAGTTAATTTCCAACTTCACGTTAGCAGAAATCCCCAAGTGTGCTGAGAAACACAGCTCAGGGTTTTGTCTCCTTCCCAAGTGTCTAGGAATGGCAAGACTATGTCAAAGGTGAGTGCCTGGGTATGCAGCCTAAGGCATTTGGGGCTCCTTGGTCCTCCTCAGTACTTGGGTGTTACCATGTCTGTTGGTCAGGCCCTCAGAATACTCCTGATGTTTGTACTTAAACATCTCCTTTGGGCAGAGTAATGGTGGGAGCTCCTCTAAGTCAAATCATCATGATAGCCCTGAGATAACTTACATAAAATATATGGAAATATATCATTTACATCAAAAGTGCCTGGCCGGAGTGTCTCAGATATGTAATCCCAGCTTGTCAAGAGGCTGAGAACAGAAGATTATTTTTTGAAGCCAGCCCAGGCAGGAAGTCTATGAGACTCTTACTGACTGCCCCAAAGTCAGCTGTGGAAATGATGGCTCAAGGGGTAGAGTGCTAGCCTTGAGTAAAGAAGCTCAGGCCCAACACACAAACACTGAACTCAAGCCCAAGGAATCAACAGAAGAAAAGAAACAAAATGAGAAGCTCCTTAATGAAAGAGTTCACCGATTTTATGTAAGTAGTCACTGGTGTCATATTTTCAATAATGTGGAAAAAGTGTGCTTCTCAAGAGTTAAAGCAAACCCCATTTTCAGGCAGCCCCCATTTTGTTGTCTGTTTAAACTATGAGCAAACCCAGGACAAGCTTATTAGGGCCCAGGCGGTCAAGAACTCTAACCGCCCCCAGAATGCCTCGAGCCCTGAGCCAATCAGATTTGTACCTGTGTCCTAATCTTGCTTGCTTGAACACCTGATTGCTGTAACTTTTTTTTTTTTTTTTTTTTTTTTTGCCTTTATAAGCACTGTGCAATCGCAGCTCAGGGCTTCCTCCTAACCTCCACTGTGTCGGTGGGTAGGATGAGGCCCAAGTTGCAGCTCGCTTGAATAAAGCCTTGCCTTCCTTTTGCATTTCGAAAAAAAAAAAAAAAGAAAGAAAATCTCAGAGGACTGGCCTAGGCAACAGATAGCTCTACTTAGGACTACCAGCAGGGGGTGCTCTTTGTATACAGTAGGAAGAATTCCAGAAATTATAAAATTACCTTTGCAGATGAAAGTGCCTCAGAAGTTCTGATTTAAAGGGTGTGCAAGAAACAGTCATCAAATTCAACATAATCTATATATTTCCTCTTTTGTTAGATTTCTTGGAAGTATCTTTTTCTCTCTTTTTTTGTGTGTGCTGCTGGGGATTGAGTGCAGGAGCTCGTGCACACTAAAGAAGGATGCTCTCTCTGAGCTACACCTCCAACCCTATATTTTTTCCTGAATAGGAAAAATGATAGTTTCCCAAAGTAATAAATGGATGATTTCTGGAGTAGGAATTGGGAATCTTTCTATTAAGTCTGTTTTCCATTATGACCATACACCTAGTATAGTTATAGTCAGAAACAAGGGAAGAATACACAGGAAAAAGTTGTCTGTGGAGACTCAGAAAAATATATGAATATATGAAGGGAAAAGTAGAACCTTAGATACAGTGGAGGAAGGTATACATCAATAGATAGGCAGCAAGCAGCCAGGTGCATACATACACATTCAGAGGGAACAAAGAAGGGACAGAGACATAAGACACTTATGGAGGAATATCCCTATAATATGGCTTTACCATGACCTTCTATGTCTGTGCAATTCACTTTTCTAAGTGACTTTTCAAGTCATTTGTCCATTGGAAACCATGAGTTTACCTGGATTGTGATTTAGAGATTCCTGTCCTGACTCAGCCACATCTTACCTCTGTTATCAGGTACAAATTAACTGATATTTTGTTGTTTGAGGCTTCTTATTTGTTAAATTACAAAGGAACATTGCATCCCAACCACAGAATTATTATTATAAGACTCAAAAGAGATAATGTTTGACACATTATTGACTTTGAGACCGTACAGAATATGCAGCCCTATAATGATCATTATAAGTGAGTTACAAGTTAATAGAATGTGTGTTTTGTACTGTTGAAAGGCAGAGCTTGCTATAGCAAGATATTCAAGCACTGTCATGAATGTTTAGCATAGATTTAAAGGAAAGCAAGAGACTTTATTTATTTATAGGTGGCAGTACTGGGCCTTGAACTCAGAACCTTGTGCTTGCTATGTAGATACTCTACCACTGTAGCCATACTGACATTTTAGCTTATTTTCTGGGTAGGCTTTTGTTATTGTCCACGCCAGCCTTGGACTGTGGTCCTCCTACCTATACCTCCTCCATAGCTGGAATTACAGGTGTGTACCACTGTACCTAGCTTGTTTGTTAAGATGGAAGTTTAGCTAACTTTTTGTCTGGCTTTGCACTGTAACTCTTCTACTCTCCACTCCCTACTAGCTGGGGTTACTTTTTTATAGTGAAAACATGGAAACTTCAGGTATACTTCCACTGGAGTTGACATGAGGAAGACAGAAGTAGGAGAACTAGAAGCAAGAAATTGCCTGAGGCTAGTGTGGGGAGCTCATTTGCTTTTCTTTTGTTGGTCCTGAGTTGAAAGCAGGAGCAAGTCTAGAAGTGACCTTCATTGACCAAGTCCTGACTGTTCTGACCCGATGGCTGCTGAGGTTGTAGGTCAGAGTTCCTTCTATTGCTCCTGATACTCTGTTCACTGTTGGTGTGCATATTGAGTCTTCCTAAGCAGACTTCTTGGCTATGTTATTTCTCTCATGAATTCCAACTGAATTTGGTTGACTTAAATTTAGAGGTTGAGGGCTGGGGATATGGCCTAGTGGCAAGAGTGCTTGCCTTGTATACATGAGGCCCTGGGTTCGATTCCCCAGCATCACATATACAGAAAACGGCCAGAAGTGGCGTCGTGGCTCAAGTGGCAGAGTGCTAGCCTTGAGCAAAAAGAAGCCAGGGACAGTGCTCAGGCCCTGAGTTCAAGGCCCGGGACTGGCCAAAAAAAAAAAAATTAGAGGTTGATTCAGATTTGCTTCTTAAATCTGTATTGTAAAGGAGGAGCTGAGCTGGAGATCTTTTGTCTTAAGCTACTGGAGGCTGCTTCTGAAAACTTGTAAATATGATTGTCTTTCCCTGCCTACTTTCCTCCCTCCCTATTTCCTTCCCTCCTTGAAGGGCTGGGATGGAACCCAGGGCCTTGTTCAAGCTGACCAATGCTCTACTTACTACTGAGCTATTTTCCCATTCAACTTTGTCTGGCTTTGAACTGCATTTCTTCTACTCTCTACCTCCCTACTAGCTGAGATTACATAGTTGTTCTCTATGGAATAGATCTGACTTGAGTTTTTAGTATACTAGCCAGAGTACTGGTTAGGACAGGGAGCAGGTTGCAGAGCAATGAGCATTTCCAAGTACCTACATTCCTTTGAAAACTCTCAAATTAGCTCATTGTACTGTCCTTCCTTTTATTGGCTTTACTTAAAGACTCCTCTTCTTCTTTATTCCTTTAACCCATGGAAACAACAACAGAACCCCTAGTAAAATGAAACAACAACATAAACAAACCAAAAGACTACTTGAAATAATTTCTAGATTTCTCTCGTCTGTTTTAATATTTGTTAATTAATAGCCCAAGAACATCATCTTAGTGCAAATCAAGTTTTTAAAAAATGAGGTAGGGTGTTTTAGTTTAGATTGATAAAAGTAGCATTTCTTTTTCCAGAAAACTCTTGTTTATTTTTAAGGAGATGTACAAAGGAGTTACAATTTCATAAGTCAGGTTATGAGTACAATGCTTCTTGGGCATTTTCACCTCTTTGCTTATAAAAGCAGTTTTTATGGATAAGGAGATGACTGTTCAGACTTTTGTCTAGCACAGCCCTATTCTGAGTTGGAAACCTTTCAGTGCCTTCAAGGGCACAGAAATGTTAGTCATCATCTTGGTGCCTTAGACATAATGAGCTGGGAGAGGCCTGGGAATACCAGAGGGAGACTGTGGGGTGGGTTGGGGAAGAGAAGGGGTGGCCTTCGATCTCTGGACATGGTTTATAATATAAAGGCAAGGCATTTGCAATAAAAGGAGTCAGGGGAGTACACTCCACACTGAGCATTTATAAACCATGTAGATGATCTTTCACTCAGAGGAAAACCAAGAGCACAGCTACCAGCAAAGCCAGAAAGCCAATGAATTTAAGCAAGCTTTCAAAGGCAGATGGAGAGTTTTGTACAATTCGTGTTTTGGTGACTTTCACTGTTCGGTCCCACTGTGTCAGGATGGCTTTTCTGGCTCCTTCCCATTTTCCTGTGCCGGTCAGGCGGAACTGGTAAGGTGAGCATGGGCCAAAGAAGACAGCCCATGCCAGAAGCGGGTCAGTCAGGAGCAGAGAGTACAAATTGGGTTTTGCGTTGATGGCGGTCAGGAGATCATCTATGTAGGGAATGTAATCTGACTGTAGAGCTTTACAGTAGCACAAGCCAAACCTTGATGAAAGGAAGATGGGGGAGGGGCAGGGAGCAGCAGCAGAACACAAAGAGAAAAAAATAATGAAAATCACAGAACAAATAAAATCTTGCAACATTTGTTTAAAGCCAGTGAATAGTACTGCACATTTTGGAATGGTTTCTGTGTTTTCCTCTTTATGTCCACAGTTGTCTAATGGTCTCATGCTGTTTTTTCCACACTAAATTATTATTCATGAAGAGCCACAAAAACCTGTAGGATAAATTTCTCAGTCTTGCTGATATTAGTCTTGAAGCATTGGCTGACTTCTGTGACAAGTAGATTCTACATTGTGTAATAGGGTTGTGTGTGTGTGTGTGTGTGTGTGCGTGCGTGTGCGTGTGTGCACGTGTGCCAGTCCTAGGGCTTGAACTCAGAGCCTAGGTACTGTCTCTGAGCTAGTTTTGCTCAAGGCTAGCTGTCTACCTCTTGAGCCACAGTTCCACTCCTGGCTTTTTTTTTTTGTTTAAAGGTACTTTATTGGAGGTAAGAGTCTCACAGACTTTCCTACCTGAGCTGGCTTTAAACCTGGATTCTCAGATCTCAGCCTCCTTGACTAGCTAGGATTATATGAGTGAGCCAATAGTGTAGTTATTTTAATTATTTAACTGTTACACGGGAGTTGCATCATAAGGCTAAACTATATTCTGGTCTGAGAATAAAGAAAGAGCTAGTTAAAATATTTTATTTTTGAATTTGACAACCTGACAAGGATAGATGAACCCTTGAACTAAAAAAAAAATACTTAGGAGTGAAAGTAGTGATCCTTACATACAATGATTAAAATGTTTTTTTTTTTTTTTTTCTGCCACAGAAGCTTTCTGGTTTTCAAAGGAAAATATATATCAAACCTCCAAACAGGCAAAACAGTGAGATACATAGTCTTACTTGCTGGCCATCTTTCTTCTCTACCCCTGACCCTTGAGTGGCTGTCATAAGGCAGGTCACGAGGGGAAACTCTCCTCTAGAGAATGGATACACAGACCTTCTGCAAAAGACCAGCTACTGATTGAATATGCCTGCTTTAAGGGTCTCTCAGCATTGCTGCTCCTACTACTAACCTCTACCATGGTAGCAAGAGCTAGCCAATGACAAATGCATAAGGAATGCACATAGCCTACGTTATATCAAAGTGTTTATGGACACTTTGATTTGAACTTCATCTAATTTTCAAGTATTGCAACATGCAAAGCAAAACCACTTGAGTAGATCTGGCCCAGAGGCATGGTTGACTGACGTCTGTGTTAGAGCTGCTTCTCCAATGAAACAATAGAGTTGACAAAGACTTGTTGAATGAGCCAGTGTGCTAGTACTTCCAGTAAGCACCCTTGTTTACTTGTGGATTCTGGATGAGGTGTGGAGCAGTGTACATGGTCAGTGAGGGTTATACTTGCTCCTAAACCCATCTCCATGTAATGCTTCATGACTATGCTCTGCAGTGGTGATTCTGGGAACATTAAAAGGTTTCGATTTCCCTTTGCTTACTCTCTCATTTAAACAAGTTCTCCTTCCTTTTCGTTTAAGTCTCAACTGCTCTTTTTTTTTCCCCAGCAAACCTTTTACCTCTCTGCTATTGGTTCACCAATTTTAATTATGATTCAGAAAGAATGTCCATGTAGTTCACTCACCCACTGTGCTTGTTTTCTTTTCTTTCATTAACTTCCTTTATCATGATGCTTGGTGGTGGTAGGAGAGTCGTACCTATAAAATAAATAAAAAATGCAATTTCCTTTAGGTTTAGGTGGTTACTGATAAAGGTGCTTTCTTACAATACATCTTCTCTTTCTAGAAGTCCACAGCTCATCTAGTCTGTAAATGTTAGCAGCCTGAGCTGACTGATGGTGTGCTCCTGGCAATAATGCTACTTGCTGAAAAGGTAAATATCCAGCCATCTCATCATCTCCCTAATACAACATGACCTCATGGCTAGTTTGACTGAATTTTGTCACTTGGTTGGACCTTTAAATTCTAATTGAACCAGTTATTTGCTCAAAATAACAAGATATTATATATATATAATATATCCATATAATATGTAGAGACATATATATTTGTGGACACATATATACACACATATATGTAAATATGTATACACACAGCAGTACAGTAGTATGAGAGATTGGACTAAGGGCTTCATGTGTCCTAGTTAAACGCTCTACCACTTGAGCTATGTCCCAGTATCTTTGATTTCAGTTTTTTTTTTTCAGGTAGGGTCTTGTGCTAACTTTACCAGGGCTGATCATGCTTCTGTTTTCACTTCATGTGCTGTTGGGACCATAGGCCTTCACCGCCATGCCCAGCCAGCTTCTATATTTTGGATCCAACTTGTGCTGGTGATGTTAGAAGCCATTATGGTAAGACCATTCCGTAGAAAATTGAATGGATCCTGCTTTATAATGATTCTGTTGTTTGGAAGAGGAGCTAGGCGATAGTCTTCAGTATCCATTATCACATGGAAAATTGAAACCACATACCTTGTGATTTCTCATCCCTTTACCTTTGAATACTTGAACCACCCATCGAGCTTGTGTTTCTCCTGTGGGCACCATGGAGCCTAGGGGTTTGATGAGGCCAATCACAGCCAGGGTTGGTTTTTGCAGATGTGCTGGAATGATATATTTGTATAGCGATGCCTGGCCATCTTCAACTTTCACTACAGATTCGTCAAGGAAGGGGAAAGCGAAGGTATATCCAGTGGCAAAGACAATGATATCAATGGGCTCTTCTTTTAGGGTGTTCTTGAATACGACAGAGTTTTCCTTCACTTCCTTTATGCTTGGCTTGATCAAGACTTTTCCAGTAATGATACGGCCAGGCAGCTCATCATTCAGCACAGGCTCTCTTAGCTGAACCCTAAGCAAAAACACAGACCAGGAAGACATCTGCCAGTGCACAATGTAGCCAGCCCTTTCTCCACTTCCCCTTTTCTGTTGGTTCTCGACAAGAGCTGCTAATCTTGGGAGATGTTAACCTCTGATGAAGGGGATTCATGCTGTCCAAGGATTATAAAATATGCTTACCCATTTACTAGAGGTTGAAGCTGAGGAGGAAGTGAGAGTTTTCTGTAGCTTCAGTTTCTCTTGCTGATTTTCAGCATTCAGCTGTCTCTGTCATTGCAGAGACAGTTTCATGCTGAAGGTGGTCAAGGGAAATCAAGGACTACCATATCTGAAGAGAACCACTGGGTGCACTATCCAATACTTGTCCCCCTATAAAGCAGCTCTATAAGGAAAATATGTATGTTTCTAAGGAGGAACATGGCTAAAATTGTCCTTTTCTGGCTATATGACCCTTAGGAGCACAAGATTAACATTTAGTGAATTGTCTTTGTAGATATTAAGCCATTTGGGGCTTATGATGAGTGTGTAGAAAGAGGCTGGGTGTGATGGCCCATGCTTATAATTCTAGCACTTGGGGGGCTGAGACAAAAAGATTGTTTTAGGCTAGCTTGGACTATATAGCAACACATTGCCTTATAAAGCAAAAAGGGAAGAAGGAAGGGAAGGAAGAAGGGAGGCAGGCAGGCAGGCAGGCAAGGAGGGAGGAAGGGAGGGAAGGAAGGAGGGAGGGAGGGAGGGAGGGAGGAAAGAAGAAAGGAGAGAGACCTGAGATAGTATGTTAAAATGGAAACATCACTGGAATTCAATGTAGTAAAAGTGGCTCTTTTCCAACTGTTTTTGCGTTACAGAGCTTGATCTAATTTTACAGTTTTTATAGGACTTTTTTTTCTGCTTATCTATAAAATAGAGATAGTGGTAGCATCTTAGAACACTGGATAGAATGAAAGATCATATGAAGTTGGGCTTGTGTGAATATGCATATCTATGTTGCACATATGTGTATATATACATGTATACAAATGTATTTACTACACCAAAGAGAAAAGGATTAAAAACATAATTCTTCAGACCTGCAAGTCATCATCCAGGGTAGATAAGACAATAGAAAAAGCTGTGGTGGAAAGACTCAAAGCCCCTGAGAAGCCTGGGGTAGAATAAAGAAGATAAGCAATGACTAAACGAGTGGGTACAATAAAGAGAGGCATGTAGGCTGGGGATATAGCCTAGTGGCAAGAGTGCCTGCCTCGGATACACGAGGCCCTAGGTTCGATTCCCCAGCACCACATATACAGAAAACGGCCAGAAGCGGCGCTGTGGCTCAAGTGGCAGAGTGCTAACCTTGAGCGGGAAGAAGCCAGGGACTGTGCTCAGGCCCTGAGTCCAAGGCCCAGGACTGGCCAAAAAAAAAAAAAAAAAAAAAAAGAGGCATGTAACATGAGCAAAGTAGAAGTATATGTAATGAAAGGGGGTTGCATGCCATTGGTGGTGGCCTTGGGCCATTGACCCATGTTGATCCAGAATGAAATCTGGAGAGAGGTCAGAAGGGATTTCCCTGCTGCCGTATTACCTAGTAATGGATTTTCCCTGCATAAACTTAATGAATGAGGAAGAAATGCTTGGGTTCTTGTTACTGAGATAAGGCATAGGTTGTCACTGAAGTGACAGACAACGGCAAGAAGAGATGGTGAAGGGCAATTATAGGATTTTTTCCAGCCCAATGAAATAATGCCAATGTGTTATTTTTGTCAACAAAGTCATAAACACATCATTATCTTGGTTTGTGGGAGCCAAGGCCAAAGTAACTTTCAACTTCATTTAGTATTACATGAGCTAGTATAAGTGACTGAATTTTGCCAAGTCTCAATTTTCACATAGTATAAGGGATAGTATAATAATGCTTACCTTAAAGAGCTGTTGGCAAGGAGAAATATATAGTTTTATTTACTTAGTATTTACAAAAACTAGCTATTACCATCAAAGACATTTGTATGACTTAAAAAATTGCCATAATTTTGCCTATTATTGCCTGGCTTCTTTGTATGACTGGAAAGAGTCAGGATTCCTAATATTCTTGGGCATATACATTATATTTACCTGTCTTCTGGTATCACACCATAATTTTCATGATTAAACCAGCTGTTCATCTTTTTGGCGATCAGCCAAGACACAATTGGAGTTGGAAGAGCATTCCTGAACATATTCTGAAACCGTGTCATGAACACCATGTCCCAGGGGTACCCTGAGTCAAAGACTCGGCTGATGACCCATGCCCCTGCGGTGGTGCTGAGGAACACCTGGAAACAACCAAAGAGGATGGAGAACTGTCATGAATCAAAAGCATCACCGAGGCTGCCACACTCACCCCCACCTGGCCAGAGTCTTCTTTCTTCTAACTACTATGTGTGATAATACTCTGAATACGTAAAGTATTAAAATGTGTTAGGAGGTATTTTTCAGGTACTATTTTATCTCTCAAGCTTAAGACAGAGAAGTTTAAATCTCATGTAGGAAGAGAGAAGACAATGGACGGTGGCTGTAATTTTGTATACTAACTATAAGTGTAGGAAATAAACAGGGCATAGTAGAAATTGAGAATTGTCTATAGTGGTAATTTTATTACAAACAGCTGGCTTACCCATTCGTAAAATTCAGTAAAAACAATTATTTGATGTTTGTTTTACTTTTATTCCTCTTTTTTTTTAAAAGCCAGATTCATTCTTGAGTTTACCAGGTAACTTAATTCACTGAGCTAATAAATTTTTTTTGGCACCTGTACACCAAGGAATTTCTTGCAAAGCTATATAATAAACAAATAATTATGATAATGAATGAAAACTGTTACTTTAAAGATACAAAACAATTGAGTGAAGAGACTGCTTTCTTTGCTTTCACCAAATGGGATCATGAAGCCCAATGTCAGTAGTTTGTTAGCCCTTTCAGCCTCAGAGAGCCGTGCATACAGCTCTGGAAACATGGTGGCAAAAACTTCATTCTCTCCCGTGGGTCTTCTATGAGCTAAAAGTACCTGTCATGGTGCTGAGTCTACATGACATTTGGGTAGGTATGAATTTTGTTCTCTGCCTAAGGGAGTTTCTTTGTTCATATAGAAATGATGTCTGTCAAAGAAATGGTGAATACTGGCAGAAGAATTTTCTGAACAATTAGAAATCATTTGGATTTTCAATGATTTCCTCAAGTGGTGGTCAGACTAGATGGGCACCTGTTAGTTTCTGTTTTAGGAGCTCCTTTCTCTTTCTTCACAACCACACCCTCAAATTGCTAAGCTTCTTCAGATCAATTAAACAACCTATCAATCAATGAATAAGCCATCAAGTCCTTTTTCTGAGTTCCCAGAAAGGAATATTGAAGTTACAACCTCCTAATGCTTTCTTCTTCACAGGCATTTTCACACTTGAAGTTATTGGCATAATCATTTATGCTGATTTATTCAGCAGTGAATTTTCCCACAGTTCAATGGTTCAATGGGGGCAGGGTGGGGGTGTGTGTGGTCTTGATTTTGCCAGTGTAACTCCAGTGCTTGGGACAATGTTTGGCATGATAGAAGCCAACAACTCATATATATTAGTTTGCTAAATGGCTCTCAATGGGTCTATAGCATAGCTGAAAAGAAGACATATAGTATCAATGGTAGCAATAGTGAGGATGTAAATTACATTACATAAGTCCTGGAAAAGGGAGAGATTACTTTGGGCTGGGTGAGACAGCTAGGGATATAAATATCTATTGCAATAAAAAGAAAAGGGCACTGAAGAAAGGAGGGAGATGGTGTGGGCAAAGGAAACATAAAGACACAGGAATTGAAAAAGGGTTCAGAGTAGATCTGCTGGGCCACAGCTGATTACGCAGAGAATCGCGCAAGGCTTACAGTGATGGGTAATGCGAGGATTTAACTCAGATTGTGGGAAAATATAAGACAGAGGGCTAAAAACTCTGCATTTTCTTTTCAGGTTAGGGGAGTTACTAGTTTTTCAACATGAACGTATCATATGAAAGCAGGCCATTCAGGGGACTTGTATGTGGGTGGTTGGGGGCACTGCATGGATTGGGGTGTGAGATAGAATGGACTTGAGGAGGGAAGTAACAACAAATAAAGAAGGAAAGGCCAGGCATGGGTGGCTCACACTTGGAACCCCAGCTACTTGCGGAGGCTGAGATTTGATGATCAAGGTTTGAAGTCAGCCTGGCCAGAAGTGGAGGTGTGGTTCAAGTAGTACAGTATCAGCCTTGAGTTAAAAAGCCAAGTGAGATTACAAGGCCCTAGTGTTCCAACTCCAGTATCAGCACAATGATAATAAGTATATGAAATTACAATCACCTTTCATTGTCTTCTCTCTTCCTACGTACATAGGAGCTGGATGCTGGTGGCTCACACCTGTAATCTACAAGGAGGCTGAGATCTGAGGATTGTGGTTCAAAGCCAGCTCCAGCAGGAAAGTCCACGAGACTCTTATCTCCAATAAACTACTGTGGCTATGGCTTTCAAGTGGTAGAGTGGTAGCCTTGAACAAGAGAAGCTCAGAGACAGTGCCCAGGCTCTGCATTCAAGCCCCAGGACTGGCTCCAAAATAAAATAAAATAAAATAAAATAAAATAAAATAAAATAACATAAAATAACATAAAATAAAACAAAATAACGTAAAGGGGAAAATGGGAGCCCTTAGGAAGCAAAAACTTGCCAGGGTTTTCTGATGTGTGGGGCTGAGAAAACAAAAGATGTGTCCTGTACTCTTGGATGGCTAGGAAAATGACAAAACAAGAAATCATAGAAAATGGTTTAGAGGAAATACAGGACAGCTGGAATTTTATAGCAGCAAACTTGGGGAGTAATCCATAAAAGTACTTCCAAAAATGTGTTACTTGTTAGGCATTGTTATTTCTTTAACATTTAGCATGGCATTAAACTGTTTTCTTGAGACATGAATGTTAACATCAAGAGTGGTACCTTTTTGGCCAGGTGGCTAGCCTCCACAGCAATGTCTGTGCCAGAATTTCCCATTCCAACCACAAGAACTCTCTTGTCTTTAAATATATCTGGATGCTTATACTGCCGGCTATGGAAGTACTGGCCTTTAAAGGTATTTATGCCTGGAAAAACAAAGTCAAGTAAAGAATTTGTAGGGTCAGTAAATGAAACACACATTTTGTTTTCTGTTTGATAACACACTTTTGGCATGACTTAGGTTCCTTTGACTACTATGTTCAAATCTGAGGAAACCTGGAATATGAATAAATGACTTTACAAAATATTAGTAGGCAATTGGATTTATTTACTCACCCCATTTACTTATGGGTAAAGATGGGCAATTACTTCATCTTACTCCATGTGTTTCTAGTTCTACTTACTAAGTGAATAACAAGGAAGCTGAACTAGTAGGGCCACAGTCATCTTAAACAAAAGTGGAGGGAGTCATTGCCATTTAAAGGCTTCTGGAAGTCACTGGGATACTATTTAAATTACTAATATTTATATGGACTGGGTAGCTTTTCACAAATAAGGAGAAAAAAAGCCCAAAGAAGTTAAAGGAAAGTGTGAATCAGGGTCTCAATTCAGCATACTTTTGGGACATCTGCTATGTATCCTATCTACCCTGTGTGTTAAATAATGTGGGGGAAATAAGATAAATGTGGTTCTTATTCACAGAGGCCCACACAGCTTGTGGAAGCTTGTTCATAGTCCGCCTTGGAGACTAACTCTAATGGAGCTCAGGGTCCATTTGCTGAGTCAGCCAGTGTTGGCACAGATTAAAAAGGGGTTAGGTTAGTGACACCAGCCAGGGTTGCCTCCGTGGGCTAATGAGGTACCTCAGGCCATTTGTGCCAAGCCCCATTGAGACATCAATGCAAATGGAGAATTTTTGACTCTCAAGGCCATGTTATGCAATCAGAACACAGAATCTGGCTTTTCTAGAAAAAGTGACAAGGTACCTAGTTTTTCTCAGAACAACTGGGTATGCTTATATGAAGGGTCCTTGTCCCGATGTGATGGCCCTTGAACTCCCTTTGAATCATGAGAAATCTAACCTGAATCCTTGTTAAAGCTTAAGCAGGATCAGGAACATTTAGAATTTGACATAGATACAACCTAATTCAAATATTAGCTCAGTACAGAGACCCCATAATATGGATCTAAAGACTTCTAAGAAGGGGGAACTAGAAAGGGCTAAGAAGAATCATAGAGTTATCTCTAGATCCTTAGACCACCACAGATTCCTTTTGAGTCAAGCTGTTTTGGTTTACAAATGGACAAAAATGAGGCTCTGTGTGGCTATCTTCTATGGATTATGGACTTCTTATCTTGCAGAAGGACAGAATGAGAAATCATATCACAAGAATATGGCTTAGTCAACTCAAAAATATATAGTTCTAAATGAATATAAATAGTTATTTTGAGTATATATTTATTTTAATTGTGATTCTTACTATTTCTACTAATTTTTTTGGGGGGGAGGGGAATACCTTCTTTGGGATGGACTCAAGAACTGGTGATACTGTTAGTTAATATCTTCAGTGAACTTAAATTTTTTTGTCATGGTTAGCAACTATATCATGGAGTATGTATGGACTTAGCAAGCCTGCTAGAAAAAGCCTTGCTAGGCAAGAAAATGATAGTGGGACTGGGAGTACTGGATTTTTCAAGTCTAAGGTAACAGAATCTTAGAGTACCAAGTCTTCTTGGCAGTCACATACTCAAATTGGATTTCAAATTGGTACCGCCTGGCAAACTGATATTAAGAACTGCAAGTCTCACAGGGCCTTTCTTGTTAGATTTGAATGCAGTTGGGTAAGTTCCTCCACTTACCAGTGAAAACCAGAGGCAAAGTGGGAGGCTGAAGAGTATGAGCTAGGTAGTTGTGCAGCACAGAATTTAAACTTTTTGGGTCCCAGAATTTTCTATTCATACTAAGCACACTGGCTTAGTTGCTTTCAGCATATGCTTTATTCTAATCTGATATGCTTCTGGAGTGGATCCAGGACCAAGGGAGGTATGTGAGTTTACTGAAGATGAGAGATTGGTATCACTCCAGGTGGGCTGATTACTCCTCTGGAGTTCCATAAAGCTCTATTCATGCCTCCAATACAGGTTATATCCTTATCCATTTCTGTAATCTTAGTAGCTAATATAAATACACAGTTGATAGTGGATAAATGCTGTTTTCTCCATGTCATGGAGCCTTCTTGGGGTGACCCAGGTCAGGCACTCCCTTCTGACAGATGGAGTCTCTGGGCTGTTTAGGGTGTTCCTTTGAAGGCAAGAATTCACCAAGAGTTGCACTGCCTTGTGCGATGACTAGAGTCCCTCCCTTTCTGAGTGTGTCCAACAGAGGATGGTTAAATCTCTCTCAGGGATCTTGGAGAATAATTTCTTGCATTGGGAAGAAGATAGTACTGATGTGTTTTTTTTTTCAGTTTAGCAATTCATTTTTATGGCACTTTTCGAGACTTGGGTGATCATTGGCACAGACATGGGACCATGGGAAGTACATGTGGGACTACGGGAAGTACATGTGGGACCACGGGAAGTACATATGGGACCATGGGAAGTACACGAGCTTATTGGAAAATTGAGTGTTGGATCACTCTAGGCCATAACTACATGATTTGGAGAAAAATTTCCTTTAGTTTTAGCATGTTGAATGCTTAGTTGCAGGTAAAAATAGACCAAACAATAGCATTTTCTACTCCGTTGAGTTGAAGCCCATTTGAAATTTGACATAGATTAGCATGAATTATGGCTGCAAATCCAAGTGAAGAAACTGAAACCCAAAGATGTCTTAACTTGTCTCCCAAGATTTATTTTCCCATTGACTATTGACATACAGTCCAAAAAAATCAAAACAAAAACAAAATCAAAACCAAAAAAACAAAACTCCTCAGATCTAGCCATTGCTAGGATCATATAAAACAAACCAGCAGAAAAAAAAATTATTTTTTTCTTTATTCACCAATTGACCTTTGTTTTCTCCAAACTTAACTTTGGTAACTCAACTCAATTGAGCTGGCTCAACTTTTCAGAGCTTCCTGTGCTTTATAAGAGTTTTTTTAGGCGCTATCTCTCATTTTAAGGAATGACATTGAATCTTAGTGAACCATAGAGCCGCTTAGTCAGTTATTCGAAAAACTGTCTAGAAAAGTACTAGTTAGAAAAAAAGTCTGTTACTAAAACCTATTTAATGAAGGAGCCATAGGAATTCATCCTTATACTAACCACAAGTCTGGATGTTCATGTAAGACAATTAATTTAAAGTCATTTTCAGAAAATGTTCTACCTGGGAAGGAATCCAGTGGCAAGGAAGGGTTAGTGAGAAAACCAGTGCAGACCATGACAGCATCAAAGATGGCCGAGTTTTGCTTCCCTTCATGCAGAGTGACCACTTCCCATTGGCCAGAAGTGGCAAAATCTGGGCATTTTCTCACACTGCATACTTTAGTCTGAATAAAAAAGAAAGAATCACAGACATGATTAGGAGTTCTCCAATTTCCTTTAAGAGCTTGCTGGTGGACATGCCACTTCACACTTCAGAAGTTCTAGAGCACAGAATAAACACAATTAGTATAATCGTAGACTCCTCATCAGGCTATCAGATCCACTGTAATTTCTTTGATGAACGTATTTTAATCTTGGATTTATGATTGGCTCACATTGTGATTAAGTGGTTTGCTCAAATTCTCCCTGCAAGTGATCAAACCAAGATAATAATGTAGGTTTCTGATGTCTTTTTATGATTATTTTTTCTGTTATGCAACCTTATTTTTAACAGAACTCCTTCTTGAACAATAGTTAAGTGTAATAGAAATATGATTATCTATAATTGAAACATAAATTTAGCCTCAACTCAGCTTAGCTTAGGAAAGGTCTGATAGAATACATTGCTGAAGTTTCTCAGAAATGAAGAACTATATTAACTTTACAGCCTGGTGTTTCTGGGGTAGTCCAAAGTTCAAACAGTCTCTTTGCTCATGGAGTATGTATATTTTATCACATATATACTGATTTAGGAAGTATATTTATTTTTTATGATCCTGGGGAGATAGGCAAGTACCTAATGCTCCTCCCTAAGAAATATGTATTTAATAAACATAGCACAAGTCAAATTTAAAAGCAAAAATTATTGACTTACTATGAAGCTTTGCTACCTTTTTCTCCTTTTCAAAAATATCAAAGAGGGCTGGGAATATGGTCTAGGGGTATAGTGCTCCTCTCGTATACATGAAGCCCTGGGTTCGATTCCTCAGCACCACATATATAGAAAAAGCCAGAAGTGGCACTGTGGCTTAAGTGGTAGAGTGCTAGCGTTGAGCAAAAAGAAGCCAGGGACAGTGCTCAGGCCCTGAGTTCAAGCCCCAGGACTGGCAAAAAACAAAACAAAACAAAAATATCAAAGCACAAGTGCTTCTAATATGTTTCCTAAGGCATTTTCTCTTTAGTTGATAATATTCAAAATGCTTATTAGGTTTCTGCACTTGCATTAGCTCTGTGTTTCAGAAAAGAAATTATTATGAGTTGCAGGCATGGCTCAAGTGGTAGAATGCTTGCCTCGAAAAAGTGTTATCAGCCAGGGCAGTGGCTCAAGCCTAGAATCCTAATTACTTGGAAGTGGAGATGGGATTACAATTTGAGGCCACTTATTACCAGGTTTTTTTTTTGGAGGGGGGAATGGACCATTTGTACATACTTTGGTTTTATGGTGTCCTTGGAATGACTAAGGAGAAGCCAAGTTAAGATTATGAAGGCTTTTTAAAACGTTAAGAAAGTTGGATTTTTTAATAGAGAAGTTATGGCACTGTATTGAATGCTTACACATTTAGATGGTTCTATAAAAGATAAATTAGAAAGGGCAGGATAAAAGAGAAGGAGTCTAATTAAGAGTCCAAAATTCAATCTACTTACTTGCTAATCGAACCCAGTATCCAGCTTTCCTCTGCCTGTCAACTCAGCAACAAAAGGGAAGCACAATTAGGAGGATCTTAGTCCGGAATGAACCCAGCATAAAATGAGACTTTGTCTTGAAAATAGCCAGCAAGAAAGAAATTGGAGTGGTACAAGTGGTAGAGCACCTGCTTAGCAAGTACATAGCCCTGAGTTCAAATTCTAGAACTGCCATTAAAATCAACATGAAGTAAAGGTATTATTAACCATACTGGTTCAATATCTCACCTAAAGAACCCAGAACTAGTCTAATGAGAAGTAATAGAATATAAGAGAATGCTTCCTGATGAATTATTTATGATTCATGTCTTACCTTGAATTGAATGCATTTCCGAAGATCAAACCGGTTTGCATACAGTTTAAGATATTCCAGGAAGAGGGAATTTGGCACAAAATTTGGGTAATCTTCTGGGAATGGAAAATCTGAGTAACAGGACATTTCCTTGCTGCTGTTGGAGACAACAGAGTTGTAGAGACTGGCTCTGCCTTCTTCAACATATTCCTGTGCAAACAGTGCACACTCATGAGCATGCATGCATGAACACACACACACAGACACAGACACACAGATATATATGGAAATTAACTTTTGAAAAGTCTCAAACATTGATGATACTAGAGGTGACCTAGATGAAATATCCCACCCACTATTTTTCTAGTGGAATTTGTTATTCTTCACTAGGGAAATAATGAACATTGGACTTTCAATGTAAATCATATGACCCAAATTATTATTTCACCTATTATATGATAACAAATAAACATGTATAAACTCTCATGTTCATTTTCAGGTAGTACTACTACAAAGTACAGGAAAATATAGAAATAGACAAGGGCCTGGAAGTAGGTTTTGGTGATGAACCATTTCTAGATATTTTGTTTTTATAGTGTTCTTGGAATGATTAAGAAGAAGCCAAGTTAAGATTATGAAGGCATTACACAAAGTTAAGCAATTTGGATTTTTTAATAGAAAAATTATGGCACTGTATGAATGCTTTTGATTTTGGAAAGCTAATTCTTTTTCTATAAAAGATAAATTAGAGAGGGCAGGAAAGAAGAGAAGGAGACTAGTTAAGAGTCCAAAATTCAGTCTGCATACTTGCTAATGGAACCCAGTACTCAGTTTTCCTCTGGGTTTTAAGAATGATAGCTATAATCATCTATAATACTGATGAGGGGGAGTAAATAGAGAAGAAGCTATAGTATAAGTAGAAAAAAAAAGCCTATCAGTTGAAAATACTTTGGGATTAGTTAATGTAGGGCTAAATTTCATTCATGTTTCTTTGGTCTCTAAGAGGATTAAACACCTTATTGCAAAAACAGTGTTTTTTTTTCTTTTTTTAAATAAGACTAAATTTCTCTCTCTCTCTTATCTCTCTCTGTGTGTCTCTCTCTGTCTCTCTCTCTCTCTCTCTCTCACACACACACTGTTTAAGGAAGACAGAAATTTGTGTAATACAATTTGTAAAGATTTCTATAAAAATAATTTTAAAAATGAAGGCATTTTAAACTGCCTGTTTAAGTATCCGACTTGGTGAAACTAGATAATTCTAGGAGCTATATATTTTATGACATCTTAAAACAAATAAATAACAAAAGGAGAGGCAAAAGCCTCACTGTTTTTCAAAATTCCAGGAGATAACTGTAAAGGCGGGTCCAGGAAATGCTGAAGCCTGTTTGAAGTAATGCATCACAGATGTTAGCAGAGCTTAAGGAGACTTCTCCCTTAGGGTGGAATCTGAGCCTGAACTCTGCTCTCTTCTCCCTTTCCTCCTATGGACTGTTTGTCTTGGAAAAGTACAAGGTCTGCAGTATTGAGCACATATACAGCAAGCCTATATGTCCCTTGTAAATGGTATTTGTGGATCCTGGCATCTCCCTCCAGTGTTTCCTTCAGTGAGAAATCTGCTTTAGTGATTCCCAGGCCCTCTGGACCTCTCCCTGTAACCGCTTCAGCTGCCCTGTCCTGTATGTCCTGTATGGCACTGTCCCTGTATGGCTATGGCAATTGCCCTGGCACTCCCAAGTGTGGGAGCACATGTCCCCCTGAGAATTGATGGAACCATTTCAGAGAAGAGTTTAGTTCTCATAAGGGGAAAGAAATGAGTGAGAAGTATAAAGGGGGAGAAATGGGCTGTGGAGAAGCAAAAGGTACAGGGAGTTGCTGGCTTTCTGGTCCACTTTGGTTTTACGGTACAGTGAGAATGCCACCATCATCCACTGAGAAACTTGGTGGGATTCTGGGTGCCACCCTCAGGTTTTGTCTGATTTGTGAGCTAAGAATCAGACTCTGCCAATGCTTGGAATGTAGATCTTGCCAGCACAGGCCCAGAGTCAGACTGCCTGGCCCAGGGTCAGCTCTACATTTTTATTGGGTGATCTTGGGAATTTTCTTAACCACTTTGTGTCTCAGTTTCATTCTATGAGTAGGAATACAATTACAGTTATGTCCCCAGAATAAAGTGAAATGGAAGTTACAAGGTACTTACAACAGTGCCCATTAAGCTCTCAATAAAGGTTAACTACTATCCATATTGTTCTGTAACTTCCAAGGAAATTGTCTTTCTTAAGTTTTGTGTTTTGGGGGGCAGACTTTTTTTTTCTTTGCTAGTCCTGGGGCTTGGACTTGGGGCCTGAGCACTGTCCCTGACTTCTTTTTGCTCAAGGCTAGCACTCTACCACTTGAGCCACACTACCACTCTGGCCTTTTCTGTTTATGTGGTGCTGAGGAATTGCACCCATGGCTTTGTGTATGCTAGGCAAGCACTCTACTTCTAAGCCACATTCCTAGCCCTGGGGAAGACTTTTGACATGGAAGTTATTATCAGGGCAGAGGTTTTTCTTTTCTTCTTTTAAAAACAGATGTAAAGGGGCCATAACTTATTATTATTATTATTAATTTTTTTGCCAGTCATGGGGCTTGAACTCAGGGCCTGGACACTGTCTTTGAGCTTGTTTGCTCAATACTAGTGTTCTACCATGTTGAACCACAGCTCCATTTTCTTTTATTTTCTGGCAGTTAATTGGTGATGAGTCTCACAGACTTTCTTGCCCAGGCTGATTTTGAACTGTGATCTTCAGATCTCAGCCTCCTGAGTAGCTAGGATTACAGGCATGAGCCACCAGTGCTCGGCTGAGAATTTCTCTTGATATGCACAGAATTCACGACCCCTGAAATGTAAGCTTCATGAGGAGCCTATCAGGCATACTCCCATATGGACAGTAGAAATTTAATAAATAGTTATTGACTGTGTGAATAAAATGAGACCTACCAAGATCGTTGAAGCTTTAGAAATACAGCTCCAATCCCTGATGTTTTTGCTTTTCCAGTGAAATCTTTTCTGTGGTAAGCTGGAAGGTGGCAGGAATTTTTGTAACTGCTCTACATATCTGTGAGCCCTCTTCCTATTTGGAATTGGGAACTGTCTTTCCATGTGTTTTGTTGTGTTTCTGTCTTTTGCCTCTTTTGTTTGCATCATGGGTTCTTGACCCTTATAACCTCACTAGGAACCACACTTTGTATTTGCAGCTTCTGACAAGCACAGTGCTTTTAGAGTAAGCTCTTTAATAATTCTTCAGGTTTTGGGTGGGCTTCCTACTCTGTGTGCATGCTGTGTGTGTGTGTGTGTGTGTGTGTGTGTGTGTGTGTGTGTGTATTTGGAAGGGGAGGAAAGGGACATCTTTAGAAAGACACACCAGACTCATAGCATGTTGGAGCTGGAAGACACTTTCAAGGTCACCTAGTTTAGGATTTTCAGTTAGGCTTAGGAGAATTTCAAGGTATTACAGAGGGGCCTCAAGAGGCTTCTGTATCAAGGGTAGGCTGCTTCATAAAGATAGGGGTGGATGTTCCTACTCTTCAGGCTTTCCATAGCTCAGCACTCACACTCATTTCTCAAACTCACTCGTTTTTGTTTTATAAACGAGGCAATAGAGGTGGAATAACTTATTAACTGACCTGTTAAATTTACCCTGGCCCTTCCTTGCCTCTAAAGGCAACGTTTTAATGGCATTGCATAAATTTTTTTCCCGACTGTCTCTATTTTTCTATTGCTCCAGTTCTACTTACTTCTAAAGCCTCTTCACCTTCTACACTGCCATGATTTCCAGAAAGAAGCAAGACTTCTGATGTGTGAGTGCTCTTGGGTCTCTTTTCATTTTATCTCCTGTGCTTACTTTCCCTTCCTCTAGTCTCTGGGGAAGGTGTGCCTCATTTCTTTCTTTCCTGAACTAACTCTTGCATTCATGTCCGTAATTCTGCTCTTTACATTTTCTGAAGGATCATTTCTCAGCTTAGTCTTTTATATTCAATCATTTCCTACAATCCAGAGGTTTTCACTTTACCTACCAACTTTTGCATCATGAACACATTCAAAGGTAACAATGACAAGAGCAACAGCAACAACAACTTTCTTAAAATATGCTCCTTACCCATTGGTTTTGAAATCGAATAGCAACAGACATTCATCTACCTTCTTCCCTATCATTACTTCTCTTACATAGGTTACATGCACCATTGAGGTCTTAGTTTATGAACATGCTTGACACTTTCACCCTTTCTGGTATCTACTACTCCGTCTCTTCTGCTTGTTGAAATCCTTCAAAGCTCTTCTCCACTATCTTTTCCACAAAGCCTCCCCTGGCTCCCTGGCTTCCTGCCCGTGGTTATAATCCTGTCCACATTCCAATGCTCACAGCACTGTTTCTGCCTTGCAAGATCTTAGCCTTCTTCCTTCTGCTTGACAGCTCCCTGGGGCAGGGAAAATCCTTCTCATTTTTGTGTCCCCTGCAATGCTTTCTGCATAGCTGTTTGGTCTGTCCAAGTTATACAGCCAGTTGTACACAGCTTCATGAATTTTAGTGTCAACCATTAGGTATATGTTACCTAAATAAGGGACATTTTGTTTTTGGTGGGAGGGTCTTTTTTTTTTTTTTTTTTTTTTTGCCAGTCCTGGGCCTTGGACTCAGGGCCTGAGCACTGTCCCTGGTTTCTTTTTGCTCAAGGCTAGCACTCTGCCACTTGAGCCGCAGCGCCACTTCTGGCCATTTTTTGTATATGTGGTGCTGGGGAATCGAACCGAGGGTTTCATGTATACGAAGCAAGTGCTCTTGCCACTAGGCCATATCCCCAGCCAGTGGGAGGGTCTTATCTTAAAAGACTATGTATAGCATTTGATCTTTGGGCTCACTGAAATTACCTTAGCCAAATAACTTGGGCAATATAATTGGTCATATATATTTTTAAAGCCAACTCCTACTGGTTAGATGTGCTTAGATGTTGTATACTGTGTTAAGAAGGAATCTGAGACTCATTATTGGCTTAGTTAATTGTTTGATTAGTAGTGTCTTCACTGAGTACAGAAGAGGAGTGTTTTGGTGCAGGTGACATGTTTTACCATCCTATCAGGACATACACGATTTGAATCATGGGAATGGTGTGCACTTTTACTTAGTCTCCATGCATTGACGTTCACATTTGGTGATTAGAGACAATTTAGGCTGTGCAATTCTTTGCATGTGTCAAGCTAGCCTATGCTGGAGGACTGTTGACTAAACTATCTTGCTTTTCTGAAAGCATTGCTTAGTTAGAAAATCATTAGTTTATTCCAGTTCCAAGTTCTTTCTATAATGGAGGAATGCCCAGTCTTTCTCTTTGCTTCTCAGGGAATCTGACACATTGCTCTCTCACACTGTGCCTGAGAGCTTTCTCCTTAGCACGTCTAAAGTTTATGGGAAATGTTTGTGACTTGAAGGAGTGAAAAACCCCAGAAAACATGAGTTTGGAGAGATCTGATATAAAGGCTTCCTGTCTGAGCTCTGGAGTTTGAAGAGCACTTTCTTTTCAGGGTTTCATTGGCCTGTAGCAGGGCTATTGTAATCCCTCTAGGATCCAGGCCAATCATGGGTGAGCTTTACATTCCCCTCTCCAGTCCAGACTGTTACCCTGCTCAGATTTGAGAGAATATCACTTCTTTTTTTGTGCTGAGGGCACAACAAGAAAAGGCTTTAAACTCTTAAAAAAAAAAAAAGAAACTCATCTTTTATACATAGGCTGGCATTGTCCAGACAGTGGGATCTTGATTATGGAACTCATTCTATACTGATCCTTGTGTCCCTCCTACACAGATGGAACGGGACAGGGAAAAGATGAAAGCAGCTTAGTCCTGCAGGCAGAGACTATGATTCTTAATGGTTACTCCAAACACTTGCAGTCTTTGGTCCTGCTTTACACCTTCTTCCGCTCTTGTTCCCCTAGTCATGGTCCCTTTGTACCTGCCCCATCATTCGGTTCTCTTCCATAGTTTATGGGCTGGCTTCTCTGAAACATTTCTCCCTCTGGGCCCTGGATAAAATTTGTAAAGCCGCTGATACTTCTCCCTAGAGCTCAGCCTATGCTTAGTTTCTACTTTTAATAATTTCAGAAGTCCCTCCTGACCCTGCTTCAGCAGACATTTCTAGCCTTTTTCAGGATAAGCCCTGTGGAAGAAAAAAAACTTACAAGTCTCTTGTTATTCCAGTTAAGCCTTTCCCCAATAGACAAATGAAAGCAGTTGGAACCCCACTTACAGTGAATCTCCACAGTCCCCCAAGGTCATCGCTCCTCTCGAAGCAGGTGGGCTCCAGTCCTTCCTCCAGGCAGCACTTGATGGAGGCCAGGCCGCTGACCCCGGCTCCCACGATCGCCACTCGCTTGGCCATGTTCTCTTGTGTGGGGAAAATGAAGCCGAGCTTTTTATTCACAAAGCCTCACCCACCCTTGGCTGCTCTAACAAACCAGGGAGGGGAAAAAAAAAAAAGAATTTGGAAGATGAAAGGATTTCCTCCGTTTGAGTTCTCTGCAGCCTGTCTCAGTGTGTGAATGTGAGGAGGGAAATGTCTAGGTCACTGGTTTAACCCCTGGTTATGTTCCCGCCCCTCACTCAGAGCCGGGCGCCCAGTATTAGTGAAGTTGTGGTTGTCAGTGCTGTTTGTAGTTTCTGGCAGAGTGGCTGAAATCGGACCCTTTGGTGGGAAGAGTCTTGCATTCTGGCCTGGGTTGCATCCAGCCTCCCGGCTCCAACTCTAGAGCTGAGGAAGCAGCAACAAAAGAGAAGGTTACCTTGTCAAACAGCCAGGCTCAGATTGGTGAGGGGCCATTACCCAACAGCTGATGGGGTGGAGTTGGGACTAGGAGCCAAGACACTTGTGACCACCACCGATTCTCCTCCTGCACAGCTGTGTGCCTGCCCATGGATCTCTAGCACATTGCCAAGGCCCAGCAGTCACCGGGGGAAAGAAAGAGGTGGGGGTGGGTGGGGTGGGGGCTACCAGTGAGGGGGTTTGTGGCGAAAAGGTAGACATGGGACACTGTGCCTCCTGCTTCAGTCTGATGTTGATTCACTTTTGGGGAGCATGGTGCAGTCATTGCTGGCACTGGTTAGAGAAACATCTGATGCCAAGCCCTGGGTTAATAGCCAGGACTGGTAAAATTGCTGTGAGACAGTACAGTGTGCTGATTTAAACAATCACTTCTGTCGGTTGCTACCATGTGATCATTGGCAATTTATTTAATGCCTCTGTGCAGCATATAAATGGAGAAAACAGTAATGGTCTCCTTGCAGTGTTTTGTGAGACTCAGGTGAATTGATAATTCCTGGAACATAGTAAATAATCAATAAATGTATGTCATTGTTACTGTAAAAGTATTTCCAAAATTGGTTTCTTTTTCTGCATTTTACATGAATATATTCCTATAGCATTTATGGCTCGTAGTACACATTTTGAGCACAAATCAAATAATGTTAGATATTGCTTCCTAGTGTGTTCTTGAGATCATTTTATCTGCCCAAGTTTTTAGATTTTTAGAAGAACAAGAAAGTGTCCCAAAGACACAGATTTCTTGAACACTTGCTTTGTGTGTGTGTGTATATATGTGTATGTAGCTTGAACTCAGGGCATGGGCACTGGTCTTTAGCTTTCTCACTCAAGTGGTGCTTTACCACTTGAGCCACAGCTCCACTTCCAGCTTTTTGGTAGTTAACTGGAGATATGAGTCCAGCTTGTTAGAGATAAAGCACCAGACTATTTTCTATTTTCTGTGTCACATTTGAACTCTCCTCAAAGCTGGAGTTTAATAATTTGCATTTTTAGAATTGGGAACCTGAGAGAAGTTCAACCAAAGTGCTTTATCTTTTTTGTTCTCTGTTGTGTTCTGTGGTCTAAGGCAGTATGTGGACCATGATATAATAGGTGTTTAGTAAATATTTCTTCAGTGAAAAGCTCTTTTTTTTTTTCTGGTGTCTGTAAAAATGTAAGGCTGGTTACTTCCCATAGCCGTAGTATAGGTTCTCTTTGGAGAAGCCATGTTTTAGAACTTGATGGATACTACATAATCAAAAGTTCTACATAATTTCCACCTCCCTGGGCAGGAGAGTAGACACTGTATTTAGACAGGGAGCTGGAAGGTGGGTACTAGGTGAAGACTCATCTGTTTCAGATCACTGTTCAATTAGGCATCTGCTTGGTGACGTGAAAGTTGCTCATTCTCTTCAAACTCCAGTTTCCTCATGTACCACTGATATTTGTGGGCCATGGAAGTCATATAATAAATGAATAAAAGTTTTATGAGTTAAATGACTTTAGGAAATCAATTATGTGTGATCAGTGCAACACATTTGTGGTCATGGCAGAATAACAGAAATATGAGCAGGTTACTTTTAGGATGGTGAGGAGCCATTTCCAAGAGCTGAGTTAAGAAAGAGGGTGAGGCAATTCCCCTGGTGTGGCTCCATTGGAACTGGAGAAGAGGTCAGCAGGGAGAGAGGCCAGTCATAGCTCTCCTCTTGGGCTCAGAGATGGTGCTCTAGACAGACAGATGGACTATGGGTATAGCACGGACCAGTGCTGGATATTTCCTTGTCTAGAATATTGTAGTTTCAGGTGTAAACTTGATGACTGAAAGTGCCCAGCCTGGTTCAGTAAGGAGGAAAAAGAAAAGCAGTAAATAGTGCCTTTTAATCCAAGGGCCTTGACATGATAAGATGGACCTTCCTCTTCTGGGGACACTGGGACAAAAATTAAGAATTGTTAGAACATTTTAAGTACTTGGTCAACTGTAGTGGCTCATGCCTATTACCATAGCTACTTGAGAAGCAGAAATCAGGAAGTTCTCCATTCCAGGCCTGCCTAGGCAAAAGGTCAGCAAGATTCCACTTAAACAAACTAAACTGGGTGTGGTAGCACATACCTGTGATCCCAGGTACATATGAGGTCACAGGTGGAGGAATGTGGTCTGAGGCTTGTCTTAGGGAAATAAATATGAGACTGAAAAATAACTACAGCAAGAAACAAAGCTGTAGCTGTAGCTCGAGTGCTACAGTATCTAAATTTGAGGTCTTGAACTCAAACCTTGGTACTACCAAAGCAATCAATCAATCAATCAATCAAGCAAGCAGTCTATCTGTCTGCCCATCCATCCATCCATCCATCCATTTGCTCATGATAAGCCTTTATTATTTATTTTTCCTTTAAATAAATTAGGATGGAATGGTTTGACTTCCTAATTGATAGCTGCTTGACCTTCCCTTGTTCCTTGGCAGCTTTGCAGCCAGCTGAACTTTCTTCATATGTTCGCAGCTGTTTTGGACATTCTATAGATGCCTTGAGGAGGCTACACAGGCCACCAAAGCTGCTTGCCACTGAAGCACTACTTTGGCTCTAGAAGGCATTATCCTAGTTACAGCTGTTTCAATAACCTGTGCTGAAACATTTTTGCCATCATACGCTTTGGGGAAACACTATATGACCCTGCTTGTCTGGAAGCCATTTTTATCCAGGCCAGAGTAGGAGCACTCTACTTGAGTCCAGCAGGAAGCTTATGATTGGTGCAAACACAATCCTTCATTTGCAGAGAGACTGTGTGATTGGTCTGGACCCTTTGGCATATGCCCTGTCTGGCTTTATAAGCAGATTGTCAGGAACGAGCCAGCTAGGAGATACTCTTTTGTGTTGCCCTTTGTGTTACAACATTAGGCCTAATAAAAGGCTTCTCTTACAGGCTTTCTCTTGCTGACTATTGATCTTTATCAGTAGTGTAGCAGACTGAGCTGTTACCATGAAGAAAAGATGATGTAAGCGCAAGCAGAGCAGTGGCAGTGGTGAAGATGGTAGTGATGGCAGCAGACGTGGCAGTAGCTGTTGCCCTGACACAGGCAGCTGTCCTTATGAGAGAGTAACTGGAGAGTTCCAGAAAATAGCAGAGCAGAATGACAGAGAAGAGAGGCCACTCGGGCTGTAAAGAACTAAACATGGGAAAATTATGGGCCCGGGCCACTGGAAGAGTTCTAGAGTGCTGCCAAGCCTTAAGGGCCAAGAAATCTCACATAAGCTAAACCCAAGTAGCTGTAGGACTGAGGATCCCAGCACCCAAGACCTGAATAAGGGCTGTAAAAGTATATGGCACTGCCTGCTGCTGCTTGTGTACTGCTTTCAAGGATTAGAACAGATGCTAAGTGATTAGGCTACTGGTGGTTAAAGCCCAGATCTAATGGGAGCGACTAGTGCCATAGTCTTTGGCTTGTAAAGCTTGAAGAAATAGGCCTCTATGTCCCCAGATCATGGAGTGTTAGGTCTCGATGTGGTCTACTAGTATAGCCCTTAGGCCTTGGGTAGTAAGAGCTCCAAATTGCCAACCCTGGAACTGCTGCTTCTCATGTATCTCTGGTAAAGCCTATCTAGGTAGATCCAAAGGTCTGCAGTCACCTGAGGAATGACGTTTGACCAAGTAATATAAACACCTATCTTTGTATCACAGAAGAAAGTGTTAGGATTAAAGCTAGTTGTGGAACGGAAGAGGCCATTTTAGCTTAGTATAAGCACTTTCCAAGATTTCAAACTCTGAAAGCCTCACCCAGGAAGTCTAGACCAACTTTTGGAGATAGTGTCACTAGGAGACCCTAGTTAAGGAGATGGAGGAATCAAATGTCCTATAGGAATTTGTACACATTTTGTGATTTATTCTCTGGTTAATTCAGACATTAAACACTCAGTGCCTGGTTTCTTTGTGACTAAGCTTTAGTCTAAGTTTCAGGGTAAAAAAGAGGATATAGGCATAATGATGTAGGCTAGGGTAGTAATCAGTCTGGTGGCCAAATCAAAAATTAAAAAAAATATGAAATTTGTATGAAAGGCTAAGACCCAGGTAAGCCTATGTACAAACTACAGTAAGCACATGAAGGAGATGCTAACACTGACTTTGGGGTGGTAGGAAAGCAACAGAAAGGAATAGTATCTGAATGGGTAGGAATTCAGCAGGCACAGGGATGGAAAAATTGGCTCCACAATCAGGGCTGCTTATTTTGTGAGGGGCTTGCCTTTCCTTGATTCCTAGAGCAGTGTCCCTCACAGGAGGGAGCTGCCAGTGTACTGTTGATTAGCTTGATTTCAGCCTAAGGTTGTGTTTCCCCAAAGTAGGTCATTTTCTTCAATGCATCTACGTTATCATAGCTCCTAGGAGCATACTTGAGTGGTAATAGTTGTTACAATAATATTTGGCAATAGGTTGATTTCTTCTCGGGTAATGTGAATTGATTCATCATCTTACATTATTTTTAATTAAAAATAGTTGGGCAAATATTTTCTGGGGTAATATATTGAGGCAATCAGATATTCCTGTTTCAAACTGACATCTTATTGATTGTACATTATGTAGAAATCGTGCATGAACTAGGTAAGCCTATTCTGAGCAATGAATCTTCCTGGGGCTTTTAGGCACTTATAAGCCAGATGCCTGTGCTTGAAGTTTAGAGCTGGTTCATTATCATGGATATAGTTTGAGCAAGTAATTTAAAATTTCTGTGTCACAGTTTCCTTCTCCTTAATATGAAACTAGAAGTATAACTGGTCTTAGCCATTGTAAGACATACTCAATTAATGTATGAAAAGCATTAGGCACGGTACTTAGGCTTTGCTACTCTTCCTTCTGTAGATGCTATTTTCAAAGTTTTACAAGATTTGCCTTTAATTATCTGCCTTGATAATTTTGGGTTTATTTCCAAGATTATGAACTATTTGGATTCAGAGCCATTGGGGACAATTGAAAACATGAACCTAACCTTATTTCTCATAGAAAGCTAAACTGTATACTTTTTGTCTTGTGTGTAAGTTTATCTATTTGGGGGAGGGTAAGAGGAAGCACAGAAATAGTGACAAAAGATGAACTAATTCAGCAGTGATACTCACTGGACACTATATTGAAAATGAGCTATACAACTTGGGGTGAGGAGAGGGCTCAGGAGGGGAAAAACTGGAGAAAAAGAGGGAAGAGGTGACACTGTTCAAAAGGAAATGTACTCATTACCTGACCAATGTATCTGTAACCCTTCTGCACATTATCTTTGCAATAACAATAAATTAAAAAAAAAGAAAGTTGAAGAAGTGAGTAGGGAACTCTGAGACTGATGATGAGAGAAAGGGAAAGAGAGAATAAGAAGAAAGGAGGGTATAAAGTAGGTCTTAAAATATGTTTGAAAGGGCTTTTTTTTCCCCTTAGAATTTTTTCTTTTTGACTCAAAACTTCTTGGTGCATAATCAGTGTCTCAGAGCTGTTCCCCACACTTGGAAAAGCAAACCATTGAAGCAGATTGAAGTGGATTGAAGTGCACAGAGGCAGACATGTAAATGCTACCCTACACTTAGATTGAAGTCAACGCTTCCAAACATTTATAGGATTTCTGATATGAAATGAAAGTGACTTAATACTAGTGCTTTTTCAGAAAGAAGTTTTGTTCCCCTCTATTTTTTATCTCAAAATAATTTTTAGTCAATCACTCTATTAATAATTACTCAATTATCATTCTAACAAGAACTTTTAGTAGGATATAAGGCATCCTAAATGATAATAATTGGAGTGCTATTTCACAAGTGAATACAAATATGGCATTTAAAATATTATTGCATTGTACATTGATAATCAGTAAAAATCCTACTATTTCTTTATTAGTTCCTTTAAATAATCTATCATTTTTAATGAAAAAAGCATTGTCAATTCTAACTACATATGAAAGAAAAAAATCAATGGATTAAAAAGTATAACTAAGTGTCACTAAAGGTGAATTTGTAACAAAAAGCTAATAAAGTGCCTTCAATCACACAAAATTGTGAAATGAATTGGGATGTCACTCTCAGTTGCACTAAAGTTATTAATTTTTAACCAGAAGGTTAGAAATTACTTTTCTACCCCCTCCCCCGCCTTGGGTTGAATTCTGTGCCCTCTACTTCAAAGAAGTAAAATGCAAATATGTAGTTTACTAAAGTCAGATTGAGTGTGGACTTCAATTTATTAAGATAACGTAGTGGGGATGGAAGTTGAGGTTAGAGGTTTCATTACCAAACTGCAGAGATGCCTTAGAGATTGATCATTTTGCGCAAAGTGTAGTTGATATTTAGTCTGTTGAACACTCAGCATTCAAGGCATTATATGACAGTTTTACTATGTGATAGACAGTATTTCATTCAGTGACATCTGGTTGGGAAGTTGCCACAAGAGAAGTAAGTGTATGTGTGGGGGAGAGAAATGAGGAGGTCATGTCCTCTTTGAGAAATTGATCAGTGCTCAGCAGGCACATGAATCCCATTGTCAAATAATTGTGATTAAGAACAAATATAAATATTTTCTTCTATTCCTTTTTTTGGCACTATTTGTTCAAACAACAAGCTTAGAATATAAGTACATGACTCATTAGACTACTTAACTACTTAAGAGGAATTATGGTATAGGGACAGTGTGAAGAAATTGTTAATATACTAAGGACCTCTCTAACTGAAAAAGTTTTGGAAACTCCAAGCAGATGTATTTTCTTCCTGAGCAAGTTTTTTAACCTGGAGACTTTGTTAGGGTCAGGGGACCAGTCTGAGCCCAGCAGTGGATGGAGCAACCACAGTTTAAGTGACTGGTATGGCTTACCTCTGCATTTCGTAGGAAGCTGTCTTACTGGTGCTGTCAGATGTGCCATTTATTAATTCATTTATTATAAATCTATAAATATTAGTTTGTTGTAAAAGAAATAAAAAAATAGCCAGCTAAATGCTTAACCCATGGTACTGAGTATACTCATGAAACATTAGACCTTTTTACATCAGGAACAAGGAAATACAAGGAAGACTACATCTACTCTGCATGTGAGTCGAAAGAGAGGTTTAGGCAAGATTAGCGCACCATGTTGGGTACCACTCTGTGTTAGGCTCTAGGTCTGTCTGTCTGTCTGTCTGTTTCATGCACATGCACTTCTCCTGGCTAGTTTATGCTGGCATGGCTAGTTTATGCTGGCATGTCTTAATTTTTTTGTTAAAGTTGTATTGTGACATTGGCTGTGGTTGGCACAGATTACCTAATGATATAATAATATAGCCTTAAGTTGGCCATGTGATTTAAGGCATAATCAGATGTAAGATCTAGATGGATGGTAGAAGGATATGTGTGAAGGTGTCCAATTGGCATTTACAAACTAGTATATAAGCTGGTGAGACCTGTGGTAGAGCAGGACCATGCTGTGGGATTGTAGCCTCAAATGACAGCTTATGTCCTCCAACCTGTTCTAAACAACTACCCTTTAACACAAATACTGCCAGTTACAAGGTCATGGCAGGTTCTCTAGGACATAGGGGAATCTGTAAGAAATAACCAGGGAGTGAGACTCAGTTCTTCCACTGGTAAAACATATGTATCATTGAAGAAGAGGCTATTTGGAAGTGATCTGAAAACCCTTATATTTAGAATCATGTGCATTAGTTGGGAGTGGAGATTAGCAAACAAACAAACAACCCAAAAGATCCAGGAATAGCACAATAATCAAGAAAATTTCACTCTAACATGAAGAATGGAACATGAAACATTTGTAAGAACAGAACAATTAAGACATGCTAGCACAAATTCATCAGATTTCAAAGATCCTCGCTTCTTGCTTCCTAATTAGGCCAAATGTCAACATGTGATAGACAAGCCTCCCAAGCTATTGTCTATAAACCATGATAGAAACTGCTGATGGAAGCACTTAGGGAAAACAGCAAACTTCCGTGCATTAGAAATCCAAGTTTTCCCTTTAATTCAACTAAAAAATTTACCTAGCAGAGTACTTACTAGTTTACACAGAATATTAAAAAAAATCTCACTCTACTTCCCTATATAAATACTCAACCACTACTCTATACTTTGGAGGGAGGAGTGTCTGTATTACTTTTCCAGGATCATGGGCAAAGGGAGCCAGTGTTCTGGTGAAGTGATTCAGTCTCAAAGCACAATAACAAAACAGGAAAAGTTCTAGCCCCACCTATCTCATCCAAAGGAATCAGAGATTTATATCTGGTTACTTACTTTATATACTTTTAATTTCTTGTGACAACGCTCTTCCTCAGTTAAGATTCTGGAGCATGTAAAAACCAAAAGTCTCTGGGAGCCAGTGTTGCATGGGAGTCTCGGAGAACACAGGATGAACCCTGTCTAAGAGATAAGAAATGTCATGCAGAATTTTTAACCCAGTGTGAGCTGTTGTTTACATTTCTGCTTGGTTGATCCCAGTGGTGATATACCAAGACAAACACTGGTGATATGTACTTTAAACTGATTCTTCTGTCTACAAATGATAAGGTCACTTGGGGAGCTCCAGGGACAACCCACTGGTCACCAGTTTTATTCTTTGAAGGGATAAGAAAAAAAAGAACAATTATGTTAACAACTGTTATGTAAAAATTCACTTTGAAAGGGTTTCATCCAGTTCATATTTAAAGAGAGGCATTATTTTAAAAAGTCTATATTACCTGCATTAGTAAATTTAATTTTTTTTTTTTTTTTTTTTTTTGGCCAGTCCTGGGGCTTGGACTCAGAGCCTGAGCACTGTCCCTGGCTTCTTTTTGCTCAAGGCTAGCACTCTGCCACTTGAGCCACAGCGCCACTTCTGGCCATTTTCTGTATATGTGGTGCTGGGGAATCGAACCCAGGGCCTCATGTATATGAGGCAGGCACTCTTGCCACTAGGCCATATCCCCAGCCCCCAGTAAAATGTTAAAGTTCTTTAAAGTGCAGCTGACTGCTCAGGCATTTGAGAAATGCAAGATCAATATATAGGAAGAGCACAGCCTTTAAAATTATTTTATTATAAAGGGTTTACAGTTCCATAAGAAAGACAATGAATGCATTTCTTTCTGTAAATTTTTTTTCCTCAAATTTTTATTATCAAACTGATGTACAGAGAGGTTACAGTATCATACGTTGTCTGTAAATTTTTTTATTGTCAAGGTGATGTACAGAGAGGTTACTGTTACATAGGTAGGGTAGTGAGTACATTTCTTGTCAAGCTTGTTACCTCCTCCCTCATTTCTCTCCCACTCTAGTGCATTTCTTTTCGAACAATGTTGCCCCTCCCTCATTTTCTCCTGCTTTCCCTCTCCCTTAGCTCCCCTCCTCCCCCAAGTTGTAAAGTTCATTTGAATACAGCTTTGAAATGACTTGTCCTGGATTCAGGTATTATGTTTACCAGATAGTATCAGAGTGGTCTTGGAAAAAAATTATTTGACTTTTCTCAACTGCAGTTTCTTCAACTTAAGGTGGGCATCATGATGCCTACTTCAAGTAGTAGTTGTGGTGTAACTTATGTTACACCACTTAGATGAGGTGTAACTTATGTCAAAAGCTTTGTATGTAGAAAACCTTGTGATGGTGACAGTGTTGGTAAGGATGATGATGATGTCATTGCCAGGCTAGGTAATTGTTAATTGTTGGATAATATAGAAATATATCCCACAGGCACCAAGAGCAAACTCTAGGAGACAGTTGAAGCAGAGATGGAGGTTTTGGAGGAACTGTCTTTTTGCCTTTGGCCTGCATCTGGAGAGCCTCATAAATCACAGAGTATGTTGCCTGCTCTTTTTGACTCACCTCTGGCCTTATTTCTCACTTATTATTTCTTGGCAAGGAGATAGCATTGATAGCTCTTTGAGTTCAGCTGCCTTCCTGGAATTATGAAGACAATAGTATTTCAATGACTTCAAACTCAACATTCAGCCATAAAGAAACATTCAAGACTACTAAAAGTTAGAGTATGATTATTTTTTCCAGTGTGAGAATATTGTATATGTTCTCTGCCATTGCAACTACTAGGTGTAGGATTCTTTTAAACACAGAAAAAGTGAATAGTGATACTAAAAATCTAGAATTTGAATTTATTTTATTCTAATTCGAATTTTTAATTGTAATTCTTCGGTTTTGCACTTATTTATTTTTACATTTATTTATTGTTATTGGGGTGATGTACAGAGTGGTTACAGTTACATAAGTCAGATAAAACGTACATTTTGTAAGGAAATGCAAAGACTTGGAAAAAATTATATTAAGCGAAGTAAGCCAGACCCAAAGAAACAGGTTGCATGATTTCCCTCATTTGTGGTAGGTACAATGTACCCATAAATCTACAAGTAAACACAATGGATGGCAAAAGAGAAAAAAAAAGCAACAACACTGAGGCATGATAAAATATATGGGTCTCTAGGAATTCACACAGCATGAGAACAAAGGAAGATAATCTTAGGAGAGGACCACAAAGGCACAATAGCTATGTTGCATCTGAATTTATAAAATAATATTATTGAAATGAATTTCCAGAAAATGGAAAGAAGAGGTTTTTCTTTTCTTTGTTACTGTTTTTGTTTTCTTTTCCTTTAGTCTTATTTGCTCCTTTGTCTTGGTAAAGAAGAGGGAACAGAAATGGTGGGACAAAGAGTGAACAAACGCAACAATGGTACTCACTAGACACAGTGTTGAAAGTGAACTATATAACTTGTGAGTGGAGACAGGAGGGAAAATCTGGGAAAGAACATGAGATGGGGACGACATTGTTCATAAAGTGTGTTTTTAAAATAAAAATATGTTTGACATTGAGTCAGAGATGCCTTGGGAGTTAGGTCACCATTAGTATCTCATCACCTACTATACCTAGGAGATCTGGGGGTCCTGGAAAAGCCATAATACTAATGTATGGGATATCAAAGGGATTTAAAGTGTTGACTGAGCAGAAATGCGATCACTTCATTATAGGATCTCATTTTCTATGATTATTCAAAGGTTTGTAGTAATTAAAGATGTGAAAAATGTTCAATTTCAGGATTGTCTTCCCTTTCTTCTATTGTTAGGGGTCATTTTTTCATTTGTTGAACTTCGGGGTACAGGTAGAGGAAAGCTCTTTAGCCCCTTATTCAAGTAGATCTAGGCTGTTAGAAGACAGATTTATAGACTGTAGTATTCCTTAAGGAAGATAGACTTTGTGTCTTCCATGAACAGGCCCCCTAGTGGTTGATTGGGAACATGTGTGGAATCAGTTCAAAGGACTGTGAGCCAAAGTAGCATGTCCTTTCTGGGACAGAACATTAAATTGCCAGTATAGATATTTTTTTTTTAAATTTAATTTTATTGTCAAGGTGATGTACAGAGGGGCTACAGTTACATACGTAAGGTAGTGAGTACATTTCTTGTTAAACTTGTTTTTTCTTTTCCTTCTATGTGGTAACCAGTAACTTTAAGAAGGCCATTTTATTATCCTGGATCTGAATGACTAGAAAGAGCCTATCCCCAATGGACCTACATCATAGAAATATAATCTGTGTTATTTCAAAGTATTGAGACTTGGAGACTACTTATTAATGCATCATACCCAGCGCTTATTGATTGAAAACCTAGAGATGCTTCCTGGATCTTTCATGGCACTTTTAAATCATCTGACATTTTATTTCATTTCTACCTTTTATTTTAAATTCATATTTAGACCTTTAGAATTTTAGAGTTGAAAGAGAGCATAGATTTTATGTAGTTACTGCCCTGGCAGAAAATTAGACCTACCCAGTGCAATTATTTTCTTTCTTCCTGCATTTGAACAAACACAGTTAAACACAACTCCTTACTTCTCATGGACTTCCACACAGAACATCTTATTTTAAAATTATTTGTTCCTAACGAGATTACTCCATATAATCTCTTACATGTTATGTTTCTCTTTTCTTCTTTGTTTCTTCCTTCCTCCCCCCTTTCTTTCCTTCCTTTCCTTTCTGTCTTTCTTTTGAACACACCTGCAAAATAGAAGCACTGAGAAGGACGTGGAGGGAATATATAAGTCAACTCAGACCAGGTATTGTCATTGAAATATTTCTTTTCTCTGCTAGTTTAGAAACTATCCTATCAGGCTTCTAAGCCAGTGTCTGTCTAACAAGCTTAACATTAGAGAGGAATGCTTACATAGTTAATTTCATGTAGTATAATATAGCATGTAATGTAGTTTAGTGGAGTGTAGTGGAGGATGCAGCAGGAGACTACTGCTAAATAATCAGAGCTCCTTAATATTGCTGTGTAAAAAATGGGATAATCATCCTTATATTACCTAACACACATGGTTATGGGAGGTGTAGGTGAGGTAGTATTTATAGAAATCCCTGATACATGCTATAGAATTTGATTCATTATTCTGAAAATTTGCATTTGCTTTGTTTGTCTTAATATCATTAGACATAGCACAGTATCTGACATACCATAGTAGTGCTTAATAAGTTAAAACAAAGCATAAATTACTGATCATATGCTTGCTTGTGGAAGTCTAAGGTTTACCATGAGATGCAGACCCTTTTCTAAAACCTTTCTAAACTTTGGCACCCAGAGAGTTCATTTGAACATATGTAATTTGGATACCAGCTGGGATTTTCCTGTCCCTAGACACATTCCTTCATCCCCACAGACTCTCCCATGACTACTATTTACTTTTCTGTGGTCTTCTGTAGTGTGTATTGACCCCTGACTGTGCTGTTATTGTTCTGGCCCAAACCCATGTAAGTAAGTGTTCAGCTTAGCTTCTCTAGTTTACAGAAAGCCTACTTTCACTAAACTTTTTTGTGTTTAATAACTTAATTGAATATTCAGAGTGCCACAGGGAAAGGCCTCATTGAACTCTGTACAGTGTTCTCATACCCTGCTGGTTTGCTTCCTTATTTTTAATTCTTTCCTGTTTCCTTTTTTTTTTAAGTTTTTATTATAAAACTGATGTACAGAGAGGTTACAGTTTCATACGTTAGGCATTGGATACATTTCTTGTACTGTTTGTTACCTTGCCCTTCATACCCCCCTCACCCCTCCCCCTCTCCCCCCTTGAGGTGTTCAGTTCACTTACACCATACAGTTTTGCATGTATTGATTTGTTGTTGTTTCTCTTATTTTACCCTTTGTCTCTCAATTTTGGTATTCCCTTTCAATTTCCTAATAACTCTACTTCTCTCTTTGCTCTTGAAGAACCAATTTCTTTGTCCAAACCCAGTTCTCTCAAATTCTTACTTTTCTCTCTCTAGACACCCAGAGTAAATATTGCTCCCAAATAAATTCAGTGCCTATTCTTAGATACTTTCATATCTAAATTAACACAATGTTTATTAAAATATACATTAATAAATTTTCCCCTCATGTTACTAGACATACCCATATGAAAATGATCTTTGAACTTTCTTTGACAATTTTTATTTCATCAACATTGTAGTACTACTAAGAGTCATTTTAATCTTTGGTGAATAGCGAGGAAACAGAACTGACTAACTTGATATTTTGTCTTGTATATAAGACAGTCATCAGAAAATACAGAGATAATACATGGTGTTTTAATGGCTTTTAAACCTTCATTTGCTACAGGTTTGAGATCTGGAAGGCTTTGGCCCTAAAACCCTGCTAGGCCTACTTACAAGTTACATAACTTGAGGAAGCCATGTGCTCTAACTGATGCATAGATAGGTTGTCATAATTAAATGTAATTAAATAAGATTGAATTGTGAATAATACCTGGTGGCTCTTAGTATTTTATCCAGGTAGGCTATACAGTTTGCTAAAACTAAAAACAAAACATAACAAAAAACAAAAACCCAAAACAAAAAACTGAACATCAAGAAAAACTAGATGATCTTACACAATTATTTTCTACTGACCAGCAACTGAAAGTATACAGATATCTAACAATAAAGCTCTTTATTAGTTATAAATAAAATCCTTCACCCAGAATATACAAATGGACAGCTAAGTACAGCATATAAAGTTTCAAAAATAGACTTTTTATCCATGGGAGTAGAGCAGCCAGTCCTTACAATAGTATGTGTGGACTAATGATGGGAGAAGTACCCACCCTCTGGGTCTCTCTCTTGGATGGATGACTCCTCAGTGACTCTGCTGTATTTTCCTTACATTGCACAGAAGTCTAAATGGTGTCTACCCAGCCTTTCTTCCTTCTCTTCTCACAGGATCAGACTTGCTTTATGGGTTGATGACTATTACAGTCTGCCCTTCTCTCTCCCTATTTTCTTTCATATATGTATTTTCCTGACTAAAACCTTTACGTATTATCACCTTACTTTGGCATATGGCCTGGAGGAAGTAGAAGTGAATCTCAGGTGTCTTTTGGTAGCTTCATGGATCAGTTCCCTGGCTCTAGGATAGAGTGCATAAGAATGAATTCAGTGTCAGCATATTATGCCACCTGGAGAGAGCCCAGCAAACCTTTGGGTCAGTAGTAGCCTCTTCCAGGACAGATGTCTACTTTGACGAAAGCAACTTCCTCTGGGCTTGGCTTTCTTTTTAAAGCATTTTTATTATTTGGAAGTATTGTTTACAATGTTATTACAGATCATTGCTTTGAATATTATTTAAAAAATACATGGGCTTTTTTTGGTTAAATTTTTATTGTCAAACTGAGGTACAGAGAGGTTACACTTTCATACATTAGGCATTGGATACATTTCTTGTACTGTTTGTTACCTCCTCCCTCAATCCCCCCTCCACCCTCCTCCTTTCCCTTTCCCCCCAATGAGTTGTTCAGTTCATTTATACCAAACAGTTTTGCAAGTATTGCTTTTGTAGTCGTTTGTCTTTTTTTTACCCTGTGTCTCTCGATTTTGGTATTCCCTTTCTATTTCCTAGTTCAAATACCAGTATATATAGTTTCCAATGTACTCAGATAAGATATACAGATAGTGCAGGTACTACATGGGATTTTTTTTTTCTCTACAGGACAAAGGTACCATGTTTGACTTTCAATAGAGAAAGTAGAGGAGCATATAGGGAAAGGAGTTAAGTGCCAGGTTAGTAAAGAGAACTCTGAAGAGATTACAGAGGCAGGTAACCTGCTAACATATCTCATGGAAAAGCAAACATTGTAAAATGTAGTAGGAAGTGTCAGAGCCGAACATAGGGAGGAATTTGACCCTGAAGAAAGGAAAATGTCATGGAATAATCACTAAAAGCAGTTTTTTTTTTGAGAGAGAGAGAGAGCTTCAACTATTAGTAGTTCCTAAATTTAATGTGCACAAGAATCTTTTGGGAGTAGATGTATTTATTTCTGCAAAGTCCAGCAGAGACTTGTTAGGGCAGCTTGACTTACTGCTTCATTTGCACGAAGGATCTTTTGTTAATAAGCTTCAGAGTTATTCTGTGGATCATAATTTGAAACAAAAGATCTCAGACAATATGTCTGGTCTGTGAGAGTTTTATGTTCAGAGTTAGAGTTAGAGAGACAATGGTCTGAATGAGGCTTGCTTAGGGGTGGTGTCTTCTAGAAATGAATTATTCACATTTTTATTAAGGTCTCCTGATATTTGGGGGGAGATTTCAAGCGATTTGTCAAAATTTCAAGGCAATTCATTTATTTAATAATATTTTTTACCTTAATGACACTCTTTCTTTCCACTAGTTTAACATTAATCCAACAAGCATCTCTTAGTCTCTGATGCTAGGGAAGTATAAGCACAGGTACTTCATGGCACTTCCTAGGTAATGGTAATGATGCAACGAAGTAAGCTGTGAGAATCCATCAGGACAATATACTGCAGATGGTATGAAACAGGTCAGATTGTAGATATTTTAGGCTTTCTGTGCCACAGGGTTTCTGCTTCCAATATTCAGCTCTACCATTGTAGCACAGATGATAAATTAGTGGGTGTGTCCAATGAAATTATTTACAAAAACAAGAATTGCTACATAGACAGTAAGTAGTTTTCTGACTTTTGCTAATAAGGCTTGGTGATTTCTAAAATTATTGTTAACACAATGGATTGTAAAGTCTTTAATATTTGGCAAAGTAATTATTTTTTAAAATCAAGAATGAAATCTATGTACACATTTGTGAGTTTTAAAGGAATTTGTTTATAATAAAAGATGTGTACAAATGGGACAAACTTGTGTAATTTCAATGAACATTAAAGAAAAACTTCCCCCTGGTAGAGAGTCCAGCAGATTGTTCTAGCATATTGAGGGAGAAATCCACGCTAAAGATAAGAGTGGTGTTCACAGAAGCTTGAGAGATATAAGGAAGAAAAGTCTGCCTTAATGTTCAACGTCCTGGACCCTTAGCCTCTTTTTAGAGGTTTTGGTCTGGGTTCCCAAACCAGTGTAGCTAGTCTCTCAAAGCCCAGTTGATGGAAAGAGCATAGCTAAATGTTTGTTATGTTGCTGAATGTTTACAGACATTGAATTGCTTGAATCTTATTTTAGTCTTCTGTTCCAAGAAAAATGTTTTTCTCTCCTAACTGATATGCTTCCTTTTATCAGATGGCAAAGATAAACATTTGGTTTAGCATTTTGGCTTGGTTTTCTGTAAGGTTAGTGCTAGACACAGGGCTCAATCATATTTCATCTACTTGCTACATAGTGCTTTTATTCCTCCATTCTTATTTATCCAGAATGTCCATAATTATCTTTCATTGTTGTTGTTGAAACAGAATCTCAGTATACTGCCCAGCCTAGCCTGGGGTTCCACATATAATCCAGGCTGGCCTGAAACTCACAATCCTCTTGACTCAATCTTGCCCAGTATTGAGATTATAGACAGAAGCTCTGGTTACTCAGTGATGATCTTAAGTGTTAGTACCTAGAGGTCTTTCATTGTAATTTTCTTCAAATGCATTTTTTGGCCTAGCTGAAATATAAACAAATATTGTAGATAAAATCAATTAGATCATGTTTGCTAGAAGAGTGCCATTTCCATGTAAAGATCCTTCAAAACTAACATGTGCTAAAATAAATAAACTATTAGTAAATACTTTATTTATAGTGGGTGTCTTATATATAAGCATATTGTGGGTGAGGTTATAACCTTTAGTTCTAGAGTCCCACAATCCTGTGCTCCAGTTTGAGCTCCATCTAGGATTAGCCATGTGATCTTGGATATGTTTATACAACTACTGTGAATCTCAGTTTTATAATCTGTAAAATGGGTACCCATTTCAGAGTTGTTGTGAGAAACAAATAAAATAATATATATGACATGTACACAGCACAATATCTAGCCTATTATAAGCAGTTCACAAATTATATGTATCTATATATCTTCTAACTGGCTAATATGGCATGATTACTTATATCCTTATATTGCTTATCTTACTTATATTCTATTTTGCCATACATGTAAGACATGTAACTGTTTTCTAAGCTTATTTGCATATCAGTGAGCTTTACTTAGCTTATTTGTTATTTATATAAACATTATTTTTCTTAGTAATGAGGCTCTGTAGTGGTTTTGTTTGTTTTGTTTTTGAGACAAGGTTTCACTGTGGAGCCCAATCCTCCTGAGGGCTAAGTTTACAGGTATGTGTCTCTACACTCAGCAATTCAGTATTGTTGAGTGATACCAAACCAATCCAATGTGCATGACAACATCTGACATCTATTAAATAATAGAATCACTAATGATAATGATGATGATAGTAATAATAATAATGATAATAATAGGACCACTATTGAATACTTTGTGCAAGAGGTTTTCAATATTTACCACTATTAAAATTGTTTGGTAATTTACACTAAAGATCCAGTTTCTAATTCTGTGTAATTCTATTAACTCAAGTCCTATCAAGGCTGATAGTGTTATTGATCTGGGAAGGGCTTACTTTATTGTACTTTTTGGAGACTAATTACCTTGAGGAAAGGGAAAAATGGCCAAGAAATAATTTTGGTTTTACATAGATCTAATTCTCCTATTTTTCTGCAATTAATCCTTTTACTTGTCCTTTTAAACTTTAAACTTTAGATTTAATATTGTTTCTTTTAGTTTTCTTTTTCTTTAAGAGGTACTGAGAAGGTAAGAAAGCAGAAAAAGTGTTATGTTGACAGATTAGAACCACTGCAGTTGGAAAAAGAAGGCAACAACAAGAGCAAAAAGCCCCAGGATTTTCAACAGGAAGGAAGATGGGAAGTTAGATGAAGGTCTCAGAGACCGTGTCTTTAGGGGCTTTAGTATCCTTTGTTTCTGTGTGAAGATGGCATTCCTGGCACCTTCCCATTTCCCAGGCCCAACCAGGCGGTACTGATAGGAGTTGCAAGGTCCAAAACAGAGTTTCACAGCCAACTTGGGATCTTTGAACAAGAAAGAGGTGATGTCTGGCTTTGCTCCTATCTCTAAGGCAAGCTCGTCCAGGTAGTCAACGTAATTGGTCTGCAATATTTGGCTCTGGCTTTTTCCAAACCTTAATGAAGAAAGTGAAAAAGACATATCACAAAATGTTCTCACTTATATAAGGATGCGAGGCCCTCAATCACAGCTGAAAAAAAAAATGAAAGCAAGTATGGACGAATGAATGAGTTTTGAATAAATCACTGTACGCTTATCCCAGCAGGAGGCCCATAACTCAGATTGAGAATAGGCTACAAACTAGACATGGAAAGTCTTGGAAATTAAACTCTATTAATCTAATTATATTGTGAAGTTTAATTATTATTAAATAGGCATGAAACTGATGTAAAAGCATATAGTACTTGAGGATTGCTGCAGGAATTTGTAACATATATCACAACTTAGCTCGGTGTTTCTGCCAAGGAGATGCTTAGTATCTACATGTTAAATTACTACAATATCTTGCAGGTGGGCTGGTATGTAATAGATACTCAATATATGCTAGATGAGTTAGAATTTGAACACTGGAATTACCTTTTATGCAAGATGCAAAGGCCCCAAAGTCAACTTTCCAAGAGTGCTTTATCATTGTTATGCCTTGTTCCATCTCAACAAAATTACAAATCCCTGTCACACCGGAACCCCTTCCTCATTGGTTTTCATATGGACCCCAAGCTAATTTGCCAGGAATATTTAGGTTACTGTCACCACTACTGCCTATTTTATTCCCTGGTTAACAAGAGTATGGGTGGCCTGAGAAAATGGGAAATTGCACATCAGCATCATTTAAGTCTGGAATTAAGTTATTCCAAGGAAAAAATCTGATTAGGTACAATTTCTGTCTTTAAGAAATTGGTTATTAAACTGTCATCATCTAGGCAAGCACTCTACCACTAGGCCACATTCCCAGCCATTTTACTGTCACCATCTAGAAACACCACAGAAATGCAATTTACAGTCTCATCCATGAAACTTCTGATTCAGTTGGAATGGGTATAGCCTAGACTGCATTTGTAATCAATAGATTTGTGGCTTTTCATAGATAATTAGATCACTGTACTTTGAGAAACACTTCTCTATATAAATAGTTCCCCCCCCCCCGCCCCCGGCAAACATGCTTACAGGTCAATTCTTTTTTCATTTCTGTTGATAATGTTCTCCATCATAGTGTCCTTTGAGGGCAGGCTACACAAGTCTAGAAAACAAAAAAAAAGTGTTTTGAGCAGTATGTCATTATATTACCTAGTAGCTTATTTTGAAAATTAAAAATTTGGCTATTTAGGGCTGGGGATATGGCCTTGTGGCAAGAGTGCCTGCCTCATATACATGAGGCCCTGGGTTCGATTCCCCAGCACCACATATACAGAAAATGGCCGGAAGTGGCGCTGTGGCTCAAGTGGCAGAGTGCTAGCCTTGAGCAAAAAGAAGCCAGGGACAGTGCTCAGGCCCTGAGTCCAAGCCCCAGGACTGGCCCCCCCAAAAAAATTGGCTATTTAATCACACCATCTCAGATAAGACTGTTTGATTATTGAACTACAGGGTAAGTCTTCCATATGCTATATTGATGTTGCCTGAAAACTTAGTCTATAGCATGGAGTACAGCATTAGGTAGATCGGACTAAGAGAAGAGGCTATATTCTCCAGCATCTCTCCAATGGCTGGGAGTTGTGCTAAGTGATTTGGAAGGGAATCTATTTTGAAGGGAATAGGACGCTATGAGCCAATTCCTTGTACCAGGTGGTAAGATCAGACTTGAAAGGTCTGAAAAGATCTGTTTGGCTACTGAATATAGGGAAATGAGCTCAAGGGCGAGGGACCTGTAGTTAGGAAAACCAACTAAGAGGCCAGTGAAAGAAGTAAACCTGGTGAGAGTTGAAAGTATCTCCAATTAATGATAGGCACTGGGCACAAAGAATGTGGATCAATGCAAGAATCTTGAGTTGTGTGCTTGAGTTCATCTTTGTACACATGTGTCCTCTGAGCATTGGGCATGTTGGAGAATGGTCAAGTTCCCTTTATATGGCCAGCCAGCCAGCACCTCAAGTTTAAGGAATCCTAACGGAATTGTCTATGATTTCTATCCTCAGGACTTCCATCTGTCTCATTGAGGACCAATGCTGAAGCTCAATAGGTGGTCATTGATCTCTCTCTTTCCACACTGAACCAAGCATTATGTCCTGCTGATCCTATCCCTAATTATTTCCCATATGCATTGTTTTCACTTTGTGAGGAAGGGGCTCTAAGGAGTCTCTCTTCTTTTCTCTCTTTTAAATCCATTTCACACTACTGTGAGAGTAATCTGCCTGAAATATAAATGTGATAATGCCTGCTTCTTTCCTATACTCCTTCATTGGTGCCTCTGGCTAAAGTGCTTTCTAAAATGCAGATTGTAGGTCATTAGGGCAGCATTAATTAATGTCTCCAAGAGGCCAGATTTGGGAAGAACTGATTTACATCTTAGAGACTGGGATCCTTAACATACTGCATCCCCCACTTTCAGCCTTTCTGCCTCAATCCTTTCTGCCACACACATCATGCTCCAGCAATGCCAAGTAGCTTATGCAGTTCTCAGGGTGCATCTTGCTTCTATGCTTTAATTTAGCTCAGGTGATTCCTTTTCTTCACCTGAAAAACTCAACCACCCAGGAACTTTTTTTTGACCATGTATTCTTTTTTCATCCTACTCAGCTAAATACCTTTTAACTTCTTATCACAGGATCCATGCATTTCTTTAGGCCAGTATTTGCCAAACAAAGTTAAAATATTTCATAATTTCTCTCTGATCATCAGTTCTCAGCACAGGCTAGGGAGTCCATATGATTTTAGGTTACAGAACAGAATGCTCAGAAGTAGAGAAATGATAGTCTTCCTAGAAGGCTGAAGTGCTACACAGATATTCAGAGAGAAGCCTCTGCATACTTTTATAACTTGATAGGGATTTGTGAGGTTGAGCTGCGCACTCACCTTTGAAAACTCTTGTCACCCAACGTGCCTGAAGTTCAACAGTTGGGAAAATGGAACCGAGGGGCTGGATGAGACCAATGCAAGCTAGGGTTGACTTCTCTAGCTGAGGAGGAAACATGAATTTATATAGCAATACCATGTTATTCTCCACTTTAACGAGTGAATCTTCAAGGAAAGGGAAAGAGAAAGTATATCCTGTGGCAAAGACAATGACATCAATGTCTTCCTCCACCGTGCCATCCTCAAAAATGGCCGCAGTTTCTGTGAGCTCCTTTATTCTTGGTTTCACCTTGATGTCTCCATAGAGTATACGGCTTGGAAGATCATCATTCAGTATAGGTTCTTTCATAAGGTATCTGTGATTCACAGGGAAAAATAAAAACACTCAGAAAGATCTTTCACTGGGGAACCTTGAATCCTCTGGTTATTTCAAGGGGACTATTTGAAAATTAAGGGTTTTCTTAGACATCCATAAAACTCTTATCTTGATTAGTTGGCCTGACCTTACTCTTATTATTTAACTTTATTCTTGTGTCACACATCTCTCCTCTCAATAAATAGAGGATTACATGTAGGTGATGTGAGTGAAAGATATTTGGAAGAAGAAAGTGACCCCAAGGGTTTAGATAAATGCTAGTGTCTATGGTAAACTTCTGAGTGTGCTGGCAAATTGTATTCCCTTGATGCTTCTACCATTATTTTGTTACTAGCTTTAATTATTTCCTGTTTTATTTAATCTCTATCTGATTAGAAATAAAGAAGGGGAAATGCACCATATTCACCATGAGATTACTATGGGATCAGTATGAAAATTAATTTATAATATTAGGCTTAGTGACATTTGCTTATCCAATATTTGTGAAATCTCAACAATTTGTGGTAGCATGGATGGTAGAACAAAGTCAGCTTGTAGCTCTGGGGTTCTTTTTGTCTTGTTCTCATGTTTGTTATTGTTCTTTTTAGAAATCAGAGAATATATTCTTCCTATACCACATCTCAGTTTACAGCAGTCTCATGATTTTTGGTAAAAATCCTAAAATCTTTTGTTTTTTAAGGGGAAGAAGTTGTTATCGACTAAAGAAGATAAACATCCATAATGTTTGCTTGTGATTCTTATTTCAATGGTGTGAAACTTGAAGATTAACAAATATTTGCCTTTTGGCAGTGAGAGAAATATGTTCTCAAAAGCTGCCCATGGGAAGGGTCCTGTGGTTTATGGAGTTAGGAAAGCAAATTTGTCAAAGAGTTACACATTTCCCATCCCCTCTGGAAAAAAGCCATGGTCTCCTGAAGTAGCTATCTCTAATGTTGGAGAACTCTGAGACTTAGAAAGTCCTTCCCACAAAACTCAATTCTTCTTTCTGGAGCAGCTTATAACACTTCCACTTGACATCAACATTTTGGAGACAGGGTCTCATTATTTGGCTCAGGTTGGCCTAATTCTCATGATTCACCTGTTTCAGAGCTGGGATTACAGTCATGAATCACCATACTCAGCTCTACATTACCTTCTTTTTTTCTTTCTTTTCTTTTTCTTTTTTTTTTTTTTAAAAGGATCCTTAGAAAAAGTTTGGAATTCAAATTCCATGACCTATGTGGTACACGTATTTGTAGAATTTGCATTACCAGGTTAACAATTCGGACTTTTTAAAGAGAGGCACCATCATTTTACCAATCTGTACACCACGAAAAAAGCAAAATAACTCTACTTGTTTTGAGGCTCAAGTCCATAATTTTCATGGTTGAACCACTGATTCAACTGTTGTTCCATCATCCATTTGACAACTATCCGTGGCAGGACATTTCGGAGCATGGAGCTAAACCTAGTGTGGAACACCATGTCCCAGGGGTAGCCGTCATCAGAGATTCTACTCATCACCCAGGAACCATGTCTGGTGCTGATAAACACCTGGAAAACAGTTTCAGTTAGTGCATTGTCCCCGTGGGGAGGAATCTACTGTATGTATAATTGGCTCTAGAATTAGCTAACGTTCTATTTTGTATGTATGTATGTATGTATGTATGTATGTATGTATGTATGTATGTGTATGTGTGTATGTACCTATCTATCTAGCCAGTCCCAGGGCTTGAACGCAGGGCCTGGGCACTGTCCCTGAGCTTCTTGTGCTCAAGGCTAACACTCAACCACTTGAGCCACAGCGCCACTTCAGGCTTTTTCTGTTTATTTGGTACTAGGAATTGAACCCAGCCCTTCGTGCATGCTAGGCAAGTACTCTACCACTGAGCCACATTTCCAGTCCTGGAAGTTCTATTTTAAACACAATTGATCTCAAAGCGAAGTCCTTTTAGTTGTCATTGCCCTTGGTAACTTTACTTTCATAGACTGCATCAATGACTTCTGTATTGCTGGAGGAACACTGCTATAAAAGCCCACAGAACTTCATGGAGACAGGAGACAAAGTTTGGGCTAATATGCCTGGGATGCTCAAATTGCTACTCCTTCCCCACCCCCCACCCCGCCTAGACAGCACAAATTAAACAGAATATTTCACCTGAGCAGCCTTCTTACTCAGCTCAGCAGCAATATCTGAAGCTGAGTTTCCTATTCCTATCACCAGGATACGTTTTCCCTCAAACCCAACTGGGTGCTTGTATTGGCGGCTGTGGAAATACTGGCCTTTGAACTTCTCAATACCTGCAGAGAGAAGAGAGGACACTGTGAATGTCCAAATAAGCAATGATGTCAAGTACATTTCAATAAAATTGCATTGCCAGCATTTCCTTTTTTGGGGGATAAGTAAAAAATAGATATCGTGCATGTGGTACATACTGGAGAAAGCCTGAAGTACATATATTTATTAGAGAAAAGTACATATTTTGATGAATATTGGAGATTCAGATGCTGAATTCTAATTAGTCATTTCCCTACTTTAGATTGCCTAATGTCTCTTTTAATTTTGCCTAACAGCTATTTTTAAAAATGTCATGAAATTTTTTTTATTGTAATTGTATACTAATTGGAAGAACACCATTATGAATTTGCCAATGCAAATAAAAAATAAAATATATGAAAACCCAGGTACACACAAGGTGTAGAATGAGTGGGTAACACATTGGTAATTAGTTGAATATAAACAGCTCTGTGTTCTTTCCTAATTATTACTTTCATGCTTCCCAGGAAAGCATGATTTTCTTAAAGCATTTGTCTTTTGTGGTGGAGAGACCTGAAAGAATCAGTAAAGAATTGTTGCTTAAAATGGAATAACCTGGCTAGAAACAGCAGCAGCATCTTGGAGCTTGTGAGAAACACAAATCCTTCAAGAGCTATTGAAGCAGAAATTCTGGGTTGGGACCAGAAATTTGTGTTTCTTTTAAACCCTCCAGATAGTTCTGTGTGTGAAGCATTGATTTAGATCCAGTCCTTGACTGTATATTAAAATTACTTCAGCAAGCTTTTATTGCCTTAGCGCTACCGTGCAGCATTTGAGTCTTTGCGAATGAAGTTGTAGCTAATGGGGCTTTGGATGCACCAACGGTGGTTCTACTGTGAGGCCTGATGGGAACAATTCTGTTCGATGTTTTCCTGAGGGCCCTGGGAAGGAAATGTGCTCTTAGAGCGGGGACTGGGGAACATCAGGACAGCATGGCTGTAGGGATCCCCTTCTGTTGTCCTTTTCCATCTCTATGGTGGAACACCAAGTGCTGCCAGGAATTTACTCCAGTAATTCTGAACTGTGGGCATGGCTCTGTGGAAAAGATTCCAAGGATGTTACAAATTTACATGTGTTTGGAAGGGTAGAAATAGGCTAAGGTAGGTACATGATAATAGTTTCTCTAACAGAGAACCAATATATGCAAAAATTCTCTGAAATTTGAGGAAAGAGAGGAATGCTAGATAATTAGCTGAGTTCGCTGTACACGCGGACTCAATGAGGCCAATGGAAACGGAGATGGTGTTTGAATTATTTTTTTCTATCCAGCTCTGTTCAAATTTAACTATTGTTCCCAGTTATGACCGTAAATCCTATCCTATCTGTCAATTCAGGCTCCATAAATCTTTAAATACTTTTTTTGGAAACCTATTCCTGTAAGCTGAGCATCCCCACAGGCCTCACCTGGAAATGAATCCAGTGGGATGTTGGGTATGATGTGATGACCGCTGCAAACCATAATTGCATCAAAGACATCACTTTTCTCCTTGCCATTGCTCTGGGTAACAACTTCCCATTGGCCAGAGGATGAGAAGTCTGGGCGTTTTTTCACACCAAGGACAGTTGTCTTGAACAAACACAGAGAAGGCACTGTTAAATACTCTGGCATAGCACGAGTCTTGTCCAGGGCCTTGGAAATAGCAATGAATAAAGTTGCATGTATAACTTCATTTTGTTTTCTTTTGAGTTCATTGCAGGCCACCGAGTGCAAACTCTACCAAGTATGTCCTTCTCATTCTTTGGTGGGCATAACTAAGTATATGCTACTTTGTGCATAATAGCTGATTCAGAAGCAGAGATCAGTGTGCTAAGGGTGCCACATGAATAAAGACTTGAGTGAGAGAAGAAAAGGAAGACAAGTCTAGACAATATCACCAAAATATTTGTTCCATGGATTACCCAGTAAATGTTTTTTCAAGAAGCGTTTATATGTCTACTTCTGTATGAACTCTCAGAAAAAGAATTTCATGTGGAACTATTCACAGCATGAGTGGCATATTATTAGATCTCTTGAATAGACGTGGTTAAGAATCATTATTTTCCAAACAGTACACCACATTCGCAATACAGTTCACGATCTCATCTGACTGAAAGAATTCATCAGTTCATTGATTCGTTAAATATAGTTCACTCTCTAGAGTCCTCTTCGTTTTTAAAGGGGTTTACATACATTTCCTGTCTGTTATGATCAAGAAGCAGTGTCAAATAGAAGCAAAGCTTGTCACACTTGGAGAGATATGTCAAATTTCTTTTTTTGTTTGCAAGCATTTGACTTTCCTATATATGTATCCTGGTTTGGATAAGTGTTCACGAAAGGCCTGTGTATTGAGAGCTTGGTGTCCTGCCCATGGCATTATTGAGAGGTAGAGGAACCTTTGACAGATGGAGCTTAGTTAGAGAAAGTTAGTTCATTGGGGGAATACCCTTTAAGAGAATATCTCCTCTCTCTCTGCTTCCCAGCTGCCAGGAGGTGAGCAGTTTTGCTCTACCACGTGGTACCCACCATGATGCTCTGCCTAGCCACAGGCACAAAGACAATGGACTGAAAGACAAGTGATCATGGACCGAAAGCTCTGAGCCTGTGAGTCCAAATAAATCTTTTATTCTTTTTCTTTTACTTGAGTATCTCACCTATTTTCCACAGCAACTGAAAGCTGATTGAGCACAGTATGTTTTTCAGATTTGTCATATACTTTTTTTTGATACACTGAGCTAGTGATTTGTAAAGCTGTCTCAATTTGAAAATAACATGTGGAATATTTAGTAGAAAGTACTTTGAAGTATGTGGGAAGTTCTCAGTGGAGAGTAGGGAATTTAGATTTATGGATCAGCAAGTGTTTTACATAGTTGCTATTTACAATGTGGTTTGAGGACCAGTACCTTTGATATTACCCAGGAGCTTGCACAATCCCAGAGCTTACCCAATGTCTGTTTCATGAGAATCTGTGCTTTAACAAGCTGTCCAAGGAAGTCATGCCACACTAATTCTCAGGAAGCATGAAGGTATAGCACATTATCACATGCAAGCAACAAATCTTTCTCAGTTTGCCTAGTTTTTTAATTGGACCTTAACATTTATCACTTGTACCCCACAGAGACTGGTAAATGGATGAGTATTTCAACTTTCTTTTTCCTCCAGAAAACAATAGTGGCATTAACATGAGAGAAATACATCTCTTCCAATCTTAGTATGATTTTAAAAGAACAGATGCTATAATTACATCTCATAAGAGGAATGTATGTTTGTTAAGTAGATTGATAACTAAGTGGAAAAGTCCTGTCAAAGCTCCTGGTATAAAGAATCTGTCCTTTATAGGATGGATCTCCTAGGAATTGGAGGGAAACTGCACTAAGCAAAACCAGACATTTTTAATAGTACTTAAAGATATAGATTGCTATAAAAATCAACTATAAATTAGTACAATGTAAGAAGAGCATATAAAATTAGAATTATTATGAAAAAAGTATGGTAAAAATGTAAGCCTTTCTAACAGAAATGTCCCAGAAAAAGACTTAAAATTTATTTTCTATACAGTTACTATGTTTCAGAGTGTAGGCTATTGACAAAAACACAGCATATTTAGTGAGAATATTGGTTTTTTTGTTGTTGTTTATTTGTTTTTGAACACTCAGGAAGAGGTAATCTCAAGCGTATTCCAAAATAGTCTGATCAACTCTAGAGATTTCACCAGAAAAATAATTTGCAAAATTTACTTCAACATGCTTTTGAGATGAATAGTCTTTTAACACAATGAAGAAATCTCATTTCTATAGAGAGGTTAAAAATAAAATATGAGTTTAATTTCTTTGTATACATTCTCTCAAGAATATGAGGCTAAGAAAATTCGATAGTAAGAGGAGATACTAATTAAAATGCAATTGTACCGTCAGTTCATCATGGATCTATCATTCAAACTTTTAATGTTGACAGATTACCTTTCTTATTTGTTAATACACACAATCCATGACATCAGAGGCAATGGCATGATTTTGGGGGTTTAATATTATGCTCTTACCTTCCAACAGAGAATTGGAGCAAGCAAGTTTACTCACGATTCCTTTCATCATCACTGTAACTTTTCTATTTCACTGTAATCTGAACCACTGTAGAGAAATCCATCCTCCCCTTCCCAAATATAATACCTGGAACCGAATGTATTTTAGAAGATCAAACTTTTTTGCAAAAATCCTGAAATATTCTAGGAGTTTAGAATTGTGCAGGAAGTTTGGGAAATCTTCAGGCATTGGAAAGTCACTGAAGCAGGACATTTCTTTGCTGGTGTTGGTGATGACTGAGTGATAGATGCTTGCTCGACCATCTTCCACATTTTCCTAGAGGATCAAGTAAAATAATTAATGGTAATCATGTATTTAAAATTATGTGGTTCTTAAAAGAATAAACATGGCTGCAGTCTTGAGTTACAATCTTGAGATGCAGATCTCCCGTACCTTCCCCCCCAAAAAAGATGAGGCTAAGCAAAATGTACTACAAGAGATGGAAACAGGAGGATTTTATTGTTGTCATTATGTTTAATGTAGTAGGGGAATTTCCTTTGGCATACCCCCTGTGGTCACTGTATATGGTTTTGGTACACTGGATATTGTATATGTGCTTATCTGAACTAGGGAAGGGAAAGAAAAATGAGGGAGGGTGTAACAAATAAGACAAGAAATGTACTCACTACCTTATTATGTAACTGTACTCCCTCTGTACATCACTTTGTCAATAAAATTTAATTTAAAAGAAAAAAAATAAAATTATGTGGTTCTTGACTCTTCCTACTTCTCAGCTCTGAGTGATGGATTCTCTGTCTGTCTGTCTCTCTCTTGGTCTCTGTTTCTCTTTCTCTCTGTGTCTCTCTGTCTCTCTCTATCTGTGTCTGTGTCTGTGTCTGTCTCTCTGTCTCTGTCTCTCTCTGTCTCTCTCTCTCTGTCTCTCTGTCTCTCTCTCTCTCTTTGTTTTGTTAGCATGACCAAAATATCCATGTAGTGAAGGACAGTGTGTGGTCTATCATTCTGCATGATAAAGCCTGTTTGTTGCCTACTGTTGTTGCTAAATGGAGGCGTTATTGGGCTTGATTGGGGTGGGAATGAGGACACTTTGTTGGCACATTGCAGGATAGTTAGCATTCTGGGTTTCTACTGATTTGCCCATCTTTGTGCTCAGTTTCCTCTGAGAGGCCTTATGCATCTGTGGTACTTCTTCAGGAATCAAGATACCTGGGCCCTTGGGCAGAGAACGTAGTAGAGAACTTAAAATAAAATGAGTGTGTTAGGGATCAAGGGCTTTTCCAGATCTTTATGTGGATCCTTATGCCTCCTCTTTATGTGCTTTATGCAGATCAACCTCAAGTTGAAAGCCAAAGAGTGCTGAAATCAGTCCAACTCCAAATAGATGTTTATTGCTAGCAAGTGTACTTTGATAAAGCCTGTGACAGGCCATGCTGTGGCGGAGTCTGTAACTTCCTCTACAAACAGTGCTCTGCAATAATGTCCTCTATGTCAAGTCATAAAACTGTCATGTATAATGACTTGGATTTTATGAATTGGCATATGATTAATGAGGCTTTTATAAGAAAATTTAAATAATGCTCCCCAAGAACTTCTTTTTTTTTTTTTTGTGGCCAGTCCTGGGCCTTGGACTCAGGGCCTGAGCACTGTCCCTGGCTTCTTCCCGCTCAAGGCTAGCACTCCGCCACTTGAGCCACAGCGCCGCTTCTGGCTGTTTTCTGTATATGTGGTGCTGGGGAATTGAACCTAGGGCCTCGTGTATCCGAGGCAGGCACTCTTTGCCACTGGGCTATATCCCCAGCCCCCCAAGAACTTCTATACATGCTGAGACAAAGGCATAATTCAGGTAAATAGTACTTGCTCCTTTGACTTAGCATTAGTTGGGTTGTGAAGATCTGGAAAGCTTGTAGGAATTCATTATTTGAAAGAAATTAATTGGTCCTACTTAACACTAACCTCTTCTACAGAGTGACAAAAAAGAAAACTAAATATTCACTTTCTAACCAGCTGGTACTCTAAATCATTTGTGCATATTTCTTTTGCATTCCCATTTACAAGCAATCACTTCTTCCCTGCTAAATCTTAAAACATTTTTGGGGGGAAGCAGGAAGTAATGGGGTCTAAACTCAGGACTTCGCACTTGGTAGGCAGGAGCTGTATTGCTTCAGCCACACTTTTAGCCCTTTTTGCATTAGTTATTTCAGAGGTATGATCAGTCTGGGCTGGACCATACATAATTCTCCTATTATTTCTTTTTACTGTTGCTTGGATAATAGATTGGTATCAGCATGCCCAGCCTTTCTATTGAGATAGAACCTCTTAACTCCACAACACCTTTGGGTTTGCCTGCTACTGAATCCTCCTAATCTCAGCTTTACCAGTAGTTAAGATTGCTGACGTGAATCAAGGGTGCCTGGCTTTTCTTTTCTTTTTTGTCCTGCCAAATCTTTAAGTCAATAACCCTTAGGTTTTTGACAACACTGAAAGAAGTAGCGTGAAGTAGCAGTTGGAGGTGGGCGTTTAGAGGTGGCAGTGAGTTTGGATCGCTCTCTTTTAGAGTGCAAGTCTGAAGTAGTCTGTGCCTCTGGACTTCAGTTCCCTGGTCTCTAAATCAGGGATGTGTTCCTGAGGGAGCTGTGAGCTTCCTGCAGCTGTTCACTGCAGGATACAGGCCATGTAGGCTGGCCGCTCTGACCAACACCACATAACTGGCATAGCATACTGACCATCACTACTTCATCTCAAAATGTTATAAAAAGAGTAAAAATGTAGGACTGTTGTCTACTGTCTATGTGAAAAGCTCTCTATCTGTACTGGGTCTCACAGTTTCCTAATTTCAAGGCCTGGCAACACCCAATATGGGTACCGAAGCTGAAATGTTTGCTCTCAGATTACATCATTTAAGAACAATATGCCCACTGCCCAATAGCTTCCTTCCTCCTTCCTTCGTGTCTTCTTTTTTCCCTCATGTGTTCATCTATACATAATTAATTAATTAGTTTTACTTTTAAACAGAGAGCTTTAAGTTATCACCATCTGTTTATGATGTTGCACAGAATGCTGTAAGTTGAAGTAAGCTTTGCCTGTGGCCTAAAAGGGCTTTGAATCTACAACACATATGGTTGACATGCATCACTTATTTATCTGTTCACTCATGCTTATGATTGGATTTTCCCCAAGAGCACCATGTTTCACTTTTCTGGATCAGAATTAAAACTTGGTGATACCTTTCTTATTACCAACCACTAGCTCATTAGCTTTCTAGGTAATTAGACTTGACTGTGGTGTTATTGGTAAGTGTAGAATCCAAAAGGAGTTTACAATAAACCATGATGATATAAATAAGTTTCTGCTTTCTATACAGGCATATGAAGATCTGAACTTTGGATGAAAGAAAAATAATGGCATTTTTTCTTTTCAAACATTAGCTCTAAATTGCGTAATATTAGAGTCAAATGGATGTGCAAACTTTTTCCTAGTTGTTCAGCATGACTGAACACAATGTCCTTGGCAAGACTGAATGCCTGAGTTTCTTATCTAACCAACTTCTCAAAATGGGAACCATTTCATTAGAAATACAACTTCCCTACCTCATGTCCTCCCACAACCCCAGATAATTCCATGAGTAGTTCAGCAGAAACAGTGAGGGCTTGAGAACCTTCCTGAGTGGGATGATTTGTAAGTCTACCACCTTTAACCTAAGGTTCTAAGACCATGGACAGGTTACATAAATCAGTTTCTTCATTATGTGGCCCATTAATACCTCCCACATCCAGGAAGCCTCTCTATAAATGTGTTTAGCACAATGCCTAGTTCAACATATATTCTCCGTTTGCCTCTCCTATTGCTGCAGGCCACTAGAATGAAACTTACCAATGCAGCTATAGCATTCTACTCTTGTAGGAGTGTTATACTATAGCTGAAACTTTAGTTCTTTCCTTGTTTCATTTCCTCTCTTTCCAAGACTTAATGAATTGGCTTACAATGTGCTTGGATTTTCAGTTAGGTCAATTATATTGGGAATTTGAATAATGAGAATGCTTAGAGATTAGGACAAAACTCTTTCCTGGGGCTTTTACTTGTGGTTTATGAGCAAGCATTGATGTCCTCATGATTCTTTCTAAAGAGTAAGTCATAATCATTATTGCTGGGTTGATTGGTAAATAGCAGTTTTTAAAAAAAGGTTGTCTGGCCAGGGCATTGGTGGCTCACTCCCATCTCTAATCCTAGCTATTTAAAGTCCATGAGACTCTTTTTTTTGCCAGTCCTGGGCCTTGAACTCAGGGCTTGAGCACTGTCCCTGGCTTCCTTTGGCTCAAGGCTAGCACTCTGCCACTTGAGCCACAGCGCCACTTCTGGCCATTTTCTATATATGTGGTGCTGGGGAATCGAACCCAGGGCTTCATGTATACAAGGCTCTCTTGCCACTAGGCCATATTCCCAGCCCCTCCATGAGACTCTTATCTCTAATAAATTACTCAAAAAAACAAAAACTGGAAATGGTACCATGGCTCAAGTGGTAGAGTGCTAACCTTGAGCAAACAAAGCTCAGGGACAGTGGCCAGGCCCTGAGTTTAAGCCCCAGGACCAGCATACACACACACACACACACACACACACACACAGAGTTGTCTGGCTGGAGTGGTAAAGCACTTATGTACCATGTAGCTAGGATGGAGGGCAGGAGGAACGACAACACTTTGTCTCTAAGCAATGCTTCTCTTGTGCATTTAGTTGGTTGAAGTAGGGGTCAATGTGTTTTGGAAAACGTAAAGAAAATCAGTTTTTTTCCCAGGACTATAAAGGGAAGATCATTAATAATGGCCTAATAAGCAAATTAGATATCAAATGCTATCCAGCCCTGGCCCAAAGGTTGACTTAGGGATAAGAGCTAAATAGTATAAGTGTGTAAGTATAGTTTCTAGCTTCATGTATCACACTATATCATACCATTATGTTGAATTACAATGGATGTGGGCTTTGAATGGTAAATTGAAAGCAAGGAGAGAGAGGCTTTGCAGGCTACCACGACAGAGACAGAGAGATGCCATTTTCAAAACTGATAAATCTAGGGCTGGGGATATAGCCTAGTGGCAAGAGTGCCTGCCTCGGATACACGAGGCCCTAGGTTCGATTCCCCAGCACCACATATACAGAAAATGGCCAGAAGCGGCGCTGTGGCTCAAGTGGCAGAGTGCTAGCCTTGAGCGGGAAGAAGCCAGGGACAGTGCTCAGGCCCTGAGTCCAAGGCCCAGGACTGGCCAAAAAAAAAAAAAAAAACTGATAAATCTAGCTCACATAACTTACTATATGTTTTACTGTTTTCCCGGCCACCAGTGGCTCACATAATCCTAGCTACGTAGGAGGCTGAGATTTGAGTATTGTGGTTTGAAGCCAACCTGGACAGACAAATCCAAGATTCTTTTCTCCAATAAACCAGAAAAAAACTAGAACAGGAGATGTAGCTTATGTTTTAGAATACCAAGTGTAAGCAGAAAAAGCTAAGGTGCAGGAGAGCCCTGGGTTCAAAGTCTTAGTACTGGCCAAAAACCAAACAAAAAAAATCCAAACAACAAAACCCCTCTGTTATGTTTTATGCATAAAATATATATTTTTTCTTGCAATCTTAGCTACCCAGGAGGCTGAGTTTGTAATTACAACCTCTTTGTACAACTAAATAATAATAATTATTATTATTATAGAATTTGTGCAAAGTAAATTCAGTTTAGTACTGGGATTACAGTTCAAAGCCAGCCCAGGCAGGAAAGTCTGTGAGATTCTTTTTTTGGCCAGTCCTGGGCCTTGGACTCAGGGCCTGAGCACCTTTCCTGGCTTCTTCCAGCTCAAGGCTAGCACTCTGCCACCTGAGCCACAGCGCCCCTTCTGGCCCTTTTCCATATATGTGGTGCTGGGGAATCGAACTGAGAGCTTCATGTAGTAGGAGGCAAGCACCCTTGCCACTAGGCCATATTCCCAGCCCCTGTGAGAGTCTTATCACCAATTAACCACCAGAAATCTGGAAGTGGTGCTGTGGCTCAAAGTAGTAGAGTGTTATACTTGAGCAAAAAAAGCTCAGGGACAGTGCCCAGGCCCAGAATTCAAGCTCCATACCTGACAACAGCAACAACAAAACATTTTTTTTTCTGATAATAGACTAGAAGTTTTGTTTTAGTGTATGCATGAAAACATTACCTTTTAAAAATATTATAGAAAATCATTGAAAGTATCCTTAGATATTTATGAAGAGACCTAAGGGACCATAATATTATACACTTGGCTGCCTGGAGCATGACACATATCTCATATGTTTAGTTTCCCTAATTAGGCAGCAGAGTGAGAAAAATGTCACATTGGATTGTGTTGTGGTAAATTATGAGAATGTCTTCAAGTCAAACAAGGGTGTTATCTCTTCTGGGAAGGAAATGGCTCTGCTCTAAGTGAAAGCCTGTGTGTTGTTGTGCTCTAAGAACAGGGTGTTAATAAGCTCATGCCAAATAAAACAGAGGAAGGCTATAAGGGATAGCAAGAATTGATGGAGCCCATGTCTAGATCAGTGTGGGGATGCCATCACATGGGAAGTCCCATCAGGTGGTATACCAGGTATCTGCTTTACATTTTATATTATATTTCTTTTGCTTCACTCTCCCACGTACTGGAGTTACAGGTGTGGATCATCATGCTTTTGGCTTTCAGGCACTCTACCACTCTACCCATACCCCCTAGTTCCTTTTGTCATAGTTGTTTTGAGCTAGTGTTTCATGACTTTTGCCTTGACTGGCTAGACTGTAATCCTCCTGTATATGCCTCCTTCATAGTGGATGGCAGGCATGTGTCACCACACTCCCAACTTTTTTGGTTGAAACGAAGGTTTCAGTATCTTTTTGCATGGAGTGGCTTTGGATTGTGATCCTTTGATCTATGTCTTCCATGCTGCTGGAATTACAGGCATGAGCCACCAATCCTAGCTTGATCCTTTATTTTTGCTGTTCGGTTTGTTTTCTGGAGACAAAGTCTCACTATATCCCAGACTGATCTTGAACTCTCCATCCTCCTGCCTCTGCCTTTGTAATACTGCAATTACAGATACCAGTGCTAACATGCTTGGCCTTATGATCAATATTATAATAACTTTGCAAGCATTAAATGGTTGGTCATAGTTATGTGTGCTCCAAAGCAGAGAGGTATAGCAAAGACCAAAAAAGATTGGAATTTCATATTAACTTTTGTTGACCAAAGCTCAAAGCAATTAAATAATATTGTTTGTTTGCTTGTTTATCTTTTGTTGGTACTGGGATTCCAACTTAAGACCTTGAGCTTGCTGGAATGGTGTTCTATTACTGAGCTATGCTGCCAGTCCTTCTATACGTTGTTTACTTTTTTTTTTTTTTTGACAGTCCTGGCCCGTGAACTCAGGGCCTGAGCACTGTCCCTGGCTTCTTTTTGCTCAAGGCTAGCACTCTGCCACTTGAGCCACAACGCCATTTCTGGCCATTTTCTATATATGTGGTGCTGGGGAATTGAACCCAGGGCTTCATGTATATGAGGCAAGCACTCTTGCCACTAGGCCATATTCCCAGCCCCCATTGTTTACTTTTGATATCGCTTCCTTCCGGGGGCTGTGCCTGAATCAAAATCTGCTTTTTTTTAGTTTCTTGTCATTGCAAGGTTGTCAGGACTGCAATACCACACCCAGTTTCTTCCATTAAAATGGTTTCTTGTGGTCTCTGTTGGCCATTAACCATGACATTCTTAACCATAGTGCTTCATATAGCTAGGATGACCAGCGTGTCCCACTGTACCCAGATGCTGGTTGAGAAGGCATCTCACAAGCCTTTTTTTTTCCCCAGGCTAGCCTCAACCTGCAGTCTCCTGATCTCAGCCTCTCAGGTATGCAGGATTATAGATTTGTGCGAACAGTGTCTAAACAGTGTTTACTATACATAAATGTGAATTCATCTAAATAGAATTTTTTAAAAAAAAACCTAGTTTCACAAGGATAAGAATGACTTGGATCATTAATTGTTCACATGGAAAAGACCTGAGAATTTTAACTGATCCTGAAATAAATATGTGTCGCCCATATAATATGAAAGGAAGCAAGATAGTGAGTCGTGAGTGTGCATTCTCAATATTGTGGTTGATTTTGATATTTATTATTTACCACTTTTGGCATCTAGGCAAGCAACTTACCACAGGCTTTAAGTTGGGAATGATAATAGATTACAGGGGAGTATAGCATGAATATAAAATAAGATAATGTGAATGGAAATAACTTTAGGGATAACTTTATAGACATTAGGTTTTATGTTGTGAGTGCTGAAAAAAATAATGCAATATCATACTGTGTTCATCGAAGTGCAGTATCTAAGCCAAGAAAACTGTAAGCTGGGCTGAGAATGTGGCTGAGTGGTAGAGTGCTTGCCTAGCATTCACGAAGCCCTGGGTTCGATTCCTCAGTGCCACATAAACAGAACAAGCTGGAAGTGGTGTTGTGGCTCAAGTGATAAAGTGCTAGCCTTAAGCAAAAGAAGCTCAGGGACAGTACCCAGGCCCTGAGTTCAAACCACAGGACTGACAAAAAAGAAAAAAAAATTATAAACCATAGTGGGTAGTTGTCAGACCAATTGTTTATAAATTTGTTGAGGGCAGTGCCTGAATCTGAATCATTCTTTTTTTTTCTTTGGCCAGTCCTGGGCTTGGATTCAGGGCCTGAGCACTGTCCCTGGCTTCTTTTTTGCTCAAGGCTAGCACTCTGCCACTTGAGCCATAGCGCCACTTCTGGCCATTTTCTGTATATGTGGTGCTGGGGAATCGAACCCAGGGCCTCATGTATATGAGGCAGGCACTCTTGCCACTAGGCCATATCCCCAGCCCTGAATCATTCTTTCTTGCTTACCACAGTGCCCAGGCCATTCTTCATATTAAAAAAATTAATAAGTTTATTTGGAGTCACATTTTGATAATGTGACTAAATGATATTTCAGATTGGCTCTAGAGGAAAGAATCCACCAGAGAGAGACAGAGAGAGACAGAGAGAGAGAGTGACAGAGAGAGACAGAGAGACAGAGAGAGACAGAGAGATCTAGAAACTATTACAGGAAAAAGAATTAAGATAAGTGAGCCATTACCCATCCAAATCTAGAAAGGCAAAATATTGGTAATTTCCTTGTGTATACAAGGTATCAGGAATAATAAAATAAGAAGGGTAGGTAAATGGCTGAAAAAAATCATATTTTCCTCCCTTAAGTGTGAGGGCCCAAGAATCATACAAACATCCATTTTAATTTGTTTTCTATCAGCTATGTGCCCTTGGGCAAGTTCTATATTTCTCACCTCAATTTCCTATCCATAAATTGGTTATGAAATGTATAACTGCCAAACCTATGTCCTAAGGGTGTTAACAAGAGAAATGATGCAAGCAAGCCAAGTGCTTCTGTGCTGGAAGAAGTGCTAAAAATCCAACCACTCACCCGTCCTATGTCCCCCAAAATGACACAAGGGGGCGCTGGAGAGCCTTTGGAAGCATTTAGTATGGTCAAAGCTGGTGGTCATGGTTCACAGATTTTAAAGTTCTTTTTAACTTGTCAGTGATAAGTCTGTTAAGTTATCTTAGAATGAATAATTCATGTTCAAACTGATTCTGTACAGTAGAAGCTTTGAGGAGGCAAAGTTTATCTGAGGGTGAGCATGGCAGCACCCAAACCTCTTGTCAGTACCTCCCTTTCCTGGGCAGTCTAATCTCCTGGCAACCGTCACCCTCCTGTGACCCCAGCCTGTGAATGTTTGATTAGAATATGTTTCACTCTGCAGAGATTGTCTTTGAGTGGAGACAACTATTTACATTTCTCTAATGGATATTGCCTTGAGAGAGGCTTGTGATGTGATATTGGTTACAGGTTCTAGACAAGGTGTATTAACTCCTGAACATCCAATGAAGCTCAAATAACTCAGATTTGAATTCAACTTCTTTAGTCCATAGAGAGTATCTCAAATACTGACATATCCGTTACTGGGAATAGGCTCACTGAGATATTTGGGACAAGAAGTAATTTCCTGGAATTCATCAAGTCATATTGTTGCCAGATCACTGTAAGTAACTCTTACTTCTGCCAGTAAATAAGAGATAATAAAATAAGGGACCTTGGCTTTTAGATACTAAATCCCCAAATGGGTGATGAAACAAGACAGTGATTTATGGTATAGAAATTTGTTATAATCTCTTCATTTTTCTCTTAGGTTAAAACGATGCCTAGGGACTAGTGCATGAACCTAGAATGGATGAATGTCTTTGGTTAAGACATGAATCATCACTGTTTTTCTTACCCTTTCAGCAAAAGTCGTAATGAATCTAATTAGTAAAAAACAAGTGGCCCAAGCTTCTTGTCCCCCAGTTTTATTCTTTGCAAAGCTATCTATCCCAGACAATCCTTCATCAATTCTTATAAACTCTGTTTAACTGAATGAATTTTTCACTTGGAATTTCACTATATTTGCCAAACTTGTCTCAACATAGCATTTATTTGAAATACATACTAGAAGTTTTCAGGAGATTTTTATTTTGGAGGTCTAGTAATCAATCTTTAAAAATGCTACAGGTAAGCTGGGTCACACCTGTAAATCCTAGTTACTTAGGAGGCTGAGATCTGAGGATTACAGTTTGAAGCCAGCCCAGACAGGAAAGTCTATGAGACTCTTACCACCAATTAAGCATACACACACAAAAGCCGACTGTGGCTCAAGTGGTAGAGCATTAGCCTTGAGCTACAAAGCAGGCCCTGAGTTCAAGCCCCATGCCCAGTTAAAAAATGCAGATGGTCATATATATTTGAGAAGGCTAATAGGAAGGAAATCTTTTTGGGCTTGAGATTCAGTTTTAAGAGCGAAGCCAGGTGACCTTGCCTTCCTCATGATTGGTCAGTCTGTGGGGAGAACCTCGGATGCGCTCTGCTAATGCGAGAATCTGTTCTCCATGGAGTTAAAAACATTTCCTCCTGCTTGGAATATACTCAGATATACCTTAAGCACATTTATAAAGTTACTGCTCTTGAGTTCTGAACCTAAAGTTTAACCTTTTAGAGTAGGAATGAAGGTTAGTTAGGTCATGGTTATAAGTAGGGACTTAGCTCCTTGGAGTCATATAAGCCTGGGCACGAATGCAAATTCCTCTAGCTATGTGGCCATGAATAGTTCACTGAATCCTTCCTTATTTTCTATTTGCTCATATGTATAACATAAAGAGATTATTAATAATTTCCCCCCAGCGAATTCTGTTAGGAGCCAGGAACTATTCTAAGTTCCTTACATAAATTATCTCACTTAATCTTCAAAACAGCACTATGAGATAATTGCAGTTTTCTGTTAAAGTAATTGAGTAAATGGAGACACAGGGATACAAATAACTTCCCCAGTATCTCACAAGAAGGAGGTAACAAGCCAGTACCTATTCACAAGACTATGGAAAGGAATAATTATAAATCCTTGGTGACTTAGTTTGAACTCACAGCCTCATATTTGCTAAAGAGGTACTCTCCCACCAGACACATGCCTGTGGATCTTCTAGCTGTTGTTATCTTTGTAATAGTATCTTACTTCTGTAACTGGCTTGTCTGGACTGTGATCCTTCTATTTATACTTCTTGCATAGCTGTGATGATAGACAAGTACTGCCACATCCAGCTTTAAAAAAAATTGTAGTGATAAGCTTTTTTTCTGATTAATCTTTTGCTATTATTTATGTTTAAGTAGTTATTGATGGTTATTTATTTATCTTTAAGTAGTTGTACAAAGGGGTATCAATTCCACATGTCAGGTTATAAGTGATCAGCTTTCATTGGCTGAGATGGGGTTCTTGCAAACTTGCTTAGTCTGGCTTCTGACTGCAACCCTACCAATTTCTGCCTCCTCAGCAGCTAGGATCACAGTTTTGAGTAAGTGAAATAATTGCTGGCCAAAATAACTATACATCTTGACAACTATCTATATATCTTTCTTATTTTAATGCAAGTGGTGAAGGACAGCTAGCCTTGTGAATGAAGTGACTTAAATTATTAGAAAACATTTAATGAATAGTTTCATAGTAAAACTCAGAAAACAAGTGGTTTATTTGTCAGAGAAAAAAATTAAAATCAGAAGCTAGGAGGACATATTTTCTGAAGAAAGCACATGGCTCATCAGTTGAAACAGAAATACTGTCTTGAAAAAACATCCCTGTTAGTTCTGCTTTGAAAGTTGGTTTGTCATATTAATATATCCTCTAATTAGTGGATCAGGGATTAATAAAAGTATGGGCTGTAAGGCAATTGCTGGATACAAAAGAAGAGATTCTTTACATGCCTGGACTGGCCACCTGGGTTAGCATGGGATCAACCCCAGGGAGAGGCGCTAGCTTATGGCCTCTGTTCCTGCATAAATAAACAAAAAAAGAATCAGAGCTGCTCATAAAAACTTAGTAAGGCCCATCATTAGCTACCTGTGATTCGCTGTGAAAAAGCAGCAAAGAGGCAAACAAAAGAAAGAAATAACTCTCACTTACTTTGAACCTCCACAGTCCTCCGATGTCTTCAGTCCTCTCAAAGCAGGTGGGCTCTAGTCCCTCATCCACACAGCACTTCAGAGAAATCAGGCCACTAACTCCAGCTCCAATCACTGCCACCTTCTTTGCCATTGTTTCCTGTCAAGGAATTGACCTGGGTCATGACTGCTTAACTCAAAGTTAAGAAAGTGCTTATGGTGTGGTCAGGCTTTCAACACTGTACCAGTGATAATTTAGTCAACAGCACTGATTGAAGTAAAAGGTTTCTATAATCAAATCCTACTCTCCTTTCCCCTTGAGGCAAACTCAGTGGCCTTATACACGCCACTGAACATCTTGTTTTCAGTGTCTTCGTTTAACATTAAAAAGCAACCCATCTAACAAAGCTGACTGATGCAAGAAATCAGTGCCAAGGATAAGAGCCAAAGCTAGTTAAGTCCTTTGGAGATCTGAGATTTTTCTGCTTAGCTTCTTTCCCCATGAGATCGTCTTACCTTTGTTTTTCCTTTTTGGCACTGACCCTTGGGTGGAATAGTTTTCTCTGTCAGTTGTGTGCTGAGACAGGAGTTTTTAAGAGATGGAGCTGGCTGTGAGAAATGGGAGGAGCTGCTGTCCCTCCTCCTTCTGCACTCTGCCAGCAGGACCTCCAAGGACTTTGCTAGAAACTCTGAACTTAAGCAAGAGTCTCCTGTCCTGAGACAAAGAGTAACGGTGGAATGTGTTTATACTAACAACTATACACCAAACACATGGCATACAGATGGCTTAAAAGTAATTTTTTTATTATGGAAGCAGTAACTGTGCATTAGCAAATTGGTAAAAATGGATAAATAACAACAAATGAACATCATCCGTAATCTTACCACCAGGGAGAAATCATAGCCAGTGCTAACATTTCAGCATGTTCTTATACCAACTTAATACATAACACACATACACAAAAACAGTAGTTGTATCATTTTCAACTTGAGTTTTTGTTTTCCAGTATGGTAGTAACTTTTTATTTAAGTAAACATTTCTTTTTCCATACCAGGGAATTGAACTCAAGTACCCTGATACTTGAGCCATGCCTCCAGACCTTTTATCTACAATTTATATTCTCCACATTTCTGTATTACTGGCACTCACCATCACATCTGGATATTTAAAACTTTTTTTTGTGTGTGCTGGTCCTGAGGCTTGAAAACAGGGCCTGGGTACTATCCCTGAGCTTCTTTGCTCAAGCCTACCATTTGAGCCACAGCTCCACATCTGGCTTTTTGGTAGTTATTTGGAAATAAGTCTCATGGACTTTCCTGCCTGGGATGGATTGGAACTGCAATCCTGAGATCTCAGTGTACTGAGTAGCTAGGATTACATGTGTGAGCCTCTGGTGCCCTACCATGTTAACATTTTTAACAGTTGCCTGGATCCTATTTAGTTGGGAGTGTAGGCTTCCATCTAACAAGATGCATTTTTTGGTGGCAGGCACTGTTTCTGGTGTATCATTGTTCTTGAATGAACAGATTGTGTTGCTGATCTTATAGAATTGGTGTTTTTGCTATGGCCTGATTCTCTTAGGTTATGACTATGGCTGCCTAACTCTAGATTGCTCATTCTCCTTTGATCCATGTCTTATTTTAATTTCTCTGCTTGCATGTATATTGGCTTATATGAATCCAATTGGGACCTTTCACATCTTCCTATCCATTGCCTTCTTTGGTTTAGATGTAGAACTGGATAGTTGTTCTTTTGCTTATAACCTCAGTTATTAACACTAATATATATTAAAAAAACAAAGTCAGGAAGCTAGAAAGCCCTGGTATAGCTTGAAGGTAGTTAAATTGAGGCAAGTTAAGGGCTCTGCACCACAACCCAGTCAGACCCATGGCTCTGAGATATTTCACACAAACTCCTTAGGTCAATATAAGAAACTTCCGAGGTGCCAGCCACTGCCCAAGTGCTGAAGATATAAACAAATGAGCCAAACTCTTTAACTTTGGTTGCTCACGGAGGAAGACTGACATTTACTCAATGAAATGAAGTAAGAAGTAGATGACAATGGAAACTGTAAAAATATTAAAACATAGTTTATGATATTAAGGATATTTGTGGAGTATTAGGTCCCCTGATATTTCCCAAACTGAACTTGAGCATGACAAAGGCTTTCTCTGTGCAATGAATAGAACAATCAATTGTTTGACAAGAGTAGCTGACAGCCCCAGTGACCACCAATGGTGGTCAGATGAAAGAGCTGAAATTTCCTTAATAAAGGCCCAGAAACACAGCAAATCAAACAAAGGTTGGACAAATGGGATTGCATCAAACTGGAGAGCTTTTGCACAGCGAATGATATAGCTAACAAGATAAATAGAAAGTCCTCAGACTGGGAGATCTTTACTGGCCATACAACAGACAAAGGCCTCATATCTAAAATATAGTTAGAACTCAAAAAAAATAAGTCCCCCCCCCCCAAATAAATTCTGAAAGAAATAACTGCTCCCTCAATAAATGGGCTAAAGACTTAAAGAGAGACTTCTATGAAGAGGAAATGAGAACAGCCAAAAGGCACATGAAGAAGTTTTAGGATCACTGGCCATAAAAGAAATGCAAATCAAAACAACATTGAGATTCCACCTCACCCCAGTAAGAATGACCATTATCAAGAAAACTAACAACAACAGATGCTGGCAGGGATGTGGCCAAAAGGGAACCCTTTTGGTGGGAGTGTAAACTTGTTTAACCACTCTGGAAAGCAGTATGGAGGTTCCTCAAAAGGCTAAACATAGAGCTCTCCTATGGCCCAGCAACCGTGCTCTTGGGCATTTACCCAAAGGATTACAAGCAATTACAAGCAAGATCACACTAAAGCTGCCAGCACAACTGTTTGTAGCAGTACAATTTGTCATTGCTAAAATATGGAACCAACCCAGATGCCCCTCAGTAGATGAATGGATCAAGAAAATGTGGTACGTATACACAATGGAATTCTATCCATCTATTAGAAGGAATGACTTGGTCCCATTTCTGAGGAAATGGAAGGACTTGGGAAAAAAAATCATACTAAGTGATGTGAGCCACACCCAAAGAAACTTAAACTCTATGGTTTCACTCATTGGAAACAATTAGTACTTGTCTAGGATAGTCCTAGCAGAGGAGCACAATAGCTCAATAGCAATGTATATATGATCACATACTATGATTCTATGTGAAATGAACTACATGATTTGGAAATAAGTGGTTTATTTTTAAAGTTGTTATTTCCAATGTACCCTATGAAATCATGCCTTTTTCTTTTGTCTTTCTTTCCCATGCTTTTACCCCTGTTGTCACCGACTTTTGTACACTGGGTATTGTATGTATGTTTATCAGAACTAGGGAAGGGAATACCAAAATGGAGAGACGAAGGGGAAAAGGTGAACCAATGCAGCAGCAATACTTACAAGACAGTATGCTGTAAACCAACTGTATATCTCAGGGGAGGGTGGGGACAGAACGGGAATGAGGGGAGGTGGGAGAAAAAGAAAGGAGGAGGTAAGAAGTTTAATAAGAAATGTACTCACTGCCTTACATATGTAACTGTAACCCCTCTGTACATTACTTTCACAATAAAAAAATGAAAAAAAAGAGTTGAACACATTCCACAGACACAAAGAAAAAGAAATTAAATGACTTCCTTAACAGTTGAGTCACAAATTTTGTGAACAGCTCATGAACAATTTTCTAATCATGTGTTTACCATCTCTTCTGAAATTAGTTATGGTATCATTAAGCCTTGTCGGTAATAATTACACATCAATCAGAGAAGAAGAAACACCTAGATACATTACTACATTGTTAAACTGAATGGACTCTTGGGAGATGACAGAGACAGACAATCTGGTTCTTCCCCAGAGATAGCCTGTGTGGAGATCCTAAAGCCATTGTATGTCAAACTAAATGTACTTCTATGCTTGTTAGCCATGAAAAAGGCATCTGCTTGCACTAGTATCAGCTGACAAGCTGGTTCAATGACGTTATTAGCCCTGGCTGGCAAATGGCATTTAGTGTGCTATACCCCAACAAGCTCCCTGAGAGAATAAGTACATACAAGCTAATAAGCCATAGAGCACAGGGACAATTTTGTCTTAGTAAACCTTTGTTTCAAGTTCTTGCTATTCTAAAAATGTTTGATTTTTCTCTGGATAAATACTCAAGGCAGGAGTTGCTACATGAAAGTGTTTGCATATTTTTAAGATGACAGTGGTCCTCAAACTTTAATCTGCACAGGTAACCCTTGGAGGTCTTATTTATGTGAAGGTAGAGATTTGGGGTATCTGAGATTCTTTATGTCTAACAAGCTTGCATATGACCTTAGATGAGTCTGTAAATCACATTTTTGAATGATAATATGTTTTCAAATGCATTTTGCTAAGTTGCTTTCCAGAAAGCAGACACATTTCAATAGTATCTTATATTTACAAAGTATAAATTGTAAAATTACTTTCATATACATGACTTTACTATTGTTTACTAATGTCCTATGCAGGACATTAGGCATTACCACCTATTCCTGATTTATTAAACAGGCATGGGTTAGCTATCATTCCTTGTTACTAGAGTTTAACAATAGCTAGGATGGTGATAAATTTTCTTAAAACTTCCACATCAAGAGCCCTTGAAGAAATGTCTGGTGTTTATCCTAGGGACTAGGTATATAAAAGTTTATTAATAGTTGCTTTCAAGGAAGCTGCTCCATGTGGAAAGGCCATGCAATTCTGCTCTACAAAGAATTAGAAGTCTATCTTGGTCCCCATATGGGACTGTTACAAAACATTTTTTTTTCTCTGCCTACGGAAGAACTTTCTTGTCAACAATGTTATGCAAATATACAATGAGATCTTTTCTTTGTGTTTTGGCAGTTCCGGATGTTGAACTCAGGACTTCTCCCTTGCTTGGCAGGTACTTTACCACTTAAGCCACACGTTAGTGACTCAAGTTAATTATTAGCTTTAGTTAAGTTTTTGGGTAGGGTCTTATAGTTTTGCCTGGGATTAGACTTGAATCGCAGTACTCAAACCAATGCTTCTTGCATAGCTCGGCGTATAGGCCTGTACCACCACACTATGCCCATCTTGTTAGTTGAGACGGGTTCTTGCTGGTGTTTTGCCTAGACTGGTCTGGACCAAAATCCTCCCAAATCTCTGCCTCCAAGAAGTTGAGACGACAGGCATGAACTACCCTGCCTTCCCAGAATAAAATGGAAGAGAATCCATTTCCTCATTACTGTGAATAGTCAAATCGAGGGTAGATGATCAGCAGTTCGTGGAAAACAGAGGGATTCTGGAAGTGCACGAGGACAGAGTAAAGTTGTTTCTGATCGCAAGTGTAGGGCCTGGGAGCAGAAGTTTGTCACTGATAAGTTAAAGGTCTAAGATAGACATGGAGATTTTGAGATGATTTTGGATTTGGAAGTACCTTGTTACCGTAGGGGTACAACAGGCCTTATTCACCAATCCACATGGTAGGGGGCCAGGAGTCACCCTCCAAGCCATTCTGGAAGGGAATCATTGGGGATACTCTTGTGAGAACAATGAACTTATCACCCATCATCTCTATAATGTCTTCTTCCATTTTTCTCTTACAGATTTAGCAAAAAACTTGCTTTTTTCTTCTTCTTCTGTTTTTTTTTTTTTTAGTGCCAGTCCTGGGGCTTGAACTCAAGGCCTGGCCATTGTCCTTGAACTTCTTGCTCAAGGCTAGCACTCTACCCTTTGAGCCACAGCACCACTTCCAGCCTCTTCTGAGTTGTTTATTGGAGATGAGCATCTCGCACACTTTCCTGTCTGGACTGGCTTCCAACCGTGATCCTCAGATCTCAGCCTTCCAAGTAGCTAGGATTACAGATGTGAGCCATCAGTGCCTGGAAAAACTTGCTTTTTTTTTTTTTTTAAGAAAAAAATATAGAGTTTAAAATCAGGTCTTCTGGTACTGCCAGGCAGGCTCTTGACTACTTGAGCACCTTTTTCTTGAACTTTAGCTGTTTTTCAGGTAGGTCCCAGAGTTTTTGCCTGGGCTGGTCTTGAACACCAATCTTTTGCTTCCTGAGTGGCTTGGTAATGCAGGTGTGAGCCGGAAAACTTACACCACATGACAAATACTGATGAGCAAAGAGCTGGGAAGACGAGTTCTCTTTTTAAGACACTTCAGACTGTGCATAAATGACTCTCAAGTCTCATCTTATGCCTTGCCCATGACTGGAGATTTTCTGTTTGGAGGAGCTCATTTGTATTTCCTGTGTGATGGGCATAATCCCATATTAATCCCACATAGTCCCTGTGTGATGTGTTTTCTGAGCCAGTTTTTAAGCTACCTGTAGAGCTTCTGGAGCAGGAGAGATAATGAGCAAGTACCTTTACCTCTCCTTTGTACATCTCATTGAAGAACTAGGCGAGTTATACACAAACAGTAAAACTATGACAGCTGTGAGAAGGGGGACTGTTCTGTGGACTAGATATTAAATGAAAGAGAAGAGCTGGGAATATGGCCTAGTGGTTAAGTGCTTGCCTTGTATACATGAAGCCCTGGGTTCAATTCCTCAGCACCACATATATAGAAAAAAGCCAGAAGTGGCACTGTGGCTCAAGAGGTAGAGTGCCAGCCTTGAGCAAAAAGAAGCCAGGGACAATGCTCAGGCCCTGAGTCTATGCCCTGGGACTGGCAACAAAAACAAAAAAGACAAAACAAAAATTAAATGAAAGAGAAAAGAGAAAACCAAACCAAAACAAAAAAAAAAACCTGTTAAATTGGGTGCCAGTTGCCTATGCCTACAATCTTAGGTACTTAAGAGGTTGAAATCGGTAGGATTGCAATTTGAAGCCAGTTGGGCAGAAAATTCTATGAGACTCTATCTTTATGTAAAATACTAGATTGGAGGCACAGTCAAGTGGTAGAGTGCCAGTTCTGAGCAAGAAAGTAAAATCAAAAGCATGAAGCAGTGAGTACAAGCTCTAGTACTGGCATACACACACTCAAAATTCATTTTATGGAAATACAATCCATGTAGAAAATCACTCACCCATTTACACCCATTCAACAGCTTTAGTAGTTTCAGAGAATTCTGCTATCACCACCAACATCAAGTTTAGAATGTTTTCATTACTCCCTAAAGAGCAAATGTGAACAGTCTCACTGCTGGTCCAGTTTCCCTCCAGTTTTCTGCTCCCAGCCCCTGGAAAGTACTAATTTACTTTCCATATCGATTTGACTAACCTGAACATTTCAAATAAATTTAATGCTGCAATTCATTTCTTTTAAAGAGTTTTGGTGACTGGCTTCTTCCACTGAGCATTATGTTTGGTATGTTCATCCATGCTGTAGCAGGTGTGTTAGGGTTGCACTTCTCTTCCTTGGTGAATAGTACTCCATTGAATGGGTGCCGTATTTTACCTATCCACTTATCAATTGCTAGACTTTGAATATACTATTTGGGTAGCATGGGTAACGCCTCCTTTGTATGTTTTTGTAGGGACATATGTTTTCATTTGTTTTGGATTTGTGCCCAGCAGTGCAATTGCTGGGTCATATGGTAACTCTACGGTTAGCATTGGAGAAATTGCTAAACTGTTTCCAAAGCAGCTGCACAGTTTTATATCCTACCTGCAATATATGAACATTCCCATTCCTTCACGTCCTCACTGTATCTTAATTCTAGTCATGATAGTATGCATGAAATGGAATCTCATTGTGATTCTGATTTTCATTTTATTAATGGTTTATGATTTTCATCATCTTTCAATGATCTTGGATGTTTGTGTATATATATATATATATGTCTGATCTCTTGTCCATTTTGTTGTCTTCTTTTTTTTTTTTTTTTGGCCAGTCCTGGGCCTTGGACTCAGGGCCTGAGCACTGTCCCTGGCTTCTTCCCGCTCAAGGCTAGCACTCTGCCACTTGAGCCACAGCGCCGCTTCTGGCCATTTTCTGTATATGTGGTGCTGGGGAATCGAACCTAGGGCCTCGGGTATACCGAGGCAGGCACTCTTGCCACTAGGCTATATCCCCAGCCCTGTTGTCTTCTTAATGACTCGAGAGACTTCCTTATATATTCTAGATGTAGGTCCTTTATTAGATGCTTGATTTTCACCTGGTTTTTCTCCATTATCCATTAACTTTCTTTTTTTTTTTTTGGCCAGTCCTGGGCCTTGGACTCTGGGCCTGAGCACTGTCCCTGGCTTCCTTTTGCTCAAGGCTAGCACACTGCCACTTGAGCCACAGCGCCACTTCTGGCCGTTTTCTGTATATGTGGTGCTGGGGAATCGAACCCAGGGCCTCATGTATACGAGGCAAGCTCTCTTGCCACTAGGCCATATCCCCAGCCCCATTAACTTTCCTGATGATGTCATTTGAAGCACCAAAGTTGTCCTTTATTTTTATTTATTATTTTTTTTTATTGCTGGTCCTGGGGCTTGAATTCTGGATTTTGGCACTGTCCCTGAGCTCCTTTTGCTCAAGGCTAGCACTCTGCCACTTGAGCCATAGTGCCGCTTCTGGCTTTTTCTGAGAGTAACTGGTGATAAGAGTTTTTTAGATTTTCCTACCCAGCTGGCTTGGAACTGTGATCCCTTATATATCAGCCTCCTGAGTAGCTAGGGTTACAGGTGTGACGCACTGATACCCAGTAATTTTTTCTTTTCTTTTCTTTCTTTCTTCTTTTTTTTTTCATCTTTTGGTATTATATATGAGAAGTGTCTGCCTTCTCATGGATTAGATTTGATAAAATTTCTAAAAGCCAGAATTGATGTGGCATTACCTTGACATACCAGAGTAGATGTTGTGGCTCAGAACAGATGGTAGAAGCCAGGAACCAAGGTGGGAAGTCCCCTTACCCCTGAGGATATGAGGACTCCTAACACATCCTGTTCACATAGTACTTGCGGTTTGCCAAGGATTGTCTAAGTGTTTCCTACATAACTTTGCTTGACTGTCAACTTTTCTTGGCAATCCTTGGAGAGAGTTAACCTCATAAGTTGCAGTTTTTCAGTAAGACCCATACAAGAATTAAGTAAAACAATGAAAACCACACAAGTAAGGCTTTGAATCTAGGCCATTTGTGATTATGATGAGGTTTTCTTTTGAATTTACTTTACTGTTACTTTAGAGGTGAAGGTTACATGTATATGAGTCAGGCAATAAGTATATTTCCTTTCATACAGTACCATCTGTTCCTTCATTCTCTCCCTTTCCCTCCCTCCCATCTCCAACAGGATGAATTCTTAATTGTTGCATTTACTACTACCTTAAATCACAACATTTAATGTTATCTTCTAACCAAGATAATTTTCATTTGCCCAAAGAACTTTACTATTTCCTTTAGGATGAGTCTGCTGGTGACTATCTAATTTCCTTTTTGAGGTATAAATTACCTTTACTTTTTAAGGATTTTTCTAAAAGGCATAGTGGAAGTATTGGCAATACTATTCACATAACACTTAGTAGGTATTATTTGTTTATTATTTTGAGTTCCATGCTTTCTGTCGAGAAGATGTCAGTCTTACTGTTAGTCAGACTGTTGTTCCTTTTATACTCTGGTGATTTATCTTAAAATACACTCCTTGTGTTTTGATTTGATCCATTTTACATGCAGGGGCATAGGTTATCTTTTTGGGTGTTCTGTCAGGAAGGCTGGGTTTGGCTGATTTAAAAGCTTTATATGGGTCACGAAGGCCTCTGGTGTTTTCCAGATCTACCTTCCCTTGAACTTCAATGTTTGCTTTTGCAACCTCTTGGGATTCCCAGAAGTCCAGTCTGTCTGTGTTTCTTTCTAAACAGCACTTGTATAAAGTGAAACAGATCCTCTTTCTCTCTCTCCTTCCTTCCTTCCTTCCTTCCTTCCTTCCTTCCTTCCTTCCTTCCTTCCTTCCTTTCTTTCTTTCTTTCTTTCTTTCTTTCTTTCTTTCTTTCTTTTCTTTCTTCTTCTTTCTTTCTTTCTTTCTTTCTCTCTCTCTTTCTCTCTTTCTCTTTCTCTCTCTCTCTTTCTCTCTTTCTCTTTCTCTCTCTCTTTCTCTCTTTCTCTCTCTCTCTCTCTTCTCTTTCTCTCTTTCTCTCTCTCTTTCTTTCTTTCTTTCTCTCTCTCTCTCTCTCTTTCTTTCTTCTCTTTCTTTCTCTCTCTCTTTCTCTCTCTCTTTCTCTCTTTCTTCTTCTTTCTTTCTTTCTTTCTTTCTTTCTTTCTTTCTTTCTTTCTCTCTCTCTCTCTCTCTCTCTCTCTCTTCTTTCTTTCTTTCTTTCTTTCTTTCTTTCTTTCTTTCTTTCTTTCTTTCTTTCTTTCTTTCTTTCTTTCTTTCTTTCTTCTTTCTTCAGTCCTGGGGCTTGAATGCTGGGTCTGATCACTGTCTCTAAGCTCTTCAGCTCAAGGCCAGCGCTCTACCATTTGAGACACAGCATCATTTCTGGTTTTCTGGTGGTTAATTGGAGATAAGAGTCTCATGGACTTTGTTGCCTGGCCGGGCTTTGAACTGAGATCCTTAGACCTCAGTTTCCTGTGTAGCTAGGATTACAGGCGTGAACTGAAACAGATCTTTTAAAAAATACTATTTTATTATTTTCAGTTGTACAAAAGGGTTTCAACTCAACATGTCTGTTTATAAGTGCAATGCACTTTGATCAATACCATCCCTTTGATAAATCTCTCCAATCTCTACCAACACCAACACCACCCCCTCATTTTTCCCAGTTCCATTTTCACTTAATATTATGATTACATTCTCTCTTATTTTAGGATCTAGGTTCTTCATGCCTTGATAGTTCTCTAATACGTGAAGTAATTTTTTGGATTAATGCTTTCTATAGTTTTAATAGGTCTCAGTGCAAAGGCTGGGCTGATAGGCAATATAATAGCCAGGAAAATGACAATGATGTTCAGTCATTTAAAAAAAAATCTTTGGATGTTTGTATTTTCTATAGGTCCAGAATCAATACTTGTATTTCTTCTGGTTTTGTTTCTTCATCTTGTCAATATTCTATTGTTGATCACCTTCATGAATGATCACTTTTGTCATAACTAGCCTTGATTGCCTAACACTGTATTTACTCTCATCTTGAGACAGCCTCTCCCTACTTCCCTATTGCATTGCAAACATGGAGACACAAATTTCTTTTAAAAATTTACAAACACATTTAAACCTCACTTAGGTACAGAGAAGGTATAATATTACTACACTCAAAGACTCACTGCCTAGTTAAAACCCTCTTTGTGCCACTCCCTGGCTTTATCCTTCTTTGCCTGTCAAGGGTAACCACACTCTTGAAGGTGTCAACAGATATTTTTCTTTGCGCATTTCTGTTTGACTTTTGCTACAGGTTGATTTTCATTCTCCAGGGACAATTTCTAGCAGAGGCTAATCCTAACCCTATAAGCACCTAGTACATACATTGTTAGGAAAAGGCAGTTACATCTTGCCTTTCAAGAACTCATTCTTTAAATTAATACATATATACTAGCCTTCATATAAATAAAAATTTGAAATGTGAGTAGAGATGGTTATATAGTTACCTGTCTCCTAGGATCTCCTCATCCAACTGAAACAACTGGAAAAAAAATTTTCCACTGAAACTGGCCTAAGTACAACTTAAAGAATGCCCAGGCTGTTAAATAACTATGAGTTAATAGAAATATCCTCTAAGATACAGTGTGTATGTTTTCATTTGCTACTTCTCCTCTCAAGCTGCAGGGCTTTGTAAAGACAGGCCAAGAAAAGTTGCATGACAGAAGGCAGAAAAGGGAAGCCTGTGAAGGGACCTAAGGATGATATGAGCATGTCTGTATTAATTAAATTCAATATATACTAGAAAATAAGTAAAAACATTGGAACAGAGCACAGACTGCTGAAAAGGAATTGCAAATATTATTTATTTATTTAGTATTAATAACTTTTTTTATTTATTTATTTTACTTATTTATTTATTGCCAGTCATGGGGTTTAAACTCAGGGCCTGAGCACTGTCCCTGGCTTCTTTTTGCTCAAGGCTACTAGCACTTTACCACTTGAGCCACAGTGCCACTTCTAGCCTTTCTTATATATGTGGTACTGAGGAATCGAACCTAGGGCTTCATGTATAAGAGGCAAGTACTCTTTCCACTAGGTCATATTCCCAGCCCAAATATTAGTTATTTAAAAGACCAGACATCATGGAAAAGCACTGTCATAGTATGCAGCAACAGGTGTGACTTAAAAGATTGGCTATATTTATAGAGAATACTTTTCATTAGCTTGTATTAGTTACAGAGGAAGGTTTCAAGGTTTCATTTCCACATATGTTTGCAATGCAATCTCACCCCCTCTATCATTGTCCTTTTCCCTCTTCTTCCCTTACCCAAACAATTTCAACAGGTTTCCTTGTTCAGCTTACATTCACTCTCTTTAAAAATGTATTTCAAAAGTTCTTTACCCTTTATATACAGAGAAAACCCTTGTAATATGTAGCTTGAAGAGAAAAATGGAAAAAAAGAGAAAGAAGACAGGCCTTTTGGCATTTGGTAATAAAAGAAAACAGAGGGGAAAAAATTAAAAATCCTCTAAAATGAGGAAGAAAACATTTATAAAGTGGGAGGACTTTCCCCTACAATGAAAACAAATGAAAAGAAGACGTAAATATCTGAACTTTTCTATTCATTCACAAGAGGGCACTATTAGATGTGGAGTCTAGCAAAATGACCAAACAAAAAATCAAGGAAGATGGAAGGGAGCTATGTCCAGATATCTGAATGGAAGGGAGGAATGAAAGGAGAGAGGAAGCTAGATATGCACTAAAAGTCTTGAGCATGTACCTTGTAAACTAGTACAATAACATTTAGGGCAACATTGTTGGTATTAGAAAGAAACAAACAGCACAAACACTAACCATGCAGAGTGGCTAAAAGAATTATAGTTATATGAAGTAATGTGTCACATGATGAAAACAAGTAAATGAAATTGCTTATATGAAAAAGCATGGATCCCAAAAAGATATCATTAAGCAAAAAATTAAATAGTACCTAGAAATGACTGACATAGTCTTACTAGTTTTTAACTTACAGTATTATGTTTTGGATTTTAGGCAAAGAAACTGACTAGCATTTACCTTTTAGGATACTGGTATAATTTATATCAGTATAATTTAGTGGAAAGGTTTAAAATAATGATGTATTTTTCCATAAATGCAACATTATTGCTTTCAAGTATGGTAGGGACTTTGGGGGACCCTTTCTTAGCAGAGACACTTACTTATAATTGTTATAACTTTTATTTTTTAAAATGGATTTTTGTGTTATAATAGTTCCTAGTTGCAATTTGTTTAATGGTTCCCCACTGAGTTTTGCTCACTTTATTCATTTGCTTTTCAAACTTTAAAACAGAAACCATAGTGAAGGAGCAGAAAAAGAGGTGATTCCTTTCTTGCCAATATAAAGGATTATGGCTGATATACTCATAACAAAAGAAAACTAATGAGAGTAAAGCATAGAAATGAATTTTATTACATTTTTGTGTGATGTGGAAGTTCTAAAATTGAACACTCAAAGACCCAGAATAGGCAGTATGATGGCTCAAGTGGTAGAACACTTGAGAGACTGAGCTCAAACCCTAGGACAGCCAAACAAAACCAAAAACCAAAGTGAATAGCTATTAATGCTTAGGTTTGATGAAACATGGATAGCTGTGTAGAAAAATACAATTAAGTTTGTCTGTTTCTATTTTCTTGGCCTCTCCATGAAGAATTCCTTCCTGGGCATGGATAAGGAATCTTTCTGGAATGGGGATCTTGTAACTTACTATCAGAAAGATAAGGCAGAGAATTCCTTTATGGTCAGCTCTTACATAGACAAGTGGAACAAACCCTAAATCTAGCAAAAGTAAAGTTTAGGTCACAGGGTAGCATGGTATCAATTCTACCGAGAGATTTGGTGAGACTTAGGAAACATTGTTTGTATAAAGCCTTCTAGAATGGGAGATGCCAAAATCTCCTTATGGCTATTAGAAGGTGATAAGAGGGATTTGAATGGTTGGGAGAGGCATGTTCCATGGCCAGACTTGTAGCAAATAAGGCAGGTAGATCAGGATGGCTGGGTTACTGCAAGCTGCTGGCATCTTGCCCCACATCTCAGTGTTTAGCTGGGTGATCCATTGTGAAGCACTAATCACACAGGTTACCTGGGAACTTACATAATTCCAGTATGTTTACCGTTCTCATTTACAGAGTGAAGTACCTTGCTTCTACTGTGCTTGGAATTGCTGAATATTTACCAGAATATTTACCCACAGGGTGAGCACTGTAAATTTACTGCCTGTTCATAGTCTTGGTTTGATTTATTTTTTAGTTCATCTGAAATTTTTCTCATAAAGTACATTCCAATGAGTCCATAACTCCCTCACCACAGCCTTCTCTAGTAGAAGCCTCGTATGTACTATTATGTAATGTTAATTGAAAACAAAACAAAGCATGACAAAAAAAAAAACCCTTTGCTATTTGAACCCAGTGAGTGGTAATATGACACATTGGACATTGTGCCACTGGGAAAGCAAGAAAATGATTTCCAGTTGATGCTGGCCTCTGTGTATGACACATTTCTTTCCTCCTCTTTTTACATGGAACAATACCTCTTAAAATAATCTTAGAAAATAGCACAAGTTACATGAAAACATCACTAAAATATAAAAAAAAATCCCAAAGTAAATAGGAAAATAAAAGAACAATCCTTACCATTTCTTCCCATTCCCAGTCTTAACCTAATGCTCAGAGAAAACTACTGATGGCAATGGACTTTTAGCTTATTTCTGATAACATATAACACCTACAGCAAACAGACAGACACACATAACATACAAGTATAGTTACATAAATGAGAAAATATTGTGCATATTATTTTACTTGCTTTTCTCACCAATATGTTTTGGAGAGTATTCCATATCAGTGTTTATAAATTGATCTCATATTTTACTTTATTCTGTTTTATATTGTAATGAATATTTGAGATATTTCCACTCATTTTTATTCATTTACTTCTCATACTTAAGAAATCTTAGATTGTAATAAAATAACCTAGTTTTTAATCAAACGCATCATTTTTAGTTTTTGGTCGGTCAGCTATGGCTCCTGAATTTTAGTTGGGATTTTACCGAATGCTTTCTGTCTACCTCTAAGAGGGAATGCTGAAATTTTGCTGTTTTGAACTTGGCTGATCTTACTCAACATGATGGTTTCCACTTTTATCAATTATCCTGAAAAGTGCATAAGCTGAAATAACTCTTTAAAGCATGAAAAAGACTTATCGGGGTTATATGGGTCAGTCCCTTAGTAAGAGGTAATGCTCATTAGATGAGTAGCAGGGTAGGGTATTGGAAAATCTGTGACACGAAAGTACTTCAAGTGTCTAAAGAGGTCAGGTACAGTGGCTCAAACCTGAAATCCTAGCCTCTGGGAAGGTGGAGACTGGAGGATCTCAGTTCAAGGATAGTTCATGAGTCTTTATGTTAATTAAGGGCTGGGTGTGGTGGCATGCACCTGTTATCCCAGAGGAAGCACAATGATCAGGTGTAATGGCAAGCATGCCTCTGTCATCTCCAGGTACAAATATGAGAATCACAGCCCAGGCCAGCCTTGGCATAAAGCAAGACCTTACCTCAAAACAACCAAGGCAAAAAGGGGATTTGATGCTGCTCAAGTGGTGGAGTGCCTGCCTAGCAAGGATGAGGCCCTGAGTTCAAATCTCCAGTACTGTAAAAAAAAAAAAAAAGCCTGAAGATGACAGCTTCCCTTTTCACAACCCTAGGCCGTAGGGGCTTTGGATTTACCAGTTCTTTCATTCTAAGATATATTTTTGAAAAAGGTAGTTGGTGAAGCATCCCTTATTAATTGAAAGCAGAGGAGAGTTGAGAAACTAGGTCATTGCAATTAAATGTGAGATTTTGTTTTTCAATGCCCAGGATACCATATATGCGAGGCAAACCCTCTACCACTGTGCTACATCCCTAGCCCAAGATAGAAATTTTAAATAGATCATCGATATTTTGAAAGTAAAGAGTTCTGGACTCCATTCCCATCTCCTCAGTATTCTTCATAACATTTTTATATTTTATTACATACTACACACACACGTGTGTATATGCATGCACACATGTAACACTCAAGATTAAATGCATTGTACCTATTTTTATATGTAAAGTTATGTCTATATAATATATGTACACATATACATTGTGTACATTACACACACATACATACACATATGTATGCACATATAGATATGGGCGCAATGCATTTAATCATACCTGTGAAGAGTACTACCAACTTCATATATGAAGGATGCAGCATGGGTAACGACAAATATGTCCTTTTGGTTCTAAATGCTCTTCTGTGCTATTTAGAGGAAATAGCTCTTAGACTGAATGCTGGATTAGAGTGCAAGAGTTTTAGCTTTGCTCTTAATCCCTGTGCTACTTTAAAGTTTTAATTTCCTCATTAGAAAGCAGGTCAGGGTAGTGTTAATACTTACAGGAAATTCCATAGAGATTAATGAAGAAATGTTTGTAAAAGATTTAAACGTGACATAATATATAAACAACAGAGAAGATAATCAACATGAATAAGTTTCTATGATTATAGCACCTGACCTATTATTACATTTCATGTGCTAATTAATTCTGGGATTTTAGAAAGTGTATCATTAAAAAAAATGTCTTTTTTTGTTGTTGTTGTTGGGTGTGGGTGTGGATGTCTGGAATTCCAGTACTAAGGAAGCTGAAGTAAGAGGACTGACAGTTTGAGGCAAACCTGAAATACATGGTGAGACTGTCTCAATAACAACAAAAAATCGATGATTATCACTGATAATAAGCAGTTGAAAATGGCTTTTGTTTTGTTTTGTTGGTCATGGGGCTTGCTCAGGTCCTGGGAACTGTCCCTGAGCTCTTTCATTCAAGGCTAGTGCTCTACCAGCTTCCCTTCCAATTTGTAGGTGGTTAATTGGAAATAAGCACTTTTTGGCCTTTCTTCTCTGGGCCAACTTTGAACTGTGATCCTCAGATCTCAGCCTCCTAAGTAGCTAGGGTCACAGGGATGAGCCACCATTGCTTAGCTTAAAATGCTTTTATTTATTGCTAGTGACTTTGCTTGGTCTAGCTCTAGATTCTATCATAGCTATACTCCACACTCACATAACACACCAACGAAGTACCCAGAATGCTATGTCCTTTGAATTAATGTGCTTCCTGGCCCTTTGCTACTCTGCTACCATCCTTTGCTCTCTTCTTATTTGCCTAGTTGATGGGCAGGGAATCCTTATGTCTGCTGTTAACCAGAATCAAGTATACAGATGCTGCAAATAGCTTTCCATCAGATTTAACTTAATGGAAATTAATGTGATCCTTTTGATGAAGATATGAGGTTTAACTTACCAAAAAAGTTTCCATTTGGCCCCAAAATTCTAAGCTTGCAGGGCCCAACAATGCACTAGCCCACATTCACAGGCATATTTTCTTGGGAGGGGACCCTTCCAGCATTGAATCTGAACAGAAGAGGCAATTCTCACCCCTGAACCTGTCACAGAAGCATTAACAGCCACTCATAAGGAGTCATGTGCTGATGGTATTCCAAAGTGCTCTGTAGTTCTTACAAGTGCTTTTTCTGTTACATGATGCAGTACCACACAAAACAAAATGTGTGTGTGTGTGTGTGTGTGTGTGTGTGTGTGTGTGTGTACACAGACATACATACACAGGAATACTTTGGAGCCATATCTGGCTTGAATCTATTTTTGATTACTAGAAGAATATTGATACATCATATAAAGAAACTGGGATTTATTGCTAGGAGTTTTTCTTTTCAAATCAGAAAGTTTCCATTATTGTCTTATTTCTCCAGCTTTCTCTTTTCCATTGTATTTATTTCTCCGGTTTGATGAGCCTGAGTTAGGATATTCATCTTGCTTCTGTTAGACACATACACACTTAATATAAATGTCATACTTACCGATATATTTACTATTTTCTTTCCTAATGTTAATATTGGAACTATTATCAATCTTGATGAAGTCCAATTAACTGTTTCTTAATGGCTCATGCACTTAGTACGGTATAATAATCAAAAGATATTTCCCTTATATATTCTTCTAAAAGGTTTGTTCTTTTAGTTTTTTGTTGTTGATTTGTGATCATTATGAGTTATTTTTTGGTAGATACTTCCCTCAAGCTCTCTTTCCTCCTGTCAATATGAATGTCCACTTGCTTTAGCACCATTGATTGACAGACTACCTTTGTCTCCATTGGGTTGTCTTGTATTTTTGTTTGTGTATGTGCAGTTCTTTTCCTAGAAAGCGCATTCTATTTTATTGATTTATTGGTTTATCTTTACTCAATATAACATAGCATTCATTGGTTACCTAAATTTTGAAGTTATTTTGTTAGCACTCCATATTCACTCTTTCTCCCTTTGAAACGTTTTCAACAATTTTAGGTCCTTTATATTCTTTATATGTTTCAGAAGTGGCTTTCAATTTCTGTAGCCAACTTTGTTGGGGTTTGATTAATGTTACGCTGAAATTGTGTATCAGTTCACAGGAAAACTAAAATCACAGCAACTTTCAGTGTTCCAAAACACATCTCTCTAAGTCTTTATTTTCTCTCTGCAGGGCTATGTGGGTTTTAGTGTGCAGGTCTTGCCTATCTAGTGCCAGATTTATCCCATGTATTTCATGTTTTTTTGGATGCAATTTTAAATGGTAGTTTAAAATTTTCTTATTGTTTATTTTGATCGAGTCCATAGGAATAAAGTAATTTGTTTTAGTTACTTTTAGGTAGATCACATAATAATTTCTATTCAGATAGCATGATTGTCTGAAATAAAGGTTTTTCTTCTCATTCAACTTAGGAATCTTATGCTTATTTATTATTGCTTTATTGAACTGGTATAAACCCCAGAACAACATAGGATAGATATAGGGCGAGAATATATCCTTTTGATGTTAGCTGCAGGTTTTTCATCTGTGTGTATGTGTGTGTGTGTGTGTGTGTGTGTGTCTTTTATCAAGTTGATGAAATTCCTTTCTAAGCTTATTTGCTAGAGTTTTCATCAAAAATGGTTGTTGGCTTTTGCTAGATGCTTTTTCTATACTGCTTGGAACTATCATTTGGTTTTTTTAATTTGTTAATAAACTGTATCATATTGATTCATAAACCAGCAATCCATTCCTACTTGACCACTTACGTTGTACATTTTATATATTGCTGGATTATATCTAACATTTGTTAGGTAATTTTGCATGTATGTGTGTGAAGTATATTAATCTGGATTTAATTTTTATAATGTTTTTGTCTTGTTTTAGTGTTAGACCACTAATGGCTATAGATCATTATTGGGGTTTATTATGTTTCTTTTGGCAGAGTTTGCATTTAACTATTACTGCTTTGTAAAATATTCAGTGGTATTCACTAGTGAAGCCTTGTCCTGAAAGGTTTTTGTATTTGTTCTGTAGTGCTGGGATTGAGTCCAGGGATCTATGCAGTATTCATTTTATCTAACTGCTTGTATTGGTATAAACTAATCTCTGTACATTGGTTTATTTTCAAGCACTTTAGTTAATATTGTGGAAATGACATTGATTGATAGACTCAAGGTTATAAGATAAAATGCCCTTTACAAAGCTTTTTAAACTTTGTCTAGTCTGGAAGTCTGTGTTTATGCCTTTTCAACTTCCCATCTTTTTTTTTTCTTTATCTCAAACATTCTCAAACTTTATTTCAGCATGTGAAAAAGTCTTTTGGAGAATGGATTCTCATCAGAAATGGTTCAGGACTCATTTTTACATGAGCAGGAAGGAAAGGAGGGGCTCTGTGGGGGTGATGGGTATCTTTGTGTGTTTGCCTGTTGTATTATGTGATTGCACTTCTAGGCTGAACTCTTAAGACTCTGAGATCTTATCATTAACAGAACACTAGCAAAACAGCCAGAAGGAGCACTGGGAATGAAAGCATCTTTTTAGTATGTTGTACAGGTGATGGGGTTGTTGAGCTCCCCTGAAAGCTCTTGTCCTGGTTGGCTGAGGGTTTGGTTGCATTGGATCAGGATGGCATCTTTGGCCCCATCCCACTTCCCTGTTCTCATCAGTCAAAATTGGTATGGACTGCAAGGGCTAAAGAATACTTCCAGAGCCAGCTGGGGAGCAGGCAAGAAGAGCCCACAGTGTGTTAGTTAGGCTTGCTCCAATGAAGGAGCCTAGTTCTTTCATGGATGCAAAGTTTGGCTTTAGCCAAATCTGCAGAAAGGAAAAAGAAAATTGGAACAAACATCACAGTTGCAAATAATCATTATTTTTTTAATCTTAGCAAATAACATTTTGGTCAAAACCTTCAGTTATGCTCCCTTACCTCTCTTCTTCTACCAAATTGAATTTATTGTTTGCTCGTGTGGAGATTACCCCAACTCTTCATCCTAGTCTCTATGTGAATTTGAGCAATTTTGGCCTTTCCTCTCTGGCCATGTGGACTGGAATGAACTGACCTTTGACTCTGGCTCAAAACAACTGATTAACTCGGAGTGTGTGTGTGTGTGTGTGTGTGTGTGTGTGTGTGTGTGTGTATTATTGCTGATGACTAAATGCAGAGCAAATGCTTTTCCACTCAATGGCATCCCCAGATCACCTCAATTCACTTATTATCACATGATTACTCTTTATATGACATTGCTTAATATCTACCAACATTAAATCTTTACATTGGATTGTTTAAAATTGGAATTGAGTATAGTTTTAATATTATTGAAACACGTTAATATAAATTATTTTATGTTTCAGTTGGTCTCCTTTGCTTTAAGGAAACATGAAGACCAGCTTTTCATGTAAGCACAAGCCTTTCTTTTTCCTCTTTTATTTGTTATCAAGCTGTATAAATTATTAGCACATAGGAATGCCCACCTCTGAGATCTGTCTTGTGAATTGGATCAGGTCATGTGGGAGAGATTATATTGGGTATGAGAGCTCCATGTCCTCTCTACGCTCTGTCTCAGTGTCCACCATAGGCAGTGGAAGATGTGCTGCACTCTTGAAAAAGAAATCAAGCTTCTTATACAATAATGCGTTCATCCAAATGTGACTGATCCTTAAGTATCCTGTCAACAGATTTTACTATGCAATTTGAAAATGATCTCTCTAGTAGAAATTATTTAACATGAACATTTCCACTTAAAATAGCTGGGTCTCTGGCCACTTAAATGACTTTTTACATTCTGACTGATGTTGTTCTGACTCATTGTATGAGTCAGAGGGAATAAAATCTTTTTGGTAGAAAATATTAGAGCATGGGAACTCATTTTAAGTTTTCATTTGGCTTTCACAGTATAGCAAACTAGATGCCACTGCATAGTTCCTGGCTTGCTGGCAGAGTTGTTGCTGATGAGAAGGAGCTTTAGGGGAACGTTGTGGCAGCATTTTCTAACTCAGCAATCCTGAGATTTTGAGCCAGTGGATGCCCTGGTTGGGTGGACTGTTCTCAGCATGAATGGGTGCTTAGACACATGCCAGTCTCTATTCAAAGGAGGCCAGTAGCATGCCATCGATCCCTTTTTTTTTTTTTTTGGCCAGTCCTGGGCCTTGGACTCAGGGCCTGAGCACTGCCTGTCTTCTTCCCGCTCAAGGCTAGCACTCTGCCACCTGAGCCACAGCGCCCCTTCTGGCCGTTTTCCATATATGTGGTGCTGGGGAATCCATGTGTAGGAGGCAAGCACTCTTGCCACTAGGCCGTATTCCCAGCCCCCCCCCCCACCCTTTTTTTTTTTTTTTTTAAAGTGACTATATAAGTTCATTGTTACTGAATTTCCATCTTTTTTTTTTCTCTCTACCAGAATCATCTTTGGTTTGTTTTTTTTTTTTTTTTTTTTTTTTTTTTTGTAGCTGGCCATCACTTCCACATCTATCCTTGTAGTGGCCATAATGTGAGCTCACTACCCACCAAAGTCCTTCCAACCTTTTCAAGGCAACTTAACACTGCTGTTATCCCACTGTTGTCTTGCTCTTGAATAAAACCTCACAAATCCCTCCTGATTTTCCTAAGTCCAAGCTCTTTAAAAGAGCTTATTTCCCCACACTCTGTCTCTCCTCCATATTTTCTCCTCCCTCTCTCTGCTTTATATTGCCTTCACACATTTCTGTGCTACCCCACAACAGCTTTTCCTTCTGTTATTTCCTATGTTAAGAAGCATGTCTGTCTTGTTCCCCTTTTATTCCTAGCACAGTGTTTGGAATACAGTGGCAACTCACTGATTAAATGAATGAAAGACTTACAAACACTGTAAGCATGACAGTGGACTTGCAACTCACCTGTGGGAGTGGCAGCTCCAAGAGACTGGCTATGAACAACCACAGCCAAGGTTGGCATCTCCATGAGTTGGGGAGATGCCTTTAAACAAGTTTACCTTATAGTTTCTGCTTTTGGTGATGGAGTCATCAAGAAAGAGATGAGCATAGCCATAGCCTGTGGCAGAGGTGACACTTTCAATGGTCTCAAACATGGTTCCATCCTCAAATACGAGCAAGGTCTCTGAACTTCTTCATATTAAGCTTGATGGACATAGTGCCATACAGGATGTGAGCTGCAAGCTCATCATTGAACACTGGCTTTCTTCTCAGGGTACTATGAAGAAATGAGAAGCAGACAGTTTTGTTATAATGCCTATTTCCACAGAATACCTTCAACAGCCCATAATATTGTAACTGGAGTTGATCATTTAAACAGAAGGAAAGTCACGAAAGTCTCTTTTCTTGCAGAAATTTCTTTCTTGTTGTCTGTAACTATCCTTAAGAATTTCTATCTGGGAATTTTTGCCCTTTGAAAAGTGAAACTCATATATATATAAATATATGTATATATATATGGTTACATACTATAGCTCTATTATCTATCTATCTATCTATCTATCTATCTATCTATCTATCTATCTATCTATCCTATCTATCTATCCATCATCTATCATCTGTCTCTATCTTGGAGATTGAGCCAATATATTAGAATAAAATTAATTCCAGACATTATAAGGTTTAGACTCTGAAGCCAGATGGTTCAATTTTATCATCTCTTTTTAGCCATTAATTTTTGATGTCTTCTCTTATTTGTTCAGTATGATAAGTGATAGAATCTTCCCCATAGGGTTGTTGTGAGAATCAAACACCATTATTGTAAATGTACCATTCTAAACAGGGAAATCAGATTCGTGGTGGTGATATGTTTTATTGCCTGCTTTAGTGTTTTCTTTTTCCATTAGCTGATGTCATAAAACAAGGAAAAGAAGCTGATACTGTGTTTTGGTTGTCAAACTCATAGAAATGATATTTTTCTTGCAACATGTTTATCTTGACTGAAGGTTCCTTCAGAGATTCTGGATTTCCTCTAATTATTTCTTTTTCTTTTCTTTTCTTTTCTTTTCTTTTTTTTTTTTTTTTTTTTTTTGCCAGTCCTGGGCCTTGGACTCAGGGCCTGAGCACAGTCCCTGGCTTCTTTTCTTTGCTCAAGGCTAGCACTCTACCACTTGAGCCACAGCGCCACTTCTGGCCGTTTTGTACATATGTGGGGCTGAGGAATCAAACCCAGGGCTTCATGTATACAAGGCAAGTACTTTTGTCATTAGGTCATATTCCCAGCCCCTCGAAGTATTTCTTGTACAGAGAAACTTCATGAATTTGGAGATAATCTATGTATTTCCACACTATTTTCTACCTCTCTAGCTCTACAACTTCTTTTGTCTTTAAAGGTGACAAGAAATAGGTCACAGCAAAACCTGTTTTCTCTCCCTGTTCTTCCCCTCCACCCAAGGAGGGAGGTGTGCAAAGGTATCATCAGCAATTTAGGGTAATTGGAATCCTTTCAGAGAGAGAGAGAGAGAGAGAGAGAGAGAGAGAGAGAGAGAGAGAGAGAGAGAGTTTAGTTCTCAGAGTGAATGCATTTCTAAAATGATGTTTTGTCTAAACAGTGAAGCCAAAATATAAGTTGCAGTTACGTGTGCAGGTGCATGCCAGCCAACCCTGGGGCTTGAACTTAGAGTCTGGGTATTGTCCTTGAGCTTTGTAGCTCAAGGCAAGGGCTCTACCACTTGAGTCAAAACTCTCTCTACTTCTGGCTTTTTTGGAAATTGGAGATAAGAGTCTCATAGACTGTTCTGCCTGAGCTGGCTTCCAACCACAATTGTCATATTTCAGCCTCCTGAGTAACTATGGTTTCAGGAGTGAGACACCAGTGCTTTGCTTGCAGTTACTCTTATAAGAAGACAAAAATATTATTTTTAAAATTTTTTTTCCAGTCCTGGGCCTTGAACTCAGGGCCTGAGCACTGTCCCTGGCTTCTTTTTGCTCAAGGCTAGCACTCTGCCACTTGAGCCACAGTGCCACTTCTGGCTGTTTTCTATATATGTGGTGCTGAGGAATGGAACCAAGGGCTTCATGTATATGAGGCAAGCACTCTTGCCTCTAGGCCATATTCCCAGCCCAAGAAGACAAAAATATTAATCAGCTCAAGCATTGTAACATTTGTTATGTGGACTATAACTTTTAATGTTTCTTTATATCTTGATTCTTCAGGGATATAGCAGTCATCAGCCTTGGAATGAGAAGTTGCTCCTACATCTGGCATTTGGCATTCTGATTTATGGTTGCTTCTTACTTTTCCTTAACTAATTTCCATAAACACAATGAAATTTCTGGCTAGCATATTCCAGAGGTAAAACTTCTTTGTGAATTCTTCTTATTCCTAGTCACTAACATATTATTTTTTCCAGTTGGATATATTGACTATTCTATCCAGAATGCCTTCCTAATTAGTATATTATGCTCTGTATCCAAAAGAAGAAAATAAGTTAACTCTACTAATTTTATAAGCTACATCAATTTTGTGTATCTTTATGTGTGATATTCCATGCTTCCTGGCTGTTTTGCAAAACTGTGAAGACTTCATGCATAAATGGAGTTGTATTTTATTTTGAGACTTCCTGCTTGTTTATATATATTGAATAACAGTACTTTGTTAGGTGCTTTTTGTAAAGCTTTATCATTTATAAAGATATTTATCTTACTAAATATCATGACAGCCGTGAGAAACAGATATTATTATTATTGATGTACCCATTTACCCAATGAACCTGGTCAAAATACTCTTCAAAAAATCATATAGAGGGCTGGGGATATGGCCTAGTGGCAAGAGTGCCTGCCTCATATACGTGAGGCCCTGGGTTCGATTCCCCATCACCACATATACAGAAAATGGCCAGAAGTGGCGCTGTGGCTCAAGTGGCAGAGTGTTAGCCTTGAGCGGGAAGAAGCCAGGAACAGTGCTCAGGCCCTGAGTCCAAGGCCCAGGACTGGCCAAAAAAAAAAAAAATCATATAGAGTTAGGCATTCTAAGTTCTATGCTGTGGTTTGTAGCTACCCCCTAAATGAATCCTACATGTCAAGATGACCTATTGTCTACTCCATCCCCACGTTACCTTTGTCTTTAACCTGTTTCTCCACTAGACTAACTTCACAAAAATTTCTAAATCATATCAGATCTTTGAATATGGCTTGTCACCTATGGAGTCTTAAATTTAATCCCACTAGCCTCGGTGAGATAACTAAGGTACTATCTAGTGAGAAACAATTCAGTTGATCTAATCATCTATTTTCTTAAATGATAAAACATGTAATGGTTGTAGTATCCACTTAATGGAATCAGCTTACAGTACTCATGCTTAAACCATGTGTTTATCTTCTTGACATATAACCAATCAGAGACAGATGATAGAAGGACATTCCAGAGGAAGGATGCAAAGTAAGTAGTATCTCCCGCATTCTGAGGACAGTCATCATCTTAGGCCTGACTCATGATCCAGGAACCACTTCTGGTTCTGACCTGGGAAAAGACAACACTGATTTCAAGAAGTAAGCAAACACGATACAATTTTCTTCAATATTCAGGTAGGAACACTATTGAAGAGGTGAACCTAGATGAATAGTCTATAATTGAAACAAGGTGGAGACCAGACTCTTCTAGACAGCTCCTGATGATGAGTGTATTGTTGCTGAATTAGGATCATGTGCCTTAAAATAAGAGGGCTTTATATTCAGCTGCTACACATTTAATCGTTACAAGCTCGTAGACTAAGATGGAAGATCCTGTTGGTACTAGTGACCTCAGTGAGTTCTAGGAGTGGTAGGTGATGAAGCCAAGCAAGCTGGGCATGGAGAATATAGATAAGTTTCCATTTTACCTTAGGCTGAAGGGATACCAGGTATTTAATTCTATTCTCTCTCTCTCTGTTTCCTTTTCTAATCATTCATACACACATACTCTAAGACTCCAGATGCCTGTATATCCTGAACCACAGCACCTGCTGCCCCCCAAGACAAGTGTGGTTGCTGGTCTATTTTATCATCTGTGATAATTCAAGAGGATGCTACTTTAAAACTTTAGATGTTTTTGACGCACGTTTAAAGTTTATTTACCAAGTAACTTTTCATTTAAAACATGTTGAGTCTCTTCAGGGCCTATGTGCTCTGAGGAGCCTTCGTTGACTTTACCCAGGAAAAGGTAAGTTCTCTTCTCATCGTGCTTCTGTCATTGCACCTAGTTGTACTGGAAGACTCACCACTTCCATTTATGATGGCTTGTGTGCCCATCACCCCATCTCCACTTACTGATTGTTCCTTATAGTCAAGAACTTATGACTGTATTTAAAAAAATTGTGACACAGAATAGTGCCAGATGGTTGACTAGCTGCCATTGAATAAAAGAAATGACAATGAAACTCACACTTTGATATTCCAGAGATTCAGAATGGTAGCCACAGTACCTTTCACATGATAGGTAGATGGTAAGAAGTGTTGTTAGGTAAAGATGGAGCCTGAGTAGAAATATACTGCTTTGGAGGTCATCAGAACATAAAATTAAAACAAGAAATGACCAGGTACTAGTTGCTCACCCCTGCAATCCTACCTACTCAGGAGCTGAGATCTGAGGATCATGGTTCAAAGCCAGCCTGGGCAGGAAAGTCCTGTGAGACTCTTTATTTCCAATTAACCCCCAGAAAAGGAGAAGTGGAGCTTTGCTAACTTTGAGCCAAAAGAAGAAGAAGAAGAAGGAGAAGGAGAAGGAGAAAAGGAGCTCAGAGATAGCTCACAGGCCCTGAGTTCAAGCCCCATGACTGAAAACAACCAACTAACCAACAAACCAATCAAGAACCAACAACAAACAACCAAGAAATAAATATACACATTAACTTATATACTCATATGCTCTGGCAGCTGCTTCTGGTTTCATTAGAATGTACTTCCTTGCAAGCAGAGGCAGCCTTGGTGTTGTAGGCCTCTTGTTAAGAAAGGTGAAGCTGGGCTGGGAATATGGCCTAGTGGCAAGAGTGCTGGCCTCCTACACATGAAGCTCTCGGTTCGATTCCCCAGCACCACATATATGGAAAACAGCCAGAAGGGGCGCTGTGGCTCAGGTGGCAGAGTGCTAGCCTTGAGCAGGAAGAAGCCAGGGAAGGTACTCAGGCCCTGAGTCCAAGGCCCAGGACTGGCCAAAAAAAAAAAAGAACAAACAAAAGAAAGAAAGGTGAAGCTGACCTTGATGACAGCATTGCTATCATAACACTGGGTACACCCTCCTTAATCCTCTGTTTTTTTTTATTATTAAGCAGAGGGGTTACAGATTCATATGTAAGGCAGATTTCTCGTTCATCTTGTTACTTCCTCCCTCATTTCCACCCCCCCACCTCTATTTTTTAAAGACATAGAACATACTGGTTTATTTATTTGCATGATCTTGCCTAATCTTATCAGATTTATGAATTTCCCTCCTAGCCAACATGCTGTGTTTAGTGTTATCCAGACAAAGAAGGCATTTTTTAACCTGTAGTTTTATTTATGTTCGATAAGTTATCTCGAACATCTACCAAACACACTTCAAATTGTGTCTTTTCTAGAACAGTATCTGCTCCAAAGTGTTGATCCAAGCTTCATGATTTCCATTGTAGTATTTAATTTCTAAACTATAGACAGTTTTAAAAATTTTCCTCTTTTAAGTTAAAATTTTACCTGAATCTGATATTGTCACTGAGGTTCTCTGTATTACTTTTCATCCTCAACTATAGATTGTAAGATTTGTGAGGACTATTAGACTCCTTTTCTAGGAACTTCACTAATTTTTATTGGTGTTATTGCTATAAATTGAGGCAAGTAGTGACACTGAGAATGTCATTTAGGATGTCATGAATGAATAGAATGAATGAGTGTGATGAAATGACAATTGCAAAATTTAATTTTAATTGTGTATTTGAAAGTACTCTAGATAAACACATAAATATAAACCCAACTCATAATGTTTTGCACTGCATAGTAAATAATTGAGTCTAAGGATTGTAAATAAGTGTAAAATACTTTTGCCACTTACAGAAACAGTTCCTCTATGTCCTAATACTTGAAAGTGTTCAAAGAGAAATCTATTGAACTAGGTAGATAAAGGAGATGATGACTATACTAGTCATTCGTTTAAGTTATTATTTTCATAATGGCAGAATTCTGAAGAAATAGCATATTTATATGGAGATTACAGCAATCTAAATATGAATAATGAAACGTTATTCCCAAAACATCAGAGCATCAAGATGGAGAAACTACTTAAAAACTTTCCCAGCATTTCTAAAGTGTTTGAAAAACTTTCAGAGACTAGCGGAGAATGAATGGGGGCTGGGGAGGGAAGGAAAACAATGCATGGATATTTTTATAATCAGAAGCAACAGTTGACTGGTGATATAGTGCCATTTGGTGCTGACTTCTATAAAGGTCCTGTACTCTTCCCTTGTCTTATACAACGTACTAGAATCAACCATATAAATTGCAAGGCCCCCATCTCAAACAGAATATATCTTACAAAGCTCTTCTTTTGAGGAAAAATCTTTGTATATTCCTGCAGCTTGCTGTGGTGCATGTAGTTTGGGTAATCACCAGTGTAAGAGAAGTCTGGAAAACAAATCATTTCTTTGTAAGTGTTGGTGAAATCAAACTGATAAATGCTGGCTTTTTGTTGTTCTGCATGGTCCTAGAAAGAATAACAAACCTCTAACAAGAAGCCAACAGTGGTGTTCCTTGCAGAAAATATTCAATTCTTGGTTGACTAAACCCTTTCAATATGAAAAAAAAATTAGAAAACTACAAGTTGTCTTTAACATATGGAAGTATAACACTCTCCATATACCATGTAGCACAGAATTGGATCTCTCTGCACTTCAATCTCTTATTCCTTTTAACCTAGAATTAATTCTGCTCTTATAATATTTTAGAAATCTCTTTTCTTTTTGTTTTCTCTGCTGCACCTTCACAGGCTCTGATCTCATTTTAATGTTAAAAAAAACACAACTCAATCCAAAGGAGGTTGTGAATTTTCACTTTGACTGGTTTCTCCATGGATCTCTGCAAACTTCACCAGCAACAGAACCTTGTGTTGAAGTGGTTTCTATGCTCTGATGTAGTCAGAATCACCTGGTAGACTTCTTATATCAAAGACCCTAGGCTCAGTCCTCAAGAGTTTCACAGTGAGTGTACCAGAGCTAGGGCCTGAGAATTTGCACTAGCAAGTTCCAGAGAAGACTAATGTGGTTGAGGAACAAGACTCTGAGAACCACTGCTCCTGTCCTAGGTCAATTCTGTGCTTGAAAAGTCTCTTCATTCACCAGCGGTTAGTCTTCACTGTACCAGAGAAACACAGGAAACCGCAGGCTTCAGAACATGTGTTATATCTTGGCACTTCATTTTAAAGCCACTGTGTAATTGAAAAGTGTCTTTTGTTGAGGAGCAGTTGAAAGCTAAATTGAAAATAAACATTTCCTCTCTTTTGCAAGGACAGGATAAAAGTGGACACAATGTGCTGCCTTGAAAATATATTTAAAAGCTGGAAGCCTTTGGATCCCTAAGGCTTGAAAGAATCCTTGTGCAATAGAGGAAAGGGTTGGAATGTTTTGTTGCTGGATTCAAGACTTCTTTCTCCTACCCTAGCTAACCTCTGGAAGATGGAGACAGAAAGTTCTGGAAAGGATTGCCAGGATTGTGTCTTAGGGAGAGTTGTGAGGGTTGGGGAGGTTGCTGTTTCTCCTCAAATGGAAATTACAATCCCACTGTAATCATGGACACTGTATCTCTCATAAATTTCTAAGCTCGGAGATTTTGGCCATTTATGCCTCACTTTGGAATTTGTATGGAGGCCAGTAAAAAGGGTGAGGGCTGATGCCTGACAGATGCAAGTTCTTCCTGGTCACTCACAGCTGGCACCTCCTGTTGATGATTAGGCACCCAGGCGGGAAGGAGGTTTCTCAGCCTTCCCTTGAAGGGAGGGAGGGGCTGAGGTCTGGTCTGGGTACTGGTTAAAAAATATTTGGGGACTCAATTGTGGGAAATAAACATAATAAGGTATGGGATTAATTTCATCTTGAATTAATCTCTGCTATTTTACCCCTTTATCCCAGCCAGTCTTAACATGAAAAGTTGGAAATTTCCCTACCAGCCCTATTCTCACCCAAAGGGAAAACAAATATATTATATAACTAGGGACGAGTGCTCCAAGGAGCATGCCTTTTCATTATTTCAATGTGTGGAGTAGTCTGAACCCATAAGATGCAAATTAAATTCAGAAGTTGCCCCTGGCTGAGAGACATTGTCCTGGCACCTGAAATCCAGAGGCTGTGGTCACATGATCATTCTCTGTCATCAGTAAACTTGGGATTCACTCTGTTCAGCTCTCATCTTGCTTTCAAGAATATAAGTAACTTGGGGGCAAGACCAGAGGCGAATTCAAGATTGCCAAGCATGCATTTATTTCGCAGTCCACTTAATTTTTTTCCCCATTCTCCATCTTAGCCTTCCAATAACATTTTTGCGTTTCTAAATATACTCAGAAGCTCCAACTCAAAAGTTTGCCTCTGTTAAGGCTGGGATGTTGTTCAGTGGTAATGTTCTTGCCTAGCACATGGGAGGTCCTGGGTTCTAGTCACAGCAGTATCAGAAAAAAAATTAAGGGCAATCTTATGAATGCATAAGATGATGCTGAGTGAAATGAACTCCATGTTATGGAAATGACTGTTATATCACTGTTGTAATTACTTTCAATCTGTCATGTGAAACCGTACCTTCTATTGTTGATGATCCTCTTGTATCCCTTCCTGTGGTTGTACCTGCACTATCACTGTATCTTATCTGAGTGCATTGGAAACTGTATATACTGGTATTAGAACTAGGAAAGTGAAATGGAATATCAAAATCGAGAGACAAAGGATAAAAAGACAAACGACTCCAAAAGCAATACTTGCAAAACCATTTGGTGTAAACCAACTGAATAACTCATGGGGGGAGAAGGAAAGGCGGAGGGGAGAGGGGGGAATGAGGGAGGAGGTAACAAACAGTACAAGAAATGTACCCAAGGCCTAACGTATGAAACTGAAACCTCTCTGTACATCACTTTGACAATAAATAAGGAAAAAACCCCAAAATAATTAAGGTCAAGATAACCAACAACCAGAAAAGACAAAGGAAAAAGTAAACAGTAGAAGTTGCCTTCATCATTCTTCCCTTTTCTTCCCTCTCACCAAGTGCTAAATCATCTTTATGACCACAAAATTGTTGCCTTTGCTACTCTAAGCATATACTCACTTATGCTAGAGGTATTTTACTCTTACTTTTGTTTTTTCTTTCAAATACCTGGTGTACTTCTTACTAAAGCAATTCCTAATAGCACTCTATACATAATGTGCTCATAATGTATTTATTGGGTGAGTGAATGAATACATGATAGGAAAAAGTTATGATAGTCCCAGTCTATTGTTTCATCCAATTGCTTACTTTGCAGGGAAAATAATACTATACTTTGTACAATTAATTTACAAAAACCACTGTGAATACTTGGGGAGGAGTAGAAGGTGATAAGAGGGAGAGGAGATACAAAAGAGTAGTAGAGGAGTATAACCAAAATATATGCTATGCAGGTATGGAAATATCATGAATAGACCTCTAACTTTATTAACCCATTTCTTGCTTGTTGAGCAATGTCTTAGGACAGTACTAGTAAAACCTCTGAGGATGTGTGGCTCTATGGGAATGTATGTAACTTAAATCTTGCTCATGTTCAGTCTGCAAGAGTTTAAGCCCTATTTGGTTTCCATTTCTCAGAAAAAGCACACGGTGTAAATATAGATCAGAATTCTCAGGTCCCCGTTTTCCAGCACACCTTGTACTTAGCAGAGGCTGGCAGGATGAAAGCTTATATAATACATTTATTTATTTTCCAAAACTCCCCATTTGATTGCATATTGTGCCAATCAACTTAGAAAAGAAGGGAGAGTTCATGGTGTGTGGAGGAGGCTCAGATTTCACGTAGTTGAAGTTTTTACATCCTCATTGGGATTTATAGTAGAAGTTTGCTGATCTATCATGTAGTCACTCCTTAAACTTTCTTATCCAGCTACACAGGTTGACTCAAGGATTCCCCCCTTCTCTGTGCCTTACCTGAATGAACTCCTAGTCTCTTCTATAGTTCTGGTAGAGGCCCACCCTCAGTGACTGCAGAATGTCTGTGTGGTATTGTTTATAGACTACCATGATAATGGCACTCTGGAGTTAAAATTTTTTTTTTAATTTTAAAAATCTTTTTTCTTTATTGTCAAAGTATGGTACAGAGGGGTTACAGATTCATATGTAAGGCATTGAGTACATTTCTTGTTCAACTTGTTACCTCCTCCCTCATTTCCTTCCCCTCCCCCCCCCCTTCCTCCTCTCCCCATTCTGGAGTTTTATACCTAGTGGTCATCTATCTTCTTTGGAGACTTTCTTCCTGGCTCAGCTAAGTATTACCCTTTAGGAATTTTCCCTTGACCTATTAAGATTTCAGTAGAAAACCCCTCCTCAAGTCTCAAGGTCCTTATCCACTGAGTTGACAATCACCAAGACTATACAGTTTTGTAATGTGTTATATTTTAGAATTGGTTTTGCAATCATATTTTAGAATGTGCAGTTTTAAAATTTCCATTTCATAATATTTCTTGTAAGAGCTAGGGTACCAAATAGATATTCAAATGCAGTAAATTTTTAAAAAATGTTCTTATTGTCAAGGTGATGCCCAGAGGGGCCATGGTGCAGTAAATTGTTTGAGGTGTAACACAAGTAGGACTGAGCTACATGTCAATTCAGATTTTTGACCACCTGACTTTCAGAAGTATTTTTCTATTAAATTGAGTCCTTGTCCATTTGGTATCAAAGACTTGTGGGCTTATTTTATGGTTTTCTTCTGCAAATGATGTAGAAATCATGTATGTAAAGTGATTGTTTGTGATCTCTAGCCTAGCCTAAAACTCTGCCCAAACAGGTACACATGCAATATTTAGTCATTACTGATTAGATAGTGGAGAACTATATCATGATTTAGTCTAAGCTGGTCCAGTTCCCTGAGCAAGTGCAAATAAAGAAATTGCAGTTCTCAAAACAAACCAGCCAAAAGCAAACCTACTGATTACTCCCTAATGGAAAATAAGAACCAGTGATCTTATTTCCCATGTGATACTTTTGGTTTTAACTATGCAAAAACCTCTTGAGATGAATAGAGCACTCTGTATTAGCATTGGTGTACTTTGTTGGAAGAACCTGTTGCAGGTTGGGCACCAACTGAGAGCCAGGCAAAAGAAGATGGCAAGGACTATAAATTTTTCTCTCAACTTCAACTTGATAGATAGACTTTCCAACACACACACACACACACACACACACACACACACACACACACACACACACACACCAATTATGGTATCCCATCCTGCTAGAACTGGAAGACACGTAAGAGGCATCCTAATTTTCAATGTATGAGCAATTGAGGTCCATAAAGAAAACGGCAAGTTGCTTAACATGATAGGTGCTAGGAAATCTGATTTAAGAGTAGAACTGACTTTAGTCCAAGCTTGCTTATCTTTTATTCTCAAACATATTCTTAGGATTTAAGAGCAATGGATGACAGATTCTGAATCTTTTCAGATATATGGAAAGGCAGTGTTACATTTTTTAACTATTTACTGAAGCTTGCACTCTTTATAGACAGGAGAGCTGCACCTCACCAGCCAGTAGGCGATGCTTAATGAGCTTATGTCCTTTTTAGGCCAATCCCTGATGCTATGAAATAGTTTTGAGTGGTCAGATATTGGTTGATGGAGGGATGATATTGTACTTTCTAGATCTGTGATCTAAAAACTGACCAGATTTGGTTTTCATAGGAACCCATCTCCCTTCCTTTTGTCCCAGAGATGTTTCACATACTGAGAAGTTCTACAGGCCTCCAACATCAGTTTCCATCTTTCAAAGCAGGGGGGCTCTAGCTCCTCCTCCAGATGGCACTGTAGGACAGCCAAGCCACTGACACTTGTGCTAAAGATGGCCACTTTCTTACTCATGTTTATCTGCAGGACAGTCTGGAGAAACTTCAGAAGACTGTCCGCTTAATGTTCAGGGCTCTTCAGTAGAAATCACCAGGCACAGTTTACGTATCAGGATTTTTACTTCAGCACAGAAGGAATAGATTAAACATTTTCTTCTAGTTTGTACCACATTTGCTATACTAAAGCATGAAAACTGGCTTCTTATCCTGATTATTCAATATGCCATTTTTTTTAAGCAGAATCAGAAAATGCTATCCAGAAAGGACTTTGAAGATCATAAATCCAATGCTCTAAAGGTCAAATGAAGTTTTGACAACCTGGGATTCAAAATTACTTTTCTATATTTTTAAGAGCTAAAAAACAAGGGGGTCAGAAGTAGAAATCAAAGCTTTTACATGGAACCCACATTACAAAATCACCCCTATGCACATGGGATGTCAGGCTACAAGAGACTTTATTTACTTCTTAATCCGCCAACTTTCCCTACCCTGAGCAAGTCTCCAAATGAGGAAAAGAGTGGCTGTTAACAATGTCTTTTGAAGTAAACATTGAGAAAGTAGAATTCATTATTCTCAAAGTTAAAATTCTTTTTTCTTTTTTTTTGTCATGATAAAACCTAGGAGAAAGTGTAGGTACAACCACAGGAAGATGATACAAAAAGATCATCAATAATAGAGGCTACAGTTACATATGGCACATTGAAAGTAGTTACAACTGTGATATAACAATCGTTTCCATAACATGGAGTTCAGTTAATTTAGCATTATCTTATGTGTTCGTAGGGTTATAGCTATTGGGCTTCTGTGATCCTCTGCTGTGACTTGCCTAAACCTGTGCTAATTATTCCCTATAAGGGAGACCATAGAGTCCATGTTTCTTTGGGTCTGGCTCACTTCACTTAGTATAACTTTTTCCAAGTCCTTCCATTTCCTTACAAATGGGGCAATGTCATTCTTTCTGATAGAGGCATAAAATTCCACTGTGTATATGTACCACATTTTCCTGATCTATTCTTCTACTGAGGGGCATCTGGGTTGGTCCCAGATTCTAGATATGACAAATTGTGCTGCGATGAACATTGTTGTGCTGGAAACCGGGTATACTGGTATTAGAACTAGGAAATTGGAAGTGAATACCAAAATCGAGAGACATAGGGTAAAAAAAGACAAACAACCACAAAAGCAATACTTGCAAAACTGTTTGGTGTAAATGAACTGAACAACTCATGGGGGGGAGAGAAGGGAAAGGGGGAAGGGGGAGGGGGGAATGAGGGACGAGGTAACAAACAGTACAAGAAATGTATCCAATGCCTAATGTATGAAACTGTAACCTCTCTTTAATTCAGTTTGATAATAAAAAATATATAAACAAATAAAATAAAACATAATACAAAAACAAACAAAAAACCTAGGAGAGAACGACAAAGTGTGGCAGGAATAAGAGAAGAACAAGGGACAGGATGGGGAGGGGGGCATTGAGTAAGAGATGGGGGAATGGCATGAGGTTCCTGGTTCCAAAAAATAAAATAAAACATCAGTAACTGATATGGTCACCAGAGCTGTAAGCTAAAACTTCTGGGAGATTAAGAGACCAATAATTCTTTCTTCTTTGAAACAACAGAATATATAAACAAATTCTATGCACCTGGACTATAAGGAAAGACTTTGCTGTTCTAATAGTGCAAAGTAAGTCAGATTTCTGGAAACGTAAGAGGACTTGCTTTGAGAAGTTGAGGTAACTCTTAGAGATGTGAGTCTGTGAAACTGGTAAATTAAAAGGTCAGAATTGCAATGTCACTTAGTCTTGTCTTTGACACTGTCCATTCTACCTCTGCCCTTCCAATTTCTCTCTCTCCTTCCCTGATTCCTTTCTTTCATTCTATAATGAATTCTGTAATCAGTGCCTACCATATATCAAGTTTAGGGGGAAACACCCAGGGAAGAACAAGAACATCTAAGTCCATCTAGGAGAAAAGTAAGGATGACTTTAAGAGGATGTGAGAAGAGAGCTGTGTTTGAAGGAAGAATAAATGTTAGATTACCGGGTAAGGGTAAGGGAACATATAACAGAGAGAAAAATATGTGCAAGTGCACAGAAAAGTAAGAGAACATGGCAGAACATACAAATTATTCAGTGTGGCTAGGGCTTAAAGGCATGGGAATAGCAAATGAACTACACATGCAGATCACAGATTATGAAGGCTATTAAAATATCACACTCAAGGACTTGGTTACCATCTGGGTTACAGTGGTTGATTTTCAATAATTCTGAAGGACAAAAATGATAAAATGAAATCAGGTCTACATGGGGGCTAGAGCAGACTAGAATCAGGGTCAAAACCCAGGCTGTTGTTTCAAAAGCCTAACCACTGATGCTAGGAGCAGTGTCACATAACTGTATAATAGAAGTATCATACAAGAGACACTCAGCATGTGGAGATCTGCTGACTGCTGTAAGCTTGATGCTTCAAAGAAGATCCTCTCACCTATTTTTCAATGTTTGTGACATATACTTTTCACTCATTTCTTGATACAGAAGGTAGGGATCTCTCTTACTTCATGGTGAAAGGGATATAATAGAGGGGATTAGGTGCCTATAATAGAAGGTCTTGAGGAGCAGAAACCAGAAGGTGTCATATAGCAGGCAGAATCAGTCAACAATAGAGCCACCATTCAGAGATCATTGAACTGCTATAATTCATGGAGGGGGTGAGGGTGGAACAGAGAACCCAGTGGATGTAAATATACCTGTTGAAACTACATTTGCTCATTAACACAATCACGAAGACACAGCCTCTGCTTCCCTTTGCACATAAGTTCTCATTGCAAGACTTGCAATGTAACCTTTAGCTTTTTATTCCTGGACTTGCAGGAGGAATCCCAAAGTAACAGTAGTTTGTCCCAAATTCAAAATAGTAGTTTGTTTCGTTTCCACCAGGTTCTTCCTTCTACAATTTTCTTACTTTACTAATCTCAGTTTTACAGTCTTTGAAACTATAATTTAACTCAGTCATATCTTAACAAGTAGGTAGGTAGGTTCTTCAATGAAAAGATGGTCCTTGATCCTTGTTTTCTTATGCTTCTGTTTAGCAGCCTAGCAAATCTCTTGTGTTCAATGAGTATACTTTGATTAAATGGCTTTCTAGGAACTCAGGGATTGTAGCGTGGGCTTGGAAAATGACAGGGATCTCTCTTAATAGGAGTCTAGGAAAGATGTAAGAGGCCTTAAAATCTCAGTCCTTCCTCAGTGATGATTGTGAACAGGGGACTGGTGAGAGGAGGAACCAGTGGGGAGAGGGAGGAGAACTAGAGAAGGTGATATGGTTGTGAATATTAAACATGCATTATATAAGCTGGGTGCCAGTGGCTCATGCCTGTAATCCTAGCTACTCAGGAGACTGAGGTCTGAGGATCACAGTTCAAAGCTAGCCCAGGCAAGGAAGTCTGTGAGACTCTTATCTCCAATTAACCACCAGAAAACCAGAAGTGGAGCTGTGGCTCAAAGTAGTAGAGCACTAGCCTTGAGCAAAAAAGCTCAGGGACGGCACCTGGCCTCTGAGTTCAAGCCCCACATCTGACAAAAAAAAAGTACATTGCACATGCATATAGCATAATAGGAAAAGTACACATGAATATAGCATAATAAAACCCACTAAAAACTCTTTAAAAAATTGTAAGAAAGAGTGAAATAGAGGGGATGAACTTGACCAAAGTACATTATATGCAGGTATGCAGATATCACAATGAAACCTTATGTATAATTACTATGCTACTAAAAATAAAGTGGCAAATAAAGAGTTTAACTCATGAGACAACAGCTACTCCTGAGGGTTTGGTCTCTTAGGTGTTCTGTAGACTTCACTTGTCCATTTTCCAAATTCCCTGAGTGATTTATACTGTGCATCCACAGAACAGAATTGTTTCAGCATACGGACTGCCTGTTGCTTGGCTTCTCTGGGCAACAGACCAGGATTTGCTGGAGTTAATTTGAGGGAACGATAGTATGACAAACACAGGTGCTTATCAGAGATGCTAATGATGATTAGAGGCATTTGTGAAGTTTTGAGGAGATTTCCCCAGATGATTTTACATTATGTAAGTCTCATTTTTGAATTCTTTTGGACCAAAGGGAGTCTTATGGGATCTATAACCATAGCCAGAGACCTTGATTTATGATGAGTTCTAGATCCTTGGGCTTCAATCCTTGCCATCTCCTTCTGGCTCTTTCTCACTGCAGAGGTACTCCCTCACCTGGGGTTACGCCTAGCTAGTTCTATCTTTGCCAAGGGTAGAAGGAAAGAGAAACAGGGAAGCAAATTCAGCCTTCTCTGAGGTTTCATTTCATAACAGATTATTATGACACATCACCTGTTGGTGACCTCTTAAGTCAGCCAAGAGGACATTGTAGGACAAGTCAAGAGTAGCTGCTGAGTGAGGGGGGTCAAGAGCAGGACAGCAAAGTCCCTGTTCCTTTATTTTTCCACCCTATATTCTTGGAACCACTCCCACCTTTGTCAAACTTTGGTTCAGCTCTATCCTTTTTGTGGAGTTTTTTTGCTATGGGTGGTATGTTTCCTACTTTGTCTCCTCAAGGGCTGCCCTTTCTGAAGCTAGACTCTGCAATGACTTAGGAAATTGAGCTTTCCCAAATCATTGATTGCCACAAGCACCTCTGGGGGGCGGGGGGATTGACAGCACCTTCCCATTGGCATCCACACTCTCCTTCACTGCCCCAGTCTCACCCTTTCTCTGCTAATACCTCTCCTCCAAGACATGCCAAGGCATCTGGTATTTCTTGCTAAACAAGTTTCTTCTCACCCCTTACAAGGTGTCATACTCTGTCCTCTGAACTGTGGCTAGGCGGCTGCCTGTACTTCCATGCTGTGTGTGAATCCTGCACATGCCTCAGTATCCTCAATGAGCTGCATTTCCCTCAAGAAGTCCCCTTGGCAGTTGCTTAGAAAAAATGCTGTGTCCCACACTACCTAACATTGTGGACTTTCAGGTGGTTTGGGGAATTTTCTCAGAAGTGTTATTATCCTTGTAAGACAAATTTTCTATTTCCTGTGAAAGACTAGCATGTCTGGTCTTTTTTTTTTTTTTTTTATATCTTCTTCAATACTCACTAGAGAGCTGCAGGTTCAGTAGATGATCCACAGGTAAATGCTCTTTTACTTGACAGTTCTGTCTGCCTATTTTTTCCTTTCTTCCTTTCTTCCTTCCTTCTCTTCCCTTCCCTTCTCTCTGTCCCTCCCTCCCTCCCTCCCTCCCTCCCTCCCTCCCTCCCTCCCTTCCTCCCTCCCTCCCTCCCTCCCTCCCTCTCTTCCTCCATCCCTCCCTCTCTTCCTTCCTTCCTTCCTTCCTTCCTTCCTTCCCTCTTTCTCTTTCCTTCCTTCCTTCCTTCTTGCTTTCCTCCCCTACTTTCCTTTCCTTTTCTTCCTCCCTTCCTCTTTCCCCCATCCCTTCCTCCCCTTTCTCTCTCTCTCCCCACCTCTCCTCCTCCTCTCTCTCTCTCTCTCTCTCTCTGTGTCTCTGTCTATCTGTCTGTCTGTCTCTCTCACTGGTAGGATGAGTTTTATAGATTCTGCATAGAGAGGTATAAAGTTTTGTTTTTTTCCCCCCATGTTATGGGGGGTATATAAGTGATAAAAGTCATGTGGAGGAAAGTGTTTCTCTCCATGTGGTGCTGTGGGCTTGAGGTAGGGATGATGTACAAAAATAAAACTCTTTTTTCTGCTGTCTTTAATGTAGCTTCTTTCTAATTTCTGTGCTTCACCTAGCTCGCCTGGGTTTCTTCGTCCTTGTAAAAATAGCTTTGCCTATGGACAGTTTTTAGGGTAGTATGACATCATCAGCATTGGGATTTCCTAGTCCATCATTTAGCTGCTGTCCTCTGAACTATTTTCTGTTAATGACGTAGGATGCTGGTTAAGCTTCACTGCCGAGGTACATCAGGCTCTCTGATACCCTAGGATTTGCAAGAGACTTTTCTTTTTCCACAGGAATTCTTGGTGCCATTGTTCTTTTGTTTTCCTTATACTGTATTATGCTTATCCTTTCAGGAAAAAAAATCTATGCCAAATATATTTTGTTTTTATCATTAGCACTGGCTGCAAAACACATTTTCTACCTTTTTTTTTTTAAAAAAAAGTAAAACTACCTTCAGATTTTGGATCCACTTCAATCTGTTAAATTTGTGCACACTTTTTTTTTTGGTTGTGAGGCTTGAACTGAGAGCCTGGGCTCTGTCCCTGAGCCTCTTTGTGCTCAAGTCTAGCACTCTACCACTTGAGCCACAGCACCACTTCCGTTTTGTTTTGTTTGATTTTTTTTTTTTTGGAGTGGTTAATTGGAGAAAAGAGTCTCATGGGGACTTTTTAGCCTGGGTGGCTTTGATCTGTAATCCTCAGATTTCAGCCTTCTGAATAGCTAGGATTCTGGCATGAGCCACCAGCGCTGGGTGGGCACGCATCTTTTTTAACATGGTCACGGGGAAGAGTGAAGGAAAGAAGTGAACTAAATACTGAGGTGTTTTTCTGAATTTGAGTTTTATCACTCTCACAGGAAGATTTTTTTTTGTTTCCTTCAGCAATGCACTATTGATTCAAATTAACTACTTAACCAGGTTAAGAGCTAATTTTTAACAAGTTAAAAATGACCATACACCATATTCAAAATTTATCACTGTCAGTCAAGACTGATTTCCCTAGACTGACATTCAATTCCATTTACCAACCCAATTAATCATTCATTATACACACCTACACATCCACACACACCTACATTCATACACACACACACACACACACACACATCTTAGTTCCAGGCACTAGAGATTCAGCAGTGAACAAAGAGAACAAGAAGTTATTGAGAAGCCACCAGAGATGTGGCTTGCTTGAGGCATCCAGTGATCTTTCACAGGCATGTGTCTGTGTGTGGAGAAGAGAGTAACTATTAAGACAAGTTCAGGCATAACTGTAGTCAGGAGAAAATATAAATGATACAGTATGTGGACCAAGTTGACACATAGATTCATTATAGAAGAAGGGCAAATAAGTCTTTGTGGAGGAGATGGCATTTGAGATGGATTTTAAAACTGCATACTGATTAAATTATTATTACTTTTCACATCTTCAAATCTGTTACTTTATGTTTGGCTTTTAGAAGCTGGGCTGCAAACCTTATTTTTCTGGGTCAGCTGGCCCTCACCTGGGGGAGTCTTGAAGGCTGGCAAAGAAAACTCTTGCTCTTTGCCTGTTACCTCCCATTCTCATTAGCCTTGCTATGGCCAAGTGCCTTCACCCTAAGGTACCAGCTCTGCAAGTTCCCTCTGAGCTTGCAGGCTTTAGCAATTCTCACCTGTTCCTTTTGTGTCTCTTCAGCAACCAAGGGTGGTAGTTCCATCTGCAGTTACTACCTACATGGTATTCTGCTCTCTTTTGCCTTTAAGATTGTCTGATATGTCATCATCACATTTTCTATTTCATGCTCTATGTTAATGTAACTGGTAAGGTTTCTCTTTTTTTTTTTTGCCTTTCAGGACCCTGATTAATATAGACATTGGTGCCAGAAATAGTCCAATAGACACTCAAAAATGAGATCTGGGGAACTTACTTGGTTATGTCCTTGAACTTGAAAGGAAGACTGAGCTCCTTGAACATTGTGAACTAGGTAGGATGCAGTAACCCACAGTGCTGGTGGCACCAAAAGCTAGTACATCTATGCTTGACTGTAACAGGGGAAGCAGCTACTGAACCAAGCCACTCCTTTGAACTATTTCATTCCTCTGCATGACAACAGTAAAGACCACAGTCACAAGAGCAGGGATGGCTAGCTGTAATGTGCTGAAACACTTAAGGAGGAAATGGCAGGTTCAGGCCTTACACTCTCAGCTCAAGTCATTCAGAGATCCAGAATGCACAAGGAGTCAACATAAAAAATCTTGTGGTTTTTTTTTTATAGCTTCCCAATCAACTTTGTGGAGAATTGGAACAAACTTTTAATTTTCCTGTTTCAGAATAACCCTCTTAGTAGAATACTCAGTCTTATCAAGTCTTTCAGTGAATCTGAGGATCTTGACACTTTGACTCACTTTGAGCTTTACTTTGCTGGTGGAAGCAGTCACTCACTATTCCTTGTGTAGATATCCTATGTAGATATGGAAAGTTCTGCAATAATCTTACGTAGGGCTATTATATTATCAAGAGATGGCCATTTCCTCAACATCTTTCCCCATCTACTTCTTGTTGCCAGTAGATTCATAAGCCAGGATTCAATGTCAGCATGGCCCAGGGGAAGCAGTACAAAGACTGACCCAGGCAGAAATAATGCAGATTTAAGATAGTTTTGAAAGATGCCTTGATTTCAGGCGGGGAGAGAACTACACATATACACATAAAGGTAGCTGTAATATTGAGGCAAACTAGCAGACACAGTTTGTCTGGAATATCATGACAAGAAAGTCTAGGAAAGCAGTTTGGACCATACTGGGAGCTACCTCATTTATGATTTAAATGGTGAAAGAAGAACCAGTGAAGGATTTTGAGTAGGAATTGGGTATTTAGAGGCCCACTTAAAAGAAGAAGAATGTGAGACTTACATATAATCTAAGAAACTAAAGTCTAGATGGCTCATTAGGGGCCTATTTCACTCATTTAAAAAATAATGATTTTGAGATCAAACTAGCTTTGTAAGCTTTTTTATTCTGTATTTTTCCCACTTTTTATTTTTCTGTGACATGGATATGATAGTTTCTTCTTTATTAACTTGTATTTGTTGGTTGACTATTTGCTACCAAAGAGACTCAATACAGGACATAGTCGAAATCCAATTTGTCAGATATCCATATAGCTACACAACAGACAGGAGGCTATAGATTTTCATGTGGGAAGTAGTGTTACCACTTAATCCTTTAACAATCCTGAGCAATTTATGTTCCAACACAGAGACATCTTTGTTCTCAGGTCTTCATTCATAGCTAAAGCTGGTAACTGAGTCTGTGGAAAGGACCCGTGAATACAGCTGGCACACAACCATGTGACCAGCAAAGGACCCAGGTCAGAATTAGAAGCTGCTATGTTAAATAGTGTTAGGTTAAGATTTTTTTTTTTCCAATCTTGGAGCTTGAACTCAGAGCCTGAGCACTGTCCCTGGCTTCTTTTTGCTCAAAGCTAGCACTCTAGTACAGCACCACTCCTGGATTTTCCTCTTTATGTGGTGCTGAGGTACATGCTAGGCAAGCACTCTACCACTAAGCCACATTCCCAGCCCCAATAGTGTTACGTTAAGCCAAGGGAATTGTCACTAGGAAGCTAAATGTTTAGACCATAAGTACCTGCTCCTATGCCTTGTGGATTATTCAGTAGCTGCCCAGGAACTGGAAGATCACCATTGTGCCTTCATGTGACCTCAGATTTTACAATGTGTAACCTTTAATAGAGGCATAAAAACATTCTAATAAACATATTTTTATGAACAGAAGATGCTAAAGTAACTGTGAAAGTACCTGAAGAAGAATGTGCTCTATAAATAAATGGCAGCTCTCTCTGTCTAGATTCGGATACTAGTTAATTAGAGCAGTAGTTACCTCTGACTTCATGCAGCAAGTAGATTAGTTTCATGACTTAGTGTACCTTAGTTATCCCATTGGGTGACTATTCAACCTAAAGTAGTTAGCTTTAAAAGTAGTTGTCTACTTGTGGCTTAGTCACTTTGGACTGTTAAAACAAAATACCATAAAATGGAGTATTTTAACAATGAGTATTTGTTTCTTACAGTTCTGTAAGTTAAACTGTGAGATCGGGGTCAGCACATCTGGGTTCTTGGGGGAAAGACCTCTTTCTGGCTTGTTGACAGCTGTCTGCTTGCTATCCTCTTACACAGTACAGAGACTTTGCTTATTAGAGTAAGTCCATTCAGTTTAGTGTTTCTAGACCTTTTAAGGGCATGTTATTAGAGACCCTGTATGATCTTTCACAAGGAATTACAGCACATTAATTTTTTTGTATGCATTTGTGGCAGACTTGGTCCTTGAACTCAGGACCTAGGCACTGTCCCCTGAGCTTCTTTTGCTCAAGGATAGCACTCTATCACTTGAGTCACAGTTCTACCTCTGCCTTTGTGGCAGTTAATTGGAGGTAAGAGTCTCAAGAACTTTCCTGCCGGGCTGGCTTTGAACTGTGATCCCGGATCTTAGCCTCCTGAGTAAGTAGGATTACAGGCATGAACTACTGGTGGTGCCAGTTCACACTTCAGTTTTTGAAACCCACTTGATGTGGACATGCAGTTGCACAGTTTGAAAAGATCCAGTACATTATAATTTGGGTAACAATGGTTTATACAGAAAATGTGTGTGTCTGTGTTTGTGCTTATACCGCCTATTATATATAAGCTTTATTTCAATTCTTACTCTGAGAAGGCACTCCATTGTGTACAGGTGTCCCAATAAACCTTTAGTTCTCCTAAAAACCATATAAATAAAGAGTATACTCACTGTAGTGAATTGTGCTGAGAACCATTGACCCACAATATTTTTTAATATATATCTCACTATTTCCACACAAGACCATATATATATTCATATGTATATGTGCACAATGACAGGCATGAAGGAAGATGTCTATCTTAATACCTCCAGAAGATTATGAGTTTCTATTTTTTTTTTTTTTTTTTTTTTGGCCAGTCCTGGGCCTTGGACTCAGGGCCTGAGCACTGTCCCTGGCTTCTTCCCGCTCAAGGTTAGCACTCTGCCACTTGAGCCACAGCGCCGCTTCTGGCCGTTTTCTGTATATGTGGTGCTGGGGAATCGAACCTAGGGCCTCGTGTATCCGAGGCAGGCACTCTTGCCACTAGGCTATATCCCCAGCCCCTCTATTTTTTAATAACACTTACAATGAGCTTTTGAACATATGAAATACAGAATTGTTATCTTCTGTTGTAAAACTTTCGTTGATCTTAAGTGAACACATCCCATTTTCTGTTTGCAGAAAATGGGAGAACGGCCTCAAGCCTCTCTTAACCTCTGAGAGGTCTTTGCTATAAGACCTACCTGAAAGGAATATTCTGGGTTAATAAGTATTTGATTGTAATAGTCTATAGGGTAATGGTAATTTCTGAAAATATTGGCAACTGAGGACACTGAAGCTGGGTTTTACATTATTATTACCATTTTAAGTTGATTTGTAACAATAATACATGTTTATGAGGTACAGTATGATACACAGATACCTTTGGTGAAGGCATACAATACAGGGGCCAGATTGTAACTTGCATGTTTTGTTTGCACTTGCTGGCCTTGAACTAAGATGCTATAGATTCAATCTCCAGAGTAGTTAAGATCAGAGGTATGCACCTCTGTGCCTGGATAAGGATAGAAATGGTCATTCTGGTATTAACTACTTAAAAAGGAGTACATGTAGGCACATATTTATTAATCTCTAGGCTTACCTCCTAGGCTGTAAATTCTGCGGTGGTGGAGAAAGTGTCTGTCATATAGCACAGAGCCCAGTGCCTAAAGAGTTTAACTATATGCATGTTGCATGCATGAATAAAAAGAAACCTACTATCATTATTTTTTTAGAGTACATATTTTGGCCACCAGAGATTCCTTTCTGGTTTGGGCAATAACAATCATAAGCACAGTCACTCAGAGGGCAGAGGGCAGAGGTCAATACTGCAGGGCTGCAGGAGACATAGAGGACATTATTTCATTTCTTGTTAAAAGAGACTTGAGTGGCTTCCAACATTTTGTTCTTTACAGGCACTACACAACAAGCCAAATTAATGGAAAACTAATTACTCACTTGAAAACTATTCTTAAATACCAGCAAAGGACTTTCTTTTTATTCCTATAGCTATGAATTAATTTTTATAGAAAAAAGTGCTTAATTCCATGTGGATTTGCAAAAACCTTCTTGGGTTATGGCCATTGCCCCCATGTGCAAGGCCAGTGTTAAGAGGAGGCCCCTTTTAATTGTGTTTGAACATATGCTTTTGTAGTAAACGACTAGGCTTAAAGACAGTATGGCCTCCCGGATTCTTATCACATTACTGCCAAGGTCCCCTGATGACCTCTGCTGCCCATCCACCCTTCAGGAAGTTGACTTTACTGACTCACCTGGTTGTGTTTTGGCTTGTTCTAGAGTTTGAACTCAAGGTCTTGCACTTACCATTTGAGTCATGTCTACACAGTCCTTTTCATGTTTGTTAGTTTTTGGATAAAATCTCTTGTTTTTGCGTGGCATGCTGGACTGACATTTTCCTATGTATACCTCTGGGATGACAACCATGTACCACTGCTGCCTGGCTTATTAGTTTGATCTGAGAGCTTTCCAATTTTCTTGGCCTGGCCTTTAACCACAGTCCTCCTTGTCTCTTCCTCCTGAGTAGCTGGGAATTACAGGAAAGAGCCACTGTACCTGGTTTCTGCTGCTTCACTTTGACCCCTGACTTCTGGCTTTTCTTTCCCTCTTATAAAATCTGATTCCTGTGTCCTCTAGTCTGCCCGGAAGAGTTGGTTAGTATATTACTTGTGGCTTTCTAGTTCCTATTAATTACTTATTTTGAGCAACAAAGCTAAATTGTGTATCTCTGTGGAGTTTACTTGGGATTACATGTACACACACACACACACACACACACACACACACACACACACTATGTGACCTGATGAGATCAAGCTAATGGAAAATCCACCATTTCACTTACATGTCATGTTTTATGGTAAGACACCTGAAATTTGGTCTCTTTTAAATATATAGTGCATTATTGTTGATTATAGTCACCTGTTGTACAATAGATCTCCAAATCTATTCCTTCTACTTGAAATGTCTTAGTGATCAATGCCTTTGTGACCCCAATCACCCCTCATCTTCGGGTTCTGGAAACCATCATCCTTTTCTCTGGTTCTATAAACTCAACTCTTAGATTCTACATGTGAGTGTGATCATCTGGTATTTGTTTTTCTATGCTGCCTCATTTTTCTTATCATCATTGTAATAGGGAGGTCAGATCTGGCCAGTGCCATCATTAACTGTGGAGGAACTTCAGGTTGACTCCAGCTCAGATAAGAGCAGAAGCCAACTCCATCTTTACTAAGCTCTCCCCACCCTATCCAGGGAAGCTCCCCTTTATTATGTTTTTTTTTTTTTTTTTTTTTTTTTTTTTTTTTTTTTTTGCCAGTCCTGGGCCTTGGACTCAGGGCCTGAGCACTGTCCCTGGCTTCTTTTTGCTCAAGGCTAGCACTCTGCCACTTGAGCCACAGCGCCACTTCTGGCCATTTTCTGTATATGTGGTGCTGGGGAATTGAACCCAGGGCCTCCTGTATACGAGGCGAGCTCTCTTGCCACTAGGCTATATCCCCAGCCCCATATTATGATCAGTTATGTAAATTGACCACCTGAGGCCTGGGAGCTTCAAGGGAACCTGTGCCCTCCTATGAGTAGGCCTATCCACCTGCATCATGTGAGCCCCGCCAAATCCATTCGCCAATTCTAACTAGAATGATAGGTTGGTTAAAACAGATACTATGAGACAGACTGCAACTTTATTGGCCACCTGTGTGTGGCCTAGCATGCTCTGTAAGTGTTGTATCTTCATTGGTAGCAAGTTTGTCTGTGATGTTTGCCTTATAACCAGGCTGGAAGGCCACATGTGTGCACGGTTCTAGCTCCCGAGTCTGGGCTGTACACGTGCGGGCAGCTCCAGCTCCGGAGTCTGGGCCTTGATCCTGCACATGTGGTCGGCAGTTTCAGCTCCCGAGTCTGGGCTGCGACCAAGGCCGGTTGGTTCACTTTTTGTTCACTTTTTACTTCCCCAATAAATCTGTCTTTTTGTCATCTTGTAGCTGGAGACTGTGTGGTAGACTCTTGGGGGAACCAGGAATCCCCTCCCTTGGGGGGGGGCATTTCATTGTAGCAAACCCCCACTCTACTTCAATCATGTCCTCCTTATTTATCCATGTTGTAACAAATAATAATATTTCATCCTTTTAAATGTGGAATAGTGTTTCCACATATGTCTCACATTTCTTCATTCATTAATCTACCAATGCACACACAGGTTGTTTTCAAATCTTGGTTTTAGTAAAAAATGCTGAGATAAACACATGAATACAGTTATAACTTTGGCATAGTGATTTTAATATATTTGGATTTTTACCCAGAATTACTGGGATTACTGGGCCATATGGTACCTACACTTTTGGGGTTTTGATGAACCTTCATACTTATTTCCATAATGTGTATTCTCAAAACAATTGATAATAGTTCCTTTCACGCATCCTCTCCAACACTTGTTATTTTTCATCTTTTCAATAGAACTCATTTTAACACATGTGAGGTGCTATTTTGTGGGTTTTACTTGCAACTTAATGATTAGTGATGTTGAGAGTTTCTTCATTTATCAGTTATATATACTTTACTTTCTCTCCTTCCTTCTCTCCCTCCATTTCTCCTTCTCTATCTCTCAAGACAGAGTCTTACTATATAGCCATGGCTGGTCTCAAATTCATGGGCCTCCTGTCACAACCTCTGGGTGCCAGGATTATTGGCATGTGCCACTACATCAGGCTCAGTCCTTCAGTCTCTTGGAGGCAGGCATATGGTTGAATCTTAATTTTTTAAACCCACCCACTCACTCTGTCTTTCTACTAGACAATTTAATCTATATGTAGTCAAAGTAATCATTGATAGATGAGAGATTGCTATTGCCACTTTAAAACAATGTTCAGATTGTTGTATAAGTCTCATGTTCTTTTTTCTCCCTATCTTGTTATCTTCCTTTGTGATCAGACTTTTTGTTGTGGTATGCTTTTAATCTTTTTTTAATAGTACATAAAACTGTTATAGATTTTTTTATGGTTAGCATGAAGTTTAAATAAAATACCTCATTCTTATACTTTGTTACTCACTTGCTGATTTTGCCTTTCTACATGCCAAACAATCCACTGCTTTTTCTTTTCTTTTCTTTTTTTTTTTTTTGCCAGTCCTGTGGCTTGGATTCAGGGCCTGAGCACTGTCCTTGGTTCCTTTTTATTCAAGGCTAGCACTCTCCCTCTTGAGCCACAGTGCCACTTCCAGCCTCTTCTGCTTATGTGGTGCTGAGGAATTGAACCCAGGGTTTTGTGCATGTTAGGCAAGCACTCTACTGCTAAGCCCCATTCCCAGTCCTAGTCATTGCTTTTGTTATGCTCTTGTTCTCCCAGCAAGGAACTCTTTGGCCTTAATCACTTGATAGCCAGGTGTGAGACAAGAGGGACAGCCTCCATGCTCCAGAGCTGGCTGAAATTGTTCTAACTTGCCCATCCATCCTGCCTTGATTTTTCCTTTTCTTCAGAAACGACAATGAAAGCTTTGGTATAATGAAGGCATTGATGTTTGGGAAGAGATTAGAATGAAAGGTTAGGTTTTGGGATTGTGTGCAGGTTGAGTATGGGCAGAGTTGCCTTTGGAGGAGCAGGTTCACTTCTGGGAAGACAGTTATTTTAAGACTCACCCAACCATTTGCTGGCTAGTGAGGCTGGCAGTCTATTTCATCTGCTCTATACATTTAAAATCATTACTGTCAAACTCTTAATAATAAAATATAACAACATTCATTTTTAAAAGGAGACGTTTAGATTTATTCTGTGTCCTCAGAAGTTTAATTTGCAGTGTCACATTAAATTTTTGGCACAGTTTTGGATAATAGTGAATTTTTCAAATGTCTTTCCATCCAAATCAAAGGTCAGGTTAATGCTGCTGTTATTTTGCTGATACATGTAAGTGACTTTGTTTCCTTGTTGAGAATATTAGTGAAGTGAGTGACCTGTGTATTTTCAGTGCTGGCCAGGTTGTCTGTACTGTCTCTAGCTGAGGGAACAGAGGGTACTGCTGGAACATGTTGCACAAGGGAAAACCACAATAGGTAAACTCATTTTACAAAGGTGGCCTGAGAATATCATATCGTAAATACTCTGCCCACTGCCTACTTTATTTAGACTTGAAGCGCATATTTCAAACATTGTTTAAAGGAAAAAAAGCATCATGTCTAAATGTTTCAGGAGATGATTTAAATGAGACATAAAGAACACAATTCTGATTATGAAGTGTTAGTGGAACCTAAAGAGAAGTGATTAATGCTTAGGTTAGATCATGTGACTCTTAAAGGAGTTTCTTTAAAAGGCTAGAAAGAACTCTGCTGCCCTGGTCAACATCTATGGTGTAGGGGCAAGTGATCTCAATTGAGGCAGTAGGAGGTTTAGAAATCATCATTTTTAATAGCAAAGCTCCTGCCTGATTATGGTCAATAACTCTCAGAAGTCCTAGAGGGAATAATGCTTAGTTCAACACCAGGAAAAGAGCAATTAATAGAACAGGAATAGCAAGGAACTTGAGTAAATTTGACAACAAGCAAGGCTTCCAAACCCCTTGAACAACTCGCGTGGTCATGGGTTTCAATGTCCGGTCCCACTGGGTCAAGATGGCATGTCTGGCTCCTGGCCACTTCCCTGGGCCCACCAGCCGAAACTGGTAGGGGCTGCAAGGGCCAAAGAAAACTTCTGTGGCCAACTTGGGATCTGTGAGAAAGAGCCATGGGATGTTGGGCTTTGCCCCAATAAAGGTGGCCAGCTCATCCATATATACAATGTAGTCTGTCTGTATGGTCTCACTTTTGCCAAACCTAGAGGTGGGAGAGGAAACACCATCATGAGATTAAACTTTGTTTAGGATCAAGAACAGAGGCAACACCTTGCTTCTTTCTATCAATGAGGATCAGTGTTAACATCTGATGCTAATGAGAATATCACTGTATGTTTATCCTGTACACTGAACTGTTACCCAAGAATGTTCTTATTGATCTTATTTAGAATTGACACTGCACTTCAAGGAAATTGATAGAACATTTTTTTTTAATCTCTGTTAACAAATGATAAATTGTCCCTTGCTCAAGTCATGGCCCCTGAGCTAATCAATGGCAGAGCTAGAGTCCAGTTTTCCAGATTTGTTGTCAGGTCATTGAGTCATGTCCCTTATTGGCACTTGTTTGAAGTAATATCTGTAACTCAATTTCAGGGGTAGAGAATGGAAATTCCATATTTACGTGCTCCTCAACTTCTTTGGTTACTAGTCATTTCTGTATTTTCTTCTGTGATGTATATACTTGCAGGAGATATGGAGGGGTAAAGGTAACTCTGTAATTGAGGCTCCTAGTCTTTCTCAGCATTCTGCAGCTTGCACTTAACAGGACTTGATGTAGTATCAGGTGTGACTATTTCTTGTGTGGGCAGATGTGACTCCTAGCTGTCACCCAAATGATGTCATTCGGCTCAGTTTTACATGAAAAAGGAGCTAGTTATTCACAAATTCTGATTTTTCTATGCTAATCCTAGAGTTCCACCACAAGGGTACTCTTACCATTTGAGTTTTTTCCCCATTTTCTCATCAATATCATCCATCATATCTTTCATAGAAGGCAAAGTACAAGTTCCTGAAAAAGAAGGATGGGCATGAAAATAGTTAAATGTTTTTGGGATAGTAATATCCTTCCATTTTTCATTCCTAGTTAGTAATAGTCAAGTACATTAACATTTTCAACTTTTGGAACTATTGTATTTTAAAGAAATTTATCTAATAAGTCATAACAAAATAAAAGTGAATTGGCAAGGTATCTTGAAGATTTGAAAAAATGTATGAAAGAATTTTACTTTGCCAGAGAAAGGAATTTTGAGCAGATAAGATCTAGGATTTATGAAGCTTCATCTTTCTCTGTGGAGGTCCAATAGTTTTTGAATATGATTGAAGCAATGGACTGTTGAAAGTCACCAATTACATAAGGAGCCCTGGTATGTAAGATATGATTTGAGGGTTGCTTCCGGATTTTACGCTCATGTAAGTTTACAGAGATTTCTGAACCACAGACCCAAAGAAAGTTTATGTGCCCAGAGATATTTCAAATTTATGATTATTTCTTTGGCATTCCCTTGGAATCATTTTGCATAAGATGAGAACTTACAGCCAAAGTATGATTGCTCAAGTCCTACAGTGACTTACATATTTCCATGATTCCTGCATCCTTACAGATAGGGTCATTGAACAACTTTTGTAGATAAGGCCTAGTTCCAGATCCTGGAGCCTATCTTATCCTTGGGCAGGAAAACAGTTTGAGAAGAAAAAGAATGTTGGCCATAGTTCGCCAACTACTGCCACGGGTTGTTTGTAACAGTTCCCATGGTCCTTGTACTCTGTTTTCCCCAAAGTAGGATGTTTGCTTTCCATCTCATTTCTCCTAGGACTGCCTTGTACGTTAATTACTTATCAGTGGTCTTGTTTCCCTTTCCAGAGCTAATAACACTTGTCCTCGTAGACAGTGTTCCACACTTTCTTTAGGTCCAGTCTCCCTGGGCTCAAACCCTAAGTGGAACCCTGAATGGAATCTCCTGCCATCACCTTCCCGGCTGTGGCTTCACCAGACCATCCTCCCTTCTGAGGTAGCTGTACATCTCTGCCTAGAGGAAGAAAAGGGTCAGAGACCACTGTTGGACCATACTGATGTGATTGGCTGCCTGGTACCCAAAATATACACTGCCCAATTCTGTGCCCCTCCATAAATTGAAGAATCTTTAAAGCTCCAGCAAGTCAGAGTTAGAACTGGAAGTCTTAGATATGGATTGAAAAAGAACCAGGTCTCTTATGACTCTCTTATCCATAAGTTTTATAACTTAAGGTTCAATTAAACTTTGTATAATAAATTTAATATCTGTAGTTTTTCTTTAATCCGGGTCCTATCTAGTCTCATGATCAATATCTGTCCACAGTTAACAGCTATGTTGAAACATTAGAGTGACTCTGATCTTAGTGCCGTTGTTGGAAGATGCTTCTTTTTCCTGCCTCCTCTAAAGCATATTTAGTGTTCCCTTTTCCTTTTTAAAATGTAAGAAGCCACTATCTTGTATCTTAGAGACTGACCATTGACTAGACACAATACTTTTCCATCCTGATTGGCTTTAGCTGATATGTGGCAGGGAAGAAACTTGTACCAGAAAAACCATTACATTCCCAGAAAGCTTATTTTCAATGATTATGGATATCTGCAGTTGGTATCCAGTTGGCATACTGGCTTGGAAATACATTTTCTTCTCAACTTTCAAACAATGTCATTCTGCTCAGTTTTGCAATCATAATTTTACAAAGTTGTCTTGCATATAAGATCAAAATGTCTGGTGTTGTGTAGTTTAATGAATCATCTTGGGCAATGGTCAACTCTAAGGAATCATAAGTGACAAAAAATGACAAAAACTCCCTTAATAAGATCTTACTACTGCATATGATAACCAGAGTGACTTACTGTAGATTGCTTATAAAATAGAACACCAAAAAGTTTAGAGTTACAGATTCCCCAAACTGGATGGGTCTCTAGTAATCAGGATTATCGTTTTGACCAAAGGCCTTCTCACTAGCATTCACTGGTGAGACTCTTTGTCTACTCACCTTTTATTACTTGTGATGCCCAGCGAGCCTGGAGGTCAGTTGTGGGGATGGCAGCCCCCAGAGACTGAACAAGGCCAATCACAGCCATCGTTGACTTCTCTAGTTGAGGTGGGAAGATGCCTTTAAACAAGGTAACCTCATTGTTCCTGCTTTTGAAGATGGAATCATCAAGAAAGGGGTAGGCATTACTATAGCCTGTAGCAAAGAAAACGCAGTCAATGGCCTCAAACACGGTCCCATCTTCAAATATAGCCGATGTCTCTGTGAACTCCTTCACATTAGGCTTTATAGACACAGTACCACAGAGAATGCGGGCTGGGAGCTCATCGTTGAACACGGGCTCTTTCCTCAGGGCTCTGTATGGGCAATAGTGAGAATGATTACAACAATAATATTTCCCTTTTGTCTAATTGATATATATGCAGATTATTAAGGGAGGAAAAAGCTACTCATGATGTTTTTACTGAGCTATGGACTATCACCACTCTAGCTGATAAACACATCTGATGTGTGGCAACACGGTGAGCATCATTCTTTAACCTTTCTCTTTCCTTTTATTAATCTCCTTCCAAATTTCATAATAAACATACATACCTAGTCCCTTAGTAAAGCCTGCCTCAGGAAAAGCCTAACATAAGAATACCCAGTAGTTGAGTATTTTTTTCTTTGTTGTCTTTTACCTAGGGGCTTCTAGATCCTCTGGACCCCACTTTTCTCATATGTAATCAGATCATGGTGCCATCTAGACACTAGGAAGAAGTTTGCAGTCCCAAGCCCATACCAAGTCCTTAAGAATGTTAGCTGCTCACTGGGAACATGGCCTAGTAGCAATAGTGCTTGTCTCGTATACATGAAGCCCTGGGTTCAATTCCCCAGCACCACATATATAGAAAATGGCCAGAAGTGGCACTGTGGCTCAAGTGGCAGAGTGCTAGCCTTGGGCAAAAAGAAGCAAGGGGTAGTGCTCAGGCCCTGAGTCCAAGCCCCAGGACTAGCAAAAAGAAAGAAAGAAAGAAAGAAAGAAAGAATTTTAGCTGCTATTCTTAATGAAATATACATCCAGAACCTATCCCCTTCTTTTCTTAAAATTTTATTTTTAACTTTAAGTAGTTGTATAAAGGCATTGCCCTTCAACAAACTAGTATATGAATATGAATCTTCTTACTTTTTTTTCCCATTCTTAGTGCTTGAACCTGGATTTGAACTCAGGGCCTGGGCACTGTCCCTGAGTTTCTTTTTGCTCACAGCTAGCACTCTACCATTTGAGCCACAGTGTCGTATCTGCCTTTTTCTGTTTTTGTGGTACTGAGGAATTGAACCCAGGCCTTCATGCATGCAAGGCAAGTATTCTACCACTAAGCCATATTTCCTGCCCTAATACAATGAATCTTGATCACTGTTACTCCTTCCATCATTCTCTCCCACCTCTCCCAACTTTACTCCTTTCCTCAATTTTCTTAATTTTGTAGAATATGTATCCAATTTAATAACTGCATTTCCCCACTTCTTTCTCTGATGCCTCATTGCTAATGACCTCTGCCATCTAGAATTTTGGCAATACTCTTCAAAATTAATGGATTTTTAAAACATTTCTATTCATTTCCTGGGTCCCTCCCTACACTCAATGACAACATGGCAACCACAGCAGCTTAGAGTGATCACCAATGTTGACTTTGATCTTGTCACTTACATACCCAGATGCCTGTAGCTTCTTATTGCTACTAGAGTAGAAGCAAGACTCCTAACAATGTTCACTGCCTGGCTGTTTTCATGCCTGTGATGTTTCTGTTTTCTCCCCTGTTGCTTGCCTCATGTCTTTTCTCCAGAATTAGAGTTCATCACTGCTTGCCAATCATACTAGTCATACCCTTGAAAAGATAATGCCCTCAGGATGTCCCCTGGACATCCTTCCCTAGAGACCCTCAGGCTCATTTCCTCATTTCCCTCAGGCCTTTGCTCAAATGTCTTCTTCCTGAGACTTGCTCTGCAGACTTCTGAAAACTTTCCTGATGATCTGAAGACTTCTGAAAACTTTCCTGATGACATCGCACCTTTCCTATGTTGTTTCCTCCACAGCTCATGTTACCTCTTATGCTCTTCTGCCCTTTTAAATACTCTGTATCCGTGTACTCAGAATGTAGATTCAGTGAGGACAGGATTTCTAATTTTTTATTTATTGCTCTGCCTACAGGACCTAACATAGAGTGAGTGATGGAATTTATATTTGTTAAGTTAATAATTTCTTCTGATTAAAAAAGTTGGGATCTTTAATTCATATCAAAGTCATTTCTTAGGGGATGGGCCTGGGGGTGGAGATATAGGAGAAAGTGAGAAGGAAATTAAAAATGCCAGGCTTGTGGCAGTGGTTGTTTAGCAAGAGTGAGTCATGAGGGGATGATGAGAGTGTAGTATGGAGAAAGTGCTCTTGCTTTGCTTAATTCAACCTGGCCATTAATGGCAGGAGGCAGAAAACGTGCCCAAAGCACTAGGGGCTCTGGAATGTACAGGTCTTGATTTGCTTTGATTGTAGTTTCTCCTTCCTGGATGTGGGATTTTGGTGAAGTTACTAACTGCATTGAGCTTCAATGTTTTCATCTCTAAAACTGATATTCTAATTGATCCCCCTTCATAGTTGTGAGCAAAAAGTGAGATAACACAGTTGTCAGATTCTTAGTAGACATTGGATAGAGGCTGGATAGCACACTGAGATGGGTTAAGTGCTTAAAACAGGTTTGCTATGGCTGCTTCTGTGTGTCTAATTGCAGAAGTATTTTTAAAAATTTTCCAGCTTTGCAAATCTAATTTGCAGCTCTGCACATAACTTTATATAACTTTCCAGCTCTGCACATCAGGAGAACATGTGGAAATCACTTCTAATATTTGTAGTTCTTTATCCTCTGATATATGAGAGGTGATTACTATAAAAGTACATTCATTTCTGTGAGGCTTACAACACACAGCAAAGATTGTTGACATGGAAGTGAGAATCAGCAGGCATAGCATATTGAACTCTACCTTACCCATTTAACGGCATCAAACCATAGTTCTCATGTTTGTATCTTGCATTCATCTGCCTTATGTACCACCAGTCAGAGATGGCTGTCGGTAAGTTGTTCTTGAGAAAGGTTTGAAATCGAGTGATACACATCATGTCCCAAGGCAAGCCATCATCCCACACCCGGCTCATCACCCACGATCCACTTCTGGAGCTGATGATGACCTTCAAAAACACCAATTCAACCATGAAAGGAGTGGCTGTTCATAAGGGATGCTGGAATATGCTCCTCAGACATGACTCACACCTTTCGGAATGGGTTTACTACCTCAGCTCTTGGGAGCATGGCCATTGTGGAGTCAAGGGGAGAGAAGAGAAGAAGAAAGGAGAGAGGAAGTGGGGGAGGAATACAGTCATTACATTCAATGCACATATGTGACAACAGAATTAGGCAACTTGAGGGGATGTGTGGAAGATGGAGGAAGATGGGGAAAACTGATAGAAGGGTTGACATTGATCAAGATGCATTGCGCTTGTATAGGGCATATTGAATTGAGACCTCTTTTGTATAATTATATAAAAAGTTAATTACAAAAAGAGAAAAACCCTTAAAAGTAAAAGTTGTTTGGGATGAAGAGATGAGACTCTTTCAAAGTCCTTGGTGCTTTCTGGGTTCCTGTATGCACTGAATGGTCAATGCAGACATAACAGGCTCAGGCACTCACTCTACACAGAATAATTCCAGAGGACTTTTTCCGTGTAGGGCAAAAGGCATCTTCCTTCTCTTCCTGTAGTTTGTTGATGCTGAGAGAATTCTCAGACAGACTTCTCACTTTCAGGAATCTATTACCCTATTCTATAAGGGGAAAAATGTTGTGTTTAAATCAAGTCTCCAGTAGAGGTGCCTGACCGCCGAATTCTAGTTATACTTCATTTAGTGTTTATTTTACTATGGCTGTCTACAAAGAACCCACTATGATCTCAAAGTATTTAATTTAAAATACTTGCCCCCCTACTAAATGAAGGCAAGAAATTTAGAATTAGAAAACCATAGGTTCAAATGCGGATTCCTACTTGCTAATGATGTGTCTTAGGAAGATTGTCTAAGTTCTCTAATGCTGTTTCCTTACTTCTAAAATGGGAGAGAATCAGACCCTGTCTCATTCCATTTGTGTGAGGATTCAATGTGAGAAAGTGGGTAACAATGGCTAACCCTGCCTTGTGCGGCGCATATGTTCAATAAACATCTGTTCCTTTCATCTACTGTTATATCTTATCCATAAAGTATACAGTTTTTCCAAGTTTCTTTTTGTAAAAAATAATTTTAAATAGAATACATTTCTTATAATGGAAGCTAGGAAAATAAGAAAGGACTGAATTATCAGTTAATTGAGCTCAAAGTCTTAGTCTTTTCTTGCTTCTAATAGATCACATGTATAAATAAAAATCTAACTCAAGTTTTCATCATATCCTTACTTGGTACAAGAAGTATTTAAAAGATTTATCTTTATTGACAGAGTATCTGAATTCTTTAGCCTGTTACCAAAGTCTTAAAAAGATTTTTTAAGCTGACATCAATCTTTATTTTGTGTTTCAATTCCTGTAGCTATTCTGTCTGTTTTTGGGATCAGGAAAATCTGAATTTTAGCTTTCTAATATTTCTCTGGCTCAAACATTAATTCCCTGTCTGATTTTCAAGAAAACATTTGGCGTTTCTGGCCCTCAGTTATTTTTCTATAGAATGAACATAACAAAATTAATTGCCTTCTTCCTATAATCAAAGGAGCTTATTTCTTTGGAGGTAGTTGAGCACAATAATGCATTTTACAAATTGTTATTATGAAGAACATGAAATTCATGCAGTACTGATCCATATCTTTGTGATTTGCTGACACCATTTTCCTTCACAGACTGCTTAGAACACTCTTCCACCTTTATAATTTATATTTATCTTTTAAAGACTGGCTCAGTCTTCCTGAGGCTCCAGGTATATAATCATTTAGACATGTAGTATCTGAAACACTCTCATTTATTCTTTACTCCAGTAATAGCTCAAACATTGCTGTGATGTGCTACCTTAAATCTTGAAGGTATGCTTAATACATACATACATATGCATCAATATTTAAATTTCTTAAGGAGATCTTACTTCTTCCTGCTAGACTATGTGGTTTCTTTCTGTGCCTACCTGCTATCAAGTACAATGCATTGACAGAGTAATAGGAATGTATTTTCATACCATTTGTCCTATCATCTCCTTTTTTTCATTGCATGAGATAACATGGTATGAAATTGGACATACATTGGGGATGCCTAGGAGACCTACTGAGGATGACTTGTGTTGAGGACACATAGCATCAATAGGCATAACATCTGGAAATATGATTCCTATATTTGGGTTTCTGCACAGTCAATCATTTTCCAAAGCACTTAAACCTTTGTTCAAACTCATGCTCTAAAGGCCCTGCACTATCTCTCTATCCTTTCCTGTTAACTGTAAGTTAAGCTGTATGCAATGCCACTTAATTACCTTATTCTACCCCATTGCATATGACCGCTTTCCAAAGAAAATACCTTTCTATCACTTTAAGGTTATCTACTGAGGATGTGGGGTGTGGTACCTTTTCAGCTGTGTGGCTGAGTTCTGTGGCAATGTCACAGCCTGAGTTTCCCAGGCCAATCACCAGGACTCGCTTCCCCTTCCATATTCCTGGTTCCTTATAGTCCCTGCTGTGGAAGCATTGGCCTTTAAAGCGATTCAATCCTGAGTGAAAAATAGGAAATTATACATCAGTTTGATTTCCACTAAAAAAAAAAGCCAGATTTCAGAGATGGGCTTGTGGCTGACAGTCACACAAATAAGGAAACTTACATTCTAAATACGTTTACTACAACAAAAATGTATTTGAATTTACATGTCCATACTTTAAAAAAAGACATTGCAGTGATTTGGTATGGTTTAAGTACATCCTCAATAGGACATGTTCTAGAAGTTTGGTCCTCAGCAAGGGCACGCATGCACATGTGCCTTTAGGAATGGGGACTATAAAGTAATGTGATCAGTGCTAATCTAGTAGAGTGAGTTTTGTTCCTGAGAGAAGGGTAAATTGGGGGTTTGGACTTTGAATTCTCCTGGCTTCTTATCTCATCATGTAATCTCCCCTTTCTGTTCATGGCTGGTATCTTTTCCATTTTTCCTACCATGCTGAGATACAGCCAGGGTGCACTGAGAAAAGCCAGCACCATGCTGGCTGGCTCTTCCAGCTCCCTACAATTGCAAGCCAAATAAACCTCTTTACTTTATAATATACCTAGCTTAGGCTATTCTGTTATAGTAACATGAAAGACACTAATTCAGACATCATCAATATATTCATTCTTGTCAGACAGTAGCCTAAATTTCAGCCATACCTGGAAAGGACTCCTTTGGTAGGTTAGGGTATACGTGATGCCCTGAACAAATCATGACAGCATCAAAGACAGATGATTCTTTTTGGCCATCCTTTTCAGTGATAACATCCCATTGGCCAGTAATTGAAAAATCAGCACGTTTACTTATTCTGGTTACAAACGTCTAAGAGAAATACAGAAAGAAAGCCTTCTTTTCTAGGCTAATAGGTCAATTTGGCTTAAGAAAAAGAATTAATTAGTAAGGCACATTTTTATCTACTCATAATTCCCTTTGAATAAATAAAAGCATAAACTTATCCATTATTTTATAGATTATAGCATATATAATTATATGTAATGTACATCATATGATATATAATATGCTATAAAGTAATTACATGATATGTTACATATAATGTATATTATATTACAATATAATTATATTCTCTAAATCTTGGATTAGAGAAGCCATACTTAGAAATGTGAGCAAATAAGCATGAGACACTGGAAAAGAAACCTGGGAAGAATGGAACAGACATCCTCCTCCTCGTTGTCATGCTCAGCCAGTGTGTGGATGGCATCTTACCTCAAATTGTATGTATTTTAGAAGGTTCTTCTCTCTGGCAAATGTAGTGATATATTCCTGGAGCTTGCTGTTGTGCATGAAGTTGGGGAAGTCATCGGGATATGGGAAGTCAGGAAAACACATCATCTCTTTGGAGGAGTTGGTGAAGACTGATTGGTAAATGCTAGCTCTGCCCTCTTCTGCAGAGTCCTGGGAGTGAATAGTTTCAGATGCAAGAACACTTGTGAATGAGTGTATCGATTCTGTTCAACAGAACAGAACATCAGTACACTGATAAGTTGGCCTTTATGCACATGTAAGAGCATACATCAGTAAATTAATTTCACTCAAACAATCAGTGCTTATCAGAATAGCTTATCAAGGGAATGTAGAATATAAAGAATATGCTTTTATCCATGATAAAACAATTCCTTTCTATTTTTGCAGTATTGGAAATTGAATGAGGACTGCTTGATTATGCTCTACCAGTTGACTTTTACCCCCAGTCCTTTTGTTTTTAGTTTGTTTTTCAGATAGAGTCTCACATAGCTGGGGTTACAGGTGTGCATTACCATGCCTGGTAAACAATGTCTTCATGTCCTTTTCAAAAATATGCAACTAAGATATTTCCTGCAGTTCAACTTCGCATGATTTTGATGTATCATATTGAAAAGATTGCTGGTCAGTTTGTAAAAGCAAATAATGAGAGACAGTTGCCAACTACTTATAAGATTTGCAAACATGTTAATATTAGAACTTAATTTAAGCTTAAAATTAGGCTTAGAATTTCTATCAGTACAAGGGTGAACAAATACAACTAGATACTCACGAGATACTTTATGGAAAATGAACTAGATACCTTGTGGGTGGGGACAGGAGGTAAAGACTAGGAGAGAACAACAGAAGAGGGGCCATGGTCCAAAAAGAATCACCCTCACTACTGTACTACTGTACAGTACTACTGTACTTCTCTTATAGCAACTGTGTAATAATAAAAGAAGTAATATAATGGTTTTGAACCAAACACATTGAATTATAGGCATTGACACTTTTTGAACATTTATGTAGAGAACAAAATTTCAACTTTCAGAAATGTTAGTATACACACACACACACACACACACACACACACATATATGGAATTATGCTAATAAAAATCTTACAGGAGTTAGTAAGCGACCAGAAGAAAAAAAAAAGAGAGAAAACTGAAGAAAGACTGATTGCCTGTAAGATCAGGATATTGTGTTTGTGGTTCTCAAACTTAGCTACACACTGGAGTAAGCAGAGGTGCTCTAAGAACATACACTTGGCCTCTACTCTCAGAAAATTTGCTTTAGTCAATCAGGAACTTTAAATACTTTCCAAATAATTCGGATGTCTGGCTAAGTTTGGCAGTCATGGTGTTGAATGAAATAAATAGAAGAAGCTAATGACTAACAAAGTGCAGTTCACTATGTAAAAGCACATCTTATGACATGTTCATGAAGGCTCTTTGTGCAAGATGGTGGATGAGAGCCAGGTGTGGAGGTATATGACTGTAATCTCAGCTGAAGAGGAGGCTGAGGCAGGGGGATGGTACTTTGAGCCACACTGAGTTATACAAAAAGTTCAAGGACAGCCTGAACTATGAAGCAAGATTGTTTCAAACAATAAAGTAAAAATAAAGCTGTTGAAAAGAACAGAAGGTATCAAATGAAAAAAGAATCCTGTTAGGAAGGTGTGACATTGATCAAGAGGCCTGTACGCATGCACTGACATGCTGTACAAATATTTAAAGCTAATGCCAAATAAAAAGACTTCAGAGAAAAAAAAAACCCTATGATTGGGAGCATGATAAAGAAAATGAATTGTAACATAGCTTTATGGAATCACCAGGTTCCTTCATGACAAGACTACATGTCTGGGTGAAGTCTCTTTCTTAAAAACACCCCTACAGCGATCCATTAGACTGCCTGGATTTTGTCCTGATGTTCCATGAAAGACCAAACTGCAGATCTCTGTTGCTAATTTCATATCAGCAAGTTCTGACCAGTAGAAGACTCTAATTTGAGCTTGTGAAACTCAAAGCTGTCAGGACCCCCAGCAAACAAATGTTTAGTGTAAGATTGGGATCGTTTAGTCATGACGAAGGTCCCTGTGGTTGCAGCTCAATCATGACAAGGCAGTATGGAGATTAGCTTCTTTGTTTTAGAAAGCAATGGGAATATGAACTAGAGCATGCATCTTCTGCTGTTCACAGAGTCGGTGCACTTAAAAAGGGGAGCTGAAGACATTTGTAGCTTTTAGTGAGTTTAGGAAGTATGACAGGAATGGTTATCAATACAGGAGGAGGAAACATTAAGGAACAAACTGATTCAGATGGAGCATTTCCCTTGAAGATTCCAAATCCACAACTTTGTGAGCCCTATCATGACACAAGTGGAAAATTCCACACCTGGCCTCACATCCTGGATCAAATGCAGGCACACTAAAATTACCTCCAGATTGTGAGTGTAAGGTACATGCGTGAAACATAAATGAATTTTATATATAGACTTGTATTTCATCACCAAGATATCTCTTTATGTGAATATAAGTATTCCAAAATCTGAAAACCTTTGACCCTGCACACTTAATATAATACTCAAGTTGTAGATCAGAAAAATCCAGAGAAACCAAAAATAAATATTGCAGGCAGAAGAAAAGAGCTTTGCTCATAAAATTTCTTGCCCAAATCTCTGTTTATACTGGATTATTGTTTATATTGCTGCTTAGAAAGGCCTTGATCATTCACCTAGTCATAAAGCACTTTAATCTGTGATCAAAGGAGGGAAGTATGGAAATGTCCTTTTTCAATCAGGGTCCAAGAAAGAACTAGACGGTCACCGGGAAGTCCTGTAGGAAATCACAAACTGTAACCTCTCTGTACATCAGTTTGATAATAAAAATTTGGAAAAAAAAGAAATCACTACAAAATATACAGTAACTTCACCCTTAGTCTATGATGCTTAAACAGTGTTTGGATCTCATTGAAAGCAAAAGGGAGTTGAAAGAATATAGAAACTAAATGTCATTGGAATACATTATAAAGTAATATACTTTTCTAACACAATCACATAATGTGAATACTGAGTATGTTGCTGCAGACTCCTGATTCTGTTTGAGAAACAGTGCTCTTCCCAATTATCATTTGTGAACTATAATCTCCTCGTACTGGCGACACAGGTAAGGAAACTGGGAATAACAAAATAGGTTAATTTCTTTTTTTTTTTTTTTTTTTTTCTCAAATTTTTATTTTCAAACTGACGTACAGAGAGGTTACAGTATCATACGTTGGGCGTTGGATACATTTCTTGTACTGTTCTTGTAGCTGCTGTAATAAGTTGCTCCTGAAAGAACAAGAATTTGTTCTCTCTCCTTCACTTGTGGAATTCAGCTGTTGGAAATTAGAATCACTGGGCCCTAAAAAGGCAGCTGGTCATGTTCATTTCTAGAGGCTCCGTGGGGGAGAATCCATTCTTTGCCTTTACAGCTTCAAATGGATGTCGGCTTTCCTTGGTATGTTTGAGCCACTGAGATGTTGCTGGTATTCTTTGGCTGTGGTTCCTTTGTCCATCTTCAAATCATAGCACAGCATCTTCAAAACTCTTTTGTTTAGATACAATCATCATATTGTGTTCTCTTTTTTTCCTCTCTTTTTAAAATCTCCATCTGCTTCCTTCTTATAGGGGGATATGTTATGGACAAACTGGCTAATTCAAGATGGTGGCTCCATCTCAGGATTTTAAGCTGCGTCAGATCTAAGGACATCTTTTGTTTCCTACAAGGTGGCTCACATAGTTTCCAGGGGTTAGAAAGTAGCTAATGGATTCACATGTACATGTCTACTTGGCAGAGTCCTCATTTTGGTTTTATTTTTGTGTTTGTGTGCTGGAACTGTGGCTTGAATTCAGGGCTTCGCACTCTCACAGTTGACTATCACTTAAGCCACATCACTAGTGCAACGTTTTGTTGGTTAATTTGAGATGGAATCTTGAAGGCTTTTCTGCTTGGGCTAGCTTTGAACTGTGGTCCTCGAGTAGCTACAATTACAGGCATGAGCCACCAGCCTCTGATGAGTCTTAAGCTTCAGGAGGGTGCATTGTTCTTGATTCTTCTTGCAGCAATCAGTAATTATGCAGTGTGGTAAGACCAAGCCAATACCTGAGAGTTTCAACTAGAAAATTTTGGGCACTATTTTATTGTACAAATCTATGAGTTACTGTGGAGATAAAATCTGGTACATGTATGTAGCATATGTATGTGACCAAATCACAATAGTGAAAATGTTCATCTTAAACATTTTTCAAAAATGATTAATACATAACAATTGTACTTGTTTGAAGTGACACTTCAAATTTCCATATGTACCCACAAATCAAGATAATGAACTCTCTCATTTCCTTTTCATCACTTTGTGTTTGATGACTCCAAGCTCCTCTCTTCAAGTTTTTTTTAAATGAAATATATATTAAGTTATTTTAGGACACTAGAACTTACTACTTCAGTTCAATTATATTTGAGTTTCTACTATCTAATCTACTGTCCTATTCTCTTCTCTGTCACCCACTTTCTCAGCCTCTAGTAATTGCTATTACAGAACAAATTGTTCTTTAAATATCCACATATGGAAGAGAATATTCACCATTTGTCTTTATGTGTCTGACTTTACTTCATTTAACATAATAGCCTCCAATCCAGTCCTGTCCATTTTGCTACCAATGATAGACTATTATTCTTTTTCAAGGTTGATTGTTATTCCACCATAAATATATTTGTTGGCTATTTCATTTTCTCCTTTTAAGACATGTATACTCATTACATTAACTTTTTCTAATAGGATATTTTTTATTGAGTCTTTTAAGTTCCTGAATATTCTGGATACTAATTCCTTGTTAGATGAATAATTTGCAGTTTTTATTTCCTATTCTGTAAATTTTCTCTGCACTCTCTAGATTTCCTCTGCACAGTAGATTAGTTTCACATAATCTCACGTGTCTATTTTTGTTTTTATTTCCTGTGCTTTGGAGCCCTAGAAAAAAACCAAACACACAACAACTCTTTACCAATATTTGAACTATTCCCCCCATATTTTCTTCTAGTAGTTTGAACTGGTCTTCTACTAGCAGCTCCAGATCTTACAGTTATGGCTTTGATCCCTTTTGAATGCATTTCTTTGTACAGAGTGAAAAGGATAGGAGTCAAGTTCAATCTTCTGCATGTACATATCCGGTTTTCCCACACATCTTACACAAGGGGCAATGGTTCTCTCAGCAACTAACTCGGAAACTGTGAAAGAAACTGTGAAAGTAGTTTTACAATAGCTATAAAAATATAGCCAAGTCCAGTTCCGGTGGCTCACAACAGTAATCCTAGCTACTCTGGAGGCTGAGATGTGAAGATGCTGATTAACCAATTATGAAGAGTATGATTAACAAATTAACCACCAAAAAGTCAAAAGTGGAGATGCAGCTCAAGTGGTAGAGCATCAACCTTGAGTGAAAAAGCTAAGAGATAGCACCAAGTTCTAGTAGTGGCAAGCAAACAACAAAATCAGTCTAAAACAAACCTTAGGAATACATTTAGTTAAGGAACTGGAGGACAACTACAGTGGGTATTATCAAACCTTGATCAAAGAAATCTAAGACCCCCAAAATGAAGAAGCCTTGTGTTCACAGATTTGGGAGGAATTAATGTTAATATGTTCGAGCAATCCCCATTAAAATAACAATAGTATTCATTATAAAACTAGAAAATTCTAAAAATTCTAGAAATTCTAAAATTCTGTGGAAACACCAAAGACCCTTAAATAGCCTCAGCAATCTATAACAAAAGAAATAAAGCTATATGGCTTAAAAAATCAAAATTGTATGACACTACCACAAAAATAGACCAAATGGAATAGAATATAGAGTGTCCAGAAATAACTCTGTGCTTTAGTCACCTGATAGATGACAAAAGTGCAAAGTAAAATAAACCCAAAACAAAATAAAACATCTGACATTAAAAAAAAAAAAACACAAACCTTTGGTCTGAATCAATAAGAGGACATTGTCAAACTCATCATTTTTGAGTGAATAACTCATGTTCCTTTATTATAAACAATGGATTTTTTTTCTGCAAGCAGCTCTTGTTAATGATTTTTCAGATGTGCATTTTGTTTACAAACTTTGTCCAAACCAGCCTGTGGTCTCATTTACTTCCAACCTGCAGGGAAGTTGTTTTCCAACCTGTTGCTGATGTTATGCAGTGTGGATTTAAACACAACTAGGGGTCACAGCTACCACAGCAGCAGGTGGGGAAGTTGTGCTCAGGTCACCTGTTGTTTATGCTTCCTATCTCCCTTCCCTGGGGGTCCCAATGCTGCCCTACTCACAGAGAACTTCCACAGGCCCCCGATGTCACTGCTCCTCTCGAAGCAGGTGGGCTCCAGTCCTTCCTCCAGACAGCTCCTGATGGAGGCCAGGCCGCTGACCCCGGCTCCCACGATGGCTACTCGCTTGCCCATGGTTGCCTGTGCAAAAGCCCAGAGAGAGTTTCCAGCAGCAGTATTGCCCACACTTCAGTTTGATTTTTGGTTAAATAAGAGTTTACATTTGCACCCAAGAAAAAGAATATGGAAATCATTTCATGTGGCATGCTGCTAAAATGTAAAGAGAATATTTTCTCTCCACAAATGAAACATTTTGTTTTCATTTGGTCCTCTAAGAGATCCACAGGTGATATACACACCACCCACAAACACACATGTGCATATTTGAGCATACAAATATAAGTGTGTATACATAAATAATTGCTCCTGTAATCTCTTAGGGACCAAAATCTGAAGATGCTTAAGTTCTTATGAAATGGCCTCATATCTGCATCTAATTTAAGCACATCTACCTTTATTAAAAAAAATGTTTTTGGTAGTACAGGAATTGAACTCAGGACCTTGTGCTTGTTAGCTAAGTACTCTAGCACTTGCATCATGCCTTAGCCCTCTGAGTCTTTCTGTCTGTTTTTCACATAGGATCCTGTGCTTTTGCCAAGAGCTGGCCTTGGACTATGATCCTCTTATCTTCCCCTCCTGCCTAACTGTGATTATAAGTGTTTGCCATCATGACTGGCATGTCTTTTGAGAATTTCACTAACTTTTCCTGGACTAGCCTCAAACCATGATCCTCCTGCCTCCTGTGTAGCTGGGATTATAGGCTTCTCCTATATGCCTGGCTTTTTCCTATATTTTATTTTTTTTTCTTTTCCTATATTTTAAAGTACCACTAGATTACTTACAGTTCCTAATATAATGTAAATGCTATGTAAATAATCATTCAATATTGTTTAGACATTAAGGACAAGAAAAATGTTGTGTGAATTCAGTGCAGATTCAGCCCTTGCAGGCTTTTCCACTCATGGCTGGCTGAATTTCTAGGAGGGTCTCTCTCTCTCTCTCTCTCTCTCTCTCTCTCTCTCTCTCTCTCTCTCTCTCTCTCTCTCTCCTTCACATGCATATGCATGTGTCTCTGTTCTACCTGACTTAAGACTATAGATGTTTCTATTTTAGTGTGCCAGGTGATTACTTCCTTTCTTTTGTTAGTAGCAGTAAAACAATTATCTTAAAGCAATTCTTCCCATTTCCTAATCTTTTCTTGGTTCTGAGACTGTCTTTAGCATCTACTACTATTTCTCCTATTTGTCTAGAGAAAGTCACAAAGCAATGAAAGAAAGAGAGACTGAGAGAGAGGGAGAGAGAGGGGGGAGAGAGAGAGAGGAACAGGAAGGGAAGGAGGAGAGAAGCAGACAAGGAGAGACACTTGTATGCTGAGAATCATTATCTATGAAAAGTTCCTAAATTACATGGTATTCTCATTTCAGCCACAATAATATGAAAAGCACCACATACTCTTCTTTACTTACCATCTGACCTTCTCTTTCCTCTTAGACTATAAAATATCACTCGTGTATTTAATCCTACCTTTTCTTCACCTTCCTTTATTCTGAGTGTCCAGGCTGAATCTTGTAGGGAGTTTGAAAGAGAATGCTCTACTGAATCCACATTTGAAAGGATTATTGCCAAAAGGGAGGAGCTGTTCTTAAAGAGGTAATCATTTCTTGGCCCTCTAAGGAGAGAGCACACCCCCTAGTTCCCTGGGAGGTGGGACTATGGACCAGACCTTAGGTTCTCCCAGCTCCTCTTCTCTGTTGATCACAATGAACATGGTTTACTGTCACATTCCTGGGTCCACTACTGGGAGCCAGGTAGTTTCTGTAGGTGACATTGTATTTCTACTCCATTTTACTGTGGTATTTCAAACTTTATCTTACTTTCCCCATTCCTATTTCTTTTGTTGGTGTCCCATAGTGCTTTCCAAATATTGCACAAAATTAGGCACGTATTTGAGATAGTCTAGGAGCAAAGGTGTCTCTTCTGTGCTTATGAAAATCATTCTTGGCTAGAAAGTTATACAAAAAGAACATGTGCCCAGAGTTGACAACAGGGTTATGTCTGCATAGAGAAATCACTGTGTTCAAGGAAATTGTTGCTTAGGCTGTTGCAGGTCTTCTGTGGGTAATCTGGCTTAAAGTTTCAAAATAAGTATTTGCCATTGTATTTTAAAGGAATTTCATAAGAAAAAATTTCCAAATGAATATTCTTGCTAATTCAATTTACACTCCAGGTGAAGCTCTTTCTAGTGTGTAAACATGGTGACTTCAATCCTGTTTGCTCAGAAATGAAGTAATAGAATTATTTCTCAGTTGGTTGTAAACATAGCAGAAGACTAAGTTATCATTTATTTCTGAAAACTGCTCTGTTTATTTACAAACACAAATCTCACATGCTGCAACAGTGACCAAGAATAACAACAACATATGAGGATGTGAGGAAAAAGAATTCTTACCCACTGCTGGTGGGAATGTAAACAGTCTAGCCACAACAGAAATTCACTGGAAGTGAGAGGCAGGAAAATGGCAGAGTAACGGCCAGAGTAATGGAAGCTCTCTCTGACCAAATAGAGATTTAAGTCCCCAGCACATAATTCACCTCCAGAGAGTCACACCACTCAAGCTTTGGTTATACAGAGATACCCACTAATAAGGCAGAATTTATATGAAGGCAGAAACTTGTGAAGAAGTGCCCAACAAGGTGCTCCCCACCTCTGTGGCTACACTGTGATCAGGCAGAGTCAACAGTGTACCTTCAGTGTGGAGTTTACGTCTGTGTATGGGGGAGAAGCACAGGAACAGGAACACATTGAGATGGCCACATCCAGAGGCAGAGATGATTTGCCATGACAGGGCTAGATGGTCTAAACAGACACAAGGAACTATGAGTCACCACCAGGGACATCAACCCCAGGAAGAACAGCTTGGAATGAGCCACTGCTGGACTGGAACCCCCTTCCCCCCACCCAAGAAGCGGTGCCATCTTGGAAAGGTGCAAAGAAACCTGAGACCTTTCACAACTTCTCCTGTGGCTACCCGCATAAGACACAGACTAGCCCCATAACAGTGAGCAATAAGGTCCTGTTGGTCTTAAAAAAAGATTATAAAGTATTTTTTAAAGAAGAATTAGCATGGAGATTCTCAAAGTGCCCATCAATTATGAATGGATAATGAAAATGTCACACACACAGACATACACACAGACACAACTTTACTCATTCTTAAAGAAGAACAAAACCATGCCACTTGTAAGAAAATAATGGAGCTGAAGATCATCACATAAGAGAAATATCTTGGACCTCTAGTTCTATGTTCAGGTAGAGTAACGTGACAGTGTCTTAGATCCAAGAATGAGAAGTCCAAGCTGAGGATACAGAAGTACTGAAATAAGACATTGAGTACTGGGATAATAATTTATAAGGTGTATATAGCAGGCAAAAGTCAGCGTGACTCCGCATAGGAGAGAGTCTAGCTCACATGAGGTTATACCTGGATTTGCTACTCAGGGTATGTAGAAGACAAACTAAAAGATGAGTGATACTAATGACCATTGGAGATGGCTGAAGACCATTTACAAAATTGAATAAAATGACTTTATACTTGCTAACTAGTAAAGTATTATTATGACCCATCTGAGTTATGTTTAAAATGATTTAGATATAGGTGTGGGAGAAAGAGTGCCAAGAGGCAAGACAGGGAGTTTAACTCAAGTTTGGAGGCACAAAATAAGAATTTAGATAAGCCAGATGCTGGTGGCTGATGCCTGTAATCCTAGCTTTTCAGGAGGCTGAGATCTGAGGATTGTGGTTAAAAACCTGATCAGGCAGAAAAGTCTGTGAGACTTTTATCTCCAATTAATCACCAGAGAACCAGAAATTATACTGTGGCTTAAAGTGCTAGAGTACCAGCCTTGAGCAAAAAAGCTCAGGGATAGTGCCCAGGCCCTGAGTTCAAACCCAACTGTGGTCAGAAAGTTGTCTGACAGTTGTGCCTTGAGTTCTCCAGTTTGTCCCACTTTCTTGTAATCCTTGAAAACCCAGGTGGCCTCATGTACTTGCAACTCTGCAATAGGCATGTTGCTTATAGGGGTTACAGGAAGCCAACAATGGCCAGGCTTTGCGTCTCCAAGTGTGGAGAAGAAACATGCTTGTAGGGTATGACTTGCTTGTTGCTGGGATTTGAGGCTGGGGATTCCATAAGGAATAAGGGCACAGTGTATAAACAGTCAGCTATGAAGATGACAGCACCCAGGATTTTCCTTCCTGATGTCCTCTTCAATGATCACGCCTGATTTTGTAAACATCTTCACATCTGACTCCACAGTTAATCAGAGAGAATGCCATGGGAAAAATCATCACCCACTATGAAGAAACTTGTTGAGCCACCTGTTTTCTGACATTGAAAAGAAGGAATGTGAATTCTGGGATGTTCTGCTCTTCATGAAGGCTTACATTGTGCCTCACTCATCTAGTCAGTATGATCAGAAAGCATTCTTGTATTTTTATATATTCCTGCTGCTATTCAAAAATGCCACAGACAGTAACTCACAAGTAATAGAAATTTATTTCTCCTAGTTCTGGAGGCTGAGGGGTTCAACATCACGTAGCAAATGGATGCTGTGTACAGGAAAGGATGTTTTCTGTTTCTAAGGAAGTGCCTTGTTGCTTTGTCTTCTGGAGGGACTAGAGTGCAGTGTCCTCACATGGTAGAAGGTACAGAAGGAGAGAAAAAGTGAACTGCACTCTCTCTCTCCATCTCTTTTATATGTGTATTACTCACCTATGAAGAGACCCTCCCCCCTTCTTAATACTGTCCCTTTTTGGTCTAAGCCATTATATCTGAATTATGGAGTGACTGGTGTTTTCAATTCATAACAGATCACTGCTACCCTCTCCCAATATAAATAGAGTGCATACACTTTGGAACCATGTGGATTAGAAATCTGATATAGGGTGTTAAATGGAGTATAAGCAAATGCTAGTAGACTGGGAGTTTCCTGGATAATGTCTTCTGTTTATACTATCTGTTGAAAATGAGTGGGCAAATAGAGGGCTCCAGGAACACGTGAAATATCAGAACACTGTTAAGACAGACGTGTGTGGAAATGAACAGAGGAAGCAGGGAAGAATGCGGTCATCATAGTCAATGAAATCCTATGAAATTAGGAAGAATGAGGAGAGGGATGGGATTGGGGGATGGGGGTAATAATGAAAGGGGTGACAATGATCAAAATGCATTGTGCTTACAAACTGATGTGTTGGATGGTAACTCCAATTAAAAACAAGACTTGGGTGAAATATTGTGGGGTATCTGGGGCAGGGTGAGGGCAGAGCCTAAATTTCCAATGGCACATGTTCATGTGCATTAGCACCAGATCCTGTGTGCTCATGGGATGTTTCTTTAGGAGCAATGTCCACTTGGGAGCAGTGAGAGAATGAACAGGAGAATGAACCCAAGGTTCCAGTTTTTTTATTTTATATTTTTTTAGGTTCCAGTTTTCTTAGGTGGGTTTGTGGAGAACAGCTTAGGACTGCTTTGGGTTATTCTGTCTAGTACATTTAAGGCTGTCCTTCATTTAGTCTGTTCTTGAAAGCAATAGTTTTCACCCAAGCTACTGCATTTTGAGCATCAGTGCTAAAACAGAATGTCTATACATTATGTTTGTACACCGAACTACTGTATCTGTCAGCACACTGCGAGGCACAAACTGATAAACTAACAATTTTATTTGTGATATCAAACAATTACATGTGTCCTTCATTGCGATTCCACATCATATCAGAAACCCTTGATTACATAAACTTATCAGCCATGCCAAGTGTAACTATCCCCTCCCCCAATCTGGGATTATAAATGGAGGAGCAATCCAACATAGACATATTAGTTACATTACAGGCATGAGCCACCAGTACCCAGCTTGTCTCAAATTTATCTAAGAAAATTGCCAAAGTGAACAATATTTACCTCAGTCTTCAGACTCCAGATCAATGATACAATACCCATGTTAAACTGATACTAGAAATAGCCTGCCATCTTTACATTTGACAGCCCCAGCCTTGAAGAGCCTGCAGTGAATTGACCTGATTTCCTGAGATGTTTACCTGCATTGTATTAGTCATCTGCTTATGCCCCAGCGCAGCCCTCCAAACTCTTCAACCTCTATAGCACTTTCTTAACATTACCTATACAACATTACCATGTACAGTGTAATGTATGAATTGGGAGTTAACACTGGTAATTAAAATTGGAATGAAAGAAGCTGTGGTGCTAATGACCTAGACGGTCAAAGTGATATCAGTAGTACTTAGCTGAATCCATGCTAACAAACCTATTGTAATATATGAAATTGTTGTGATTCAATAGATTCTGATATTGTGGAAAGATACAAGCATGTCCATCTATGTTTCTGGCTTAGTTTTCTTTCAACAGGTTCCATGAGAGGAGGAGGATGTATTTGTGGCTTTTGTTATCAGGGTGGTGGCAGGTGAAAGAGAATATAGTCCACAGACATGCACAGGGTTGGAGATGAAGAAACAACCTGAAATGACTCAGAATAAATTTCTGTCATCAAGCAGAATTGGGAGGTAATAAAATAATGACAGGAGGGATAATATAGAAAATAAAATATCTCATGTTAGAATTTTTGCTTGTGACCAACCCAGCCCAGCAGGTAACATTTATTGTTCAATACTGCCCAGGAATGTTGCGATGCTTATTATAATAGATTCCTCATTGAATCCTGCTTTTACTTTTAGATAGAGCTTCTATTCATCACCCTCAGTTTACATATGTATAACTGGTTTCAATTTTGTGAGAACTTTCCTCACATTGCAACATCTAGATCAGAGAGTGAATATATGATCCCTATTTCATTCAGTCCAGAACATCTAAGCATTACATCAGTTCATCTGTCTTTATTTCCAGGAAGGATCAAATTAATCAATAGCTTTCTGTTTTCTTTTTGTCCAAGACCAAAACTCCAACTCTTTTTTTTAAAGTTTTTATTATCAAACTGAATTACAGAGAGATTACAGTTTCATACATTAGGCACTGAATACATTTCTTGTACTGTTTGTTACCTTCTCCCTCATTCCCCCCTCCCTTCTCCCACTTTCCCTTTCCCCCCATGAGGTTTTCCGTTCATTTACACCAAACAGTCTTGCAAGTATTGCTTTTGTAGTTGTCTTTGTTTACCCTGTGTCTCTCAATTTTGGTTTTCCCTTTCAATTTCCTAGTTCTAATACCAGTATACACAGTTTCCAATATACTCAGATAAGATACAGAGATAGTGTAGGTACAACCACAGGAAGGTGATACAAGATCATCATCAATAATAGAAGCTACAGTTACACATGACACGTTGAAAGTAGTTACAACTGTGATATAACAATCGTTTCCATAACATGGAGTTCATTTCACTTAGCATCATCTTATGTGTTCATAAGAGTATAGCTATTGGGCTCTTGTGATCCTCTGCTGTGACTTGCCTAAACCTGTGCTAATTATTCCCTATAAGGGAGACCATAGAGTCCATGTTTCATTGGGTCTGGCTCATTTCACTTAGTATAACTTTTTCCAAGTCCTTCCATTTCCTTACAAATGGGGCAATGTCATTCTTTCTGATAGAGGCATAAAATTCCATTGTGTATATGTACCACATTTTCCTGATCCATTCTTCTACTGAGGGGCATCTGGGTTGGTTTCAGATTCTAGCTATGACAAATTGTGCTGCGATGAACATTCAAAACTCCAACTCTTCAATGATTCATATGCCCACATTCCTGCTTCAAGAACCCTCACAAATCCCGAGTTTTGATTAGGTAGGTCCCTTCAGGACATAATCTCTGAGCCCACTCTCACTTGTACATAGTTATTTATAGTTTCACATTCATTTGTATGCTTATTTGTTTAATGTTATTTTTGCAATATGTAGTAAATGCTCTGAGTAAGGGCACTGTGTATATTTCACTTGAAGTTATACTTCCAGCAATGTCTGGCAGGAAATACTTGGTAAATATGAATTCAAATAAAAGAATTTCAGGGAAGGAATCTGGTTTGGCTTTGGAATTGGATCTGAGTGCTCTTTTGATGACCCAAGGGTTATCATTTTCTTTGTGACCAGCTCTTGATTAAGGATGGCAATAAACCTGAGACATTTTTTATTTTAAATGGGGATATTTTTTATTTTTACAACAAATAAAGATATCATGAATGTAACCAACATAAAAGGCTTTTAATCAGGATCTTCGTATGAATGTAAGGTAATATAACTACAAGGTATAAAAACCTCATATCATGAGCCAAATAAGAGTGGAAGCAACAAAGAGTTGAGTAGATTAGACTCAGAATGTATAGATTTGAACCTCTGAACCTCCAATTTCAAGTTATGTGTCTTGGAAAATTATACCCGGTGTATTCTGGTCCGCCTCCTCCTCATCTTCCTCCTCATCTTCCTCCTCATCTTCTCCTCCTCTTCCTCCTCCTCCTCCTCCTCTCCTCCTCCTCCTCCTCCTCCTCCTTCTCTTCCTCCCCCCTTTCCCTCCCCTTCCTCCCTCCCTCCCTCCCTCCCTCCCTCCCTCCCTCCCTCCCTCCCTCCCTCCCCCCACTTCTCTCTTTTTCTCCTTGGTTTCTTTATTTTTGAAAAGGGCATTAAACTTGTTTACTTTCACAGAGTTGTTATATAGATTAACTGATAGAAATAAAGTTCTTAGTTCTTGGGAGAAGCATAACAAATGTTCACCACTGTATTCAGCTTAGACATAGAAACATACTCTGGGAGTGCGAAATCCAGGGAAGAAGCTTCAGAGCCAGAGGCGTATTTATTATTATCACAGTCTAACAAATTAAAGCATTCAAAGAATTTTTATAAGCCAACATTAAGTGTCTTGACAGAATAGTATTTTAAAGAAAGATATCCTCATCTAGTAGAAGCCTCATCGGCATTTGAAATTCCTGTGAATTTCTCTTAAGTGCCTGGTTTCTGTCAGAGTTATTTTATAGATGTTTATAGCAAATGCACCTGCAAAGTGATGGATGAGTTCTGAGTAGAGAACAAGGTGAAATACTCCAGATTTTTAGACATTATGCAATGACTTATGTAATTAACATTGTATGTATTTGGGGTTATGTGTACTTATATCCTTTAAAAAAATCTTCTTGAAGCATTTTGTAAAATCCCCTTGCCTGGCATGTTTATTGCAAAGGACACCATTTTTACTTCAGCTACTCTCAGTCTACACAAGTCCTACTATTTGGGACTTTTTCAGTTCTATTAAAAGTCATATTTAATGCTTTTAGTTACAGAAAAAATGATGTGTTGTATTTGTGACTGGAGAAAATGGAAATAAAACGAAGACATCACACTATATGGAAATAGGATCTAAAAATACCAGGAGTTAAATTCTGTCACATTGTGTATTAGCTTAGTGATTATGGACTCAAAAGTATATTTCTATGAATGTTATAGAGCTTTGGATGCCATATTTTTAAGAATCTATAAAAATAGTATATATGTATACTCAAAACCATTATTCTTCCCAGATATAGTGTCATAGTTCACTTAAATTCTGTCCCTATCTTGGTAGGATGGTATATAGGGAGAGAAGAGGAGGGAAGGTGCCATTAGAAGAATCAACAGAGCTCTGGGATTAACTGGAATCTATTCCAACTCTTCACCTGAGGTCTGGGTGGTCTACGCTGAAAAATCATCCAAGTGTCCAAACAGGTTCATAGGAGGATGAGATAGCTCTGCCTTAGTACAAAGAGTTCATAACTTTCTGCAACAGTAAAGCTGACTTTTTATATCTGAGTTTTACCCAGCAGGAGCGATAAAGCATGATGTTAAAATTGTAAATGTTCCTTCTACTTACCATCCACTTATGAGAACTTTAAACGACATCTAGGCCCCTAAATGGACTAGATTCAGATCTTGTAACCTGTGGAGACAGTCAACAATGGAGCACTTTCCTCTGTTTTGAAATTGTTTTGCAAATGGTTCTGTCAACAGTGCATCCACAGCTTTAGGAAGTAGGTCCCTGGATTTGGGCCTGGATACCCCAAGTGGCTTTTAAACTGGTGCCATTTACTAAATATACCCACAGGGCGATCTTCCCTGTACCTCAGAACACCAGGAGCATCCAGGACTTGATGATAAACACTTTGTTTTTAGTCTGAGGGCACTTAAGGTCACAAAACAGGAGCTCTAGAGTCAGTCTGCCTGGAGCATGGCCATCTCTGGCAGAGTGGGAATGGTATACATTCCATATAATTTCCAACCATCCTTGCCTGCCAGGACCCGGGTTATGGGTGACAAAGGGCTTAGTCAGGAGGTCAGGTTGGGTCAGTATTCCTGGTGCTCAGGCAGAGTGGGACTGTAGTCTCTTTTTAAAATTGAGATGAGTTGTGCATAACATGAAATCAATCATTTAAATGTATTTTTATTGTTATTGTGAAGGTGATGTACAGAGGGATTATAGTTATATCAGTTAAAATGAATCAATTTAAAGTGTAAGATCCCGTGGTATTTAGTACCTTTAGAATGTCATTTGTCTAGTTCCAGAACATTCTCCTCATTTCAAAAGGAAACCTCATACCTCTTAAGCCTTTACATCCATTCTATTTTTTGTTCTGCAAACAGTAATCTCCTTTCCATGCTTGCAGATTTAACTACTCAGGATATTTCATACAACTTGTGGTTTTCCACTGAGAATAATGTTTTCAAGGTTCATGTATAGGTACTTTGTTCCTTTTATAACTGCATGTATTTGGCTCATCTATGCATTTATCTGTAAGTTGGTATTTGAGTTGTTTCAATTTTTTAAAAATTATTCTTGTGAGAGATACTGTCAAAGGCTAAAGCAACTCTAGGCAGGTTCTGGGAATAGCCAAACCAGTAGAATTTCAGGCTTCAGTCTCATATATTCTGATGTAAATGATCCAGAGTAAAGACTGTTTATTGGTATAAAAAACACATAAATCAAATCAAAACCTCCCATCTACAAAACTAGTCCAAGTGGTTCTGATATGCAAATTGAGTTTATACTCATTGGGAAATCAAGTCTACAAATAGGAGTCTTGTGTGAAGCACCCCAGCTCTGGAGTCCCTGAATTGGATGATGTCACCCTTCTGTCCCCAGGGTTTATTCAGTCTTGCTGCACTTCATGAGTTTCATTTGTAAATGGGAACTGTTAATATCTGACAGCTAATATTGTGGAGAAGAACCAGTCAGATGATGCAAATAGAACATATAACACTCAGGTTTTCTCACTTCATATTGTTTTGTTTGAGAGTGGATAGGCTTAGTATGCTCAGTTGAGTGTTTTTACCAAATAAAATAAAAATAATTCAGAGGTTCTGGGGAGATCAAGGAATACAGAGTGAGGAAAGGAAATGAGAGAAAGAGGAGAGAGAACAAAGAGATGATGGAGGTGGTTATGGTATGAGTTGGTAGTGAGAAAGAAATTCAGATCATTGAAGAGTTTATAACCAAGAACAAAGTGACTTGCATCCTGATGCCCGTAGGGAACATGCTGATTGACTATCTAATCTTTATGCCAGAATTTCACACACATTAGCATAGTTTTATCCTTCCTCAGGCCTCAGCTCTCCCCATTCCTTCATTCCAACACTCAGTTATATGCACAGACTCCCTAGCTTCCTCTCCACTTTTATTGTCCCAATGTGGTGACTTAGAACACATTTTCTTCTCCCTTTCCTCTTCCCCTTCAACTCCATCACCTCTTTTGCAAGTCTCTTGGCAGCATACCTTCCAACAAATTAGAGATGGCCACTACACTGTGCCATTGGGCCTTTCCCCTCTGAGAACAAGAACCTTGTCCATACCACCTAAATATCTCTACTGCTTAGCAATGTGTGTATTTAGAAGATGCTCAATAAATACTTCCTGATTGAATCAAGTTCCAAAAGTCTCTCAACAGCAACATTTCATTTATATGCTTGACTCTCCATATCTATAGATTTCTGGAGGATTTATATGTATATATGTATGTATGTATGTATGTATCTATCTATCTATCTATCTATCTATCTATCTATCTATCTATTATCTGTCTATTACCTATCGAACTATCTATATATTATATAAATACGTTTCCACCTTATGCATCACAGTTGAGCATGTATAGATTTTTGGTATATGTGTGGATACTAGAACAAACTCTCCACCCATACTGAGGGATGACTGTATGTCTTTTCAATTGACTTGATGGGCTTGAGATTGCCATCAGATACAGAGAGAACCCAGACTTTTCCGATGTATATGTTTTAATAGAGAATTAAAAAGGGATAGTTAAGGATTCTAGCATCCCTCAGAAAAACATCTACAAATGAACTCAGATCATCAAGGGGAAAAAAATCATTCCTCTTCTAAGGTCTGCTCCAGTGTGTTCCTGTTCTAGTTGAACCTCTAGTTTGCATGGGTAAATCTCTCATTCTTTAGTAGAAATGTCATCATCATTATCTTCTTTATCACTCTTAATCTCTTTATCACTATCACTACTAATTATGTCTCTGTTCCAGTTATAAAGGAGCTTCAATCTTTTGGTGTAGATAAACCTAAACATTCTCCGGAAGCTTTGTTTAATAGTCGAGGAGGTCATTTTACAGGCAATTTCCTTTAGAATATTGTGGGCCATTTCTGCTAGCTCTCTGGTGACAGGGTCTTCATCCCAGTGCAGTTTGTCAATAACTGTAATAGTAGAGGGGTCCTTAGTTCAAGCCATCCTTCAGAATCCAAGCAACTCAAGCCCTTAGCATCCCTGCCCACCCTCTAGTGCCACCTCCTCCCATCTCCCTCTTCTCATTCATTCCCACCCTTTCCTTTATGTTAACTATTAGAAACCCCTTAAAAGAAAACTGGAAGGGCTTACTACAATGTCTACCTGTGCCTGTTACGTTCTGAGTATTCGACTCCACAGCAAAATCTTGTATTTTCAAAAAGTCTCATAAATATACATACATTCACATTACATTAATCAACAATGCAAAAGTTGGAAGATATCTAGATTTTTATCAGTAGGGAACTTCTTAAAAGTTATGATTAGGGACTGGGGATTTAGCTCAGCAGAAGAGCGCCTGCCTGGCAAGCGCAAGGCCCCGAGTTTGGTCCTCAGCTCTGGAAAAAAATATATATAAAAGACCAAAAAAAGCTATAAAAGACAAAAGACCAAAAGTTATGGTTACTATAAAATGACCTAGCACATATAGTTTTTAATGTATTGGGGTAGATACATATCCCTTGGCCTGGGAAGATGTCTGTGACATAGAGAGTAAGTGGAAAAGTTATCAAATAGTGCTGATAATTTTAAAAAGTAAATAGATCATTGCTTATGATCTCTACAAGTAAATGAGATAATGAATTCATCAAAATGCTACTATCATCATATAATGGAATGTGAGAAATGATTATTTTTCTTCATAAAAGAAATAAGATAAAAAGAGACATTTACTGGGAGAAGGAAGAAGAGATGGAGCAAGAGGAGAAAAAAAAATCAGATGAAATACCTTACAAAGAAGACACAGTAAGAATCAAGTTGCACTGCACTGAACAGGTAGTCAAAATGTGTTGAATGAAGGAGTGAGAGAATTAACAAATGAAAAAAGAAGACAGTGATGTCTCATTGGAAGACCACTGTGTAAGCTGGAAATGAGGAATCTGTGCATGAGTTGGGGAGGGAATATGGGAAGCATTCAGCTTAGCTTTGTTGTGAATCTGCCATTGCTCTGAAAAACCAAGCCTACTTTATAAAAATAATAAATGAAGGAAGGGGGAGATGGGGGAGGTGGGGGTAGAACAATTACTAATTTTTAACTCTCTTGACCCTAATGATTCAATTGGCAAAGTCTGAGAAGGATGTCTGAGACCTACACTTGTTGAAAGAATAACATTTCTCCCTTTTTTATTCTTTTCCCTTTAAATGCAAGGTAGGTTATGATCCACTACAATGGGAATTCTCCAAGGAAAGAAACTTTACTTCTTTGATGCTGTAGCCCCAGCCGTGAGAATAGTGTTGTCACACAGGAGAGGCTAGAAAAATATTTGCTGTGTGAGTGAATGAAGGAACCCTTAACTCTCTGTAGTTCCCAAAGGCTGTAGAATGCAAGGTCTTAGACAATGATAGGGATAAATGGACTAAGAGAAATAGAGTAGAAAGGGAAGAAAAAGATCCTTCCCCTCAACCATCTACCCTCATTACCACCCTTTTTTAATTTTGGCATCCTTATATAGATCTCACATAAGACTAAAATCACAAATTACAGATTTATTTTAACCTATGTATAAAGAGTCCCCGATTACCTCCATACTTACCCTCAAACATGACTGCCATTTCATCTCTGAGTAGGAAATGTTCACCCAATTTTGCCAAGTATCCTAGGTATAAAGTAAAATGAAAATTATCTCAAAATATGTGAAAATATGTTGTGTGGGGACGATTACCTTCTCTGCTTTCCTTAAGGCAAAAGTAGCTCTAGATTATCCTTGAGCCACCTTTTCATGCCCTTAGTTACCTAATAAAACTATCCTTTGAAATATATGTATGTGTTAATGAATAACAAAGTGAACACACCTTAGCTACTATTGCTGTTGTTTTGATTCTTTCTCAAAGTAGGGCTTATGATCCCTGGGTGAGGAACAGAGAAAAGAAAATAAAGTTTATATATGTTTTGTTTCTTTACAGCTTGTGTTCTTCAGTAACGTTTGCATGTTTTCTTCATCGATATATTGCATACATTCCAACGTTTGTTTTTATATCTCTCCTGTTGTCCTTCCTTTTTATCTTTTATTTCCTATTCTCATTTCTTTCTCATTTTCATTCTTCCATTTTTCAAGAGTTCTTCCTTTGCTTCTTCCTTCCTTAGTTTCTTTCTTCATTCTTTCCCTTCCTTGGCCCTTCCCCACTCCTTCCTTCTTTTCCTACTTTTTCATTCCCCATTTCTTCCTCATTCCCTTCCTTCTTTATTTTTTATCTATTGTAAATGGGACCTTTTATTTCAGAGTAGTTTTTAATGTGTTGATTGCTTCTGCATAAGAAAGTTATTGATTTAAATAATCTTAAACATTTTAAATAATTTTAATAATTACTTTTAAATTAACAATGCGTATACAAAGGACTATATATAATAGTTGTATATTTTAAAGAATTACAGTAAGCTGAGTATTTATGTTCCTGTATAAACTTCCTTATCTTTTATTTCTCTCTTTGGAGTTTTCGTTTTAAAAATATTTATGTGTTTATATATCTTTCATACTTGAAATCTTATTTTTCTATGTGCTCTTATTGTCTTATCATATATTTCTATGAGCTTGTGTATTCTACTTAAGAATTTTATTTCCAGAAGTCTTGGAGTCACAGACATATTTATCATGATTTTCATCTACTCTAGAAATTTCTAAATTTCATCTTTCATTTCCTCTCTTGAAGTACCTTTATAAGAAAGCTTATGCTATTTCCTTTAAAAATATTAACTTAAGGATCTCAAAATTGTTATAAGCTAAGATTTATTTCTGAAAAGCTCCAGGATAAAATTGGAAATAGTAAGAATTCTTTTAACTTTGAAGTAAATGGTTATGACAGAGGGCTTTCTTTGTGTGTGTGCACATGGGTCTCTTTGCTCCTCTTTGGTCTACACAGATTGTGAACTCTAGTGCCCATCATTGTTCAATTTGTCATCTCCTCTGATTGATAGTTAACTCAACAAATATGATATGATCCTGTGATTCCTCTATTGCTCCCCTGCTATTCCCTGGTGACTAATAGGGTGAAGTTAGGAATTAAGCTATGAATTCCAAAATGAAGAATTTAAATATTTTAATCTTCAGTGACTACCTTATGAGAAAATGCTTTGGATAGATTTTTCCAAAATCAAATATTTTAGCTGCACTCCCCTAGAAATCTTCCCGGAAAACCCCTGCCTCCACTTTTTAAACCTTTATTGGATGTGATAGTTCTTTCTTCTTTATTATTCCAATTTTGTTGAAGCAATGATGGTGTATATTTTTAAATTATCTTTGTTCTTTGGATTGTAATTTTTTTTTTTTTTTTTTTGGCCAGTCCTGGGCCTTGGACTCAGGGCCTGAGCACTGTCCCTGGCTTCCTTTTGCTCAAGGCTAGCACTCTGCCACTTGAGCCACAGCGCCACTTCTGGCCATTTTCTGTATATGTGGTGCTGGGGAATCGAACCCAGGGCCTCATGTATACGAGGCAAGCTCTCTCGCCACTAGGCCATATCCCCAGCCCTGGATTGTAATTTTTTAATGAGCAGGAGGGAGTAAGCAGTGGTCTGTACAAGTTAAAACCCATCATGTGCAACAACTTAGACTCACTGTGTCAAAAAAGTAAATTTTATTCTTATCATACATGCTAATCTTTGCTTATCATAGCAGTCACCAGGTATATATCATAAATCAACAAAATTTATAAAATTTAAATGAATGTTTCTAATTTTCACCCTATTCTGTACATTTAAAGAGAAACTAAGAAATAAAAGAATTAAATTTACTTACCAATTAAAATAATTGCTCCTCTCCTCAGATATACTCGGGAACTCCCCATGAACCCTAAGGTGTAAGATATTAAATCTGTAATGTTGTTTTCATTAGAAGTAAGCTGAAAATGAAAAGTAGAAAAAAGTCATCTCTCAATTATTGAAAAGGCATATTTGGCCTTCCAAAGGTACTTTAGGACATAAGCACTTAATTGCTTATATTAAATCAGGACGAATTTAAAACTTTTTATGTGTGAACTATGTATACTGCTGGCTACTTGAAAATATTAATCAGCTTATGATTTGATAATCCTAAGTCAAAAAATATCATGACTGCTAATAAGAGTTATACTTCTAACCTGAGGTTAGCATTCTTCCATTCCTACTTGTCTACCATGGTCCATGCTGGTTTTCAGAGGACCAACTCATAAAGTGGTGACAAAATCATCCCAACTTTCCTTTTGGTATTCTGGAATTCTCTTTCTAACTTTATATCCATCCATGTTTCAAAGTAGGCTGATTAGGGCTGGGGATATAGCCTAGTGGCAAGAGTGCCTGCCTCGGATACACGAGGCCCTAGGTTCGATTCCCCAGCACCACATATACAGAAAACGGCCAGAAGCGGCGCTGTGGCTCAAGTGGCAGAGTGCTAGCCTTGAGCGGGAAGAAGCCAGGGACAGTGCTCAGGCTCTGAGTCCAAGGCCCAGGACTGGCCAAAAAAAAAAAATCAAAGTAGGCTGATTAAAAGAAGATGAGGGGGCTGGGAGTATGGCCTAGTGGCAAGAGTGCTTGCCTCGTATTCATGAAGCCCTGGGTTCGATTCCCCAGCACCCACATATATAGAAAAATGGCCAGAAGTGGTGCTGTGGCTCAAGTGGCAGAGTGCTAGTCTTGAGCAAAAAGAAGCCAGGAACAGTGCTCAGGGCCTGAGTCCAAGGCCCATGACTGGCAATAAAAGAAAGAAGATGAGATGAAATGGTCAGTGTTGAGGGGAAGAAATATGAAATCCCAGTTTTCTCTCATATCTCAAGTCCCTACTAGAACCACACTTGTTATTCCTTTCCCTTCATGGTTTCTCTAAAAACAGCCATTCTCCTTCTCATACCTCTCATAACTTTGAATGTGCCTATGTTTCATCTGTAACTCATAGATATAGATAGATAGATAGATACATAGATAGATAGATAGATAGATAGATAGATAGAAGGCAACTTACAAGATTATTACAGATGTTGACCACTACCAGCTCAAAATTGTAATTTTCCTCTCTGAGCAAATACGCAGTTGACCACTTTAGTTGCCCGGCACATATTTCTAGCGTATATTTGCATGCCTGTGAGATAGGAACATGTTAATGAAGATCATCTGTTGTTAAATAAAACCTTGTGCTTTATTATTTTTTTTCAGAATTAAGAAAAACAAGACCAATGGTCTTACTTTGACTACTCTTTGCTCCTTATCTTCCAAAAACAGGATTAGGGGCACTAGGCCTCCAAGGATCACATGATTCAGCATCCATGTGTATTGACTCATATCTCTAAGTAATTCACCAAAGTGGCGAATGGCCATGCTCCGAATGCCTCCATTATTCTGGAATACACACACAAGAAAAGAAAAAGACCTCATTTGAGCCTAGTCCTATAGCTTTCTCTATTCAGCAGCAGGTTGATATGTTCTATAAGGATAATGCTCATATATGTATATGTGTAAATTTATGACATCATTATCATTTACTTTTAGGAAAGATTAGTTCAAGTAGCCAGATCTTATTTATGCATTGTTTGTTTGGCAGTATGAGGGTTTGAATTCACAGGCTTGCACTTGCTTAGCCAGCTGCTCTTACTGCTGAGCCATTACTCCAGTTTTGATTTGTTTTGGTTATTTGGCTTTGCACATACCTAATGAGTCTGCCTATACCAGGCTTCCTCTTGTTGCTAAGATAACAGATGTATACAGCTCTGTGGCAAAGAGCCTTGCACATTTTGGGATCTCAGCTGGCCTTGAACTGTGAATTTAGCCTCTCACATAGCTACCAGCATCCAATTCTTCTTCTGATTTTGATTTTAACTTAAGTACTGCTTGTACAGTATTCACAATAGACATGACATAAAAGAACGTACCCATTAATAGAAGGATGGATAAACCAATATGTAAAACAGCCAGTCTAGAACCAATAGATAGCTCCTAAGCTAAAATTTCTCTTTTCTACAAGGACAGAGAGTATTCTTTGATTCCCCTTTCTTATGAACAAACTTTTCTAGATTCATAGAATTTAGTTGCTTTAAAAAAATAAAAAGACCTGACAAATACTACTACCCCCTCCTCCCTCAAAGAAGATGGCTGTCATCTGCTGGTTTATTCTGGAACATAAAATCATTGCCCCAGTTGGGACTTCAATTGCAGAGAAAAATCTAATGGACTCACACATCTAACAGTATAACTCACATGATCCATCAGAGGACAGTAGCTGGCAGCTATCTTGGTACACAGTGAGGAATAGGTCACCTTATCCAGTCTGCCTAGAAGCCTTCGGAGGGTAAGTAAAGCCCGGATTACAACTGTCTTCTCTTTGGAAAGAAAGGCATCCAGGACGGAGGTTATTAAACTGCAGGCACTTTCTATCTATGTATAAGAGGAGCAAAGCGGTGAGATTGGAATTCTACAGAAGGAGACTTGAAATGAATCTGTGCTGGCACTGGCTTGCCAGAGCCATTTATCAAGTTGTGACAAACTTTGTAAACTGGTTGCTTTAAAAAGTTATGTTTAGAGCTGGGAATATGGCCTAGTGGCAAGAGTGCTCGCCTGGTATACATGAAGCCCTGGGTTCGATTCCCCAGCACCACATATATAGAAAATGGCCAGAAGTGGTGCTGTGGCTCAAGTGGTAGAGTGCTAGCCTTGAGCAAAGAGAAGCCAGGGACAGTGCTCATGCCCTGAGTCCCAAGCCCTAGGACTGGCAAAAAAAAAAAAGTTATGTTTAGTGACATCAGGCCCAGAGAGACAAAGCTTACATGTTTTCTCTCAAAAATGGAAGCTAGAATCAATTCATAAATAGATAAGTAAATACTTTGTGTGGTATGAAAGTGTGCGGAAATGGTAGATTCAGGAGAGAACTCAAGCAGTGTAATTTGTTAGAAATGCTAAATCAAAGTCCAGCAAAATTAGCACCAAGAAATGGGTACTTGAAAGAGGTGGGTTGGGATCAAGGGGAGGAAGGTAAAGGAATGAGGAAAGGGGTGGAGTCAAGAATTCAATGCTTGTCCTACAAAATTAAGAAAAATGAGGGGAGAGGTAGGTTGGGAGGGATGGGTGTTGTAAAGGCTGGCATTGATCAAGATGTGTTGTATTCAAAATTGCTTTGTGGAATGACAACTCCTTCGTACAACCACTTAAATATAATATTTTAAAAAATAATCATTAAAAACTCAAACTACATAAATTTTAAATTGTGAAATTCAAGTTAATATTTTGGCTGCCTGTTACTCTGTTATACATTCAAGGTTTTTTTCTGTATATCGTATTTGTATGGCAGGGATGTTAAATGATGCATTGCTATGTTTTTCTGCACAGCTCTGTCTTTAGAAAAGTCCCTTCACATTAGTTTATTTGTTATTGCTGTTGCTGTTGTTTGAGTGTGTGCTGGTCCTCAGGCTTAAACTCAGGGCCTGGACACTTGTCCTTGGCCTTTTTTTGCTCAAGACAGGTGCTCTGCCACTTGAGCCAGAGCTCGACATCTTTGGTTGTTTTTGTTTGTTTGTTTGTTTGTTTTTGGTGGTTAATTGGAGTTGAGAGTCTCATCAGTTTTCCTGCCCCAGCTGGCTTCGTACTGTTATCCTCAGACCTCAGTCTCCTGAGTGGCTAAGATTACAAGTGTAAACCGTTGATGCCTGGCTTCATATTTGTTCTCATGGTGGGAGCATTTAGACCAGAAATATCGGCTTCATTTCCAGAAAGCTGGTTGCTAAATATTTACCAACAGACCACTGACTTTTAAGTGTGGCCTTTAAGTTAGATAGCAATGAATGTTTAGACCTAATGTCAAATTATGAAAGTCAGCTGCAGATCAGAGTCAAAGACAGTTGAAGGTGAAGGAAAGCAAAAATAAGAGACATCAAAGAAGAGAAAGGCATAATTTTTTTTCAAAAAAAGGAAATGGATAAAAATTATTTTTACAACAATAACATTATAGGGAAGATAAAAACACAGTTAAGGACTCTTTCAGTGCCCAATGTTAGTTTTGTTTAACTGGAAAATTAACTATTAACAGTGAAATTTCCACCCTGGTCACCCCACTATGTTCTTGTCCCTCTCCTAGCTAGTCACAACATACTTGTTAGTAATGTGGGAGACAGTTTCAAACAATGAACAATATAGTGTTTACTCAAAAAACAAATGTACACAGCTATTTCATTAGCTTGATTTAAAGCAGACAACACCATGATTCATATCCTTCTAAATGCAAAAATGAATATTCACTGATAGGCTATTAGCTTTTAGAGATAATGTTCAACAGATTAGCAGAGATTAATTATTAAGTCAGTAACAGTGTATAAAACATCTATGATCTCAGTATGTAATTTGGAATTACAAAACATAGGGGCATGTGGACATTCCATCACCTTGGACAGTGAGAAATATTCAAATGAGTTAGTGAGAAACAATGTAAAGCAATAATTCTCAACTTTAGTCTATGTTAGTGTTACCCACAGACTTTTAAAAACTCATAGTGGTAGGCTCCCTCCCCCAGAATACCTGATTCTATGGACTAGGGATGGGACCCAACAGATTGCATTCTTTTTTTTTTTTTTTGGCCAGTCCTGGGCCTTGGACTCAGGGCCTGAGCACTGTCCCTGGCTTCTTCCCGCTCAAGGCTAGCACTCTGCCACTTGAGCCACAGCGCCGCTTCTGGCCGTTTTCTGTATATGTGGTGCTGGGGAATCGAACCTAGGGCCTCGTGTATCTGAGGCAGGCACTCTTGCCACTAGGCTATATCCCCAACCCCAACAGATTGCATTCTAACCAGTCTCCAACATGATTTTGATGTTGGTAGTTAAACCATTTTTTAAGCATCACTGATATAAAATATTACTTAAGTAAGTGCTTGTTGTAGGTATGTCTTGTAGAAGGATAAGACTACTAGAGATCAGAATGTTCAGTGAAGACCGATTTAAACAGATCACAGAAAAAGGAAAAAATACATGAATATGTAGAGGTGAAAGAGGAAAGTCAAACCAGTAGAAGAAAATTCTAGACTGTGTGCTATGAGATAGAATTAATGAGTACACAGGTGTGTATTGAAGGAGAAATGAACGGATGTTATTTGGTTTAGACTATACAAAGTATTTTGTAGGGTCAAGATGATAAATTCTGAATGCAATGGGATTTTATGGAAAATATTACAAGGTGATAAAGTATTTTGTTGATTTACAGCCATTCCATTCAATTTAGCTTCCAAATTGAAAAAAAATAATACTTTGAGATTGCTTTAGCTCTATAGAAACTGCAAAAATATATCAGAATATAATTGTGTAGTTTTGATGGACAGAAACCACACACACATACTTCATTTATAACTGGTGCCATGTTGGCAATTTTCTGAAGGCTCAATTTGCTAACTTCAGGGTTGGAATCATTAACCCAGTCTCTGAAGAGAACCAAAAATTCTTCAGGGAACGGGTCCTTGAAGAAGTTATTCAGAAGCTGAAAGAAAATAATAAATACGTTAATGAGTGGAGTCAGATCATCATGGCACGAATTCTGCTTGTCTTAAAAGTGAAGACATGTATACCTTGAGATGGGTGGGGTTGGAATAGATGGAGTGATAGATGGAAGGGGTGACAAGATGTATTGTACTCATAGGATATGTTTAGTTGAAATCTCTTGTACAACTACTTGATTATAGTCAGACTGGAGAGCTTCTTGGGTTACAAACAGCTATATCACTTAGGAACCTAACCCATAAGGCATGTCTGCTGCACTCGTTTTCAAAGTTCCCAGGCTAATTGGGATTACCCACTTTCAGATACTCTGGCACCTGGAAATATCCGTAAGTGTCTAGGATAAATGGAGAAGTTTTTGCCTATCCATTTCTATTTGGATCAAGCAGAAAGTCCCCAGCCATCTGGTTTGTAGCAGAATTAATGACAATGCTTTCTGAATTCCCTCCCTACCCTCCCCCCATTTTAGAACAGGAAACACTTCCAAATGCATTTTATGAGACACCATTGCTTTCATGCCAAAGCTAGGTAAGAACACTGAAAGAAGAGAAAAATCATAGGCCCACATCTCTAACAAACATAGATGCAAAAACTTTTAACTAAATACTAGCTATCAAAGTGAACAGTCTACTGAAAGACCATGTACCATATCCCTGGCATGCAAGCAGGATGCAACATGTGAAAAATTTAAAAACAGATTCATCAAATTAACAGAATGAGGAACAAATTGAACATCATTTCCAAAGTATGAGAATAATTTGACAAAATCAACATTCTTTCATGACCAAGACTCTCAAATCAAAACTACACACACACACACACACACACACACACACACACACACACACACACACCTTGGTATACTGTCATTCCTCAGCATACTCAGTGATGGAATTTTGAAAGCTTTTACTTTACGATCAGGAACAAGACTAGGTGTTTGTTCCCACTACTCCACTCATCATTTTTATCCAAGAGTGCTGCAAACACTAGACAAAGCATACAGACAAGAAGAAAGAAGTAAAATGCATCCCAACCAGAGTAAAAAAGGTAAAATTTTCTCTGCAGGTAACATGAGCATGTACATCAAAAAACCCTAAAGAATTCATAAAAAAGTTATTGAAAAAATAAACAAGTTGTAGATTATAAGATCAACATACAACAACCAGTTTCATTTCCATATACACAAAAAAGCATCCTAAAAATCAAGAAAACAATCTCATTTACAATAATTACTTCAAAGCAAAATAATAAGGTAAGAACTTAGCCCCAGGCAGTGAAAGAATTGTATTGAAAACTCCGAAACATTGATGAATGAATTTGAAGAAGGCATATAGGAATGGAAGGATATTCAGTATTCATGGATTAGAAGAATTTACAATATTAAAATGTCCACAATAGCCAAAGTTGAGTACAGATTTGGAGCAATATATAGAATCAATATGCGAATGGCATTTGTGCAGAAATGGAAAAAAATTTTAAAAATTCACATATGTCTACAAATGGTCTGAATAATCAACGCAATCTTGTGAAAGAAGAATAAAACTGTGACCTTTCCTAATTAAAAAAAAACTTCCTAAAAATGATAGCAATCACAACAATATGATGCTGACATGAAAACAAATATAAAGATAAATAAAAGAAGAATAGAAAGCCCAGAAATGAAGCTTCCTATCACTGGTAAGATTACACAATGGAGAAAGGATAAACAGACCTGTCATTAAATGAAAAAATGGAAAAAGCAGTATGCCCAGGAACAAAGAATGAAACTAGATCTTTACTTTGTCCCATCAGAGATTAAAGATTTAAACATAAGATTTGAATGTATAAAATTTCTAGGAGGAAACAGGGGAAATGCTCCCTTAAACTGGTCTTGCCACAGATTTATTTTTTTAGAACATGACACCAAAAACTCAAGCAACTAAAGCAAAAATATAGCCAAGGTTGGCCTTAAATCAGTCTCTCAATCCCAGTCTCCCAAGTAGCTAGGATTTTTCCAGGCATGAAGAACAGGTATCCAACTCATTACCTGTAATTTTGGCATACAAAAGGATTTCCTCAGTCTGTTTGACTTTACTGTGCCCTTATATAAACAGTGTTATATGATTCTACATGTTCATTTTAGTTATTAGGAAAATTCTTTTTTGTTATTGTATGTATGTACGTACATATGTACGAACCTATGTATGTGTGTGTTTAATCTTTTAGTAGTTGTACAAAGAGATTTCAATTCAACATGGCAATTTATGAGTACAATGCATCTCGATCAATGTCAGCTTTTCCACCATTGTTCACCTCCCCATCTATTCCCCCCCTCTCCCCTCAAGTTAACCGGTTCCATTTTCACATATGTACATTGGATAGTATGACTGTATTTGCCCAGCAGGGAAATTTCTTTTTATTCTCCATGATAATGTGATATATCGTCTAGATCCCAGATGTACTGCTATTTTTTTTGTAAACTCAATTATCCTTGGATTTTTAATAAGATTGCAGAAACATATGAGCTGTTACTATAAAAAATAATTTATATTTCTGCAAATTCACAACTTGCTCCTAGAGCAAGCGAATGGGGGCAAACACCCATAATCTATCTGTTTCTCATCTCCAGCCTAAGGCCCAATCTCAGATATCTTAAATTCTCTTAAATCTTGGTGAGAACAGATACTCATTAGAGCGGGAGGGAGACACACACATACACACACACACAGATTAGAGTTTGATTAAGTAATAAAATAAAATGTTGTTCATATTTTCCCATTAAAACTTACTTCAGTGAGGAATATTATTGTGATGATACTATCTTCTGACCTTCTGGGACCTTCCACTGAGGTCTTGTAGAGATAATGTAAGGTTTCTGGAAACTGTGGGAAATTATGTTCACTGAGAGTTCTATAGAGAACAAAGTACTGGATTAGCAAAGAATAAAGTGTGTTTTGCATTAACAAATACTAATAGTGATAAAGAGATGTAATCAACCTCATACTTGTTGCTTCCCTGATTAAAAAGAAATGCTGGGCTGGGGATATAGCCTAGTGGCAAGAGTGCCTGCCTTGGATACACGAGGCCCTAGGTTCCATTCCCCAGCACCACATATACAGAAAACGGCCAGAAGCGGCGCTGTGGCTCAAGTGGCAGAGTGCTAGCCTTGAGCGGGAAGAAGCCAGGGACAGTGCTCAGGCCCTGAGTCCAAGGCCCAGGACTGGCCAAAAAAAAAAAAGAAATGCTATTCTCTAATATTCCCTAATCCATAATTTACTGAACCCCACCATGAATTCTAGAAATGCTCTGGGAAATTAGATGTGATCGAATCCCTGCAGTATTTCTTTGCTTAATGTTACCCTTCGTTCTTGTCTTTCTCATTCTTTGCTATACAATGAAAGGCCTATTCTAGTATAAGATTCCATCAGTACTCGACCACAGAGAGAAGAAATAAATACCTTAAATATGCAAAAGTCAGTGCAAGATATTGTGCTGGTCATGGGTCAACTTTGTGGTTTTACATCAAGTTATTCCTTTTCTTTTTTTTTTCCAGTACAGGGGATTCAGTTTCGGGCCTTGTACTTGTCAATGAAGAACTCTACCACTTGAACCATCCTCCTGCCCTAAGCTCTTTCTGTGACTGGTGTAATGAAGAAGAGAGTTTGGGGCTCTCAGGGTTCCTCAGGACAAGAGATAGTGACTTCTGATTCACAAAGCTGTTTTCCAACACTCTCAGGTAGGGGACAGGTCTCACATTTGTTCTGGTCCTGATCTGGGTTTTAGATCAGGTTAGGTTGTGAAAGGTGGAATTGGGAAGAACAGAACAATGAACATTTTGAAGACTCTAGGTTGGTCTTCTAAAACTACAATGTGCATAATGAATCATATAGGCCATATGGGGAACTTGATAATATGAGGTTCTGAATTTTTACCTCTCAGGTGATATAGTAGTTCTTGGTCTTTTGAGAAAGAATATCCAAAAGTAAGAGCTTCTTGCAGGACAAAGACATACTATCAATTTTAAATGGTAATATGTATTCTTGCAATGTGTGTAAAATAAGGTGGCATTTTTAAAAAGGAGCAAATGCCTGTAGGCTATAAAAACTGTAATTTGTTCGTCAATCACAACATCAAATTATCTGTTGTATTGCCAAGGGTTTGATCTTAATTTTTGATCAGAAAAAAATCTGGTTCTTATACTCAGAACTTTGGTATTCTCTTAAAAGGCTCAGTAAAAAATTGTCTCATCAATACAAAGAAAATGAAAGTTCTCTTCTATTATGTTTTCCAAAATTACCCTCTTACAACAAGAGTACAACCAGTGGCTCATGGCTAGAATCCTAGCTACTCAGGAGGCTGTGATCTGAAGATGATGGTTTTTGAAGCCAGCCCAGGCAGGTACGTCTGTGATATTCTTATCTCCAATTAATCACAGAAAAAGCTGGAAGTGGTAGTGTGGCTTAAGTGGTAGTTTTGAGCAAAGGGAACCCAAGGAAAGAGCCCTGGCCCCTAGTTCAAGCCCCAGAATGGGCCAAAAAAAAAAAAAAAAAAGGAAAAAAAGCAAGAGCATATTTAGAATTTTTGGATGGCAGAAAATTAGAAATTCTCTTACATCAGAGGAGCAACCACAAAACAGATTTACCCTTTGTTTTTGGGGTCTCAAAGAGCACTCTGTTCTATGGAGGCCGAGTAGTTGAGTATCTGCATCAGCAGGTGAGAAGAAACAAAGCCCTTTAACATGATTAAGGAGTAGAAATCAAGTGAATCTGTAACCTCTCTGTACATCACTTTGACAATAAATAAGCAAAAAAAGACAATATGCTGTAAACCAGCTGTATATCTCAGGGGAGGGTGGGGAGGGAACAGAGGAGGGGGGAAGGTGGGAGAAAAATGGCGGAGGATGTAAAAAGTTTGATAAAAATGTACTTGCTGCCTTACATATGTAACTGTAACCCCTCTGTACATTACTTTAACAATTAAAAAATAAAAATAATAACCAAAAAAAATGACATTTGCAAATTGGCATAGATGCTGACTTTGGTCTCACATGCCTGCTTGAAGGAAACAGAAGGTAGGATTCGTACTTGGCAATGAGGTAGACCCCATGATTGTGAAACAATACTTGGGAAAACTGGTCCCAGCAATTCTTTTTCTTTAGAGCAAGGTCCACTTCTTGTAGTCCAGAACAATTCAGCAAAACTCTCAGGGCATCCCGGGCGAAGCTAAGGCCCAAGAAAAGAAAAAGCAATGGGAGACAGTGAGCTTCTCCTAGCAAGGACACATCACCTGACTTCTCATACTATCGTGGACAGAACAGTGTTTTAGAGCAAAGTATTTCAGAGCAGTGATCCTGCCGAATGTTTTGTTTACTCTTCTTTGATGAATAATATATGGGCTATGAGGTTAGCGTGTAGGAAATAAAACTTAAGGCTAATCAGTTCACAGTGAACTAGTTTGTTTGCAAGAGGTGTTGTAATGACATGTTCAAAGTGTCAATTTATTTTTATTTTTTTTTCCTCAAATTTTTATTATCAAACTGATGTACAGAGAGGTTACAGTATCATACGTAGGGCATTGGATACATTTCTTGTACTGTTTGTTGCCTTGTCCCTCATGCCCCCCTCCCTCCCCCCCTTTCCCTCCCCCCCAGGTGTTCAGTTCACTTACACCAAACAGTTTTGCAAGTATTGCTTTTGTAGTTATTTCTCTTTTTTTTTACCCTGTGTCTCTCAAATTTGGTATTCCCTTTGAATTTCCTACTTCCAATACCAGTAAACACGGTTTCCAATATACTCAGATAAGATTACAGAGATAGTGTAGGTACAACCATAGGAAGGTGATATAAGAACATCATCAATGATAGAAACTACACATACACATAGGACGTTGAAAGTAGTTACAACTGTGATATATCACTTGTTTCCATAACATGGAGTTCATTTCACTTAGCATCATCTTATGTGTTCCTAAGGGTATAGCTATTGGGCCTTGTGATGCTCTGCTATGTCTTGCCTAAACCTGTACTAATTATTCGCAATAAGGGAGGCCATAGAGTCCATGTTTCTTTGGGTCTGGCTCACTTCACTTAGTATAACTTTTTCCAAGTCCTTCCATTTCCTTACAAATGGAACAATGTCATTCTTTCTGATAGAGGCATAAAATTCCATTGTGTATATGTACCACATTTTCCTGATCCATTCATCTATGGAGGGGCATCTGGGTTGGTTCCAGATTCTCGCTATGACAAATTGTGCTGCGATGAACATTGTTGTGCTGGTGGCATTACTGTGATTTTCTTTGTGGGCTTTTGGATAGATACCCAACAGTGGGGCTGCTGGGTCATAGGGGAGTTCTATATTGAGCCTTCTGAGGAATCTCCATACTGCTTGCCAGAGTGGCTGAACCAGTTTACATTCCCACCAACAATGAAGTAGGGTTCCCTTTTGGCTACATCCCCTCAACAATTGTTATTATTAGTTTTCTTGATATATGACATTCTTGCTGGGGTGAGATGGAATCTCAATGTTGTTTTGATTTGCATTTCCTTTATGGCAAAGTGTCAATTTTTGTGGGTGGATGCCACAGATAAATAAGACAGTTCTTATTTAGTTGGGGGTGATTTGGTGGATATCTGCTTAAAGGATAGGGAGTTGATGTACCTTTTAATAGAGCTTACACTTTAGAGCTCTCTGCTTAACTTAGATATTCACGCCAGAGGAGGCTAACAGTTTGGTTGAGATTTTTCTTCTAAGGCAGCAAAACCAACTGTACTCTCATGGGCCAAAGGAAATGACCAAAGCTTTCTCTGTGCAGACCGAGGACTTAAGTCCTTAGGCCCACACAAATCACCTTCTCAACGATAAACCAGCTTTCTAGTTCACCACACACCTTTATGCACCATTTTATTGCATATGTGCATTAACTTGAGCGATTACTGTCAGAGAATAAGTAAATGGCGGAGCTTGAATGTGTCTGGCTTTGGATCTAACAGCCCTCAGGCTCTCGCCCTCCTCTCTCTCATTGGTCTGCCTGTGAGTTCAGGACTCCATGGTTCTTTCTATGCTGCACAAAGCCCTTAGGGAAGGTGCTAGGGGGCAGGTACTCAGGATACTTACTTTTCTGAAGACATTCTACCCTTTAGAGAAAAGAAAGACTATAGTCCATGAATGCACACTGCACAGGATTATAAAGAATCCCACAGGAACCCAAGGAAGAGGTTGGATGTTTATCTTGTCTTACTTAATCTGAAATAGCTAGCATTTTCTCACAGAGGTCTGTCTTGTGGCAGCACTCTCAGCTGACTGGTGTAGAAGAGCTGAAGCATGAGGGCCATCAGGAGCTGGGGGAAAAACTGGGCCACTGCTTTCTTGTAAGAACCCACAGGCAGAAATGTGCACAGGGCCTGGGATGCCTATAAGAGAAGGGAGAGGGACTTAAAAAGGTAACCATATCACCATTCAGACTTAATCATAAGAAGGGCAGGACCCTCAAACAGTCCTTCCCTCCTGTCCTCCAGCTGTGAAGGAAGCCTGAGTTATATGTATCCAATTACTCAATAACGATGACCAAAGTTATTGGGAGCAAATAATTGTTCCAAACCTTGTTTGGTAAGGGGCTTCCAAAACACATTAATAGCCCTTGTTCTTCTAGCCAATCCGCCACCCCAAGGTTTCCTTCACATGTGCCCATGAGGAATAGTTATACTAATCACCCAGATTCTTTCTGTGCTTAAACCCAGGTCACTGGAGGATCCTTTGGCAGACTCACCCGTGCAATTTCCCCATCATCAGGGCATAGCCCACCTTAAATATGTGCTGGGTGTGTGTCTGTCAGTAAGACTGAGTCTGCCCAGGGAAACAACTCAGAGAAGGAACACTCGTGTCATTTACCGCCACAGGCATCATGTTGGTGGCATCGAGAGAGAAGCGTCTTCTATCCATCAGGGTTTCTTCCATTTCCCCAGGCTTCCCCTTGAGTATCAACAAGATTGTATTCAGCACCTGAGGGGCAACGCTTGACTCATAGCCTGCGGCTTCCCACATCAGAATCACCGTGCTGCGGACACAGTGCCACAAACTTAGGGGAACCACATTTGCTACTTACTCCTTGTTACAAGAGTTGTGCTTTTGCATGGTTATGTAGGAAAGACAAACCAAACCAAACCAAGCTTCACTTTCCAAATGATCCCTTAAGTATATCATCCTTGAAAATGGAAAGAATTTGATTAAGTTCTTGTACAGCATACAGTTTGCAAGTTATAAGTTCATTTCCTACTTCAATTTAAATATCTCTCCAGCTCAATATCAAGAACAGACCAATTTTGTGCATCCTGTACTCTCTGTTTCTCCATTTTGTGACCCTGTTAATACTGGCAATAGTAAAATATTTGAAGATTACACAAATCAATATGCAGATAAAATTTTAAGCCCTAAGTAAATAAATCACTAATGGAACCAATAAAAAAAAATCTGAGCTCAGATGCATGAAATAGTTTGCCAAATGTCACATATTAAATTAGTGCAACAGATGTAACCACAGCCCTGTCTTCTTCTGCCTATCCATTCTATGCATTTATGTATGTATGTATTTCTCTGTATCTATCTATCTATCTATCTATCTATCTATCTATCTATCTATCTATCTATCTATCTATCTATCTGTCTATATATCATCTTCCTACCTACCTATCCACTTACCTAGCTCTGTCTTTTGTCTGTCTACTCATCAACCCATCTATCTATTTGACAGTACTGAGGAATGAACTCAGGGCCCCATGCTTGCTAGGAAGACATTTTGAGACTTGATCCATACTCCCAATATTTTTCACTTCTAGATTTTTTTTCTCTGACTAGTGCCTGGGATTCCAGTGTATGCTACCACAAATGGATAAGTCCTCTTCTTGACTTCTAATGTTGTAGCTTCTTTCCCTTACATACTTTCCCTACTAATTATTCTTACTGCTATCTACCTAAAAACCCATTGCACATTTCTGGGTCAACATATTCCTGATACTTTGTCCATCTGTGCCTGGCCCTGAAGTCTATTGCTCAGACTTCCTGCGTAGGTCCTGATATCCTGGAATAAGCCAACCGTGTGGAACCTGTTGCCTAATGGTTCTTATCTGTGGGGCTCCTGCTGAGGACCCTATGTGCATCAAATCTGACACACCCTCTTGCATTTTCTTACCAGTTATTGATACCTTCTTGTTGACCAGATGCTTTCATGTTTCTCTAAGTTTAACTTAACTTCAAATCCTGGCATTTTCCACCCCACATATGTAAGGCCCATTAGAAAATTTCTTCATGTTGTTAACTCTAAACATGTCTTCATTCTCTACCTCCACAGTACATACTATTTGTACTATTTTTAAATCATATGTCTATGTGGGTTTATTTCTCCCAAATATAACAACCACCACAAACTTGAGGGCCATAATACTTTATACACGTGGGCACTCCATACTTGAATGAGAAAATACTTGAGTCCCATGAAGTTCTTAGTAAAATTCTTTGTGAGTTCAAACTTCCCCTTAACATTCTTTCAGATAGAAAAAAATAGTTACGTAATTGTTAAGAACATTGTTGATTTCAATGCCCTTTCAGAAGTAGTAGTAACTTGTTAGTCATATGACAGCTTAATAAGTAAAAATAGTAAAAATATTTTACAGATGAGGAAATTAAGTATCAGGGATTTTTCATATACTTATTTTATCATTAAATACTATGTCTCTCCTCTCTAAATAAGAAAAAAGAAACAAGTCCATGTTTATTTTCCCTCAAGAAAAATGAGTGAGTGAATTCATAAATGGACATACAAAAGAGAATCCATTACCACTTTGAAGAGAGTTTGTTCTTATAGGATATGCAACGAAACTGGTTGAATAATAGCAACATCGATCATTACTTTGGGGGTCAAACATTGTGTGAAGTTATGAACATGATCTTATTTAGCCCTATAGGCATCCTATTGGACACAAAAATAGATCTCTTTCAGAAAATGTAAATCAGGCCAGACTGATAGGTGGGATTCAAGCCTCTGTCCATTTGCAATGCAGCCTGGGAACAAACGTGTGCCAAGGGGCAAGCTATGGAAGAGCCTTACTTGTCTGCTGGGAGTGGATAGTCCATGAGTTGAAAGATGACTTTCTTGGGTGAAGTGCGGGTCAACAAAGTGATAACCTGCAGCAAAGCATGTTTCATTGTGTGAGCAAAATCTCCACTGATTTGCTGATAAATGGCATCCACAATCTTAGATACCTGGAGAAGAAATTCTACAGGTCACCAAGAGTCTCATGTCACCTTGAAACCAAAGCATTTCTTGAATGTGAGACTTCAGTCTCTCTTATAATGACCAAATTAGCAATTAACACACAAATAGGCACTAGCATAAATTATATTTACATGTATCAAACAATACAAAATATTTATTTAGATAAGGCATGAAGCCATGTATTAATAGATATTGGTAAAATTCCCATTAAGAATGTGTTTTTGGGGGCTGGGGATATGGCCTAGTGGCAAGAGTGCCTGCCTCGGATACACAAGGCCCTAGGTTCGATTCCCCAGCACCACATATACAGAAAAACGGCCAGAAGGGGCGCTGTGGCTCAGGTGGCAGAGTGCTAGCCTTGAGCGGGAAGAAGCCAGGGACAGTGCTCAGGCCCTGAGTCCAAGGCCCAGGACTGGCCAAAAAAAAAAAAAGAATGTGTTTTTGGAAGCTACATTTGATTAAATACTTACAGGCTTAGTTAAGGAAAACCTGTTTGTATTTCAAATCTTTAAAGAAGAGCCTAAACAATTGGACAAAATAACAATGGGAGCATTTACTTCAATACTTAAAAAAAATTAAATAGTTGAGTCTATAGATTAAAAGAATTGAAATATTAAAAGTATGAAAGGAAAAATTCAGAATGATATATACCGAGCCCCAAATCTTGAAGATTCATACACTTTATGTTATGTTATTTTCCTTTTTTGTTGGCCAGTCCTGGGCCTTGGACTCAGGGCCTGAGCCCTGTCCCTGGCCTCTTCTTGCTCAAGGCTAGCACTCTGCCACTTGAGTCACAGCGCCCCCTCTGGCCGTTTTCCATATATGTGGTGCTGGGGAATCGAACTGAGAGCTTCATGTGTAGGAGGCAAGCACTCTTGCCACTAGGCCATACTCTCAGCCCATGTTATTTTCCTTTTTATTCCTTCTTTTTTTAAACCTAACTGTGTAATTTCTTTTTTTTTAAATTTATTTATTGTCAAAGTGGTGTACAGAGAGGTTACAATTTCATACATAAGACAGTGAGTACATTTCTTATCAAACTTGTTGTCTCCTCCCTCATTTTTCTCCCTTCTTCTCCCCTCCCCTTTTTTATTCCTTCTTGATCAAGGAAAGTTCTATCTAGACTTGGAATGTACTTTAAATCAGTGATACAACAGAAACAAAAAGAAAAAAGTGTTAAGTAGCCAAGATTGTCCAGTACCAGTTGTTCCCCAAGATGAACTCAAAACCAGAGATACTAAACTATTCTTCTTTATGGGCTGCTTCACAAGGGATTAGAGAGCCTTTGTGTTGTAGTCTTTCTGTTGAAAAGCAGAACACCTTGACTACAAGCCAGAGGGTTGCTAGTAGTTCAATTATAGGCATGTCAATCTCTTACTTCCCAAGGACTTGAGGATTTTCAGGGCTGTTTTTTAACAGTGCACAGTATTTTTTTTATAATTGACTTTAGAATATTCTTTAGAGCAGGAATGATTTCAATTGTTTGTGGGGTCTTGGGTGAAGTGTAGGTTAAATGGACAAATCCCACTTTTTGTTCCTTTTCTCTGCGGTTAGTGATACACAGCTGTACATATCTGATTTCCTGTTTGGCTCCTCTTCTTCTTGAAGGTGCCATCCTGCATCCAGTTGAGCGCTTTTTCCTATTCTGTCAGAGGAGAATTCTGTTTATCAAGGAGATGACTATAGACCTGTTTTCCCCTCTGGTTGTTGCCCTGCAGTGTTGCTGTCTGTGGTGGAATTGAGATTTCTCAATGAGGTGTTATGTTTCCTTTCCTGCTTTGAATTGGAACTAAGCTCTGAGCTTACTACTGGGTCAGGAGATGAAACTGGGAGGTCAGCCCATAGGCCACCACTGAGGCTATCATGGGCCTGTGCCTTACGTATACGCACAGGAATCAATTCTCAGAAGTTCCTCTCACTTTATTTAGAACTGTGTCGTTGCTATTTTGAAATTTTCAGTCACTTTATCTTTTAGTTTGTGGTTTGTAAGCCACCCCTGGTGGGACAATGGAGCTCAAAAGACAATGGAAATAGGTGAGTACTTTGTGGCATGTGCAGTGTTACATAGAATTCCAGTGATGTGAGGGACTTCGTTGGAAAAATAAAATGAGTGGGCATCTTACTGAAATTGCAGGGCCTAAGGAAGGAAACAGGAGACACAGGAGGAAAGAAAAAGAAAGAGAATTATAGCTAGAATTTGACCCCAGCATTTGAAACCACCTTTCAAAAATCACCTCTGTATGTGGGAAAACCCGCATACTAGATTAATGTTCCTAATCCACAGGCGTGGGTTATTGTGGGCCTACTCCCTGACTGAAGGATGCATTTGGCCCTCTTGTTGTAGTCTCTTCTGCCCTAAGATGATGCATGAAGAAAGCCTTTGCTAGGTATAGACTTCTTTTTTTTTTTTTTTTGGCCAGTCCTGGGCCTTGGACTCAGGGCCTGAGCACTGTCCCTGGCTTCTTCCCGCTCAAGGCTAGCACTCTGCCACTTGAGCCACAGCGCCGCTTCTGGCCGTTTTCTGTATATGTGGTGCTGGGGAATCGAACCTAGGGCCTCGTGTATCCGAGGCAGGCACTCTTGCCACTAGGCTATATCCCCAGCCAGGTATAGACTTCTTGACCTTGGATTTCACAGCTTCCAGAACTATAAGAAATTATTCATTATAACTTATTCACTTTCAGGTGTTCTAGTGTAGCAACACAAAACACCAAGAAACTCATCAATTCTTTTTTTTTTCCTTTTTGGAAAACTTTATTCCTAGGTAAAAAGCATGACATATTTTTCCTTTATAAAAATACACACGGGTAATTTTTGTGTGTGCCGTTGCTGGGACTTGATCTCAGGGCCTGGGCACTGTCCCTGAGCTTTTTGCTTAAGGCTAGCGCTCTACCATGTGAGCCACAGTTCACTTCTGGCTTTTAGGTGGTTAACTGAAGATAAGAGTCTCATGGCCTTTCCTGCCCAGGATGGCTTTGAACCATGATCCAGATCTCAGCCTCCTGAATAATTAGATTACAGGTTTGAGCTACCACTGCCCAGCATAGGCAATTACAAACAAACAGCATAGTTGTACAAGGGGAAATATAAGTACAGTTTTCCACTTGCAAAGTGATTATTGTTGTGAAGAAATGAAGAAAAATGGCCACCCCCCACCTCCATTTACTAGAATACAACATAGTAAACCTTATTCCAACCTTTCCCTTTTTCTTATGGAATGGTAGGACATCAAGGTGTTTAAAATGTTCTTTCCTGTTATATAAACTCTTACCTTTCAATTAAAGGGGGAAAAAAGAATGTGAGTATACAATACTTGGTGTGTGTGTGTGTGTGTGTGTCTACACGTGCGCGTGTGTGTATTGGCACTTTAGAGCAAGTAATAAACAAGCTAGCTGCTTAATCTGTTTAGAGTCCAAGGATCCTCAAACAATCCCCCAGCTCCCCACTTATATGAAAAAACAAGACTGAAAAGAAACTCATCAATTCTTTTCAGTCTTTCCTTACTCATCATTAAGCTGGAGGCCAATAATGTTTGTTAGTAGACTGTGTGAAAGTTAAGAAGTGAAATAAAAGACAGTTGAGGCAGTAGTGTGTAGTGTTTCTACTCCTCTAAGAAGAATAAAAAAATCCATTCATGTATAAGTTATAAAATACAGCATGTGAGTTATATATTATTATATTTATACTTGCAACCAAAATTATACAATATAAATATGACCAGCCAGATGTGTGATAATAATCGAAATTTTTTAAATGTTTCCTTACTTATAAAAACATTAATAACAAATAAGCACACACTGAGTAATTGAGAATGAGAGATGAGAGAGAAAAGGCATAAAAAGTGTCACAAGCATATTTTGCCATATTTATATTTATTTTTGCATTGGCCCCATAAATTATGCAATCAGCTCTGCATCAAGCTAAGTGTCCTTGAAAATCTTCCTTAATTGCTGTACAGGGGATTTCAACCACAATTGTGCTCTCTTAGTGTTATATTTTTATTTCAAAGTGGAGCAAATATGGCACAATATTTTGATAGGTGAAACTTTTCTATATGCTTGAAATATTTTGCCAGAAGCCTTATTAACGTGGCATAATAAACAAAGGTAAGAAATATGTGCAAAAGAAGTGGACACATGGCAAAACACTTGAGAGAAAAGGTCTCCTACTCATCACGAAGCATCTTACCATAGTGACCTTCTGGGCATGAGACTCCAGCGTCAGCCTCAGCATGGTTGCTGCCTCACATGCAGTTGTATAATCAGGTGAAGAGAGTTTCTTCAGGAGATTCCACACAAAGTCAGTCAGTAAGGAAGGCAGTAAGTGTTGTCCTACACTCTGAAACCGAGAGAGCTATGACCTCAGAGCTCACAGCATAAAAAAGACAGCTAAATGTTGGGAGGTATACAAGTACATACAAATGTATTAAGGGAAAGGTAGAGTCAAGGGAGAAATCAAATAATGTAATTCCTTAGAAAGGCAAAGTTCAACAAAATAAAAAACAGGAAGCAGGTACTGTACTTGAAAGGGGTGGAGTGGGATCAAGGTGTGAGAAGTAGATGACTGAAGAGGGAGAAAGGGGAGAGAACGCAGTCAAGAATTCAATGTAGGTCCTACCAAATTAGGAAAAGCTAGGGTTGGGGGTAGGTGGAGAGGTAGTAGGTAAGAAAGGGTGATATTGATAAAGAAGCACTGTATTCATATGCTGCTTTGTTTAATGGAAACTCCTTTGTGAACTAAAGATAATAAAATAATAATAATAAGATAATAATAGTTGTCTTTTAAGACAACTAAATTCAGACATTTTAGGGGTTGCTCAAGAGCCAAGCAGGAGCACTAGATTTTCATGAGTCATAAGTTCATAAAGTCCTTCCACTGATTAAAATTTTTTTTTTTTTTTTTTTTTTTTTTTTTTTTTTTTTTGGCCAGTCCTGGGCCTTGGACTCAGGACCTGAGCACCATCCCTGGCTTCTTCCTGCTCAAGGCTACCACTCTGCCACCTGAGCCACAGCGCCCCTTCTGGCCGTTTTCCATATATGTGGTGCTGGGGAATTGAACAGAGAGCTTCATATGTAGGAGGCAAGCACTCTTGCCACTAGGCCATATTCCCAGTCCCTAAATTTTTTAAAAAATATTTTCAATGATATCTATTGTCCCAGAATGATTATTTTTAGTTTTTCTTCCAACTTTAAAACAACTTTGCTGTCAAGTCTTATTAGGAACTCTTTCAGCTCTTGTAAGTGAGTTTGTTCAGATAAAAAAATAAGTGTGGCTATTGGAAGATGCAGGGGGTGAGGAGTGCGAGAATTAAGGTAAGTCAACAATGTGAACTTTTTCTTAGAGGGAGATTAAAAAGCAGGGAGAGAAGGGAGTTCCATATTTCATGACTGGGGTATAAGAGCTACAATGAAAAGAAACAATTTTTTTCCCTATGAAAATGAAGTAGACACTTCATTTTCTCCTTCTAGGAATTTTTACAAATATACCTAAGTATTTCTTTGTGCTGTAAAACAACACAGAAAACAATGGAATGAAATGTAAAAGTTACAACCTCCTCCCTCCTCATGTTTTTTTTAAAATTTATTGTCAAACTTATTTATTTATTTATTGTACAGAGGGGTTACAATATCATACATAAAGCAGTTAGTACATTTCTTATCAAACTTGTTATGTCTTCCCTCATTTCTCTCCCTGCTTCACCCTTCTCTGCTTCCCTCTCCTCCATGAGTTGTACAATTGGATTACAGCATATAGTTTTGTAAGTATTGCTATTGCATTGGTTTACCTTTTACCCTTTGTCTCTCCATTTTGATGTTCCCCTTCCCTTCTCTAGTTTAAAATATATATATATATATATATATATATATATATATATATATATAATACCCAGGGTACCAAAATCAGTTACAGTGACATCAGGAGTAAAACCTTGTGGGAGAAAGACAAAAGAAAATGAGACTATTCTCTTGAATAATTGTTTACTCAATAAAATTTTTACTCTACTGTCTGTCTGAGAATTGAAGAAGTGATTATTGATAGAACAGCCAGTACAAGAATGGGAAGCTACACATGTGATGTGGCACAAGATTGTATCAAAGAGTAGTTTGCTTTATCAATTATGGTCTACATATAACTCTCCAGGAGCAAGTTTCTAGGCCCAATTGACGCTGAATTCAGATGGGAAAGAACACCAAGATGAGAAGGTGGGAGTAAGCCTCAAGAAGCACTTGGGAAAAGCCAAATCACCTTAGATGCATTGCTTCAGTACATCCTCAGCCTCCCACAATTCCAACCACTTCAGCCCTGGGGGAAGAATCACTGAGTTGTATGTGTGTAGTTGAGAAGCCTTCCTACCCGGAGGGATGAGGTAGCCTGAGGCACCCTCACAGTTTCACTGAGCTACTAGCTGCAATATGGATGACTAGACGTTCATTCTGGTTCAACCTTTTCAGGCTGGCCCTAGCAATGGATAACTTCCAGAGCCTCTGAATGAAACCTAAGCACTTTGAAGACATAGAGAGAGGATGCAGAGCTATATAGAGCCTCACGACTCTCCCAAAGGTGAGGACGATATAAAAATTATTTAGTACTGATGCTTATCATATGAACTGCTTTTTTCATTAACTAGCTCTTTTAAGCAAAAACATTTATAATGTCATTCTGACATTTATGACAGTATTGGCAAGCCTGCAAATTAGTAGCTTTACTAATTTTGTTAGATAATCAGATATCTTCTCCACTATTTGTTAGAACAGGGTCATATCCAGTAGCCAAAGCTGGCCTCCAGTGTCCCAAATGCTGGATTACAAGAATAAAGGCTAAGAAATGCAACAGCAGTACTTACAAAACAATATGCTGTAAACCAACTGTACAACTCGGGATGGGGGAGGGAACTGGGGAGGGGTGAAGGTGGGAGAAAAATGAGGGAGGGGGTAACAAGTTTGATAAGAAATGTACTCATTGCTTTAAGTATGAAACTGTAACCCCTCTGTACATCACTTTGATAATAAATAAAACAAAAAAAGAATGAAGGCTAAGAAACACACCATTTTTTAGGGAATTATATATGAATTAAATAAAAGCAAGTGTAATTAGGAAATTTCTATCTCATTTATATTTGATCACCATTAAATGAGATAATATAAACTGCTCTACTGATAATAATAGACCAATTTTACAAATAGAAATGAAATCCAGGGAAAAGGTATTGTACTAACCCTTTGCCTCACTAAATTCTTTGAACTATATGAAGATATTAAAAAATATAAGCTTTGTTGAAGCAAGTCACCATGAAGAGTAATAACATGTATAAATCAGAAACCACAGGGGAAAAAGTAGGGTAAGATACCTGAGCAATTTTGGTTTTGTATTCGTTCATGGTTTGGGGTAGGGCTTGTGAATCAAAAGAAAGCAGAAAGTCATTCATTCTGGACCCATCATTCTTGGTTCTTTTCAGGGTATCTGTGTCCCCTGCATAAAGGAAAAAGAGTTTCAGGATCTATTTGCTCACTAGTTCCAACCAGGACATTGTTATTTCTAATTCCCTTTTCCTTCCTAATCCTGTAGACCTAATGTATTCTGAATATCTAACACTCTGTTCATAGCTTAGTCACATAAAATTGCCACTAACCCAGAACTTATAAAGTGTTTAAGAGGTCATGTGAAATAAGAAAGGCACAAATAATATTAATAAGTTGATCAGCTATCTAATTTATTTAGACCATCGGATGGATTGTCCAGTGCACAGAAAAATGTATTGATAAGCTGGGAGGTTTAGTGGTTAGAGAACAAAGTTGGAGACGTTTTCAAAAGACCTAAGGAATAATACACTAAGAAAGTCAGGAAAAGTGATTGTTAAAGAATTTTGTTTGTTCAATAGCTTAATTGAAATATAATTTACCTATAACACTTTAAGTAGACTAGTTAGTTATTTTTTGTGTATGTGTACATGTGTGGACACATTTATTGCTTAAAACTTCCCTTGTCCTTTTTTTAACTTGTCAAACTTGCTCCCTCTACATGTCTCCAAGGCAGCCATCAACCTGCTTCCTGTCATCTCTCTGTCAATTTTGAGTGTTCTTATTTTATATAAATGATAAAATGTCTACTCTTTTCAATGAGATTTTTTTGTCTGCTGAACTATTGCAACTGATCCATGTTCTTGCCTGGATCAATAGTTCATTCATTTTTACTGATGAATACTATTGTACTGTATTTGTCACAGGCTATCCATCCACTTGTTGACAGACATTCATATCGTTTCCAGTTTGGAGTTGTTACAAACTGAAGAACCACAAATCATCATATGTAAGGGTTCATATGGATATTTTCTTAGGGAGATACCAACTTGTACAGTGATTTGATCATAAGGTTAATATATGTTTAAATGTTTAGGATATTGCCATGTTAAATTCCCTGAGCAATGTCAAAGTATTGGAGTTCCAGTTGCGATGCATCTTTAACAACACATTGTATGGTCATTTGTTTCAATTTTAGGCATTTTAATGAGGTTGTATTAGTATCTCATTGTAGTTTTAGTTTGCATTTCCTTAATGATTATATATGAACATCACTTGGTGTACTCTGTAAAATGACTATTTAATTTTATTTTAACTTTTTATTTTGGTGGTCTCTTCCCTTACTGAGTTTTATATGTAATTGGTAAATTAGAGGTATGACACTTTCATCAGATATGTAATCAGCAAGTATTTTCTCCTAGTGTATGGCTTAGCAGAAAGACTTAATTAGTATTTTTAAATTTGTGTATCATGCAGTTACTATTGTATCTCAGAAATCTTTTCCTAACCCAAAGCCCAATACTAAAGGTTTTATCCTAGGTTTACTCTTTTGTAGTTTACATTTAGTTCTATATTATTTTGAATTAACGTTTAGAATTTATTTGAAGATATTGAGATTTAAAAGTATATCCCATACATAAAATATTTATGAGACACAACATAATATTTCAATACAGGCATTCAATATTTTGGATAACTGGCATTTCCATTCCCTCAGATATTTGTCATTTCTTGTATTGAAATATTCAAAATCATCTGTTCTAGATACTTTGAATTATTCAATTAATTGTCAACCACAGTTATCCTACTCTGAAAAAGAGCATTAGGAGTAACTGTTCAGTGCACCTCTGTATCCATTAACATTGTGGTCTCTATATTCCAGCCACCCTTTCTCAACTTTGGTAACTATTATTTTATTGAGTTAAATTTTGTAGTATGGTAGGTATGGATCGAAGGGATTTTTTGCTTTTATCATGAAATTAAATTGAATTTTGACAAAGGTTACTTCTGCATTAATTGAAACGATCATGTGATTTCTGTCCATGATGTATTATATTATTTTGATTTATTTATGTGTGTTGAAAGCTTCTTTGAATCGCTGAAACGAAATCCATTTTTTTATGGCATATGATCGCGTTTATGCATTGTTTAATTAGGGTTACAAGTATTTTGTGGAATTCTTTTGGTTCTCTGTTCATCAAAGATATTGTTCTACAGTTCTTTTCTATTATTTTTTGTGCTTATCTAGTGGTGGCATAAGCATAATGCTAGCTTCTTAGAATTAGTTTGGTAGTATTCCTTCCCTTTCCATTCTGACTTATAGCCCCTGGCACTGTTACTAGCCTTTTTGCGCTCACGGGGGTTTGGTTGCTGCTGTTTTATCCTGTAGTAACTTCTGGTATCTCTCCTACCTCCCTGAGCTTCAAGTAGAATCTTTTTTATTTTTTAATTGGGTTTAAGTTATTACATACATTTCACAAAATACATTTAGCTTTCACAATGATAAAAAATTGTCATTCTACTTTACATAGCTTGTGAAGTTTATGAACTTTAAACATGAATTCATTTTATCCATTTCGGGTGATATGTACACTAGGTTCTTTTTGTTTAGCAACATCTGTTCCCTCCTTCACTCATTCCTTCCTTCCCATTCCCACCCATGAGTTGTCAAGTAGATTCTTTGAATGCATGTTCTCATCAGTCCTCAGCTGAATACTGAAGGAGGCCCTTTGCAGGTCTTGTATTCTCTTTCTTGCACACTTGTTTTTTGGCACTGTTATTACTACACTACTAATACCATTCCCTGTTAGACTGTCTCTTCAGCATAGTAGGATCACTGAGTTACTCCATCCTGTCCAGAACTTTACTGTAGGGGATACATTCAGAAAATTATTGAACACAATTTGTTCCCACTGTGTCATCTGGTAGATTTCATTGTCCTTTCGTAGCTAATGTCCAATAAATCTGGACATATGTATTTCTCACTGGAGGGTAAATCTATCCTCTAATATTATATTCCAGATAGAAGCAGAGAATACCAAAAACATTTTAAGCCTTCTTCTGAAGTTGCTTGAAAATAATTTGGTAATTTTAGGTCTTACATTTGTATTCTTTCTGGCCAGCCATACTAGTTTTGGGCTGACTTCTACCTCAAGCAAGATTTTCTGAGTATTCCAGTTGATGCTCCATTAGAAGGGAAAAGCTGCCTTTTAATTATTATCTTCAAAGTTGTACAAAGGACTTGCCATTTAACAAAGCAATTTATGAATATAATGCAACTTGATCAATGTCACACCTTTCAACATTCTCATCCATTCCTCCTATACCCACCCGTTCTCTCATTCTTCTTAATTTTGAAGGATATACATTGAATTTGTGACTGAATTTCCCTCTCTTCTCCTCTTCATTTGTCTATCTCTTTCCCCTTTGACCCTACCTCATCACTTTCAAGTATTCTCTTCCTGATGCTTATTTTGTTGCTCTTTGAGTTTGTCTTTCTGAGGAATTAGGCCATTTGTCTCCCTTGACTCTACCATATTTCAGTTTATACATTTGTATTTACTTGCATATCACTTAACACATTTATTTATCAGTTCATAAGATAAATCTAGCTTCCACATATAAGGGGAAACATACATCTTTTGTCTCTCTGGGCCTGACTTATTTCCCTTAACATATATATATATATATATATTTTTTTTTGCCAGTCCTGGGCCTTGGACTCAGGGCCTGAGCACTGTCCCTGGCTTCTTCCCGCTCAAGGCTAGCACTCTGCCACTTGAGCCACAGCGCCGCTTCTGGCCGTTTTCTGTATATATGGTGCTGGGGAATCGAACCTAGGGCCTCGTGTATCCGAGGCAGGCACTCTTGCCACTAGGCTATATCCCCAGCCCACCCTTAACATATTTTTTCCAGGTCTTTTCATTTCTTCACAAATGGTACAATATCATTCTTTTTAAGGGATGAATAAAATTCCATTTTTATATATACAATGTTTTCTTGATCCATTCATCCAAGAAGGAACATCTGGGTTCATTCTGTACCTTGACTAGTGAATAGTGCCGCAATAAACATGTTTGTGCTGGTGGTTTATCCTGGACTGTAATCTTTTAGATAAATTCTCAGTAGTAGAATTGCTGGATTATAGGGTAGTTCTATGTTTATTTTGTTTAAAGGAACTTCTGTACTGCTTTCTACAGTGTGTGAACAAGTTTACATTTCTACCAACAATGTATGATGGTTCCCTTTTGGCTACATCCTCACTAGCATCTTTTTATTTATTTATTTATTTATTTTTCAAATTTTTATTATCAAACTGATAGCATCTGTTTATTTTTATTTTTTGTAATTGGCATGAGATGGAATCTCGATGTTGTTTTGATTTGCATTTCCTTTATGGCCAGAGATGTTGAGCATTTACTCCTGCATCTATTGGCCATTTTTATTTCCTCTGAGAAAATTCTCTTTAGTTCATTTATTAATGGAGTTTTTGTTCTTTTGAGATTTTAGTTTTTAAGTTCTCTGTATGTTCTGGATATTAAGACATTCTCTGATGTGTAGCTGGCAAAAATCTTCTCCCATTCTGTAGGCTGTATTTTTTTTTAGCATGTTGACTATATCTGCAGTGCAGAAACTTTTTAGTTGGTTGCAGTGCCATTTATTTCTTTTTGTCTAGACAATTACGCAAATTTTTTATTGAAGCTTACATTGGTACAGAAATACATTTCAACTGATTAAAGTCCAACACCAATCAATGAAGAGAGAAATTATGACACCAAAAATTTCCCTCCTTTACCACGCGAGGATAAATTTCTATTCAAATCTATAGTTCTCATCTTTCTAAGCTTTGCTCCACATAAATGTGTGCAAGTTTTCAACATTAGAACTCTTAATTATATTAGTAAAAGAAAAACCAGACCTCAAGCCAAAAATGTCATCAAAATCTACAGGGATACTGTTCAAGAACAAAATCCTCCCAACAGAGCAAATCTCAACATTAGGTGCTGTGCTCAGTAAGAATCAAATGGATAAAGCTAATTGAAAGGTTCAATTAAATGTTCAATCAACAGCATGCTTAAAATAAAAGTCAACAGTGTTCCAATCACTTGATCTCAAACCAAGTAGGTATTGTTTAGAAACACTAACAAAAGGTGTTTCATTTATAAATACAGAAGGAATAAAACATCACTGCATCAATCCACAAATTATCAAGAAAATATTGTGGACAATAAATATAAAATTTAGTTAACTTTACTCTTCTCTCAGTTGCTTGATTACCAGTTTTTGCAAATATAGCTTAAAAGATGCCAACTCTTGAAAGTCTACATTTCTAGATGAGTATTTATGAAATTTTGGTGTGTTTTATTCATTAAAAATCCTGTCACATAGTTGTATGAATAGCCTGACAGTTCTCCTTCTGGACATTATTTGTCCTGTGACTGCCATGGTAAAAAGACCACACAGGAACAGGAAGAATCAACATCTCACGTGCATCACAGAACTTTAAGCCACAAGATGAAAAAGCCACTTACTCTGTTCTGAACTCTAGTTTATAGTAGAGATTACTAATGAAAATTAGTGGCAGCGGCTGCTCAAAGTATAAGGTAAATGATCCAAGCTGAACAGATAACCTTTATGCTAAATGTCCTTGCTTACATACTCAGTGATAAGTTCTTTTCTACCAGTACTTAACAAGTTAGTATATTCCATTAGAAGCCAATCCAATTTACTTAAGAGTAGAGCATGGTTGGATTGTTTACAGAGTACACTGAAAATCTATAATTTTTCTATAGGTTCTTGCTGGGTAGATATGATTCAAAAGAATTTATACATTCAACTTTGCTACTTTTTTTAAAAGAGCCCATGCCAACAAAGGAGGTAAAATTCCGATACCCTTGAAAAAAAATTCAATTCAGGAAGCATCTCCCTGCTTCCCCCTCTGGGGTATGAGATTTGTATATAAACCCACAGTGTAACAGTGTATTGCTTTATATGAGGGGCAGAGGGAGAAGACACCATGGTGAGGGAAGAAACCAATCACAAGACTACAAACGCAAGAGCAATTATTAAAATAGTAAGACACACAAAAGGAGTAACTAGAATTATTCTATGAGGATCCAACTTGTGGAAGAAAAATTTTAATTGCTGTTGCAAAAAACATCTGTAGATGTAGAAACTGGTTTCAGTAACATTAGTAGAGAATGTGTTCTAGAAAGTGGAGGTAACTGGATGTAAAATTCTGGCAGCATTTTAATAGAACAGTCCCAGATGGTTAGGCTGAGGCCAACACCTAATGAGGACAAAAGCCTTGTCTGTGGGGAATTTTGGATGATACCTGCAGAAATATTATTCTGTGCATAAACCACATTGAATTGTTTTCACAAGTGTTATAAAGTTTCTTATAGTAAAAGTTATGTTCTACATGCACTTCAATTTCACAGCAAGAGTGGCATAGAATACCAAAACACAGAAGAGAGCATTCATGCAAGACATCTAACTCCTTGATATAATAATGCATACACTTCAAAATGATTACACTGTCATTACATCTAGGGCTTTTTGCAACTACAAGGTGGTGGTTATGGAAATCATGATCCCCATTATCAACGTCTAGAAGCAGCCACCACCATCTATGTGTCTTCTTTTTTTTTATTTTTTCTTCATTTTTCTTAATCAACTCTGCTGTTGTTGCTGCTTTTTAGCAAAACTGGTAAAAACAAAATTGTAATTATTGAACATAGCACTCTGGCAATCAAGACGTTTGAAGCCTTCAATCTTCTGAGGAGAAGAAAGCACAGTGCAACATTTAGAACTCTGATTAACAAATAAGGTGGTCACAAATTTTCCTGGCTTGAAGACTTCCACAACTTTCCTGATCAGGTCATCATAGGAGGTCTGACTTAAGTTTGTTTCAAAGCTAACATAAGAAAATTCTGGTTCTGGAGTGATGTGACTAGTCCAATAAGTTCCATCTGATTTCATTCCATTCATTGAATACCCACAAGGATTGAACAGTGTGGCATCAATGACAGAACCTGGTATTAGGTCACGAATTCCACTTTCACGAGTGATATCCTTTGCAGTAACACCATCTTTCATGTAGAACTGGTCCATAACTGCTGGGTCAAGCTCACTCATCAAAATTTCCAGGGTTTGATCTGGCTGGCTGATTACCTGACTCTCTGGGAAATCCAAAGTGTACAAGTACCAACAGTCAGAATTCATCCGTCCCGTACAATATGCTGCTCCATTTGGGAAAATTGCATTAAGAAACTCTATTTCTTCCTGGAAATTCCTGTGTGGGTATCCTTGGTGAGACGGCTTCATGAAATTCTTACCAGAATAAAAGAAGCTTTGAATTGAGTCAAACCCACTGTAATCCCTAGCAAGCTTCAACGGGGAACCAGTGCTTTCAGCAAGAGGGTGGTACCACATGTCTTCAGAATGAAACGTCTCTTGGAGACAAACATGCTACTCTCACTGAGTACATAAGCTTCCTGCTTGTCAATTTTTGTCACACTTATGATTGAACATTGCACATCCTTCAAAAGTACATCCCGTTCTGATCTAGGGATAGTGCGTAGATCCCCAGATCCTTTTGCGTCGGGCTGCTGCTGGGAGAACCAAACCTCCAGCAGCTTCTCGGTCCCTTTGAAAAAATGTGCAGCTTCCATCACTGTGAGACTAGCGAACAACCAACAACCACAGAAAATTAACTGAATTAAATCTCTTCTCCCGCCGCTGCTGCGAATTGTTCCAGCTGTTAGTAAAGTTCAGGTTCCTTTTTTTTGCTATAATTTTATATTAACTTTTTTAAAAAAAAAAAGGATTAATAAAATTTTCCTGGCTTGTGTGTGTGTGTGTGTGTGTGTGTGTGTGTGTGTGTGTGAGCGAAAGTTGATCATGAGTCCGTTGGAAATAGAGGCAGATACAGTTCAGTCTCTTGTAGTCCACTGCTTCCCCGTTAGAGACAGTAGAGCGAGCGCTAGCTAATGTCGCCAGCCATACTGTGTAAGCGCTGCAGTGCCATTTATTAAGTCTTTGATTTGCTGTGCTTCTGGATCTTTACTTACAAATTTCTTTCCTTTGCCTAATGTTTCTGTCCTAATGCTTCTTCCATTCCTTCCTGTAATTGTTGCATGGTTTCAGGTCCTACCCTGAGGTCTTGGCTCCATTGGAGTTGATGCTGGTGCGTAGTGATAGATAAGGGTCCATTTTCAGTTTTCTGTTTGTGGACATGTGTATATCCAGTTACCCTAGCACCATTTGTTGAAGAGGTTTTTCCAGCCTATGTTTTTGGTTCCTTCATTGAATATTAAAAGTCTGCCAATTTATTTATGGGTCTTCTATTCTGTTCTATTGGTCCTCAGGCCTATTTCTGTACTAGTATCAATCTGTTTTAATTACTATAGCTCAGCAAGGTTGAAGTTTGGTGTTGTTATGTCTCCACCACCATTTGTCTTCTAAGGATTGATTTAGAGCCTTTATGGTTCTATAGTTTGTGGTTTTTCTCTATTTAATTGAAAAGATGATGTTGGCATTTGAATGGGCATTACATTCAATTTGCAGATTACTTTGGGCAGTGTTGTATTTTTCATGATATTAATTCTGCCAATTGAGGAGCATGGAAGATCTTTTCACTTCTTGATGTCTTCTTCAATTTTCTTAAGATTTTACAGTTTCCACTGTAGAGCTCCCTCATATCCTTGGTTATTCTCTAGGTATTTTATTCCTTTTGAGACTATTGCAGATGGGGTGGCTTTCCTGATTTCAGTCTCGATCTTGTTGTTGGTGTACAGAAAAGCTACTAATTTTATGGGTTGATTTTATATCCTGTTACTTTCCCAAAGATTGGAATCAGCTCTAGTAACTTGGGGGAGGAGTTTATGGGGTCCTTTACATGTAGGATCATGTCATCTTCAAACAGATAGTTTTACTTCTTCTTCCCTATTTGACTTCCCTTTATGTATTTCTCTTGACTTTATTTTGTTGATTCTTTGTATTTTTTCAGTCTCTTAATTTATTTTTGATCTAATTTTTATTATTTCTTTCCCTCTATTAGTTTTGGGTTTGGTTTGTGTCTGTTTTACTAGGAGCTTGAGGTGCATCATCAGAGTACTGATTTGAGGTTTCTAACTTGTTGACCCAGGCACTCTTAGCTATAAACTATCCTCTGCCTTTGCTGTATCCTAGAGGAGCTGGCATTTCAAGTGCTCATTTATATTGAATTCCTAAAATGTTTGCCCTTCTTATCTCTTTGATGACCCACCGATCATTCAGCAATATATTGTTCAGTTTCCATGAGTCTGAGTATTTTATGTATATCTTTCGCTGTTGAGCTCCAATTTTATTCCATTGTGCTCTGACAGGATACAGGGAGTCATTTTGATTTTTCTTGAATTTGCAGAGATAAACCTGCCTTTAAAAATGTCTTGTGAGTGCATTTTATTTTTCCCCTCCCTTCCTGGCTCCACATGGTATGCCTGTCCCCATCATTAACACCCAAAACTAACCTAAATGTATTATTTTTTTTTAACCTGACTATATTATTGCAAGAGTTTCTTGACAATGCTAAAACTATTTTTTGAAACCATAATTTAGAATCTGAAGCTGTAGCTCTTGAGCTAGGACTAAGAAATTCACAGGCATAGTTGTCCTGAGGCTCACAGATAATTATTGACATATTCATTATAAATTTTAGAAACCATGTGAGGGGCTGGGAATATGGCCTAGTGGCAAGAGTGATTGTCTTGTATACATGAAGCCCTGGGTTCAATTCCCCAGCACCACATATATAGAAAATGGCCAGAAGTGGCGCTGTGGCTCAAGTGGCAGAGTGCTAGCCTTGAGCAAAGAGAAGCCAGGGACAGTACTTAGGCCCTGAGTCCAAGCCCAGGACTGGCAAAAAAAAAAAAAAAGAAAAAGAAAGAAAGAAAAAAAAAGAAACCATGGCGAACCATCCTTACCATGTTGACACTTCGCAATGCTGAGAAGGTAATACATTCCTGAAGATGCTTGCTGTGCGATTGATGAATCTGCATGACAGCACAAAAGAGACAGCTCTGATGCCAGGACACCTAAGCATGGAGCATCAACACTTGTCTGTTGGAGAAACAAAGGAGAAAACTGTATTTCCTGTGCATAGTCAGCCTTAAATGTCAATACCTATTCCTCTTATCAGAACAGTATTTGAGGGTAGAACTCATGGTTTTAAAATTTTTCACTTAAATCTTTCCTCGGTTACTCCCAATTTGCTCATCTGTGACATAGAGATAAATGAATGCCATTTTGTAACATTTACTATGGGGATAGTAACATGACAGAAAATTCCTAGAAAAAGTATCCGTAACTCAATTAATGTTGTTTTCTATTCCATAAACCAGTCTGCAATTTATAGAGAGCAAAATCCTAGGATCAATAGCATGATGTGTAGATTTCCAATACTTTCATATGTAAAACTCTTTTTTTTTTTTTTTTTTTTTTTTGCCAGTCCTGGGGCTTGGACTCAGGGCTTGAGCACTGTCCCTGGCTTCTTTTTGCTCAAGGCTAGCACTCTGCCACTTGAGCCACAGCGCCACTTCTGGCCATTTTCTGTATATGTGGTGCTGGGGAATCGAACCCAGGGCCTCATGTATATGAAGCAGGCACTCTTGCCACTAGGCCATATCCCCAGCCCTGTAAAACTCTTTAAATATTAAATAGAACTGTAAGTCAGTGAAGAAGTGTGAATTGCTCCATTTTATTATTTCTCTAGTCATTTATTATTTTATTATTTCTCTAGTCCCAGAGAAATCTGCTTTTTTTAAAAAAATGTGTGTGTGTGTGTGTGTGTGTGTGTGTGTGTGTGTGTGTGTATTGCAGGCCTGTGGGAGGCTTGTGTTTTTTAATTCATTAAAACTAATTTTTAGGGGCTGGGGATATGGCCTAGTGGCGAGAGAGCTTGCCTTGTATACATAAGGCCCTGGGTTCGATTCCCCAGCACCACATATACAGAAAACGGCCAGAAGTGGCGCTGTGGCTCAAGTGGCAGAGTGCTAGCCTTGAGCAAAAAGGAAACCAGGGACAGTGCTCAGGCCCTGAGTCCAAGGCCCAGGACTGGCCAAAAAAAAAAAAAAAAAAAAAAACCAACTAATTTTTACTGTCTTGTTTTATGTTTCCTCCATTATTCCCACTAACAATCATTTATAAAGGACATAAATTTATAAAGAAAACTAACTTATACCTGGTGTCAGTGGCTTATGCTATAATCCTACTCAGAAGGCTGATATCTGAAGATTATGGTTAGAGGCCAGTCCAGGCAGGAAAGTTCATGAGCTGTATCTCTAACTAACTACCAAAAAACCAGAAGCTGAGCTGTGGCTCAAATGGTAGAGAACTAGCCTTGAACACAATTGTTTAGGGATAGCACCCAGACCTGGACACACACACACACACACACACACACACACACACACACACACACACACACACCCCTAATTTACTGAAACTTCCATGACTATGGTGGGTGGATGATCTTAGATTCAGTGTTCTGCAAAGTGCTCATATACTTCCCCCTGGTGGCATTTAATGCACACTGCAGAAGAGAAAAGCAGGTAGTGTGTTAAACAAATCCAAAAGAGCTAGGAACCCTCAACTAACAAGTAGGAAGTCCTTCTTTTGCACACTTATTGTTTCATACTTTAATCCTGGGGTATAGGTATGGTAGAATGACCCCTACCGCAGAATAAGAAAGAGAGAAGGAAGACAATTGAAGATGAAACTGCAAAATATCTTACCTGTTATCTGAGTTCAGCTCATTAGAATATATATGTATATACATGTACATATATGTATATACATATATATATATAATATACAACAGAATGTGAGACATTTCCAAACAAACAGTTGGAATGAAATAATCTTAAACCTCACTTGCTATATTCTTTCTTATTTTTTAACCATAAATTGTTCAAATATTTGAATAAAGCTCAAGCCATATTACAGGTATAGAAACACTCTCTTTACAAATCAGAAAATTTAAACAGGACACTCTCTTCTTTGGACCCTGAAATAAGCAAGAGTGAAGGCTATCACGGACTGCATCCCTCAATTTAAGTAAATTGTACTCTATTCCAAGCTGTTTTTGAAACAAAATAGAAAAATAATCAGATTTTTAAAAAAGGTTGACTTAGTTTTATTTCAGTTTTTATTTTTGTACTTTGTGAGACAGGGCTTTATATGAAGCCCTACCTTGAATTCATAATACTCCTATCTCAGCCACCAGGTGCTAGGATTACACATAAGCTCCACTAGGCTTGGTGCTTGATTTCTTGTTTCAATATGACTGAGGGTTTTTGTTTTGTTTTTTGATACACATATTAGGAAAAGGATGCAAGAAAATACTATCACAAATACTTATTTCCAATCTCTTATGATTAACTCTAACATAAGTCATTAAACAAATTTTGTATGTCTAAAAATTATTAAAGGTGAAACAAGACAAAATAAATGTTGGCGAGAAGGAAGTGGTCAGAATGTGAGGTTTCTGAGAAGGCAGTTGATGATATCAGTGCTTTCTAGATTTCATTGTAGAGGTCTTTCACCTTCTTGCCCTTCAGATAATAGCTATTTATGTGCTCAAAAGAGAGACTGGGTGGCTTGCATAAGTCTTTTGACTTGGAAAGGGAGTCTCTCTACTTCTAAAATTCCTTGTGATTCTGTACAAATAAGTATGTGGAAGGTTTATGGTACAAAATTTGCAAAAAAGAGGCTTGAGATTAAATGTAATTCACTAATATATGTGAGTTCTGAAAAATCTTGTTTTCATTCTCACTTGATTCTAGCAAGATTTATTTCCCTCTTTATTTTTTTCATTTATTTTCAAGAATGAATTAGTCAGTCTCCCATGTGTTTTAATACTTTTGTTAATTTTATTCCACTATGGTCTGATAGGATACAGGAAATTATTTACATTTTCTTATACTGGTTAAGACTTGCTTTATGTCTCCAGATACGATGTATTTTGGAGAAAATGAGCAAGTTTCATAAGCTGCTGAGAAGAGTATATATTTTGCAGATGTGGGGTCGCATATTCTGTAGCAGTCTGTCAGTACAATAATATTGCTTTATGCTGAGCTTTCTTTGCTGACTTTTTGTCTGGACAACCTATTGGTGAAAGTGGGATATTAAAGTTCCCCACAATTCATGTATTAGAATATCTCTGTGCTTTTACATCTAGTAGTATTTGCCTACTAGAATCATGCACTGACATTTGCTGAATATATGTTTATAATTGTTATCTATTAATTGTCCCCTTTATGAAGTAACTGTTCTTTCTGACTGATTTTGGTCTACTTGACTAACCCTATATTTGTCTTTGCCATTTGGGTGCATTTCTTGTAGGAAACAAATGGTCATGTCTTGTTTTTGAATTCGATCTACTGGATTCTGTCTTATTTAGAGAATGGAGACCATTAACATTCACATTTATTAATGAAAGTTATGCCCTTTTGCCATTCTATTGGCTTTATTTAGTTTTTTAAATTTTTTGTTGTCCATAGGGCTTGAACTCAGGGCCTGGGTGCTGTCTCTGAGCTCTTTTGCTCAAGGTTAGCAGTCTACCACTTTGAGCCACAGTGTCACCTCCAGTTTTCTGGTGGTTAATTGGAGATAAGAGTCTGAAGGGGACTTTTTTTGCCCAGGCTGGCTTCGCACCATGATCCTCAGAGCTCAGCCTCCCGAGTAGGTAGGCCACTAGCATTTGGCCACTGGTTTTATAATGTTTGGTTTTCTTTACGCTTTCTTTGCTTATCTAATTACATAGTGATATTTATCCTTTCGTGTATTTTGCCATTTCTTTTATTTTTCCCTTCTGTGTGTAGAGTTCCTTTACGTATGGTTTAGTCTTCACAAATTACTTTGGTTTAATCATAGGAGATTTTTTTTCTATTTGTCCTTCAATAATAAAAGAATAGCATTGCTGGGTATGGCAGCCCAAGTTGGCAGTTATTTTCTTGCAAGACTTGAAATAAATTCTTTATTCCCTACCCTTTTTGCTTTTAACTTTTGTTTTCAGAAATCTGCTGTTATTCTAATAGGTTGCTTTTATAGATGACTCTGCTTTTCTCTTTCAACTTTCACTGCTCTTCTCTTGCTTTGTAAGCCTAATGTTTAAATGATAATCTGACAAGTAGAGGTTTTTTCCTACTTGTCCTAAAAGTGTCCTAAATGTGAATAACAATCTTTTTTTCAATATCTGGGAATTTTTCTGCTATTATTTTATTGAACATATGTTGCTTTTAGCTTGCGCCTCTTTCTCTATGCTGATGAGTTACTTTTTTTTTAAGGTGTCCCACAGGTTTTCATTTATTGAGATTTTCATTTCCAGAACTTAAATTTTACCTTTCCTCGTTATTCTTGTGTCTTCCTTGAATACCTCTTTCATGCAGTTCTTACTTAAATTTTCTTAGAATTCCCCTGTGTGCTCATTATCATCTTCTTAAATTTTATTGAACATTCTTATATCTACTTTTAAATGATTTAATATCTCATCCATTTTACCATCATTAGGCTTTCTTCCTGTGGAAGTGTTGAGGTTGGAAGTGTCCTGTTGCCTTGGTTTTGAATATCTGTTCTGTTTCTGTGTTGAACATTTTGCACCTGAGGCTGAGTAGTTGGCTCAACATTCTAAACACATGTTCTCTTTCAGTTAAATATTCTCCATGATCAGGCAGGACAATGTAATGGTGGGTTTGGGGTGCTATTTCTCATCACTACACTGGGGAGATGACTGAGTAGCCCAGAATTTCCCCTTGTGTCCAGAGCACCAGGCTTGATCCCCAACACTGCTAAAATCAAGTCAAGCCACATAGAGTCTCTTGTAGAAGTCACTTATCTACTACTGGGGTGCTTTCACATATAAGCTTTACCATCTGGGTGTGGACAGGTTCCCCAAGTTTGTGGCCCAGAGATGGCTAATATCCAAGCCTCAGGTGACCACCAAATATGTCAGAGAGTGGGTGTAGCAGACAGAGCATCCAGTTCTTAACTGTCTGGTAAAGAACTGAAGGATTTTTTGTGTCTGCTTCTTGGTCTCAGTACTTATTTCACCTCCCAGGAGAAGTCTGTGACTCAGAAGGTTTGGAGTTAGGGCCCCTAGTCTTGCGTGGAAGCAAACACATGCTGGATCCAGCTCTTGGAGGCAGGTCTCATTGCTTTCAGACCCCACCCAGCTGGGGAGCTGGGGTGGGGGTGGGGGCTGTGGAAATCACGTCATCTTGCAGGCCCGAGTTGGGACCCTTCGACTTGCTTGTGAGCAAACACACACTAGTAGAAGCACTCAGTACTTTTCATCTCTGCCAGCAAATCTGCCAAATCAGATTTGAGCTGGAGGCTTTTAGACTTACTTAGCAGCCAATTTATGCAGCCAGGAGGCAGGCCTTGGAGGCTGACTAGGATGTCACTCACAGGCTCTATGCTTTGTTTCTATCATGACCTCCGGACAATGGGACATGCGCCTCAGCAGGGAGAGAGGGGCTTCTGACTTCTATACACATCACTGCTTAACATCCCCACTGCGTGGGCTTCTTTGTGGAACCCTGTGCAGACTCTTTCCTTCTCTGTAATTACCTTTGATGACCATTGCTCATCCACACACTGGGCTATGGTATCTCAAGACTCGCTGAGCCTTGATTGTTCTTTGTTTTAAAGTCCCCAGAGTATCTCAGTCTCATGCAATAAGTCCTCTCCCAAGATGATGTCTTGCTATAGTCTTCCACGATGAGAGAAGTGACTGAATGTCTTTTTTCCACTGAGGCTAGCTTTCCACAGCAGAGCAGTGTCTCAACGAATCCCTGTACTTAGTTTAAGGCTCATGATAGTTGCAGATTTACCTTATAACTAGAATTGGCAGTGGGTCCTCTAGGCTACTGGGTTTATTTTGTGATTTCACCTTCAGTTTCCCCTGCCTCTTTCAGAGAGTCTGGGACAAGCTTAGAACTTTCAGCTCCTTTTCTTTCTTGTCTTTGTTTATTCATGCTATTTTCCTACCCCACCACATCTTTCATGATTTTTGATGGTCTTCCTCTACTTCTCTCTTCAGAATATAGTCTCTCTTTTGTTACTAGACTCTTTCATTCACAGAGTTAAAACAGACACGTCTAATCTACCGTCTTGCTTCTCCTACCATTTTTTTTTTGGTGGAAAATACTCAAGAATTACTTACATAAATTTAAAATAAAGAAATAATAGTTTGAAATGTTTGAGGAAAATATGGAGAATGTATAAAAGATGGTAAGGATGGAATATATGTAAGGGTTCAAATAAAATTCATTTTGGTCCATAGAGGAGAATCCAAAGTCACCAAAAATGTGGTTTTTCAAACATATCTGAATTTCTAAAGCATCATGCATCCTAATTATTTGGGAAACTCAACTTCTGTAAGCTAGAATGTATCTGAATCAATTGTTTGAGTCTGATTGGATCAAAATCATGCAGAATATTGACTTTTTTTTTCAGAAATCTCCATTGATGGGCACAACTAACGTCAAGCAGACAATCTAGTGCTCTGAAGGCCCTAAAGAAACCAAGCAGCACTTTAGAAATATGTTCTTCATGGTCAGTGGCATTATTGTAGTCTATGGCTTACCTGTCCTCTGGCTTTCTTTGATGCAAAGCTTAACACCCTGCTGATGATCACCATCACTCTCTCTTGAAAATATAAATTATTTTCATTCATCCACTTTGTCATTTCCTGTTGGAAACACAAAAGTCAACTTAAAACTGTGGCATTTTAATTTAATATTTCCTTCTCTTCTCCAATTTTATCAATCCTCAAATCCCTGTGGTTTCCCAAGAAAATCCACAAGTTATCTAACTTTATCTCAGAACAGAGCAACTCTCAAATAACTAATATTCTACTTTATCTACTATAGTAACTCCCTCTGTGTTTAATATTAATTCTATTTACTGCACTACTAATAATCATTACAATAGTAACTTGTTAGACATTTTTAAAAGCTTAGTGTGATGTGATGGTATGATAATCAGTTGCTTTCCTGCCTTTTCTAAGTAGATACTCTTGTAAAAAAACAAACAAACACATAACATCTACCTTTCAGTTTTAAAAGAGAATTAAAAGGTTTCATAAAATTGTTTCTTTTTCTTGGCATCAGCCTTCATTAGTTTTATATTAGTTTCATTCTTCATTTTATTTTGTTTTTGTTTTCTTTAAATAGTTATACAAAGGGTTGCAATTCAACATGTCAATTTATGAGTACAATGCATATTTTAGCTTATCTCAGCATTCCTCTGCAAATTCACCACCTAGAAACAGTATGTCTGAGAGACTGTATTACTTGAGGCAACTTGGTTAGAAATGTCCTGCTCCTTTTGATTTAAACCTGTCCCACGGTACCTTCTTTTTGTTCTAAATCCTAAGAGCATAGTATCTATGCCAATGACTGGGGACAATTCTTGTCACATTGACTTCTCCTATGTGGCATACTGTTCTGAAGTCCACTTTCAGAATATCTGAGACTAGGCAATATATAAAGAACAGAGATTCATTTTCCTACAATTCGGTAAGCTATGAAATCCAAGGAGTAAGGGCTCTCATTTGGTGAGGGTCTTCTTGCTGCATCACCAGTGGCAGAAAGGGAGCAGAGAACACAGAAAAGAGAGGAAAGGAAGGGGCCAAATTCACCTTTCTTTTCAAGTATCCACTTCCATGACAATACCTTCAATTCATTCGTGAGGGAAGAATCCTTGAGATATAATCAATTCTCAGAGATATCCTCTTTAGCCTGCTGCAGTTGGGATTGAGTCCAATATATGAACTTTGGCGATATAATCAAACCATAGGAAGTGGAACTCATGAGAACAGAATGCCTACAGGGCTCTCTCCCTTCAATGGGGATTGCGAAGCTGCATGTGTACAGGATCCATCCCAGAATAGTTGTTTAGATATATAATCAGGTAGCCAAGGACAACAGTATTCTTCATTACCTACACCATGTTCACCCATATGTTGTGACAGAAAATTTGCTTCCTCAAGTGGCTATTGATGCCATCTCTCAAAAATTGTTTTCTTAAAAGTATATTTTGTCACTCAATGTAAGTTATTTCATTTTATGAGTAGTCTTACTTTATTGGAAGTATAGGAAAAACTGTTCTGCCACCTAATCTGAGAAAGAAATACACATCAGGAAAATGAGAAGTAAGTGAAGCATGAGTACTTCATGTTTATGATAAGTAGAATTTTTTTTTCACTCACCTTTAAGATCTGTAGTTTGTAGAGGTCGTTAGACACTAAAATTAGAAGAGTGTCCTCATACATGTTGAAAATGCTCATATAAACACTCTGAAATGAAAAACAAACACACAACAAATTCAATTTTATCTAACAGTTCTTGCATCTAGATGTCCTAAGTTCTCTTGTCCTAAGACAAGAGAGAAGTGATTGTATTGATTAAGACTTCATCCAATACCAGCAAGGAATTGCGTTTCCAGCTTCTAAATCAAGTGCATTATGTCACAGTGTTGAGGAAATAGAGGCCACAAATACTTCTAATCTTGCTATAAGAATCTTCTTTCCTTCAGCTCTCTCTGTTTCTCTGTGCTGTACTTTTAGGAAACTCCTTCTCTTGTTAACTAATAATAAACTAGTAACAAAAATCTTTATGTAATAAACTCTATGTAATCACAGGATGACCTATGGTATATATCAGTGCTAGAAAATACTATTTCTCTAAGAAAAATGAAGGCATGGACAGTAGATATTATGACTTGCTGAGATACATTATGCAAGTTCTGTGATGTATAGGAATGTCTTCTCCAGAATTAAAGAACAAAAGATCTTACCTCCAGTTCCTCTGAGTCTTCAGCATTTGTCCCCATTTTTTTCACTATTTCAAGACTTGGAATAGCAAAGGCCTTTCTAAATGATGACTCTATTATGCTCAGCTGAGACTCAAACTGCACTAAAGGGTCTACAAAACTAATAAGAACACATCATAATCATTAAATTAGTAAGAATTTAAGTATAACCTAACTCTATTGGCTTTTATTTTTGTAATAGGAGAATGTATACCAGAAAGTGAGGCCCAGATTTGATTTTAAATAACTCTCTTAACAACAATGACTTTAATATTAAAGAATAAATGCCTTTATAAAAATAATCCAAAACTCAGAATGTATTTCTCCATGAATTATGCTTCTAAAATTATGACTGGCTACATTTCAGCCAAGTTTGCTATCCAGGTTAAGCGTTAGACAGTTGAACTGTGCTGCTGCCATAGTTTTTCTACTTGATATTATATTTTCCCATTTTAATATTTTTATATTGAGATGCATCTTCCAATTGATGGTGATTAATGGTAGACTGATTCTGTAATTAGCATTTTCAGACAGCATTTATGAGGGCTATTCCTTATCAGCAGTGGGTATTTTTGTGCCTCACTATGAAACTTAAGTATAATCTACTCAATATATGTACATATATTACTGAGTAGATGATATATATTATATTTACTATACAATTGTATATCATATATACTTATGTATACTTAACCCATCATCAGCTAAGAAGATGGTCTAAACATTTATTCATGCAATAGAGAAAAGACTGAGACAGGATATGGGAAATAAATTGTAATTGCTAAAACTGGATGGTGGAATTTGAAGTGATTTTATTATTTGTCACTTAAAAACACATAGTATTTTATTTTATTTATTTATTTTTTTGGCCAGTTCTGGGCCTTGGACTCAGGGCCTGAGCACTGTCCCTGGCTTCTCCACAGTGCCACTTCTGGCCATTTTCTATAGGTGTGGTGCTGGGGAATTGAACCCAGGGCTTCATGTTTACGAGGCAAGCACTCTTGCCACTCGGCCATATTCCCAGCCCCCAAAACATATAGTATTTTAAAGACATTTACTTAGTGATGTAAGGGGACATTGCAGTTTACATTACCTGGAGTTCATGGCCAGGATCATGCATTGATGACACAGCAGGTCTGAGTATGTATCTAGGAGGCTGTTAGCTATACTCTCCTAGGTATCATAAACAAAAGCCCAGAAAGTATTAGTGATTACAGACTTGTGAAACTCTGAAGAGCATACTAGGTTTCTCTTACAGAGAACAAAGGAATCAAATCACATTATAAATTAAGAATTTGTAGAAGAATTGAGACTGGAAAAAATGTAAATTAATCCACATTATTGTGTTAGCTGGATAGTGACTTTTTATAGCTGAAGACTGATTCTGTATTTAGTATTTTTAGACAGCATTTATGAGGGCTATTCCTTATCAGGAGTGGGTATTTTTGTGCCTCACTATGAAACTTAAGTATAATCTACTCAGTATATGTACATATATTACTGAGTAGATTATATATATTATATTTAATATACAATTGTATGTCATATATGCTTATGTATACTTAACTTCTCACTATGTATATATGCTATTCAGTTATAAACAGAAGATATTTGTATATTTGCCATAATATATATATATATTCTGAGTAGATTTTACTTATATATGCTACATACATATTGAGAAGATTATACTTAACTTATACTTAACTACATATGCTTATAAATGAGTAAATATGTGTATATACTTACATATATGTATATATATACACACACTATTCATCCATTAACAGAAGATATTCTTCCATTTGTGATATGTATGAACTCAGAGAACATAGTGCTAGGTTAAATAAACTAGACACAGAATGAAGAGTACTGTAGTTTTATTTGTGAAATGGAAAATAATAAAATAACTGAACTCATAGAGGACAAGACTGGTGGTTACCAGTGTTGTGGCAGGAGGAGGAAAATGGACATTAGTCAGAGTGATAAGCTGTCAAGTATAAGCTGAATAATTTCTGAAGATCTAACATACTACATGGCTACATTTGTTCCCATGCAATACTTTATTGCTTAGGGTATTAGTTATTTTAAATTTGCCAAGAGAGTATATCTTATATATCTTTATCACAACACACACACACACACACACAAATACAGTGATAAAGTACATGCGATGGATGTGTTAGTAAATTTGACTGTGGTCATGATGTATATGCATATCCAATAACCATAAAATATATCCTGAATTACTGGAGAGAACATGTACACACTCTTGGTCATCCAATGCCAATTTCTCGTCTGGGGGCAATTAGCACTTTTCATTGACATTCTCAACACTAGTTCAAAAAAAAGCTCCAAGTTTTCTTGTAGGACTGAAATATTATAAAGATATTTCTAAGGGGATTCATTTCCTCTAATATATGGGCAAATGTCTGCCAGTGGTTACTTATTATCTTGAAAAACTTCCTTCTCTGTGCTGCCTATATCTCCAGGGCTGGGCACTTTGAATCCAAGTTTTTTCTTATGTGAGAAGTGATTGTATTATGGATTCATAGTATTTGACATATCCTATATGCTTAAGATGGATTTTTGAATAAATGAGGTAGTGAAGGAAATGTTAAACTGTTCTTTTCTTTTCCTTTGAAGCAGGGTCTTACTTACGTAGCTGAGGCCAGGCTGCAATTTTTATCCTTCCTCTTTGGCCTCATGAGTGCTGGGATTATAGGTGTGAAACATTCTCAGTTTAAACTGCATGGTTTAGACTAGAAGGGCTTTTAAAACTGTGAAAATTAAGAGCTCTGAAAGTGGCTGAGTTTATTGGCAACTACTTTATGTCATGGCTGGAAAAAGTCAACTGGTCCGTCAGCTGTTATCAATGTTTTTTACTCTGTCCATCTAGGATCCTGACAAAACTCCCTGTAGAACTTTTTTTTCTTTCTATTATTTTTTTTACTGTACTGGGGTTTAAACTCAGGCTCTTGAGCTTACTCACTCAGCTGTCACTTTACCACCTGAGCTACACCTCCATCCCTACATTTTTGGCTGGTTATTTGCAAGGTAGAGTTTAAGCTCCGCTTCACACTCTAATTTTCTTAGCCTTTTGCATACCTGGGGATTACAGGTACAAATCATTGTCTTCTGTTATGTGTTTTAATAATCACAGTTGGTCCATTTCTCTTTCTGAGAATGAAAGATTATATATAATGTGGCTACCCTTCCCTGTGCTGTGTGTTAATTTGGACTTGGATGTAGAAAAGGCAATAAAGTTGTTTTTTTTAAGAGATTCAGGAGTTCAACACAATTTTGAAAATGGAGACCATACTGTACTGCATACTTCATGAACATGATGAAAAAATCAAGTCTGTGCCCTCTGGTGGTAAAGGAGAAGAAAATATTCTGGAAGATAAATGAGAAAGAGAAGGACATAGTATGGGTCTCAGGCAAGGAAATGGTGGCATCCACTCAGAGGTGAGGGGAAGGGAGTCCTGGGGCTTGGACTCAGGGCCTAACAGGGCCACTTTTGGCCTTTTCTATATATGTGGTGCTGAGGAATCGAACCCAGAGCTTCATGTATGTGAGGCAAGCACTCTTGCCACTAGGCCATATTCCTAGCCCGGAGGAGGGGAGTTTGTTGAGAGAGATTTCCATGGTAAAGATGTCTTACAGAAACATCAAGAAATGGAGAGTAGGGTGAGGGAAAGGGAAAGGAAAACCTTTGGATTCACTGAAGGCCCTTTTTTTTGGTGATACTTGGATTTGAACTCAGGGCTCTGTGCTTGTTAGGCAAGCATTGCTATCACTTGAGCCATGCTTCCAGACATTTTTGGTTTGGTACTTTTAGAGACAGTGTTTTAGTTTTCTCCTAAGACAGCTAGTACTTTGGTTCTCCTATTAATACTTCTAGCCACAGCTAGGCTGGTAAGAATGTGCCATCATGCCCCACTTTCTATTGGGTGGGGTCTTGAAAACAACTCTGTTGCCTGGTCTACCTTCCAACAGTAATCCCTTCTGTCTTGGCCTCCTTATTGGCAGGATTATGCCATGGACTTCCAGTGCCCAGGTGAGTTGAAAGTCATTTCTAAGAGTAGAAGGAGGTGAGTTAGAAAGTAATGCTGCATGGGAAGACAAGGTAAAAAGTAATTTCCTCCACGTTACCTTTGGCTCCCTTCTAATCCCACGTATAATTTAAATATTAATTGAAATATCCTTGTAATAGAAATAAATGGTGAACAAGGTCGCTGAGGTTCCTAATAGATGTCAATTGCACAAATGGCTTCGTAGAAGATCACCTACCATGCGGTGCCATTTCACACAGGAGGACAGAGACTGGAGGTGACCTGATAGCCAGAAAGAAGGAGGAGCACTATTAACAAGCAATGAACCCATCTCACATCCCTCTCTCAGGCCTTATCCCTAAACCCGAGGCTACCAAAACTGTTACAAGTTAATTTATTTATTCTGATGATACTTGAGATTGAACTATGGGCCTCATGTCTTGCAAGTGTTCTTCCACTTGAGCCATATATCCAGTCCTTTTTGTGTTTAGTTTCTCAGGTAGGGTATCTTACCTTTTCTTTGAGTCTACTTTTGACTGCTGTCCTCCTACATTTATCTCCTAAGCATACACCATCAGGCCTGGTCCCTAGAAGTCAGTATTATTTTGATGATAAAGATATATATATATATATACATATATATATACGTACATACATATATCGCAGCACTGCAAAATGTACACTATAGACAATAAGTCCATTATGAATGTTCTGAATAACACTTAATATGGAATCACATTAAGGTGCAAATGTCATTTGGACCATAGCCAGAGGCTACTAGTTCATTGAAAGAAAACCTACAACAAATTCTCAATGAGCATTGCTATAAAGAGAAAGTTTACATATTCATCTTTATTTGAGGCAAACTTTTCTTTTTCTTTTTTTTTGACCACTCAGACATGGATTTAATAACTGTAGGAACCCAAAACAATCAGCATCAAATTTCAAAATCAAAGTGAACTCTCACCTAAAGGCTGGTCTAACTGGGCTCTGCCACTGGGCAGCCAAGGAATTAAGACAAGTGGCATGAATTCTGTGTTATCCTATCTCATCATATATGCTATGTGTTAACTTTCAATAAAGCATTTATATCCATGGCTCTGGAGCATGGAGGAAGACTAGAAGAATGTGTAGTGATTCTGAGGAAAGTGTAGACCTATGCAGCAGAGCTATGATTGCCCATTCTTCCAGTATCACAGTTGTAATGGCAGACCTATCCAGATGGGCCACTAGGGCCCAAAGCAGGACCGTGCCCTCTGTCTTAACAGACAGGTCCTTACTTTTTCTAGGGAGGAGCTTGAAACTGGGAGTTTTAAGCAATGAGCACCGAGTTGGGGACATTTCTGATCCCTTCATCCAGCTGCTGTGGTACAAGAATGCTTCATGTAGCAGCCAGGAGAATGGGCCACTGTGTTATTTGTGCTGCTTTTCAGTTATGCAGTACTTTTCTGCTGTGTGAATTACTGTGTCCTTTCATTCCTTCCCTTCTGTTGCAGGTCTAGGATGGAGCAGTTCTACACCTGCTTGTATGAACTTGCATTTTCAGGCTGTGTTGAGGTATTTAGTCACACCGAGTAAGATGGTGCAGTCACAGGCAATGCAGCTTTGCAGAGACTGCCTCCTTACTCACTGGAAACCATGCTCTAAGACTGAGGCAAGGAGCCAGGCCAGCTGCCATTTTGTAAAGCCACAAAGGCTGGGGCAGGATGCCACTGGAGAGGCCAAAGACCCTGATGTGATGGCGGATCTGATGTGATGGTGGGTCACACATCTGTCTGCTGATGCTATACATTGGCTGAAACATAATTCTGGTGTGAGTTCTGTTCTTGTGGGACACAGAGAAGATCAAATGGCATGGAAGAAGAACACTGGAGTGGGAGTTGGGTCTGCCTCAGACTAGTTGGGGAGACCATAGGCAAGTCAGAGAAGGCGGCCTCTGTTTTTCTGCCCAAGGCAAACTTTTTTGTTAAGATTTCAAATCTATTCTTGACAATAATTATTCATTATATATGTACATATATATCTTAATGTGCTAAACAGAAATCCAGCTCTCTGCAGAGGGTTTATTAGAAAATAAACAATTATTAGAAAATAAAATGAATTACATAAATTGAAATTGTTAGTTTCTATTTTCTTGAATTGTGATAAGAGCATATTTCTTCATTGTATAATTTTGAAGTTTATAGATAGCTCTAGCCTAATACATGATTATTTTTGTACATGTTCAATGAGTATTAGAGATAAAAGTATGTATTCCTTGTTTTCATGGGTAGAGGTTGATATATGGTTCTGTTTCTCTCTCTCTCTCTCTCTCTCTCTCACACACACACACACACACACACACACACACACACACACACTTCTGCCTCTGTCTCTATCTTTACCTTAAAACCTTACCAGTTCTTGAACTCCTGAAGGACATGTTGCAGGTGAATTAGTCTTCTACCAATGCTACAAAAGAGGATTAAACATTACTACGCTAAGCAGTAATTTTCTTAAGAGTTTTGTTTTAGTGTATCAGTTTTGATGCTACTATTTTATTTGATGTGGAGATTATGTCAATTTTTCTATCCCTATGTCAAATTATCATGAATTGAATGACTTAATCCTTTTTTTTTTTTTTTTGGCCAGTCCTGGGCCTTGGACTCAGGGCCTGAGCACTGTCCCTGGCTTCTTCCCGCTCAAGGCTAGCACTCTGCCTCTTGAGCCACAGCGCCGCTTCTGGCCGTTTTCTGTATATGTGGTGCTGGGGAATCGAACCTAGGGCCTCGTGTATCCGAGGCAGGCACTCTTGCCACTAGGCTATATCCTCAGCCCTTTTTTTTTTTTTAACTTCATAGTTTCTGTGGTCAGGAGATTTAGTGTCTGTATAGGCATACTTTCTGCTCACAACTCTTTCATCCAGCTGAAGTTGACGGGTTAGCTGGGACTGTTAGCTCATTTGTGGCTCAGAGAATTCTGTGAAAATCACTCAGGTTGTTGGCGAAATTCACTTTTCTGAGGTTGTCAGACTGAGAGCCTGGTTTTCTTTGTGGTTGTGGCAGAGGGCACTGCTCAGCCCTAAAAGCTGTCTCCAGTCTCTTGTCCATAAATCCCCTTCTATGTATCTTCCAACCTTGTCTCTTTTTAACAACTAGACCCAGATTTGAAGGGTTCCTGTGATTAGCTTAGACCTATACAGATTAATATCTCATTAGATAAACTAAAAGGGAACTGATTATTAATCCTTTTATCTTTTAATTCTTATTATCTTTAAGTAATTCTATAAAGGAGTTGCCATTTGATAAAGAAGTTCATGAATACTATACATCTTGATCAATGTCACCTCTTTGCACATTCTCACCTATCCCTCACCCTTCCCACTCCTTCCCTCACTTTTCTTATTTTTGTAGGATATGCATGCCATTCTTGTCTGCATTTTCGTCTTCTCTTCATTTGTCTACCCTTTTCCCCCTGACCCCACCCCACCTTTTGAGTATCGGCTTCCTGTTGTTTTATTTTGATGAACTTTGATTTTGCCTTTCTATAACACAATCTCCCTTGAATCTACCATATTTCCGTGAATACATTTGATCTTAATTACAGCTGCAAATCTCTTTTGCCATGACTTGTAGGATAACCCTAGAATGATTTTCTCATCATATTCAGACCTTCAGCCAATACCTTCCCTAACATTCCAGCTTCAAGGGGAAGGATTTATACAAGGCACGAGTATCAAGGAGAGGAGTAGTAGGAATCATCTTAGAGTCCTTTTTACCAGACAGATTTTTTTCTATAATTATATTATCTTCATGATAGGCTACATACTTTTTCATTGTTTTTAAAATTGTATATTCTGTCTTAAAGCTTAATTCAATGTCTGAAATTTAAATTTGTCCAAATTAATATTTTGAAGTTGTTATTAGTCACTTAACTCTCATCTTTATATTTGTAGTCATTTTGGGCATTGTTTTTTTTTTAAATGCCATGGGTAAGCAACATATTGGTGGATATATATATATGAAATTTAACCAGATTCACTTCCTCTAATAGATTAACATAATCCATGTTCATCCATTTACATAGCAGAATTTGTTACCATATTTTAATTGGCACACTTTGTCATTACTTTTAAACCTTTATCATTTCTCACTCCTTTATGCACATATGTGTTTCATATAAGTATGAAAGATTTCAATTTTTGACATAATTAAGTAAACTATAACTTTTTATATTTTGCAAAACTTTGAAAAAAATCTGTTGATTCCATACTGAGCCAAGATAAAATTTGTTAATTTCTATTTCTTTCTCTTTCCCTCCTTATAAGATTTTAGTTGATTCAATTTGTTAGTGACACCTTTGCACCTTTGTGTTTATGCTGATTAATTTCAAAAAGTTTTAAAGATGAAAAGAATCAATGTGCTTATACTATCTACTCCCATATCTGTTTTCATCTTTTTGAAGTTTTATTAGATAATATACTTACATATTTTCAAGGTTTGTAATAGCTCCATATTTACATACTTGGCGACAATAGCCACATAGGGTGAAATCGATTCTGTGCACACAACCAGGTTTTATGTATCCACCTCTTTTGGTGAGTTAATGTTCATTTCCTGGGAATCATGTTCTTTGAATTCATGTTGAAAACTCATTGCCTTACCTTGCTGAATTCCAGTGTGGGTGGGCAGGACATTCTTGGGCTATCTTGTTTTCCTGCAGTGTCTTACCCTGGATTGTTCCACTGTCGACTAGCATTGTGGTAAACAGAATGAGGTTAACTGTGGCTTTTTCTTCTTCTTTGTAGATTGACTGAACCCTTTCTTGTTTCTGGATTTCCAAATAGTTATTTCCAAATAGTTATTTACTGTTTTGGTCAGTCACAGGGCTTGAACTCAGTCTTGGCAATGTATCTGAGCTCTTTTGCTCAAGGCTAGCTCTGTTACTTTGAGCCGCAGCGCCACTTCTGATTTCCTGGTGATTAATTGGAGAAAAGAGCCTCATGCATTTTCCTGTTTGGGCTGGCTTTGAACTGAGATCCTCTGATCTCAGCTACTTGAGTAGCTAGGATTACAGGTGTGCCCCACTCACTGGTGCCTCACTTGCTTACATTTGTGTGTGTGTGTGTGTGTGTGTGTGTGAGAGAGAGAGAGAGAGAGAAAGAGAGAGACAGAGACCGGGTGTGTGTGAGAGAGAAAGAGACAGACCGTGTGTGTGCGTGTGTGTGTGTGTGTGTGTGTGTGTGTGTGTGTGTGTGTCCTAGTACTTGAACTCAGGGCCTGGGTACCATCCCTGATCTTTTTCGCTCAAGCCTACCAATCTACCACTCCAGCCACAGCTCCACTTAAGGCTTTTGGGTGGTTAATTGGAGATGAGTCTCATGGATTTTCCTGCCCAGATTGGCTTTGAACCAGGATTCTCAGATCTCAGCCTCCTGAGTAGGTAAGGTGGCATGAGCCATCAGCACTTGGCTCTTTATCTTTGAAATAAGTTTTAGCACTGTAAGGGTATCATTCACCTCTGATTGTTCTGTTAATTTTTCTAGAAGGCTAATCTACTTTGCAATCTATACATTAACAGAAAATTTTTTATTAAATCTTAATTTATACATTTCTTCTCTCCTGGTATTTTATTTCTCTTTTTTGGTGATTATGATGACATTAGATCTCCTTTCTGTCTTTCTAGATTACCTAAAGCTTGCCCTTCACATGAAAGAAAGTTCAGTCTGCTCTGTGCCTGACCGTTTGCTGAGCTGGGCCATTGATTTTCTTCTGCCCTTGGTACTCTTGGCCTCAATCAGGCCTTTGGACTGGGGCAGGAATTTATATCATGAGAGGTCTGGGTCTCAGTATTTCAAACTATGCCGTTGGTTTTCTGGTCTCCAGTTGGGGACAGCAGGTTGCAGGACTTCTCAGCTTCTGAATCTTGTGAATCGATGTCTTGTGGTCCATCAGTTTCTAAGTGGAGAGTCTGTGGCTCTGGGGAAACCTAACTAAAGAGATCTGAAATTAAGAGATTTAACAACATAACAAATTCTTCCAATTGGCCAATTTGATAAGAATTGTAGATGATTTCTAATATGTCCTTAGTTATTTCTATTAACAAAGCAGCAGCAGCACAACAATAACAAGCAAGAAAAAGTAGTCAGGATTAGAAAGAACCTCGCATGTAGCTACTCGAAGAATTCATATGTGAACAACCACTTACTTGTCTGTGATTTCTTTGTAACTTCTGGTGAGATCAAGCAGTGAAGAGAAACTCTAGTGTTTTCTTAACCAAAGGAAAAATACTTCAGATAGGTCTCAACGATGAGAATCCTTTGCTATGTTGTCACCTGTCATAGCAACCATAACAGGTTTCAAAGATTCCATTCTGGAATGGGTGTGACGCTTGGCTAGAATGTACTGGCATGTTCATGTAACTGCTCATTCCCCCTTACTCAAATGAGGAGAGGAAGTTTCTGGTTCCTTTGTCTCTGGCATTGAAAAGTTGTTCTGCAAACCAGCTGCTGAATAGAAGTTAGACAAAGAATCTGAATGGAAGTTTCTGAGATGATTGAGTGGCTAATAAATATAGAAATAGATGATTAATCTCTTCTGAGTTCATGGAAACTAAGAGTATATTATTTTATAGCTAACAAGCAAAAATAACATGAAAATCATAGCCAAAATGGATCTGTGGGATATAAAAGGAATTTGAATGTTCTCACACTCAAATGAGAGTTTATAGATGTTAGAAACATCTGCACGATCTTTGCACTGAGAGACACATGGAAGGACGTGCATGACTGTGGCCGTCTCATTCCCCTAATTTTCCTCTTACGTTTTTCTGGTTAGCTGCTTGCTTGCCACAATTGATTGGCATTACAACCCAAGACAAATACAAAGTGAAAATTTGCCACTGAAATTTCCAGAACAACTGCTTTAGAAATAAAACTGTTTATACTAAATGAACTCTAAGAGAGATCAGATATAGAAATTCTGTGACTGGTGCACTTAGAAAGTGGCAGGAAATCATGATGGTTTTCTGCAAACGTCTCTAATTGTGGTGAGACTGTGGGTATCCACAGCTACTTACGGTTAGGTGGTTGTTGATTTTTTTTTTTTTTTTTTGCCAGTCCTGGGCCTTGGACTCAGGGCCTGAGCACTGTCCCTGGCTTCTTCTCGCTCAAGGCTAGCACTCTGCCGCTTGAGCCACAGCACCGCTTCTGGCGGTTTTCTGTATATGTGGTGCTGGGGAATCGAACCTAGGGCCTCGTGTATCCGAGGCAGGCACTCTTGCCACTAGGCCATATCCCCAGCCCCGGTTGTTGATTTTTTAACTGATCAGAGTCTGGAGAAGAAGATAAAGGGTAAACGAAGACACCACAAATCCAGATATCTACAGAGATTCAGTTATTTTTTCTTAAATAAACACGCTTCAAGTTATTTCTACCTTTCATGTCTTGAGTTCTGATGAAGATGATTTTAGCAATACTGTTTTTATACCCAGTGTAGATTTTTAGAGTGCCCTATCCTACCATTTCAAAGTGCATCCACAACACTAATTTTGATAGGAAAAAAATTCTAAACTGTAAGAGAATAGACAAACTGTGATCTCTCTTCATGCAATGGAACTTAGAAGCCAAGAATTAAGATCATATAAGATTATGTATCTATACATATTGTATATTATTATATATTTATACATAAATAGCTATTAGAAAGTAATTGTTAAGAAAATAAATTGTAGAACAATCCTTACAAGTAAATGATAGTCATATAATTAAGCATATAATTATATGAATTATATTATATAACATAAGCATCACATACTCTTAAGGATAACTATATACTATACTTATATAAATATAATAAATATAATATGTTTGCAAGTATGAAGTATATGATATATAATGTGTTTAATTTTATATAAATGATACTTACATAATTTCATGTACTTACAAGTAAATGATACTGATATAGTGAAGAAGGTTATGGATGTAAAGTAGTATTTTTGTGTATCTCTGTTGGTCCTGGGGCTTGAAATCAGGGCCTGAGTGCTGTCCTGGAGTCTTTTTGCTCAAGGCTAGTGCTCTATCCCTTGGGCCACTGCTCTACTTGTGGCCTTTTGGTGGCTAATTGGAGATCAGGATCTCATGGACTTTCCTGACCTGGTTGGTTCCAAACTGAGCTCCTCCACTCTCAGTCACTTGAGAAGCTAGGATTACAAGTATGAGCCAGCACCACCTGATACAGAGTAAATAATTTGTAAAAAAAAAGAAAAAATAGACTGTGAAGACAAATACTACATGAATGATAGTGCTGTGGAAAGGTGACTGGAGTGGGGGGAAATGTAAGATTAATTCTTTCCATATTTTTTATTAAAGAAAATCTTGACATATGACTATTTGCCTCTGACCAATCTTTGACGACCTATGGGTAGAAAGAAGAGGTGAAAGACCAAGATCAACCACTACTTCACGTAGCAGGGTGCATCACACAATGGTTTTGAAATGGCTTCCAACTGTGGAATGTTAAATTCTGGTTTTCATTTTTGCTTTTAAATAAGCACTTTGAGCCAAGCAGAGAAATGTGAACCATGGCTTCTTCATATCTGAAAATCTCTGTAGTATTTCTTTCCCCAGGCCAGGAATTTGAAACTGTTGGCGTCATTTCTCATCCATCCTGGGTTGGTCTTCAACACTGCCCTGTTTCCAGAGATGAGAAAGAAGCTGCTTTATAACCACAACCACTTGAAAGAACACACTGTCTGTCTTCCAGAGACTTGAGAAATCCCATCGATGAAGTGGGAACCCAAAATGTCAGTCATCTATCACAAGTAGGAAGTGGGAACTCTGAATTGCTATGCTAAGAAGTAATTATTCTCATCTGACTGTTTAACCACAATAAAGACAAAAACCTCTAGCCTACTCACCCCAGCCTGTTAGAAAACCTTCAAAGCCAAGGTGTCCTCTTTATAACATGGGGCCTACTAGGTGTTACTCAAGATAAATCTTGCATGCCATGTACAGGATTATAAGGAGAGGACAGATAAGGAGTCCATAATGTTAATGGAGAATTAACAAATTTTCTACCCTTACAGGACATAAAGCAAAGTGGCCAACTCCGAGCTCACACTTGATGGTTTCAGACTTGAGGGGTTGCATATCTGTATAGGGTAGTGGCTGAAATCCATTTTTGAAAGAAAAATAATAAAATAACCTAAAAAATTCAAGAAGCATGTCATGATGATGACTCTGTTACTAGAATAGTGCTAAATTCTTTTTATGTGTATGTGCCAGTCCTGGGGCTTGAACTCAGGGCCTGAGCACTGTCCCTGGCTTCTTTTTGCTCAAGGCTAGCACTCTACCTCTTGAGCCACAGAGCCACTTCCGCCCTCTTTTGTTTATGTGATGCTAAGGAATTGAACCCAGGTCTTCTTGCATGCTAGGCAAGCACTCTATCACCAAGCCACATCCTGGCCCCTAGAATAGTGTTAAATTCTTATTTTAACTGAATATTGCCATAACTCCTCTTGAGAATTATGTCAAAACTTTCAAAAGTTTCTCCTAGTTGGTAATGAGTTAGATGATTCGAATCTTCTTTAGACTGAATGGAGATATGAAAAATGTAAAACATTCATTTCTACCACTTGTTGTGACTTTTCCTTTTTCTATTTACTGAAAAAACATAACTGATATGAATTTGACGTATTTTTGTAGAATGAATAGAATGAGTCCAGGTAAAGAAACTTGCCTCTCCCTTCCTCCCTCTCTCCTTCCCTCTCCCTCTCTCTCCCTCCTTCTTTTCTTCCCTTCCTTAGTTCCTTCTTTCCCTCCCTCCCCCCTCTCTTTATTTGGTCATGGGTCTTGAACTCAGGACCTTGGCAGTGTCCTTGAGCTTTTGTGCTCAAAGCTATTGCTCTACCACTTCAGCCTCAGTTCCACTTCCAGTTTTCTGGTGGTTAATTGGAAATAAGACTCTCACAGAATTTCCTGCCCAGGCTGGCTTTGAACCATGATCCTCAGATCTCAGCCTCCTTAGTAGCTAGGTTTACAGGTATAAGCTACCAGTGCCTGGCAATTTATTTATTGATTTATGTATTTATTTGTTTATTTACTCCTAGCTACTTAGGAGGCTAAGATCTGAGGATTGCTGTCAAAGCCCATCCTGGCAGAGAACTCTGTGAGGTTCTTTTTTTATTCTTCCTTTTTTTTCTCTTTATTGTCAAAGTGTGATACAGAGGGGTTACAGATTCATATGAAAGGCAGTGAGTACATTTCATGTTCTACTTGTTACCTCCTCCCTCATTTCCCCCCTCCCTCTACCCCTCTCTCCCTAAGAGTTATACAGTTGGTTTACACCAAATGGTTTTGTAAGTATTGCTTTTTGAATGTTGTCTTTTTGTTTCTTGTCTTTCTATTTTTGTTTTCCCTCTCCCTTCCCCAGTTCTAATACCCATATAAACAGTATCGAGGGTACTCAGATGTGATACAGTGGTAGCAAGGGTACAGCCACAGGAAGGGAGTACAAGAGAGACAAAACTAAACAAACCAATCAGTCAAATAAACAGACAAGGAAAAAGAGAGAAAAAAAGTATGAGTTCACCTGGCATGTTGAAAATAATTACAGCAGTGGTATAACTCTTGTTTCTGTAGCATGGAGTTCATTTCACTTGGCATCTTCTTATGTGATCATATGGGTGTAGCTATTGGGGTATTTTGATCTTCTACCATGACTAGCCTATTCATGTACTAGCTTTTCCCTATGAGGGACAATATAGGGTTTATGTTTCTTTGGGTCTGGGTCACTTCACTTGGTATGATTTTTTCCAAGTCCTTCCATTTCCTTAAGAATGGGGCAGTGTTGTTCCTTCTGATGGAGGCATAGAATTCCATTGTGTATATGTACCACTTTTTCCTGATCCACTTGTCTACTGAGGGGCATCTTGGTTGGTTCCATGTTTTTGCAATGACGAGTTGTGCTGTGATGAGCATAGTTGTGCTGGTGGCTTCACTGGGGAAAAAAACAATTTGTGATGTAGTTTTTATAGCCATTACTTTACATAAACAACACTCATGGGATATAATCACAAATGGTAATTACTTTTATTTCCTGCTTCCCTTTTAAACTTCATTACAAAATAGGAAACCCTGTCTATGTCCTGGGATTAAAAACTTTGGCACACTGACAGTTCTGATTTCTTGTTGCTACCTAAAAGCACTGTAGTCACTTTAAGTAGTAGAAGAATGTTTTAATTGTCAAGATGATGTGCAGAGGAGTTACAGTTACATACTTAAGGTAGTAAATATATTTCTTGTCATACTTGTTACCCCTTCCTCATTTTCTCCCATCTTCCCTCCCACTAACCCACTTCCCCCTTGCTTTCATCTTTTTTTTTAACCTTCCCAATGATGGACATCATCATTCTAGTTTACAATGCTTATGAACTTTATGAACATTAACATTAAAATAATTCCTAGAACTTTTTTTTAACTTTTCAGTTTCATATAGAAACATAATGTTTCTCACTCAGACTCACTGCTCTCCCTTCTCCAAACTAGGGCTGGCTGCAAGCAGGCCACCAGCTTTCCGAAGCCTACTTCCAGACTCTTTGTACCTGGGAGATCAATAGCTAACCTGTTACTTTAAGCTTTTATTACCTGTAGACAAACATGATTCTAACTGAATGACTGATGTTACTAAAGAAGACTTAATGTTAGCATTGTTTCTGGTATAATCCGGACTAGAAAAATACACTTATCCATGTCTCCTATATGCAAATAGCTCTGTCTAGTTGTAGAAGTTGAAATATGGGAGGTCCTGACCACAAGAGGCCGCTCTCATCATCTTCTACTAGAAAAGTTTCATTCCAAGTCCCAATATGCAACTTATGTGTTTTCTTCTATTACACCTTTATTTTTATTTATTTATTTATTTTTTTGGCCAGTCCTGGGCCTTGGACTCAGGGCCTGAGCACTGTCCCTGGCTTCTTCCCGCTCAAGGCTAGCACTCTGCCACTTGAGCCACAGCGCCGCTTCTGGCCGTTTTCTGTATATGTGGTGCTGGGGAATCGAACCTAGGGCCTCGTGTATCCAAGGCAGGCACTCTTGCCACTAGGCTATATCCCCAGCCCCTTTTTATTTTTTTTAATTTTACTTCTTCTTCTTTTATTTTGATCAGGTTAGGGGCTTGAACTCAGGGCCTGGTCACTGTCCTTGAGTTCTTTCACTCAAGGCTAGTGCTCTAGCACTTGGATCCACAGCATAATTTCTGGTTTTCTCATGGTTAATTGGAGATAAGAGTCTCATTGACTTTCCTGCCCCAGCTGTCTTGGAATCATGATCCTCAGATCTCAGCCTACTGAGTAGCTAGGATTACAGGCATGAGCTACAAAAATATGGAACGCTTCACGAATTTGCGTGTCATCCTTGCGCAGGGGCCATGCTAATCTTCTCTGTATCGTTCCAATTTTAATATATGTGCTGCCGAAGCGAGCACCACCTTTATTTTTTTTTATTTTACTAAGTTAATGTTTTTGCTTTCCTATCAGAAAAATGACTGATGTTTCAATAATCAGGATTTTCACAACTTTTTATTTTGAAGTAAAGGTGATATACAGAGGGTTACAGTTACATAAAGTAAGGTAATGAGTACATTTCTTTACTAATAGGGTTACCTCCTCCCTCTTTTTCTCCCACCTTCCCTCCCTAGTGCACCTGTCTCTATCAGCTTTTTATATACTTTTATTATACTTATGTATATATGTATGCATATGTCCTGTATACATAGTTTCATCTGTTGATATTTAAAATCAGTTTTATACTCATATACACATATACTTACATATCTTAACTTTTAGTGTTCTTATATATTATGTAGCTTCCTTTTCTTTTTATTTTTCAAATTTTTATTATCAAACTGATGTACAGAGAGGTTACAGTTTCATATGTTAGGCATTGGATATATTTCTTGTACTGTTTGTTACCTCATCCCTCATTCCTCCCTCCCTCCTCCCCCTTTCCCTTTCCCCCCATGAGGTGTTCAGTTCACTTACACCAAACAGTTTTGCAAGTATTGCTTTTGTAGTTGTTTGTCTTTTTTTTTACCCTGTGTCTCTCGATTTTAGCATTCCCTTTCAATTTCCTAGTTCTAATACCAGTACAGTCGGTTTCCAATATACTCAGATAAGATTACAGAGATAGTGTAGATACAACCTCAGGAAGGTAATACAAGAACATCATCAATAGTAGATGTAGCTTCCTTTTCATATACACTATTATACACACATATGCACACACACATGCATATATATGCATATATATATGCACACATACTTACATTTATCTCCACACTCAGTGATTCATATACCTCATGCTTCCTGTGTTCTAGTAAATCAGACCCATGGGTTATGACTGATTTCCTAACAAACTTTACAATTCAGTTGTGTGTTCAAAGGTACTAAACTCTGTATTTCCTCATTAAACTTATATGCATTTCTTGTAGCAAAGATCTTTGAGCTGAAATCTTGATATTGTAAAATAAGTCATCTCTTTGCCTTGAAGATAAAAGGTGAAATGAATAGTGTTTCCTTAGTTGAATTTTTTTGGCCAGTCCTGGGGCTTGGACTCAGGGCCTGAGTACTGTCCCTGCCTTCTTTTTGCTCAAGGCTAGAACTCTGCCACTTGAGCTACAGCACAACTTCTGGACGTTTTCTGTATATGTGGTGCTGGGGAATTGAACCCAGGGCTTCATGTATACAAGGCAAGCACTCTTGCCACTAGGCCATATTGCCAGCTCCTCCTAGTTTAAGATTATCCTTTCATATATTTTACTTAAATCAATGGAAAGACTTGGAAAAAATTAAATTAAGTGCAGTAAGCCAGACCTAAAGAAACATAGGTTGGACAGTTTCCCCCATTTATAGCAATGAGAATGTACCTATAAATCTATAAGTAAACCCAATGGATAGTAGAAGACACAAAAAAATTATACTTGGACTTGATAAACAGGACTCCAAACTTTCACACAGTGAGACCTAAGGAGGATATTCTTAGGAGAGGATCACAAAGGCATAATAGCTATGTGCATATGATCATATAAAATGATGCTTATCAAAATGTACTCCAATTAATGGAAAAAGAGGTTTTTTATTTTTCTTTTTGTGTTTTTTTTTCTCTTTTTCCCCTTTTGTTGCTGTTTTTGAGTTCTGTACCTTTTGTCTTGTATGTAAGTTTATCTGGTTAGAGGAAGACGAAGAGGAAGAACAGAAATGGTGGGACAGAGGGTGAGCTAATTCAGTAATGATATTCACTAGACACCATGTTGAAAATGAACTATACAACTTGAGGGAGGAGGGGAGTGTGGAAGGAACAAACTGAAAGAAAATGAGAGAAGAGGTGATACTGTTAAAAGAGAAATGTACTCAATACCTGACTTACAGAACTAACTCCTCTGTAATCACCTTTACAATAAAAAAAAATTAAAAACCACACAACTTGGAAAAACAGCAAAAATCAAAAGCAACCAATCATTTATATTCACAACTTCTTTTTTCCATATAAGAGTTTCTATGGCTGTGATTTTATATTACAGGCATATGGTAACGTGTTTGTCAGAAAATCATTTCTGGATTTGTTTGTAAGAATATGTTTTGATGCTCTTTATGGTAAAAGTCAAGAAGACAGATGAATAACAAGAGATCCATCTCTCTACTGAATTAAGACACAGGAGGAAGTAGGCAGGCAATGGAGGGGTTGGGAAGGAAGAATGGGGGAAGATCATCAGGAATTGCATTCTTTGTCCTTCAAGTTTTTTAAATGTTCAGTGCTCTGGTTTTAATCAGATTTGATCTTTCCAAAACTTATGTTGGGATTTAATCCCCAACGAGTTATTAAGCTGGTGGAAAGCTAATTTTGCTGTGATGTTGGGAGGTGGGAACTTTGGGAAGTGATTAGGATTTTCAAAAAGCAATAGCAAGACACCAGGTGCTGGTGGCTCATGCCTATAATCCTACTACTCAGAAGGCCAAGATCTGAGGATCAGGGTTTGAAGCCAGCCTGGGCAGGAAAGTCCATGAAATTATTTTGTTCTCTCCAATTAAGCAACAACAAAAACAAAAAGCTGTAAAGGAAGCTGTGGTTCAAATGGTAGAGATAACCTTGAGCACAAAAGCTCAGGGACTGCATCCAGGCTCTGAGTTCAAACCCCAGGGCCAGGGCTGGGGATATAGCCTAGTGGCAAGAGTGCCTGCCTCGGATACACGAGGCCCTAGGTTCGATTCCCCAGCACCACATATACAGAAAACGGCCAGAAGTGGCGCTGTGGCTCAAGTGGCAGAGTGCTAGCCTTGAGCGGGAAGAAGCCAGGGACAGTGCTCAGGCCCTGAGTCCAAGGCCCAGGACTGGCCAAAAAAAAAAAAAAAAAAAAAACCCCAGGGCCAGCACAGTAACTCAACACTCTTATGGTTGAAAATTGGGGGCTTTATAAAAAGAGGAAAAAGACCAAACAATCTCTTTCTTTATGTCCCTCCCTCCTTCTTTCTCTCTTCTCTCTTCTATTGTCCCTCTTTCCTTCCTTCCATCACTCCCTCTTTTTCTCTCCCTCCTTCTCCCTTTCCCTCCTTCCCTCCCCCTTCTTACACACACACACACACACTTTACTTTTCTCTCAATGTGGTATAATGTCTAGCAAGTAGGAGGCCTCCACTACACATGAACTCTCAACCTTGGACCAGAATTGAGAGTCTAACCAAACCTCTTTTCTTCCTAACTTACCAAGCTTGTGGTATAAGAGCAACAGGAAATAGACTAATCCATCTACATTTCCCATGTTCACAAACTATCCTAAGAAACTTAATTTCTCATCACAAATTCCCCCTTTTTCCTCTTTTATTATTTCCTTTTTCATCATGTATTAGAAAAGACACCACCACCATGAGTAAGAAGCAGGTGACCCAGCAGTATAAAGGCTTTATTTGGATTCAGAAATGTGATTCACCGGGGCTGGGAATATGGCCCAGTGGCAAGAGTGCTTGCCTTGTATACATGAAGCCATAAGTTTGATTCCTCAGTGCCACATATATAGAAAATGGCCAGAGGTGGTGCGGTGGCTCAAGTGGCAGAGTGCTAGCCTTGAGAAAAAAGAAGCCAGGGACAGTGCTCGGACCCTGAGTCCAAGCCCCAGGACTGGCAAAAAAAAGAAATAAACAAAAAGAAATGTGATACACCAAAGATAAGTGCTTTGACATGTTGAGAGACTCTAGAACTTGCCTCAGAATAAAGATCCTTCTGGCCTTTGGTGTCCCACTCCATTTCAACACCAAATTCAGGGAGAAGCTCTCTCTAGAACTATCTCATCTGATTAAGTGAAGTGTGGTTCTTTTAGGTCTTTGTGACTCTCATCAAATAACCAAGAAAGACTGGCCATTGGGAAAAAGAAGTATTTTCAAATCTTCATGGTTAGTATCTCCTGTCTAGTCAGACTTTCTATATGTTTTTTTTTTCTTTTCTTTTTTGGTACTGGGGATTGAACCCAGGACATTGCACTTGCTGGGCAAGCGCTTTGCCACTGAGCTACATCCCAGCCCTCCATATGTTCTTATGAGCACATCCCTGGAAGATTCCAGCAGGCTTTGTCTGGATAATGAGACAATGTTTCTTCCACCACCTTTCCTCACTTGACACCTCCCATAGCTTGTCAGTCCCTCCCTCCAGATCCGAGCCTTAGATTTTTTTTGAGTCCTGCAATGTGATCTTCCTCAGTGCACATGAATAAATGGCTATCTCTTATTCTCCTATTCATCTTATTATGGTCAGTTTTCATATTCCCTTACTCTTGTAGAGATTGGAACCATGGCAGAGTCATCCCAGACATGGAAAACTTCTCAGGAAACCCACAGAATAGTGAGACATAGTAAATCTTCCTTGCTTTAAGACATTAAATGTTGCTGTGAGTTGTTATAGCACAGTTTACCTGACACACATTGTTACCAAAGCCCACGGTGTTTGCTTTCTCTCCATTACTGCTAGTATCTGGGAAATGAATGGTTTGATTTACAATCCACAATACAAGACAAATGATACCTGCCTTTGCCTCCTCATCCACATCACTTCTAAGAATGCATGCTTTATTAAAGATGGAACCTTCTTCTGGCTAATTTTGAGACAGAATAATTCCATACATAGCCTGTGGAATCCACTGGACAAAGGCCCCTCAGAGTTGAGCTGGCTTCGACAGCTATTCACGTAAGGCTCTTTGGAAACCCTCAGTCTATGTATTTCGAAGAAAGATAGAACCTTGTTTAATTGAACTAATTTGTTTCCTAATGCTGGCTGAGGATCTCCATAATTAGCATGTCCAGTGACGGGCCTGGAGGCATGTATCTCCATTTCTCTATCACACGCTTTGGATTTTTTTTTTTTATGTCAGGTATTGGATACATTTCTTGTACTGTTTGTTACCTCCTCCCTCATTCTACCCCCATGAGTTGTTCAGTTGGTTTACACCAAAAAGTTTTGCAAGTATTGCTTTTGTAGTCATTTGTCTTTTTATCCTGTGTCTCTCGATTTTGGTATTCCCTTTCACTTTCTTAGTTCTAATACCAGTATATATAGTTTCCAGTGTACTCAGATGAGATACAGTGATAGTGTGGGTACAACCACAGGAAGGGGATACAAGAAGATCATCAACAATAGAAGCTACGGTTTCACATGGCATGTTGAAAGTAATTACAACAGTGATATAACACTTGTTTCGATAACATGGAGTTCATTTCACTTACCATTATTTTACGCATTCATAGGGGCACAGCTATTAGGCTCTTGTGATCCTCTGCTGTGACTAGCTTAAACCTGTGCTAATTATAAGTGAAGTGAGCCAGACCCAAAGAGACATGGACGCTTTGGATTTATTATCCTGAGTGCTGTGTAGTTGACCTTCCCAAACCTTATTTATCGTTAAGGACAAAGATGTCTGTAGACCAAAAGTTTCTCTTTGAGTGTGCTAGCCAATGCAGGTGGGATCTCAGATGGCTGTCAGACAATGGGCATTAAAAAAAAAAGTCCTATCTCCATTCTGAATAATACACCTCCTAGCACCATGACTGCTGGCAATTGCCACGAGTGAGGACTACAAAAAAACAAAAAGAGTGAAAAATCTTTGCCCATTTCCAGAAAAGTCATGAATATTTCTCCCTTTAATTATCACATCTATCCCTCTATCTCTCTATTTTTCTCTCTTTACTGTGTTTTTATTTTCCTTTAACCCTCAAGGATTGAGAAATTGATTAGTGAGTGCATCTCCTACTTCTCCTATTTTTGGTCAAGAATAAATTGTCAAGTCTCAGGTGGAAAAACAAAGTTAATTCAAGTAGAAATTCAGATTCTCTCTCTTTTAGAAAATATGCCAGGAATCTTTCTGGCTCTCATCTGTATTCTTTTCTATTAAGTCATATTCTGTCTGAAGGACATATCAGGATCATTACACTCTAGGGCAGAGTTTTTCAAGTGTCCTAAGTAGATTCCTAGATATCCTTGAGGCCTCACCATGAGGCCTGTGGCATGAAACATATTTTTATAATAAGGTATTGGTGGCATGAAAGCTTTGGTGCATAAAATTGCTAGTCCTTTAGCCTGAATCAATACAGCAGCATCCAACTATAGTAGTAGTCACAGTTTTATTTATAACCACATGCAAAGTACAAACAGAAAACAGACAAATGACATAAACAGGTAAAGCCAGTTATGCCTCTTAAATGTTCTTTATAATGAAAAGGGAAGTACATAAAACAGTCCTGCTACATGATGAAATCTGATGGTTTTACATTTCCAAGGAGAAACACTTGTGCAATTACTTGAGTTGTGAGCTGAACTCCCTACTTTATTCATGAAACATCTTTTATTACTTGAAGGAAGTGACAGACTGTGGTTTTTCAGACTGAGATATTTGGCAGACTGTTCCTGAACAATGAATGAGATGAATCTGTCATTGCAGGGACAATAAGTCTCCCTGGCTGATGATAACATTAAAATTTTCAAGAGAAAATTAGAAACTTCGGGAATTTTTTATCCACCACCATGTCTTTGAAAGTTTTCCAACACTTAAAGAATTTGCTGGTGAAAAACCAAGGGTGATATGAATGAGTGTGATTTTATCCCCACATTTGGAAGATATGTATATCTTGGTAAGCTAGCAATGTTCCGAATGACCAATGTATGATGTTACACAATCTGGCATGAGTGAAAGGTGGCCTCAAAGGGCAACACAGACAAATGGATTTTAATACAGAGTATGGAAAGTTTATTGGTATGGCTTTAGGCTGTACATTGCATCTAACCTTTAATAAATTACTGCTTATAGTCTTTTAGTAGCAAAGAATAGCCACAGTCATCCCAGAAAAAACATTTGGAATGACCTTGATGGCAGGGGAACTAAGAGTTCAATAATGACGAGAACAGTGGTTGTCTTGTGAGTGTATTTGGTATCTAGCATGTTTTTAAGACCCTAAAACATTTTTGTGGAAAATCACTGCTTACTTTAGAATATACTTTTTTGTGTGAGCATAGTAACTTGATCATAGTTTTCTTTCCTCTCAACAATTTACAGGGTGAGGAAACAAAAACAAAAACAACAGTTCATAGATCTTTGTAAAGGCCTGTTTGTTCAATATTGCCTTAAAAAAAAAAACTTGTTTGGAATAAGGGCTTCAGTTTTTTCTACAGTAAACATTTCTACAGTTGAGCCTCTGAAATCTCCCAAGAAAATCTGGCCTATGAAAAGATAACTTAGCCTGTGACTCTGAAATCCTCTTTACCTCCCAAGTGTTCTTGGCTTTGCAAGAAACATACAGACAGTCCTTCTTAAAACCTGCTGCTGGGAAAGCATGTGCTTACTTTGGATGGTCCCTGTGAACAGTGATGATACCCTCAAAAGGAACAAATGTTTTTGCAATTTCGAGGCAAATTAATGGTGTTTTGATGCCTACAAAGAGACCTTGAAAATGATCCATGCCACTGTTATTATTGTTACTAGAATGATCATACACAAGATCCTTGTTAGTTATGAGTATCCAGGGGTCTCATTAGTCTTGCATGGTCAAATAAAGAAGACACTACAGACTGACCGATCACAGGCATTACTGCCAAAGGGATGACCTACAAAATCCATCAGAAACTTGACTCTGTTAAACCAAAGATGAGTGATGGAGGACGATTTTGTGTCTTGCTGGCTAAGGACTTCTGTCCAGCTGTCTGTTCCAACCCTTATTTGCACTGCACTGACTCCTTCCTATTTCCTAATTTTTAGGATCACTTGCCAGATCTCAGAATAAGATATCTTCTGGTTCTGATCGTAACTGGCTTTGTGGGGGCCTGAGCACTGTCCCTGGCTTCTTCCCGCTCAAGGCTAGCACTCTGCCACTTGAGCCACAGCGCCGCTTCTGGCCGTTTTCTGTATATGTGGTGCTGGGGAATCGAACCTAGGGCCTCGTGTATCCGAGGCAGGCACTCTTGCCACTAGGCTATATCCCCAGCCCTGAATGGAATCTTGAGATCTGGATTCCAGACACTGTTCAATTGCCAGCTGTGTATTCATTTTTAAGCAAATTACCTGATCACTCTAGGATCTTGGTTTCTCTTTAGTAAAAGAAAGAGAAAGAGCCAGGCACCAGTGGCTCCTGTCTGTAACCTAGCTGCTCAGGAGGCTGAGATCAGAGGCTTGTAGTTTGAAAGGGCAAGAAAGTTCATTAAGACTCTTATCTCCAATTAACCATCAAAAAGCTTGAAGTAGAGCTGTAGCTCAAGTGGAAGCGTGCTATTACTCTATTATTTAGGGCCAACACAATGTTTTGTTTTTTGTTTTTCCTATGGAGAGAAGATATCAGGATTTTAAAGGGAAACCACGCCAGTACTAGAGTTTGGTGAGAGAGATCTCTTAGTCTTCCCTCATATTTGACTATTTCCTTTTCTCACTGGAGAAAGAAATGGATGATGTGTTATTAGTTACTGAAGTGTTAAACAAAGCAATGCAAAGAGTGTCATGTGTAACATAGAAGTGAGAGGTTTCCACAGGCTACCTATACACACATATGTGTATTTATATGTATGTGTAATACATACATGTTTTTAAACAAAGTGTGCATTAAGAAATTACTTTTCTTCATTTATGAAGCTCATATTTTTTCTTCCACACTCAAAAGGGGACAGACTCGTCACCTCTGTGACAACTGACATGGAATTGAATTTTTCACTAAGAATCTTCTCAGCGTCCCAGATGAAGGTTGACTCTAGAGTTCCAGAATGACCTAACAGAGACAACATATTTTTTATTCCTACTTATAAAGAAAAATTGGATTTTTTAAATAATCAGACAAAATCAGGAAGAAATTTTACACATGGCTCTATACTGGACAGATCTATGGAACAATTTTATCATTACTGAACGTTTTATTGAACAGTGCTGCCAAGAATGGGCAGAAGATTATTGTTTTATTGACAGAGTAAAACTTGAAAAACAGGCAAATCGTCATCAACACTAACACTACCAACAACAGAGTGTCTTTTCTTCAAGTTATCCGAGAAAGATGTTTCTCTGACACTTATTCCTTCCTACCTGTTAAATGAAACCTGAAGCTGGACTCATGATTTTTTTAATCCTTCTTTAATGTTATTTTTAATTACCAAAGTTGTTTCAGTAGTTATTTTACCTGATGACCTGGAATAAACAAAATTCCAATCTTCACTATTGGAGAGTTGCTTCAGTGTGACCAGTTTTTCCTCGAACTGGACATAGCTTCTAGTTTTCATCTCCAATCAGAATCATCCTTAAAGATCATTTTTAAGACTTGTCCTAAGGGAAGAAACTCATTGTATTTCCAGAATGTACAACAATGACTGGCACTGATATTTTGTATTTAATTTGTCATTAAATGAAGATGGTCAAAAATTTAAGTAAATGAAGTTTAATGTTATATCAGTTATTTATCATGTAAGTTATACTCCTCCCCCCCCCACCAATGTTCAGAACATCTTCATCCACCCATAGATATCTCTCCTGCTTCTTCACAGTCCGTCCCCGCTGTTGGCCCATGGGTCCGCCCTGGGAACCATTATTCTAGTTACTTTCAAGAGATATTAACTGGTGTAGAACAATTGAATAAGAATCAAACCATAGTGAATGAAAACAAACAGTATATATTCCTTTTTATGTCTGCCTTTCTTAACTCAGGTTGATGTTTAAATTCAGGCATTCTGTTGAATGCAGTATCCATTGCACAGACCTCACAATTTTTCACTCACGTGCCAATGTGGGTGCTCTTTGGGGTAATTTTTAGTTTTCTAACACTTATGAATAAAGCTGCTCTGTGTATTCCAGTTTTTAATATCTCATTATTCCTCTTGAGTAAGCACCTAGGGGTTGGAGTACTAGATCATAAACAGATGTTTACTTCCTTTCTTTCCACTAAAAATATTTATTGTAAAGGTGATGTACAGAGGGGTTTCAGTTACATGAGTCCAGTAATGAGTACATTTCCTTTACAACAGTGTCATCCTCTCCCTCATTCTCTCCCAGTTTTTCCCCTCTGACTTCCCTCCTTGCAAAGTTGTATAGTTCATTTCCACCATGGTGTCTAGTGGGGTTCATGGCTGAATTTGTTCCTCCTTGGTCCCACTGTTTCTGTACTTTTCCTTTCCCTCCCCAAATCAATCAAACTTTTTTTTTCTTTTCTTCTTTCTTTTTTGCTTTGGTTTATTCCTTTCTGTCGCTTTTTTTTATTTCTCTACCCTTTGCCTCAGATATTTATTTCCTAACAAACTAACAGAGGCTTTCCAAGGTGGTGTCATGATCTAATATTCCTACCAGAAGTTTTTTTTAGAAGTTACATTGTGATACATCCTCATAAACAATTGATGTAGTCTGTCTCTAACTTTATCTTAGTTGTTGTGAATTAGTATCTCATTGTGATTTTACTTCATCTTTCCTAAAGTACTCTTATGTGCAAAATGCCATAGATATCTCTTCTATATAAGATGCTGTTCAACTCTTTTTCCAACTTTTTTGCCCATTTGTTTGTTTGAGATAAAGTATATGTATACAGTTGTTTCAGTAATTATTAAACCTGCATACATATATGCATATGGATGTATATACATGTACATATACACAGTATTTCTTTTCCTTACCTTGTTCATTGACCAGGACTGCCAGCACAATATTGAGTAAAAGAGATGTATACAATGTGGACACAGAAATCTATATTGAAAATCTGGCTAAATTATTATTAGTGGATGTCCAGGGAAAGACTCTACAAACCCTGGAAAAATATAACTACTGAGAAAAGAACAACTACAGAGATAGAGCAAACTGAACAATACCAGAGGTCATACAGAGGTGGAAAGTATGGGAAGTGTAGAAATAAAAGATGACCTTAAAATAGTAAAAGAGCTGGGTACCAGTGGCTCATGCCTACAATCCTAGCTACTCAGTAGTCTGAGATCTGACAATCCTGAGTCAAAGCTAGCCTAGTCAGGAAACTCAATGAGACTCTTCCTTCCATTAAACCATCAAAAAGCCAGAAGTGGAGGTATGGATCAAGTGGTAGAGCACCAGTCTTGAGAGAAAAAGCCAAGTGAGAGCATGAGGCTGTGAGTTCAAGCCCCACTACAGACACACACACAAATCCAATAAAGGTCTTATAAATACTAAGCCTAACAGTTGTCAATCTGCTGTGGTCACCATGAAAAGTTGATATTGTCCTTATATATTCTCCACTCAGCTGTCTTTTATTATCTTTGGGTAGTTGTACAAAGAAGTTGCCCTTTAACAAAGCAGTTTATATACACAATGTATCTTGATCAATGTCATTCCTTTCAACATTCTCACCCATCCCTTCCCTACTCACTCCTTCCTTGCTCTTCTTAATTTTATAGGATATGCATTGGATTATTGTCTGTATCCCCCCACTCTTCATTTCTTCATTTATCTTCCCCATTCCTTTTGATACCTCCCCACCCCTTTCTAGTACCTGCTTCCTGGTGTTTTATTTTTTAATTTGATTTTATTGTCAAGGTGATGTAGTTACATACGTAAGGTAGTCAGTACACTTCTTGTCAAATTTGTTACCTCCTCCCTTGTTTTTCTCCCACCTTCCTCCCCCCCAACCCTGAGTTGTACAGTTAATTTCTAACATATTGTCTTGTGAGTATTGCTGTTGCATTGGTTAGCCCTTTATCCTTTGTTTCACCATTTTATTTTGCTGAACCTTGGATTTGCCATTCTAAGAAAATACACTATTTGAGATCTCCTTTGAATCTACTATATTTCAATAAATACATTAGTTTATATTTGTTTGTATACACCCAACATTTTTTTTTTTTTTTGCCAGTCCTGGGCCTTGGACTCAGGGCCTGAGCACTGTCCCTGGCTTCTTCCCGCTCAAGGCTAGCATTCTGCCACTTGAGCCACAGCGCCGCTTCTGGCCGTTTTCTGTATATTTGGTGCTGGGGAATCGAACCTAGGGCCTCGTGTATCCGAGGCAGGCACTCTTGCCACTAGGCTATATCCCCAGCCCCTACACCCAACATTTTTACCTATGAGTTTGTAAGCTACATCTAGCTTCCACGTATAAGATTAAAAATTGGATCATTTGTCCCTCTGGGTCTGACTTACTTCATTTTACGTACTTTGCCCAAGTCTTTCCATTTCTTTACAAATGGTACAATATCATTCTTTCTAATGGATGAATAAAATTCCATTGTATATATCTGCCACATTTTCTTGATATATTCATTCACTGAGGGGCCTCTGGGCTGATTCCATTTCTTGACTAGTGAATAGTACTGCAATAAACATGGCTGTTGTGCTGGTAGCTTTACTGTATCCTGGATTGTAATCTTTTAGATAAGTACCCAGGAGTGGAATTGTTGAATCATAGAGTGGTTCTACATTTATTTATTTATTTTCTTGTCCATTATGGGACTTGCACTCTGGGGTCTGGGTGCTGTTTCTGAGGTCTTCAGCTCAAGGTGAGTGCTCTACCACTTGAGCCACAGTGCCACTTCTGGTTTTCTGGTAGTTAATTGGAAATAAGAGACTCACAGACTTTCCTGCCCAGGCTGGCTTCAAACTATGATCCTCACATCTCAGCCTCCTGAGTAGCTAGGATTATAGGTGTGAGCACAGTGCCTGGCTTATTTTTAATTTTTTGAGGACCCTCCATATTGCTTCCCATAGTAGTTGGACAAGTATAAATTCCCACCAACTGTGTATTAGGGTTCCCTTTCGGCTGCATCCTTGCCAGCATGTGTTATCATTTGTTTTCTTAACCATGGCCATTTGAACTGGGGTGAGGTAGAATCTCAATATTGTTTTGATTTGTATTTACTTTATGGAGAGAGATATTGAGCATTTCCTCATGTGCCTATTGCCCATTTTTACTTTTTCCGAGAAGACTCTGTTTAGCTCCAAACCAGAGTTAAGCTGTCTTTTGATGGTTTAGTTATTTCTCAAAGTGATGTTTTCTTTAAAAATGCATCCAATCCTAGGGATAACAAAGTTCTCTGTCAGATTTTATAATAGCCTACCTCACCTCTTGATAAATGCCTCAGCCCATTCTCAGTACAATATCTGAAGGGGATGCTCCAATGTCTTTCTTAACAGTAAGGATATAATCAATCCTACATTTGGATTACATTTATAGATGTAAATGTGGGTTATGAACAGAAATTTTGAAAAATAAGAAAAGATTCTCTGAATTAGGAAGAAGCATCTGAGAGTCTTGTCCCAAAGAGAAGAGTAGGCGTTAAGGTTAAACTAATTCATGAAAGTCCTAGGGAATAAAGCTTTGGTTAGATCATTAGCATTGGTGACATACCACTTTTTCTCAGTTTGGTGGGGGGGGGGGGAAACCCCTTTTGTTTCATTACCCTTGAGTTGCTTAGTTTGCTCTCATCAGTGTCCACTGCAGCTGTTGGGCCCTTTCTACTGTACACCCCACCCCATTTTCACTCATCCTGTGCCCTCCCTCTCAGCTTCTTTCAGATGTACACATGTGTACACTATATGTGAGGTAAAGAGTATAGTATAGAGTCCTCTAAATACTCTAAGACTAATTAAGAAGCCCTTTGCTTCCTTATCTTTGGAGTTCTTTTCAGTCTGGATATTAATTTATGTACGTATGAATTAGTGTTTGTGTTTTACTTTTTGGTACCTTTCTCCCAAGACTGACCTTTTTTGGTCTCCCTGTGAATTGGTATCTTGGGTCCTGTTTCCTTTGTCATGTCTCTTTGTTATTTATTTCTAACACCCACTTATCAGGGATATCATGCTCTGCTTGTGGGGAGGAGGGAAGAAATGATAGAAAAAGAAGGAACAGACTTCACTAAGCAAAAGGAAAAAATGTGTATGTATATATCACTTGATCTGGAAGGAATTGTTATATTGTTAATAGTCATAGAGGTCATAAGCATTGTAGACTAGAATGACAATATCCATCAAAGGGAAGATTTTTTTTAATGATGAAAGCAGGAGGTGTGGGTTGGAGGGAAGGTGGGAGAAAATGAGGAAGGGGATAACAAGTATGACAAGAAATATAAATGTACTCACTGTTAAGTATGTAACTGCAACCCCTTTGTACATCATCTTGACAATAAAAAAATTAAAAAACTTTATTACCATAGTTTTTAAAAATAAAATAAGGAAGAAAAACCAATAAAGGCAAAAATTTAGTTTTCTGCCTTGTCAAGGATAACTGGAAGACAGATTGTTGATCAAAGCATCAAATACATTATATTTGAGCTCACATCACTCCTCTGATGCCAGTTCTTTTACTCGCCATATAGTCTCTCTTCCTTCTCAACCTCTGTGGATTGTTTTGGAAAGCACTTTATTTTGAAACAGTTTGAATTGATATTTGTCTTTATTTATGTGGTGGCCTCAGACACTATGTTCTTTGGGAACTGAATCTGCTCATATAAAAAGAGGTCTAATTGGGCTGGCCTTTCTGGCTTTGTCTGATGGAAGCTATGGATAGAAATAATTCAGGACAATGTATCAGGGACAAAGATTCACAGAGGGGTCAGGCAGAGGCATTTTTTTCATCAAAGTATAACGTGTGTATGGGCTTTCTCTGCCATTTGATGCCTTCCCGCCACACAGCATGTTATATACTTGTACAAAGCTCAGACTATACTCCGAAAGCCTTGTGAAGTTTTTAGAACTAGTTTTGGATAAAATTTATTTTTTTAATTTCATATTGCATAGTGATGAAAACTGAACAGATATGAAGTTTTAAGAGATCTGTAAAATGGAGCAAAATTAGTAAGACAGAAATACCTGTCCAAAGAGTGATCAGAATAAAGTGGAATTGAAAGCAGGTGACAGGAGCTGATACCTAAACCCAAAAGATCAAAGGCTCAGGCAATGAGAGGTGGAAAAACCTGGTCTTGAGAAGGAGTAGGGGATGGGAAAGGGGTTATAGAAAGGCAAAAGAAAAGTATTATCTAGTACTGGAGTTTCACTTTCTGTGTTATGAACATGGGTCTAGAGAAAAGTAGGCAATTCCATTCTCTTACATTGAAGTAAGCTAGCTGATCTGATCTTGACTCAATGGTTGTGAAATAACTGAAAAAATTAATATAAAATTTATTGGGTTGTGCAATATCCTTTTAGAAATACATAATTCTATAGGTAGATACACAGAACTGTAAGAGGCAGACAATACAATAGTTTCAAAAAGTATATAATTTTATGGTTATTACTAAGGTATTGTACTGAGGGCTTATCGTTTCCTAGATTAGGTAATGAGTCCATTTCTTTTGTGACAATGTCATCCTTTCTTTCACTTTCCCCCAGTTTCCTCTTCCCACCCCTTCCCAAAAGCATTTTCCACAGTCTCCACAGAATAGCATGACTGCATTTGTTCACACTTCCTGCCTTCATTTGTATGCCCCTTTCCCCACTCAAAAGACAAAAAGCAGCAGCAGCAGCAGCAACACTAAATAAAAGAAACATACAAAAATGCCAAATAAATGGCATCTTTACCTCCACCACCACCACCAAAAAGCCTACATTTCCATTTCCTGGAATTGATTTAGACAAATAGTTTTTTAAGTGTTCAGTGGAGTTACACCTTTAGGTTCCTCTCCTAAAAGCATCCTCCTTTATAATCACTTTGTGCATGAAAAAATGCCTAAAGACTTGTGTAGGTTATCAAATTAGTTATATTTTAGATCTGGCTTCCACATACGAGAGAAAACATGTGCTGTTTGTTGCTCTGAGCTTCGGTTATTTCACTTAACAAGATTTGTTCTAGGTCCGTCCATTTTCCTGCAAATAACATGATCTCATTCTATCTGGTGGATGAGGATGAGTAAAATTACATTGTGTGTGTACAATTTTGATCCACTCAATTATTGTAGGGCATTTGAGGCAGTTTCTATAACTTGCCTATTGTGAATAGTGTGAAATTAATATGGATGTTCACGTGTCTTTATAGTACCTTGACTGGTAATATAGATGCTCAGGAGTGGTATTGCTAGGTCATAGGGAATTTGTTGTGGAACTTCCAAACCAGCTTCCAGAGCGGTTGTGCTAGTTTACACTCCCACCAACAATGCAATAGGGTTCCTTTCCCCCCACATCCTTACTAGCCTTTGTTTTTAAGATAATACAATACTTTTACAAAATTATTTTTAACTATTTGGGCTTGGAACAGCCATTAAAACATTTTAAATGTGTCTTATTGACCTCTCAGTGATATAACAATTGATCTTTATTAAATTGACCAGTAAAAAAGCTGGACTGAAGAATGGCTCAAAGGCTAGTACATCAACCTTATCAGTATACTGACACTGGATGTTATGTCAGAATGAGACCCTGAGTTCAAGGCACATTGCTGGCAATAAATAAATACAAATATTATATGCAAAACACTTCAAGACACAAGGATAAGCACACAAGACACAGGATAAGGCTTTCTAAATGCAACTCTAATAGCTCAGAATACAATCAAGAATTGACTAGCATCAGATGAAAATGCTTATGCCTAGCAAAGGAAGCAAGTACAAGATAAAACAGACAGCATACAGAATGGGAGGAAATGTTTTTAACAAGGAGTTAATATTCAGAATATATAAAGCACTTAATTACTCAAACAATAAATAATCCTATTATTAGCTGTACAAATGAACTGATCAGTTCTCAGAAAAAGTCAAAATGGCTGGTATAGAGAAAAGTGCTTAATATTTTTAACCATAAAGGAAATGCAAAACCAAACTACATTCAGATTCCATCTCAAACAAGTCAGGATAGCTACCATCAAGAAAACAAACAACGGGGCTGGGGATATAGCCTAGTGGCAAGAGTGCCTGCCTCGGATACACGAGGCCCTAGGTTCGATTCCCCAGCACCACATATACAGAAAACGGCCAGAAGCGGCGCTGTGGATCAAGTGGCAGAGTGCTAGCCTTGAGCCGGAAGAAGCCAGGGACAGTGCTCAGGCCCTGAGTCCAAGGCCCAGGACTGGCAAAAAAAAAAAAAAAAAAAAGAAAACAAACAACGAATACTGGTGAGTATGCCAGGAAATTGGGCCTTAATACACTATTGGGAGGAATGTAAATTAATATAGCCAATTAGTATGGTGGTTACAAAAAAAAAAACACCACAAAACTAAGAGTCCAAGTACCATATGATCTTGCTATACAATTCCTGGGATATACCCAAAGGAATCAAAGTCCATAGGCAATCAGCTGCAAGCGCATGTTCATTGCAGCCCTATTGACATCAGTGAAACTATGAAAACCACCTAGGTGCCCATTGGTGGATAAACAGATAAAGAAAATATGATGAGTAGAATGAAGGCAGAAGAAGGACTATTGAGGGGGAGAGGTCTAGTGAGTTAGGATGGAAGACAAGAGAGGATGAGGAGGGTAGGATATGACTGAAGTACATTGTAATGTGTATGAAAATGTCATAATGAAACTCTTTATTTTGTATAATTAAAAAAAAACAACCATGGACAACAGTAACAAACTTTTCCTGGAATGAATATAAATTAAATTAACAATTTGAGAGGAAATTCTGCATGCTAGGAAACAACGGCTCAAAATTACTTTTAAATTACTGTTAACTTGCCAAACTTAAAAATATTTTTAAAGGACCTACTTCCCATATTTGGGCATATGATTTGAGTTACCAGGGAGGAAAATAAGAAGAAAATGGAGCAATGACTACAAAGTTCCTAGAACAATTTGTGAGACCTACCTATATTTAGCTCTGTCAAATTGCTATTTAGAGAAACAGGAGAAATGGCAGATGCATCATATATGGGAAAAGCAAAGAACTATAGGATCCACTGAAGATTTGTAAGGTTAAAACATTCATCGGTCAAAACCATTCAATCGAGTGGTTTTTAAAAAAAAGAAATTAAGAACTTCTTTTTGGAAAACCAATGAAATTAAATAAAACAAAACATGGTGAGTTTTGAGTCAGTTTACAAAATGAAACATTTAAAAACTGAAGGAAGATCAGTTGCAAAACATGAGTACATTAATCCCTAAATAAGCAAAAGTAATATAAGTAGTAAAAATAGGAGGATTAAAGAGCTAGAAATTTATATTAAAATTATAAATGTGGTTTGAAAACAGGTGACCAATTTAATTAACTTTATTTATTTTATACTCAGGAATTTTTTTGAGACTATATATATATTTTTTATTATTCAAACTTCTTTCTTTATTGTCAAAGTGTGGCGCAGGGGGGTTACAGATTCATATGTAAGGCAGTGAGTACATTTCTTGTTCAACTTGTTACCTCCTCCCTCATTTCCCCTTCCTCCCCTCCCCCTTAGGAATTTTTAAAAAGTAACAGTTCAAAGCAGCAACTTATTTCTGCTTCCTTACTTTTTAATATATTCTTAGGTGTTAGATAGTGTATGTAGGCATGATCTATCTCCTAAAGTTAATTACATCTTTCTTTTCTGACATTCTGTATAATTTTATTATATTAAAATAATATTAATTACTACTATTGTTCCTGGGGATTATATATATATATATTATATATATATAACACTTCAAAATATAGGGATAAGCAGTGGCTTTCTAAATGCAACCAATAGCTCAGAATAAGATCAAGAACTGACTAGCACCAGATAAAAATGCTTATGCCTAGCAAAGGAAGAAAGTGCATGGTAAAACAAATAGCCTATAGAATGGGAGGAAATCCCTGCCAGCTATTCATTTAACAAGAATTAATATCCAGAATATATAAAGTACTTAATTAAGTACTCAAACAATAAGCAATCCAATCATTAGCTGTACAAATGAATGGATCAGCTCTCAGAAAAAGTAAAACTGACTAATAGAGAGAAAAGTGTTAAATATCTTTAACTGTAAAGGAAATGCAAAACTAAACTACATTCAGATTCCATGTCAAAAATATCAGAATAGCTACTATCAAGAAAACAAACAACAAATACTGGTATGTCAGGAAAATGGACCTTAATACATAATTGGTGGGAGACTATTTGCTTCCACATGTTTCATACTACTATATCCTTTGAAATAATTAAATTTAACATCTTCATTATTTATGGTAAACTATGATTTTATTATCTTTATGATTTCTTCCTAATGTCATGTGTTACATAAAAGTAGTTTTAAATTGTATACACTTGGACTACTTTGGTTATCAGTTGTGTGTTGCAGGTTGCCTATTTAATCAACTTAAATGGGATGTTCTCTGGCTAGAGATAATGCCATTTCCTGCTCTGGATAGTACTTATCACCCTGAGGCTGAAGAGTGAGAAGTTGTGATTGCTACTTCCAAATGATACATGCATAAGTGAGAAATAAAATAAGTGAGAACCATTCTAAGGCAGAGTCAGTGCTTGTGGTTTGGTCACAATTCATTAGTCTGCTCAGATCCAGAAATGAGTAACAGCCACTGGAGAGCAGGCTGGAAGACATGGAGTCCATCTCCATCTTGGAACACATCCTTTCAGAAGCCACTCAGTGTGAGCATGTTTACTCAGTCACTGTTCACTGCACAAATAATGTCTTGGTTCTTCTTCCCAACTTTCCATCATCTCCCTCCATGCTTCCCCTTTGTTGCGACATCCTCTCCTTCCTCCCATGTGATATTCCCCCAGGAATTCCTCACTGATTTCTGGAAAGTTTTGTGATGGGACTAATTTATGAAAGTTGAAAGGATTTTGTTACACTTCTATTGTAAATAATCAGATGGAGAGAGCCTGGGACGGGAGGTGGTTTTCTTTACTTCAAGCCTGCCAAAGCCATCCAACCTGATAGGGTCATGTTTCAATTCCAGTGGGATGGGGGAATGGGGGAAATACATTACTGATTCTCATGATTCTTGGGAGACAAGGAGAATATATGCTTTTTGGACGGAACTCATGAGATCTAAAAACCACAGACATGCAAGCTTCAGAAAACCGAGCTTGAAAGATGTAGCTGTTATGAAAAGCCCAGTCAATATAAAACTCCAGAAACTTCAAGGGAGAGATGAAGAGGAGGAATATCAATTCTAAAATTATACTAATGTGTTTTTCAGAGTCTTAAATATGTGACCATGAAATGCTTATTTGGTGTGCTAGAGGCAGGCCTTTCTAAAGGACAGAGTCCTAGGAGGTATAAGAGAGTATATGTGAATATTGACTTTAAGACAATCTTAATTATATGTGGGCATTGATTAGCTATCCTTGGAAGTGATTTTTCTGTACATAGGTCCCAGAACCTCATGGAAACATAATAAGTCATTCATATCTGCTTCCCAGGTTTTGTTTGTTTTGAGAATTAGAGGAGCTCACATATACAGAACATTCATCACAGTCAATGGGACTTATTAAAAGCTCAGTAAATGATGGGTTTATTAGATAGTGGCTAACACACACAAGCTTGCTATGTTAAATTAATCAAATATTTATTAAACACAGTGTCTGCATCAGACATTGCATGTGGGCAAAGAGATGAAAAAAGACAAGTCCTTGTTCTTATTTAATCTTCAAGATGACTATAGTCAATATATTGTGTCTATAGACTTCTGATTTTGAATCTCAAACACTGTTATGTCAATGAAAGTCCTGTAAAAGCAAACTATATATCTTACATATGTATCCTCATGGTCTTGAAAAGTGAAAAAATTCAACAAATATTCCATGAGAGTCTCTCTTTAGTAGACACTGTTTCTGGTTATTTGGGACACATGAGTGTACAAAACCAAAAATGCCTTTAAAGACTTTCTGAATGAATGAGTGAACAAGTGAATGAATGAGTGAAGCTACATAATCACAGTCACTAAAAATTTGCCCTCAGCCAGGCACCCATGCCTGATACTTTGTAATCCTAACTATTCAGGGGGCTGAGATTTGGGGTTTAAAGTCAGCCAAGGAAGGAAAGTCCATGATACTCTTATTAATTACCCAAAAACAAAAGTGGAGGTGTGGCTCAAGTGATAGAGCACCATCTTGAGCGGAAAAAATAAAAGTGCAGTTTCCAGGCCCTGAAATCAAGCCCCAGTACTGGCCCTGAGATCAGAACCTAGGACTAGCATTCTGTTTTTCAGTCTTTTCTGGGGCTTGAACTCAGGCTCTGGGTACTGTCGAGTTCTTTTGCTCCAGGCTAGCACTCTACCACTTTGAGCTATAGTGCCACTACCAGTTTTCTGGTGGTTAATTGGAGATAAAAAGTTTTGTGGACTTTCCTGCTTGGGCTGGCATTGAACCCTGGTACTCATATCTCAGCCTCCTGAGAAGCTAGGATTACAAGTGTGAGCCAACAGCATCTAGCATGCATTTCCCCCCTATAAACCATTTTTTGGCTTATAAATAGAAAGTTTTCTTGAAGAACAAAGTTGATTCAGAAAGAATAGTCTCTTAGGCAGCATGCTGCAGCTTGCAAGGCCACCAAGCGTTCTCACAGCTTGTAAGAGTGACTTGTGAATGGGTGGTCTACAGCATGGCTGAGTCCTTTGACAAACTGATTTTCACACTGATGTAGCTAAGGAGTCCTCCCATCCCCCAAACCAATGCATGAGTCCTCACCAGAGAAGGAAGTCTAAAGGAAGGTTGGGACCTAAAGGGCTCTGCTTGCTTTGACCGGTAGGTGTGTATCTACTGTGCTTCAGGATCTGCTTGGGGCAGGGAATGTGTGCCGCCCTCATCAAGAAAGTTGCCAGCGTTCACAATTGGAACATAAACAGGCCAGCAGGTTCTGATTAATCCAAATTGGAACTATTCAAACAGTCACAAAAAGAGATCTTTTCCCCTGAAGGAATTTACATGTGAAGAGAGACTTAAGATGGGAAATAAACATTTCTATAATGATTAAAGTTAATTGGGTTGAAAGGATGCCTCTGAAAGAAATGCTTTCTGGTTTTAGTTCCAATCTATTTCGGGACAAGCCTGTTTTTCATAAGATTGGTAACTGCAAACAGATATCGTCCTTTCATTGGAAACAGATGGCACAGGACATAATTAAAGAAGTATGCACTGGCATCTCAAATAACTGCTTTCAATTACAGCATTTCAAGAGTATTAAGGGGAAATATTTTAAACAAGACCACTGCAAAAATAGATTTTGTCATTAACTTTGAAATAATATTTGACTTAAGGCTGAAATTTCCATCTGCCAGGTCTGGATCTCACAAGCGAATGGTGATTGGTGCAGGAGAAATTGGATCATTATGGTGCTATCATTTAGGAGAATAAAAAAAATCTAAAAAAAAATTTAGAAAGATGTATTTTTTCCTTTAACTCGATTTTCAGTTTTGTTCCATAGCTTCTAGGAGCTTTTGAGGTGAAATCATTTCAGTGCTAAATCCAAGGTGACCTGCCACCAGTGTGTGTGTGTGTGTGTGTGTGTGTGTGTGTGTGTGTGTTTGTGTCCGTGCACGTGCATGTGCGCGCAGCCAATGGGCATAGCCTCAAGCATGCTCCCACTCACTGTAGCCCACATCCCTAAAAATATACCAAACAAACTTATGGTAAAATGGGTATGTAAAAGCCCTAAGCTAGACAGCATGCAGTGCTGTCCAATTGCCTGGGTTGATACATTTTTAATCTGTGGAGTTGCTTTCTTTAATTATTCTCATTAAGTAATTTTAATGGAGATTATAATAGACACCCACCTATACAGCACTAACAATTTATAAAATGCTTCATCTTTGTGTAATGATCTTATGGATCATTTGGAATGATACTTGGATGAAATACTCCCCTTAATAAACACAGAGTATCTAACACATGGCAGGCATTACCCAATCCTAAATGAGCAAGTTCACTTATTTGTTTATGATTGCATGAAAGTGTGAACAGATTATTACAATACATGTGGTAAGTGCCAGAGAAAGGTAGTCATGGTGTCATAGAGACATCAGACAGGGGTATGTAACCCAACAGGTCACTTCTCTTCAATTTCCTGAATCTTAATTTGAGAGACAGGAAGTAAGGCAATAATACAATATGAAGATGGTGACTGAAGCACATACACTTTTACTGATGGATCAAAGGCTCCTCATGACTCTATCACAATCAGACAGATATCATGCTTACTGATTCCTTAGGACCTATTTATTTATTTCTTTTTCTATATTAATAAGCAGGATGTATATCTTGTGGATTATATGTACACACAAATACACATTACATATGCACATATACATGGAGGAAGGGAGACAAAGACAGAACATACACGAGCCATGTCACTTCTTACAATCAAAGATGCAGTCATGATGATGAGTTAGATGTGAACCGGCCTGGCCATATTTCACATACTGTGTATATAACTTATGTACACATACATTTATGTATATATATATATATGTATACATAAAAGTTATGGGGTATGAATTGCCACAATACCTTTTGTTATTGTGTCATTTTGATGTTAGTGCATCCCTTCAAGAAGAGCACTGTGTAGATCTGTTCCTCAAGAATGAAAATGAAAGATGATACCAAGAGCAATTACCTTCATGATAAACACCCAGGGAGACAGTTTTCAGTTTGGGGCATCAAATTGAAAGAAGATAGAAGTCTTCCCTATGGATGAGGGAAAGGTATTGGAGGTTTGGAACTTTGTGTTATTATTTAAAAAAATGTGAGGAAAGAACTCCTGTCAAAATTTTTTTTTTAGAAGATAGAACTTTTTACGAGAGGGACTGATTCAGCGTGGTAGACCCATGTTGATGTTCGCTCCAATTCTTCACACTTGCTTGCACAATACCTTGCCACAGCCTCATCATGGGTGGAGTGTATTGCCGTGTTTCTTAGACTTGGCTTTGAGATTTGTTTTTACTTTGTAGGCAGCAATGACAGTGGGCCAATGCCACACATAGGCCTTAGGGGGCCTTCTATGTTTCCTCATGTCCCCTTTTGCCTCTGCTTTTCCAATGATTCCATGTGTCTGGGCTAGCTCTCAGATCCCAAGACAGTGAGAGATGTGTGGAGTTGAGCTGCCCGGCTGGCTGGCTGACCTGCAGGGAAAAGCAGGGCTGTCTTACAGCTGAAGCAGATCCACCCAGCTCAGCTCAGCCTCGGTCTCTGTAGAGCCAACTTGTGAAAATAAATGATTGTTCTTTTAAGCCACCAAGTTTTAGATGATTGGTTACTGAAACAAATTGTCAAAATCTAATTAATATTATGGGAAAGAAATACTGGTGGGTAGGAGAGGTTTGAAAAGAAGGGTAGAGGGCTGGGAATATGGCCTAGTGGCAAGCGTGCTTGCCTCATATACATGAAGCCCTGGGTTCCATTCCTTAGCACCACTTATATAGAAAACGGCCAGAGGTGGTGCTGTGGCACAAGTGGCAGAGTGCTAGCCTTGAGCAAAAGACAAAAGAAGCCAGGGACAGTGCTCAGGCCCTGAGTTCCAGACCCAGGACTGGCAAAAAAAAAGAAAAAAAAAAAAAAAGAAGAAGGGTAGAGCTGCTTTTCCCCAGTTCTCCACCATCTCTCAACAGAAGCAGCAATTGAACAAATGGCTGGCCATCGCTGTGATGGGCTACTTTCCCTGGTGTGGCAAAATTCAATTCTTGCTTGCTTGATGAGAAACTGAGCTTTTTAAAAATTCAGAGCCAATCCACACTGGTTGGAGTTGAGGGGTCTATTACTTTTGATTCACAAATATTCTAGGATTTGATTATAATTAAGCTGAGAAGGACCTAGGGTAAGTAGATTAATGTAGGAAGACCCATGTTTCTTATATGCTAAAATAGCCTGTAAGCTCCTAGATTATAAAATACAACCTCAGTCTTCCTTTTTGCCCACCTCAGTGTTGGGGTAACAAAAGAATTTAATAAACTGTAATAAAGGACTTATTGTTAAAGGTTCCTGGGTTGCAAGTGCTGTGTTTCAAAATCTGGATAAATCAATCAAATGTTCCATTTGTACTTTCCTTCTCAAATCACTCTGGTATTGGCCAAACACTTCCTAATTCCTTCTTGCCAAAGCTTTCTTCCCCTGAATATATTGGACTTATGTCATGTGAGTTTTAGAGGCACATGCTAAGATTATACATGCTGAGACCTTGAGGACACTACCTCCTCTGCAGCCAAGCTTTCAAGAAATGTAATTCAGCGAGTGTCTATTAGGGGTATATGACTGGAGGTCAGTCCGTGTGTAGTTCTTATCTATTTCTTTGATCATTGATATTGATCTTATCTGTCATCTCAGTTTGATCTCAGAAAAAAATCCACATAGACTGTCTAGGATTATAAATTTGAGGTGGGAGCTAGATATCCAAGTTGTAGTACCCTGCTATAACATGTGGCCTGCACTGAGGGTATACCTGTGGAAAACAATCCCAGCTAGAATGTTATCTGGACACTATGTGCATGATATTGCTTTTTATTATTATTTTGCTTCAACCTCACCACATCTTTTGAGGTAGCATCTGTAATAACAGAGAGAGGTTAGCTGGTTTAGTAACTGAGGAGCTGAGATGGGAAAAGGATATTGGTACACTGTTCCCTGGCCATTGCTTTTGTGTGTGTGTGTGTGTGTGTGTGTGTGTGTGTGTGTGTGTGTGTGTGTGTGTGTGTGATTTTGCTAAAACGTATTGGATGACAGTATGGTTTTAGACAGTCTCTCTACCCACAAGAACTTTGCTTTCTATTTGACTTTTTCACAATTTGAGGACAGTCATAGTCTTATTTGTTTTAAGTTGCTCTTGATAGAAACTCCAGAAACACTTAAAAGTTTGCAGAGGTAGCAAGAGGTAAACCTGCTCTTTTTCCTGTTTACCCTCTCTTCTTGTAGCTCCACTTAAAGGGCCATCCTTTAGAAACCCTCAAATGATATAGAAATACAGGGGAAAAAAATCTAATTTGTTACCAAACACTTCCTATGGAGACAGGATTTAAAAACTACCTTACCCAAATAAGTTCCTCTATTCTACTGAGTTTTAGTATAGATATTAATTTTTAAAAATAAATCTTACATCCAATTTTTATAATTTCTCCTTTCTTTCTGGAACTAAGGAAATGTTCCTTGGAGATTACCTGGAGCCACAAAGAGTAAATCACTGTCTTAGCCTAGTCCCATTGTTTTCATGTGGCAGACTGGGTCCTAGTGGTGGGATGAGTCATAAAGTTAGAGAAAAGAATCTCCCCCCACCCCTTTTTAAGACTATGAGAAAAGCATCCCTCTATTCTATTTAGAGAAGCTTGGGAGACTTTTTTTTCCCCTTTGGTAAATGCCACAAAAGAGACATTTCTCATGGAATGCTAACTGGGAGACAGGCTGTACCACAGTGAGGGATGGCCTCTGGGAATAGTTATGGAGAGTGTGTGGAGCCAGGACCAGTAATAACCAGACACCAAGGATCAAAGCCGAGGATGCAGACATGTAAAAGGTTCTGGAAGCCACAGTAGACATAGAATGAGAGGAATGAAGAGTAAATGCTTTAGAGAGAAGCAGTTCTTATATGGTATACAAAATCATACCATACATTCACAGGTGGTTGAACAGGAAATATACCAGCCTTCCACATATCCTTGAAAATACACTGAACACTTGAACCCATTCTATGCTAAAGTAAAGACTATGCACTTTCTTTCTTTGACTTTTACCTTGAACAATTTACAACACTACTGGGTTCTTTTTTTAAAAACTAGAAAGGAACTCATGGAAAAAAAAGAAAAACATAGTTAGAAGTGCCTCATTCAGATAGTAGGAGCAAGGCTACTTATTATGGCCAGAACTTGAAATATAACACTTGGATCCGAGATTTCAGAGATCTATCACCAGATTAGAATCTGGGAAAAATGACAGTTTCTGTCAGACAGCTGAAAACATCCCATGTGAACCGTCCTTCCTCCAGTGTCAACAGGAAACCCAGCACTTGGGGGGTGGGGCAGTTGTCGTGCTGAGGGGATGAGGAAGAAAGGAGGAGCAGCTTTGTGACACTGTCCATTCTCTCCATCAAGTTTGAGTTTGTATTTGACACAGCCGTGCAAGCTTCGGAGGCAAACTTGCTTTCAACTATTGACTTTGTGTGCATGATTTGAGAATAGCCTTTTCCATAAAATGGTATTCCAAATACTTCCAGGCAATCCCTTGTAAAGATTACAGATTTATTTTAAAATATCTTGTAGTCAGTAGTCATCTGATAGACAGAATCTATTGTTACTTAAAAGGTCACATCTCCTTTAGAGCAGAAACTGAACCTCATGAATCTTTCTATTCATTGTCTTTAGCACAATGCCTGTCATATATTAGAGATAATAAATCTTCATTGAATGGATGAATAAGTAAAATGCTTGTCCAATACTCTAGTCTGTGGCTCTAATTGCCATCAGATGGAGCTTTTGCCTGATTTAGGAGATAATTTTTCTCCAACAGGACCAATTGAATACCAACCTTTGACTTTAGAGCATCTTGGCAAAATGGCAAAACTACTATAGACAAAAATCAGCTGTCGGAGGTACATCGCTATTAATGACACATGCAGATGCCACCCCTAAATGTTGAATGTATCTTTGAACTTTGGACTAGGACTTATACTTATTTTCCAGCACCAATACGTCTGACAGGTCACTTTGAAAAAGTGAGTTACCTGTTTGAAGTTAATTTCCTCATTCATAAATAATCATCTTAACAGTTGATGTGAAGATTAGATGAGACAGCATATGTATATAGCACTTGACATTTAATAGGCGTGACAAGTTTTTGAAACTGAGTCTATGACATAAGGACTCAAGCTCCTTCTATTACATTTGATTTCCAAAGCTTTTAAGCTCACTGACGAGAGGAATTATATCTCATTCAGAACTATTCTGTGTATGCAGTGTAATGCAGAGTGCAGAGTAGATGTGTAGTTAATGCTTACAGAGCTGACTTGCTTCCTATTGTTATTCATACTATGAGCAAACTGAGAACAATTTCTCCAGGAAAATGTGACTTGAGGCACTAGGAACTATGATTGACTCATGAAAAACAAATAAACAAACACCAAAAATACAAGGCATAGGAGAGAAAGGCTCCCTGCCTTTTAATATTATTAGTGTAATTGCCCACAAAAAACATGCTATAGACACAATGTGTCTTTGTTTTAACAATGCATAGGGCCTGGTGCCAGTGGCTCATACCTGTAATCCTACCTACTCTAGAGGCTGAGATCTGAAGATCCAGGTTCACAGCCAGCTGGGGCAAGAAAGTCCATGTGACTTGTATTTCTAAAAAAACTACTCGAAAAAGGTGGAAGTAGCACTGTAGCTTAAGTGGTAGCCTTGAGCAAAATAAACTCCAGAACAAAGCCCAGGCCCAGAGTTCAAACTCCAGGATTAGCAAAAAAATAAATTAACTAAATAAAATTAAAAAAAATAATGCTTTAGGCAGATTGAATACTCTAGCATGAGTTAGCTGCAAGTAACATAAAGTTCAAGACAAGCTTTAGTATATTTAGTGGCCCCAAGGTGTGGAAGTACATATGAGGAATACTGTATCCACCAACAATGTGATCAAGAATCCGGAGTCTTCCTACTTTTCTATCCTAACAACAATGTTGGTTTTACCTCAGACAGATGTTTTTCTCCATTAGAAAGCATGCTACAGAGCATAATTTTTATCGCCAATGTGCCTGCTTCTTATCTAGTTAACTATTATCAGAAAAAAAAATTCCATACACTGATAGGCTTAAAATGTGACCCATGACAAGAAATGGGCTTATGACTGGTGTGAGGGCCAGTTGGAGTGGAGTAAGGAAAGAAGGATAGTGACTCAGCCACCATATATCCAGTGAGCATTATTATATTCATGGGGGGAAAATGTAGATGTTTGGGCTAGATGATATAGTTGGTTTGCTCAATAAATAGCTGACAGAATAGGTTTATGATTAACCAGTTAGAGAGAGGCTAGAGAAATATTCCTTTCCTTTGTTTTGCCAGCAAACTGTTTGTGCTCCTCCATCTTGCATTTATGCAAAAGTGTCTATAATTTCATATACATATAGCACATGAATTATATAGTTATATAACTGTCTTATACCCAGCTACAAGGTTCTTCTTTTTATTTTTTGCTAGTCTTGGGACTTGAACTCAGGGCCTGAGCTCTGTCCCTGGTTTCTTTTCACTCAGGGCTAGCACTCTACCTCTTGAGCCACAGCACCACTTCTTTTTCTGTTTATGTGGTGCTGAGGAATCGAACCCAGGGCTTCATGCATGCAAGGCAAGCACTCTACCACTAAACCACATTCCCAGCCCAACAAAGTTCTTAAAGCTGTACCTTATCTAGGTTTCTCAACATATAACACAAGACCTACCATCTAGTAATGAAAAATCGGTTGGTAATTGTCTCAGGAAAAGAGATTTCAAATCTTTATATCTTTTTTTTTTTTTTTTTGCCAGTCCTGGGCCTTGGACTCAGGGCCTGAGCACTGTCCCTGGCTTCTTCCCGCTCAAGGCTAGCTAGCACTCTGCCACTTGAGCCACAGCGCCGCTTCTGGCCGTTTTCTGTATATGTGGTCCTGGGGAATCGAACCTAGGGCCTCGTGTATCCGAGGCAGGCACTCTTGCCACTAGGCCATATCCCCAGCCCAAATCTTTATATCTTTGAAAAATAGACTTTCTAAAAATATAAATGTATTTGGCTTGCCAGGTTTCTGGCTGATGGTGCACCAATCTGCAGAAGTAAATTTTGCCTCACTGAGATGATTCTTTATTTTCTTTTCTATTGTTGTGACTCTGGTGGCTCTTGGAGAGTGTATTTATAACAGTGCTCAAACTAGCTGGTCTTAAGCTTGCCTTACCCTGACTCATTTAATCTTTCCTTTTGAAAACACACAAACAAGAGAAACAGAAAGAGAGAGAGAGAAAGAGAGAGAGAGAGAGAGACTGGTATATATATTCTAAGTTCAAGGTAAAGTATTTTTTTTTGTTACTGTGCAGCTAGTTACTAATTACTGTTTTGCAACTCATTTTGGGGATCATCTTTGGTGCTGATGACTACCTCAAACTCTAGAATCGAGTAAACTAGGTTCTTCATTAAAGAGATATAAAACAAAAAGGGGTTCCTACACAAAATGGAACAGATGTACAATTATTAGAACTATAAACAATGATGAGTAAAGAGTTCTTTTGATGGTAATGAACAGAGACAAGTCAGTAATGACTGGCTGTACTGGCTTGAATTTTGCAAAAACAACAGAATTAAGTGAAGCACTTTATGTCCTGTTTAACCAACAGAACTCTGCTTAACCAACTTTGCTTAATAGGTACAGAAAGCAATGGAAACTCTTATAAATGATTATGAAATTGGATTCTAAATGGTTGAATAGATACAAATAAGATAAACTATGGAAAATTCAAAATGGAGTTGGTAGAAAAATGATTATATTTTCAAAAAGATCAATTTATTAACTTTAAAAGAAATTTGTAAAGAAAAAACTTTGCCTTTCCTGAGTAAACAAATCATTTTATTATTTCTTCTATAAGATGTACTACTTTGTCACCTGTTGACTACCAACCCACCCAGAGTTCTGTGTATGAAAGAAAAAGATTCATTTTTCCCTCAGGGATATTTATCACACCAAATATTCTTTCTTAAAAAGATCATCTCGGGCTGGGGATATGGCCTAGTGGCAAGAGTGCCTGCCTCATATACATGAGGCCCTGGGTTCGATTCCCCAGAACCACATATACAGAAAATGGCCAGAAGTGGCACTGTGGCTCAAGTGGCAGAGTGCTAGCCTTCAGCAAAAAAGAAGCCAGGGACAGTGCTCAGGCCCTGAGTCCAAGCCCCAGGACTGGCCAAAAAAAAAAAAAAAAAAAAGATCATCTCTTCCCTGTTGCTCCAAGTTCCATCTTTGCAGTAAAATGTGCCATTGTATTAAAACACACACATATACATTTATATATATATAAATGTATTATTTAAATTATTAGTAGTCTTCAACCATAACCTATAGAAATCCTAGAATGGCAATAACTTTCTGATTACTTATGGTGGTGACAATCTATACTTTGTGGAGAAGTCAAGAACATTCTGGGGAATGGGTAGATTTGTCAGTCAATTGCTTTGTTATGAGAATTTGTACCTCTTTTCCAGGGCCATGATCTATCCAGAGGAAGTATGCTCCATTCTTTTTGTAGGCTCTGACTGCTGGTCCTTGCTGATTGTGGTCTGGTATAAACTTGGCATTTTCAGTTCATATGTTGTTCAGGTGCTAAGACTACTAGAACCGTAGCTGAAGGACATTGCATGAACTAATGCAGTAAAATGGGATGGGGAAAGGATTTCTGATCAGTTTAGACAATCTTTAACTCAAGGATCTTTCAGAAAAAGAATCTATAAAAGCAGAAGTTGCTGGAGCTGGTGGCTCATGCCTGTAATCCTAGATACTCAGGAAGCTGAGATGTGAGCATCATGGTTCAGAACCAGCCTGGACCAGGAAAATCTAAACGGCATTTATCTCCAATTAACCACCAAAAAGCTGGACGTACAGCTGAGACTCAATGGTAGAGTGTTAGTCTTGAGCACAAAATCTCAGGGACAGCACAAGGCCCTGACTTCAAGTTTTAAAACTGGCATTAAAAAAAAAAAAAGCAAAAAAAAAAAAAAAAAAAGCAGAAGTCAGCAAACCACACACTCCGAGTTTCCCTACTGCCGAACAGTAGGCTGACCCTCTGGCTAGGAAGATAATACAGCATAAACTTGGGAAAGTTTAATTAGATATTTGCAAAACACACATATGCATACATAGTACAAAACAACCTGCAAGACAGCAAAGGGGGGGGCGGGGAGGTGACAAGGAAACACCTAGGAATTAGCTATACAAAACAAACCCTCCCACTATCTGTGTAACCTGTACTGACCTGTGCAATTCTCTTCATTTGCTCTTAAGATGAATATTCCCTCCATTCTATTAGAAGGCTGTTCTTACATCTCTTGATTCTCCCAAATTCCATGCAACTGCAGCTTGCTGAAATTTTGGAATCCTATTATTAGTACCATATTTATAGGTATAAAAGTTATCATTCCTGGGCTGGGGATATAGCCTAGTGGCAAGAGTGCCTGCCTCGGATACACGAGGCCCTAGGTTCGATTCCCCAGCACCACATATACAGAAAACGGCCAGAAGCGGCGCTGTGGCTCAAGTGGCGGAGTGCTAGCCTTGAGCGGGAAGAAGCCAGGGACAGTGCTCAGGCCCTGAGTCCAAGGCCCAGGACTGGCCAAAAAAAAAAAAAAAAAAAGTTATCATTCCTAATTTGACCACTCAGACAAACACTGTTATCATACTGGGGTGTGTGTGTGTGTGTGTGTACCTTTTTTCTCTCACAAATTTACAATGTCTTTCATATATTATTCCTAGAATAATACATGTGTACATCTATAAATGCATATCAAAAAGGTCTGGAAGGAAATATGAAAACATAATTACTGAGGAAGGGAGGAGGTTGTAACTTTTACATTTCATCCCATTGACTCCTGTGTTGTTTTACAGCACAAAGAAATATTTAGGTATATTTGTAAAAATTTCTAGAAGGAGAAAATGAAATGCCTACTTTCTGGTACAAATATCAATAATAAGTACCTGGATTTTGTGATACGCAAATTTCTACTGCTGTGACTATATCTGGCAAAAATAACCAAAAAGGAGGAAAGGTTTATTTTGGGTCATAGTTCCAGAGGTTTGAGTCTGGGATAGGCTTGCTGTAAGGATTTTGGACCTGTGGTGTGTCTGTCAGTTGTGGTAGCATGAGGGACTGGTGATACTGCTTACCTCATGGTGTTTTGGAAGCAAAGAAAGCAGGGTCAGTGTCTCCAGATCTCCCTACCTCCCACCCCCCCCCCCAATGGCCTAACTTCCTTTCATGAGACTTCACATGTTCAAATCCATCATCTCCTTGCAGTATCACAGGCTGAGGACCAAGCCTTTTCTTTCTTTTTTTTTTTTTTTGCTGGTCCTGGGGCTTGAACTCTGGGCCTAGGCGCTGCCCCTGAGCCTCTTTATGCTCAAGGCTAGCCCTCTACCACTTGAACTACCACACCACTTTTGGCTTTTCTGAGTAGGTGATTGGAGGAGACTTTACTGCTTCAACTGGCTTCTAACCAGGATCTTCAGATCTCAGCCTCCTGAGTAGCTAGGATTAACAGGCCTGAGCCACTGGCACCAGGCTATGACTAAGCCTTTGACATAGGACTTTTAGGGGACATTTAAGATCTGAATCACAACACCTTCTGAAACTACTACAGGCAGTAACAGAGTCCTACTAATAACTAGGAACGTGGCACACATGGAGATATTTGACTGTAATGATGATCCATTTATTTCTCAGGGAAGAGCAAACATAGAAAATAAACATATATATAACCCTTGATTTTCTACTAGAGCCCATAGAGCTAGACGGCCCAATAAGCAAAAATGGCTAGATATTCACCCTCCACAGTAAGGAGGGACTCTTCTCTGAGGAGAGAATTCTACGGAGGGAAAGCAGAACAGGCTGGGTGCTGAGTGGCTCTGAGTTTTATAGTTACAGTTATGCTAACAATCTAAGTCTATGAACACACAGAACTCACAAAATCTAGTTTGGCATCAGTTTCCCCTCTTATAAAGCAGCTGATTCTTGAAAATTTAAAAATTGAGAATTATCAAGGAATCTTTACTTTCAAACATTAAAACCAAGGAACTACCATCAAACTCAGTCATCATTCAGGAAAGGACAATTTAGCAACAAAGATATAAGGTCTTAATCTTATAATATAAAATTTAGCTTTACATAAAAAAACACCAAAAAAGACTCAAAATTTACTTTTCCCATGGACAAGGACACATTTGTATCATTGATTTCATGCGGGCTTCCATTTCATCAGCTGGCCCTTTTACATTGTGTCCTGTGTAGTCCTACTGCTTACTGTGAATCTGAGCTTGATCTTGGATGGAATACTGAGTGTTGATTGGTAAATTGAAGGATGTCAAAGAGTGGATTAACAGCTGTAATGCAGTACAGAGGAGTTCAAAACTGAGAGAATGCTCTAGATACATCCTTTAGCTATCCATAATTTCCAAATGCATGCTAGATCCTTTTCCACAGAGAACAAAACAGATGTAGTGCATGATTTCAAGGAGCTAAAGGAGCCAGATGATTAATAAATACAGAATTGAATGCATGTTGTACATTTGTGCATCATAACACATCGGTATAAATACCATAGAGAAACACAAAGCAGGATCAATAAAACAGGTAGAGCTACTCAAGTATGGAAAATGAGCAGAAATAGTCTTCTTTGAGCCAAGAGGGGAGGGAGAGAGCCATGCTGACATCCAACAGAAGAACTCTAGGGACACAGAAAGCAGCAGCTTCCCTTGTCTTCAGGCCACAGTGTCCTTGGCTGAGTGGGCACAGGGATAAGGAGAGACACACCATGCAGCTAGAGGTAGTTGAGGGCCAAATCACACAGGATCTGATAAGCTTCAGCCAAGATGGACTTTTCTGAGTGAATGGCAAACTGTTCACTGAGCAGAGAAGTGAGGTTGCCTGAACTTGTGTTTAAATAATGTTTTTCTGCCTTCTGTAGAGCTTGAGTGGCCATGACCAGCACAGAGAATAGAGGATGCTTTAATTTCTAGTCTGGGCACTGATAAGGAATATTGATAATGGAGAGAAAAGAGATACCTGAAAAATACTGTTCTGGCTGCTGTGTGTGGAGTTTTGGGGAATATATACTATTCACACACCTGTAACAGTTCTCTATAACCCACTAAGTAAACCACTGTCCTTAAATGCCCTCAAAACTAGCAATTTATACTTATAGATTCACTAAGATTTCCTTTGTTATCTTTCCTTTGATTCCCATTCATTGGATTATCCATTAGTCAGGATGGGTGAGATTATATCTCAGTTACAAGTATTGCTAGCAATCTTGATGACTTAACACAACAAAGTCATGGGCCCAGGGTTGATGTTCAGGGGGACTGTGATCATCTTGGTGACCCAGGAGATACACTGAGAAAACTTCCTCATAATCTCTAGATCTACATTGGCCAGGTAGAAAGAGGGGATGGGGCCCTCTCTCTGCTGGCTTTTAAAGCTTTGCTCCCTCATGAGCACAGAGGTGAGTCAAACCACCATTTCTAGCTTCTTCTACTGAGGCAATTGTAATATGACTGAAGACTAAAAAGTGGTTAAAAAAAAAAAAAGAGTACTCCTAAAGCCTCATAGTCTGCCTTGTTTCTGATTTCCCACTGGGTTTTCTTTGTCTCCATCTTCCCAGTTGGGCTTCCTCATGCTAGCCATCCTTGTTTATCTCAACTGGAATGTGTCTGCCCCACACACTTCTAGTTTTCCCATGTGTATGCCATTACATGTGCATCGTACCCCCAGAGGATCGACTTCTGTTATTATCTTTGTCTTTAGCATGATAGGACCATGTTTGTAGCCAGCAAATCAGTGCCAAGATGAGGAAGAGACAACTTGTTCCTTAAGAGTTCCTTTGTTGCTTGATCTGTTTTTTGTTTTTTTTTTTTTTGACAGTCCTGGGCCTTGAACTCATGGCCTGAGCACTGTCCCTGGCTTCTTTTGCTCAAGGCTAAGCACTCTGCCACTTGGGCCACAGCGCCACTTCTGGCCATTTTCTATATATGGGATGCTGGGGAATTGAACCCAGGGCTTCATGTATACGAGGCGAGCACGCTTGCCACTAGGCCACATCCCCAGCCCCGCTTGATCTGTTTTGTTTCTTTTACTCTTTGCATCTTTTATATTCTGACTCTCATTACTTACTTTCTATTCCTTTTTGGGTTTCAGTAAGTATGATGCCAGCAAGCAATTCCAGACCTTAGCCCAAAGCCCAGACAAATGTGAACTTTTATTTTTAGTTGTACTAGAATTTGAACTCAAGGTACTCTACCACTCGAGCTATTCCCCTAGTCCTTTTGTGCTTTTGTTATTTTTCAGAGAGAGTTTTGATTTTATGGAGGAGACATAACGTCTAATAAAATCAGATGACTATGTTTAATAAGCTAGCGAATGTCTGTGGGCCTTCAGGTTTGGCCTCCTATTTGTGGCCTGTCTCTAGCTGGGATTATAAGAGTGAATCACCATACACAGAATTTTGTGGAGATAGAGGTCACACTAACAATTTCCCCTGGCTATCTTCAAACCAAGATCCTCCCAATGTCTGTCTCCCAAGGAGTGGGATTTGTTAATTGTCTCAAAAGGAAAGTTTTGATTTTCCAAGTTGAGGAGTCAGACATAATGTCATCACAGACAGAGACTGTTAAACTCTGATTTGTCTTTCTTGAAAATATCTCAGAGGTCTACAACTATGTTGCAATCATAAGAGAGATGTGCAAAGCACCAAAATATCACAGATAGGGACCCACATTTTGCTGGGTTGTCAAAACAATCATCTGATTTACTACGAGTAATTATTTCCTCTGCAAGAAGACAACAATCACATGACATTTGTGAATATGTCTCATATGTACGATACAAAAACCTTGCCCTCACAGAAATAGAGAGCACCACAGGTCTTCTGTTGCCCAGTATGGTGACTGCTACTATAAGCAATGTGCTGCAATGTCTTCAGATAGTGGGAGGAGGATATTGAGTCTTTTCATTACAAAGAAATGATGAATGTTTGGGATAATGGATACAGTGGTTCCCCTGCTTGGTGATTATGCAATGTATTGATGTATTAAAACATCACATTGTACCCACAAATATGTACTCATATTATAAGCCATACTGACTATATTGTGAGTCATTTAAAGTAAAACAAATTTAAACTGTAGTCATGTCTCTACTTAGTAAAGACAGACATTAGATGTTGCTATTTTACTATCAGCAATCCCATAAAAATAGAACATGTGCACAAAGAGGAAGAAATACCGGAGAAAATGCCCAAATAGGCTAACTATGAAGTTTTGCAAAGATGTGCGACAAAACCAAAATCCCCTCAGGTGTAAAAATAGGCTTTTAATGTGCTGTGCCTAATAAGGACATTTCACTTGGCTTATTAGGTAGGAGGCTTTTTGCAAGTAGTGTCATTTTCATTTTTCTATCTCTCTTACCTCACAATCAAACACCTTATATCACCTAGGAGAGGCATAAGTGAACCTTTGTTCAAAAACAAAGCAGCTAGGCACCAGTGGCTCTTGCCTTTAATCCTAGCTACTCAGGAGGCTGAGATCTGAGGATCATGGTTCAAAGCCAGCCTGGGCAGGAAACTCCCTGTGAGACTCTTATCTCCAATTAACCACCAGAAAATCGGAAGTGGTGCTGTGGTTCAAGTGGTAGAGCACTAGCCTTGAGCTGAAGAGCTCAGGGACTGTGCCCAGGCCCAGAGTTTGAACCCCATGACTGACAAATAAAGAAAAAGCACCAAAATTGTCTTTTCTATCCAACAGGTGGCAGTGTTGCTTCACGAATGGCTTCAGAAGCAACCTCTAAGCAGCCATCATTAGTTTTAAATTTTGTTTTATTTTTTATTATTATCTTTAAGTAGTTGCACAAAGGATTTTCCTTTCAACAAAGAATATACTATGTCTTGACCAGTTTCACTTCTTTTGACATTCTCATCCATCTCTCCCATCCCAACCCATTCCTTCCCTTAATTTTGTAGTCTATACAAATTGAATTCTGGACTGCATTGTGTTTTCTCCTCTTCATTTGTCTGCTCCTCTACTTATGGCCTCACCCTACTCCTTGCAAGTACCCACCTCCAGATGCTTACTTTGTTGAATTCTGACTTTGCCTTTCAAAGGAATTGCATTGAGTTCTCCCTTGAATCTACCATATTTCAGTTAATATATTTGTAAACTGTTGCATCTCACCCATCGTGTTTACTTATGGGCTTATAGGCTAATCCTACCTATTTTCATAGAATATGGCAGATAGGAGAAGTGCAAATAGTTTATGTTTCAAAGGGTACTTTGTGTTCCAGAAGGCCTGTGTAGTTGAGGAGTCAATTCAATTACTACTAGCTACCTTAATAAGTGATAAGAACCAATGGACTATCTCCTTTTGATTTTTCTTGATGAACTGGGAAAGAATTTTTTGTTTTCTCTTCACTTCTGTCAGTGACCACTTTAACCATAATTCATAACACTTGAATTTATGAATTAACTAAACCCCTTGTGCATGAAGACTGTAGCAGTTACAGAATCAGACTTTCATGTTTACAATGAAAAACTAGAAAGGGTGAGAGCTGTGACAACAACAAAGATAAGACTGTATGTTTACTTTCTACAAGTGTTGCAATCTCATTAGTTAAGATATAGACCTATATAACCTACTGGTAATAATGTAAGCAAGGGCCTATTATTTGTGAGAACCAATAGCTTGAAAGGGAATCTGTAATCCAGTGATGTCACTGTTGCATATATATCACAGGAAATTAAATGTGTATATTGAAGAGGAATCTGTACTCCCATATTCATGACGGCTACTCAAAATGGGCTAGAGAATCGACCAAAGAGTTCATCTACAGAGGAATGAGTGAAAATGTGGGTAATAATGGAGAATAATGTGGTAAATACACACAATGGAAATCCACCCAGCCACACAAAGAATGAAATTCTGTCATTCATAAAACGTGGATAAGTCAGAGGGACAGACTTATCTCGTCAAGTGAGATAAGCCAGGCTCAGAATGTCTCTGATCACATAGAGTATGAGTGGTGATCGGTAGTGGAGGCAGGGAAGATGGGAGAGAGGTTGGCCACCAGCTACACAGTGACAGGCCAACAGGAATGGTACCTGTGCCTGCTCCATTGCATAACTTGGTGATTGCAGTTGATGAGAATATACTGTAAATGTCAATAGAGCTACAATGGGGAATTTTGAATCTTCTCACCACAGAGAAAAACATACACACCTGAGGAGATGGAAATGTTAAATGCCCAGATTTGATTACAATTATTAAACAATATATATGTATATGTGTGTATAATATCACATTGTACCTGAGAAGTATGCACAGTTATGAGGTGTCAATTTTAAGTAAAAGGAAATCACCTAAAATAAAATAAAACTTGAAACAACATTTAGTGAGCCCTTGCTGTATGCGAGGCTCGCTTCTAAGTATTAACCCAGTTCTTAGGGAAGAGTATGACATGCTTGAACACTGGGAGCAGGAATGCATGGTAGAGTGAGGCTTTGAGCTCAGGTTATGTGACTTCACAAACAATAACAGCTGATACTAAGCACCATTAACTACTGACACCATTTGCATACATTGTGGCAATGAATTTCTTTGCTGACACTTTGAAGTATGGATTACTCTTATTTCCTATATGTGTTTAGCTTGCAGGGAATGAAGATAATAGAAAGTCATCTTTCCTAGCAAAATACCAGCGCAATTACCTTGCAGCTACTTGAAAACAAGCTTCACATTTTTGCAAACATGAATTGGTCAATTTAATGTTAGACCAGTAGGCTCTAGAAGACTAGCAATTTACTAAATATTTTGAAAGTTTGCACCTTCTTTTTATAAGGTACACTATTACATTTTATCCAGAGTTTTAGCAAAAGTTAAAAATATGTGATTATAAATATTTATTGCTTTCTCTTCAGCTATGTGGAAAGGAGCCAAATGACCAATAGAAATCCTGAAATTTTGTCCATCTTGATTTACCAAAAGACCACAAAGCCTATTAGATAGGGAGAGGTACTTATTTAAAATATGGACATAATATATAACACACATATCCCACATAATAAACTAAAAGTAGGTGATACTTTTTTCTGTCCATAAGAAAAAAAATCATAAACTATAGCCATCTACAGCATTTCCTTGATGGAAAGCAACTCTGTTTGAGTTCAGAAGATAAAAATTGCATAGGAAGGTGGAATTGAGGGTGGAAATTCAAAGGGAGAAATTGGGGCACAACTTAGCATCTAACCATACATGGGCCAGCAAGAATCAGAAAGTATAATGATCATATTTAGGGATTTACCAAACCTCTTAGACAGCTCACTTCATAAACTTGCAAGCATTTTTCCTCACTGCTGAGGAATGGCTCTTCTGGTTCATACTTGCCATGGGTTCTTGTTAACTCAATGCAGCTGACTTCCAGGGATCCTAATTAGGCATCTGGTCATTCACATGGAGGCTGAAAAGGATTTTATTTTATTTTTAAGGGAAGTGACTAAGTGTTGTAAATATACATCTTAAATTTCTTCTAAAACACTGGAAGAAATATTACTGCTCCCCTTATAGCAAATTAGACCTATAATAAATGATCACAATTCTGTAGTTTGTCTGGAATTAAACTAATACCTGAATGTTTGCACAAACCTCAAATCTGAGTTCAAAGTATGAAACTTTTTTTTAGATTTCCTGAGCGCAGTTTCCAATAGTTGAAGGGGCAATTACTTCATATTTGTTCTTTTTAAAAGGCAAAAAATAACCTGGACACCTGTGGCTCATGCTTGTAACCTGTAATCCTAGCTACTTAGGAGCCTGAGATCTGAGGATCACAGTTCAAAGCCAGCCTGAGCAGGAATCCATGAGACTCTAATCTCCAATAAAGTCCAAGAACAAAACAAAACAAAACAAAAATCCAAAGTAGAGCTATGTCTCAAGTGACAGATTGCTAGCCTGGAGCAAAAGAAGCTCAGGGACAGTGCCCAGACTTTGAGTATGAGTCCCAGGACCTGCACATACACACACACACACACACACACACACACACACACACACACACACACACACACACATACACACACACTCCAAAAGAGGAAAGAAAATTTTAACATTATTACAGATTCACATAGGAGAAAACCTGTGGTTCTCTAGACTGCTTAAAATCTTCTTGTTAAGCATCATATTTGGTAAGTATCTCTGATGTTGATTATTTTCTAATCAATAAATCAGATACATAGCCAGTGAGTTGTAAAACAGAGAGAACTTTGACTTGATGATTTTCATCTTCCTTTGCTCTCTGGAAACCCCTAACACCAAATCTATATTTACTTTCCATTACTAGGAATACCTTCCAGAAGTTCCTAGATGCTTCCTAAGATTAGCTATACTTGAATGTGATGATGTAGGGTTACAAAGAAGATTCTTTTTAAAAAAGTTATTTTATTGTCAAAACAGGGGTTACAGGGGCTGGGGATATGGCCTAGTGGCAAGAGTGCCTGCCTCATATACATGAGGCCCTGGGTTCGATTCCCCAGCACCACATATACAGAAAATGGCCAGAAGGGGCGCTGTGGCTCAAGTGGCAGAGTGCTAGCCTTGAGCAAGAAGAAGCCAGGGACAGTGCTCAGGCCCTGAGTCCAGTCCCCAGGACTGGCCAAAAAAAAAAAAAAAAAAAACAAAAAAAAAAACAGGGGTTACAGTTTCATTCATAATACAGTGAGTACATTTCTGATCCAACTTGTTACCTCCTTCCTTATTTTTCCCTGCCTTCCCTCTTCCCATTTCCCTCTCTCCTCATGAGTTGTACAGTTGGTTTATACTATAACGTTTTGTAAGTATTTCTGTTGCACTGGTTTGTCTTTTTATCCTTTGTCTCTCAATTTTGGTGTTCCTTTTCTCTTTCCTAATTCCAATACACATATATACAATATCCAGGGTATTAAAATCAGTTACAATGCTTTCGGGGTAAAACCATGTGAAGGGAATATGGAAAAAGAAGAACAAAACAAAACAACAACAAAAAAAGAAGGGCACGGTTTCACATGCAGATTGAAAGTAACTACAACAGTGATATACCACTTGTTTTCATAACCTGAAGTTCATTTCGCTTATGATCATCTGTTCATACTGGCATAGCTCTTGAGCCATTGTAATTTTCTGCTAAGGACTATACTAGATGTGTACTAATTATTCCCTATGAGGGGAACCATAGAGTCCATGTTTCTTTGCGCCTGGCTTACTTAGTATGATTCTCTTTCCCAATCCTTCCATTTCCTTCGGAATGGGGCGGTGTCATTCTTTCTGATAGAAGCATAGAATTCCATTGTGTCTATGTACCACATTTTCTTGATCCACTCCTCTAATGAGGGGCTGGTTCTGTATTTTAGCAATGACAAATTGTGCTGCGATAACCATAGTTGTGCTGGTGGCTTTGGTGTGGTCTTGCTTGTAATCTTTGAGGTAGATGCCCCAAAGTGGAGCAGCTGGGTTGTAGGGAAGCTCTATATTTAGCCTTCTAAGGAATCTCCTTACTGCTTTCCATAGTGGTTGGACAAGTTAACATTCCTACCAACAGTGTAGTAAGGTTCAAAGGGGAGATTCTGATTGTGCGCTTTGATGGGTCATCTTGGGCTGTTACCCCAGTCATCAAGGTATGGGGAGACAGATGTTCTCACACCACGTGGGTAGGAGGAAGTGGAATTCTCATATTTTTTGGAAAGACTATTTAGTAGTTTCTGTTTTTTTTTTAAACTTTAACAAAAGCGCTTATATTCTTTGACCTTGCAATTTACTTTCTGAGTTTATCCTATGTAAACAAATAGATACCTGCACAGGATTGTATGTGTAAAAATATTCACCATGGTGCTGTTTATAGTAACTCAGAACTCAAAATAACTCAGTGCCCATCAATGGGAGATGGATTAAATAAATTACACTTGTCTGCATCACAAGATTCTACACAATCATTCAAAACAAGGTATTTATTAATGTGAAGAATGGTCATGATATATTGTTGAGTGATAGAAAAGAGATTACTAATGTTGATACTTTTGTGAAAGGAAGGGGATTTTTTTTTTTTTTTGCCAGTCCTGGGCCTTGGGCTCAGGGCCTGAGCCCTGTCCCTGGCTTCTTTTTGCTCAAGGCTAACACTCTACCACTTGAGCCACAGCACCACATCTGGCTGTTTTCTATATATGTGGTGCTGGGGAATCAAACACTCTTCACTGGCCATATTCCCAGCTCCAGAAAGGGGAATTTTTGTATGTGTGTGTCTATGTGTAGAAAAAATGTAAAGAGGTAAATTTAGCCATAATTTAACTATGACAAGTTATCTTATTTTCTTCCTAAAATTTAACTGTATTTTCTGTATAGGTATTTAAAAATAACTCTATTTTTATGTCACACACACACACACACAAACACTATAAAACAAAACAGAAAGCAATTCTTGAGAGAGTAATAACACACAGATTGCCTAACCTTTCAACCAGTACTTTCAGCTCTTAGTAACTCTTTCTTATAAGGCATTATACTACATGCTGTCTTATTCTTCATCCACCTCTTCAATATTCCTCCTCTTAACTTTTCTCTCCATTCCTTTTTGCCCCTTTCTCTCATCTTTTTTATTTCTTTTTTATCCCCTTTCTATCTGCCTTTCTTTCTTTTTTTGACCTCTTTTTCTCTGTCAACCACCTCCACCCTGTGCTCACTTCAAATTTCCTAATCATTCTTCTCTTCAAACAAAAAACATATGCAATTTTCTTCCATACATCACCAACCTTTGAAAGACCATTAGTCAACTTCTTTTTCTCTTCCCTCTGTAGGAAATTTCTCTGGCAAAACCATTAATAAATTCTAAACTGAAAAAAAAATTCAAAGAGTTTCATGTGAAAATAAGAAGGTTCTTTTTAAATTTTCTTCTGGTTTTCCCTCTATGCATATATAATGATACAAATTTAGGGTAAAGAACCAAGGCTGTGAAGTTAATCCTGCACGTGTTCAAGCTTTATCTTTATCACTCATTGATGGTGACTAACACTGTGTCTTCTGTGTTTGTGTCTCTTTCCAATGGTTTGAGGATAGCTCTTGATACATAAAACGTAATATTTATGTCATAGGCTATTATGAAGATAAAAAGGCAATATAATGTATATCTTAGAAGAATACTAATCAAATAGTTTTTACTATGTGTGTGTATGGGTAGTATATTCTACCTAAATGCACATTATTTATATACACTTTATTTCCATTTAAATAATACATGAGATTTATGCTATAAAGCAAGTTGTAGAGAAAATTGGGTATAAATAAACTCTTGCTATTTTTTAGATTACTGGATTTGAATTTTTTTTTTTTTTTTTGGCCAGTCCTGGGCCTTGGACTCAGGGCCTGAGCACTGTCCCTGGCTTCTTCCCGCTCAAGGCTAGCACTCTGCCACGTGAGCCACAGCGCCGCTTCTGGCCGTTTTTTCTGTATATGTGGTGCTGGGGAATCGAACCTAGGGCCTCATGTATCCGAGGCAGGCACTCTTGCCACTAGGCTATATCCCCAGCCCCTGGATTTGAATTTTTAAGTATAATAATAAACTACCTGAATTGGAATGAGAGGGTTAAAGAGAAATGGAAAACATGGTGATGAATTTTATTCTTCAGATTGATACCTGCTGATGGAACCTATTCAGGGTCTTCCAAAACATCCAACATTGGGTGGCACTGTGTCTTTCCAATGACTACTAACTTTATAGTTATGAAAGTATACCCCAGTGTTACCTCAAAAAGCATCTTCTTATATTGTATGACAAGTCTTCTAAGTGCTGACTCATATACTTTTATCTTACACAAATGAACTCCTTGTCAAGCAGAACTGAACTATTGTCATTCCTAACAAGAGATCATTCTCTTTATAGACAGTTTCTCAGGAGTTAAGGAGCTATCCTGAGCTCTTTTCTCCTACCCTTAGCAACCCATTAGCAAGTTATTCTTTATGGAATCCATAATATGATTCAATTAAAGCCAAACCATGTTACAAACCCACTGAATTTCTTCTTTTTTTGGCAAATGGATTATACTGAAGATGGATGAATTTTCTATATTTAACTTATATTCAAAGGCTAACTTAATTATTTCCTCTTACAAGAAAATTCAGTGTTTTACAGTGTTTTACTTTTTGTGCTTTAAAACAAATCCAGTGCCAATATTTTTGTGTCCTTGATTATCCATTCGGTTCTAGATTAGAGACTTTGAAATTATGCAAACTTCTGTAGGTCTCTCTGCTCAGTCTTGTCTGAAAGGATTTTTTTTTGTCTAGGAGGCCTTGAGCCTTGTGATCTGCTACTTCACCCAGTGGGACGAGTGCCCTCTGCTGGTAATGTAGCTGCAGTGGCATCTCCTCCCTCAGGAGTGTGCCTCTAAGGTCTCTGTGCAGTGAACCATGTACAGCACTTAATATTCACACCCTGGTCAATTTATTGCTTAATTATTTAATTTTGATCCACAAATCACATTTTTACATATTAGTAAGTACAATAACTCTTGGAAATACATATAAACAATTTATATATTTTTGCATATTTATATAGACCATATATAAATATAAAATCAATTCCAAATAATTTACGTATTTGTCATGTAAAGTAGCCAATGTTTCTTTGTGGTAAGTGTATTGAAAATGTTCTCTTTTTTTAAGACTTAGTAATATATTTATTTATAAAAATAGTCATGTACAAAGGCCTCATCTCTAAAATATATGCAGAACTAAAAAAATTACCTTCTTCCAAAACGAAACCGCAAAAAACCAATAGCCTCCTCATCAAATGGGCTAAAGACTTACAAAGAAACTTCTCTGATGAGGAAATGAGAATGGCCAAGAGACATATGAAAAAATGCTCTACATCACTGGCCATAAAGGAAATGCAAATCAAAACAACATTGAGATTCCATCTCACCCCAGCAAGAATGTCATATATCAAGAAAACTAATACTAACAATAGTTGGAGGGGATGTGGCCAAAAGGGAACCCTACTTCATTGTTGGTGGGAATGTAAACTGGTTCAGCCACTCTGGCAAGCAGTATGGAGATTCCTCAGAAGGCTAAATATAGAACTCCCCTATGACCCAGCAGCCCCACTTTTGGGTATCTATCCAAAAGACCACAAACAAAATCACAGTAATGCCACCAGCACAACAATGTTCATAGCAGCACAATTTGTCATAGCGAGAATCTGGAACCAACCCAGATGCCCCTCCATAGACGAATGGATCAGGAAAATGTGGTACATATACACAATGGAATTTTATGCCTCTATCAGAAAGAATGACATTGTTCCATTTGTAAGGAAATGGAAGGACTTGGAAAAAGTTAAACTAAGTGAAGTGAGCCAGACCCAAAGAAACATGGACTCTATGGTCTCCCTTATTGGGAATAATTAGTACAGGTTTAGGCAAGTCATAGCAGAGCATCACAAGGCCCAGTAGCCCTTATGAACACAAAGGATGATGCTAAGTGAAATGAACTCCATGTTATGGAAACAATTGTTATATCACAGTTGTAACTACTTTCAACGTCCTATGTGTATCTGTAGCTTCTATTATTGATGATGTTCTTGTATCACATTCCTGTGGTTGTACCTACACTATCTTTGTAATCTTATCTGAGTACATTGGAAACCGTGTTTACTGGTATTGGAAGTAGGAAATTCAAAGGGAATACCAAATTTGAGAGACACAGGGTAAAAAAAAGAGAAACAACTACAAAAGCAATACTTGCAAAACTGTTTGGTGTAAGTGAACTGAACACCTGGGGGGGGCAGGGAAAAGGGGGGGAGGGAGGGGGGTATGAGGGACAAGGTAACAAACTGTACAAGAAATGTATCCAATGCCTAACGTATGAAACTGTAACCTCTCTGTACATCAGTTTGATAATAAAAATTGAAAAAAAAATAGTCATGTAAAAACAATTTAAATTTTGATCACAGCTAATTTCAAGTTTATGGAAATGCTATCTCAATAGTCAGAAGAAATAGCAACAAATGAGCCTATGAATCTATAAGTAAACACTTGGGTGGTACACAAGTGGTTACAAATGAATTAACTGAATTATAATAGGCTCTACAGAGAGCTCAAATAATACAATTTATCAGAAAGACTAGGTCAAAGTTCAACAAAGAACCAGGAAATGGGTTGCAAAAGGTGGGATAGAGCCAGGGGAGAGTAATAGACAAATGAAAGAGTAATGCACGGGGTGGGGGGCAGTGGGAGAGGGAGAATGTAGTTAAAAATTCACTGTATATACCACAGAATTAAGAAGAGCAAGGAAAGGAGAATGAGCATGTAGAAGGGGTGACACAGATCAAGATAAATTGCATTCATAGACTGCTTTGTTTAAATGGCACCTCATTTGTGCCACCACTGAAAGATAATAGAAAAAATTTAAAAAATGAATTAGTAGAATCACAGAAAATAATTTGTCTAAGAAATAATAGGTGTTGTTGCTATTTCTTCTCAGTATTTAAGTAAAATAATGGTGCTTATGGTGGCAATACAACAAAATCAACTACAACTGCTACTGTTGCCATTTTAATGGAAAGTAATTGCAAGATAACCATTACATGGGCCAGAAACTAAGAATTTACTATTCGTCCATCCCATAATTGTTTAGTTTAGTTTTTAGTACCTTAAAGCATACTTGCTTCCTCTCCATTACTTTACCCTAAAGGCCCTTGCTGGATTACTGAGATTCTTAGTCATTTTCATCTTATCTACTTTGGATTTCTTTCAAAATACAAATTCTATTCTGCTGCTACTAAGTAGAAATGGTTTCTCATTTCTATTATAATAAGGGTGGACTCCTAATGTGCCAGTAAACTTCATGCCCACTTTTGAGCACTAATTCCATCCTTTGCACCCCACTCTCAGGAGTGCCCTAACTTTCCTGTTCTATGTATGAGCAAGCCCCCTCTCGCCACAGCCTTTGTTCCTTCTTTCTCCATCTGTAACAAGAGCTTTCTGCAGGTGTGTTGTATCCTGTGTCTTCAAACCTCAGCTCAAAAAGTTCTGTTTCCTCTAGAAAGCTCACCTCAATCCCCCATTTTGATCAAATTTCAGATCCTTCCACACAGCAGTATTTGTTCCTTTTTCTTTGGGGCACTGGTTGAAGTATGTAATAATAGTTCATTTGTTAGTGTGGTTCTTTAATTACTCTCTCCCCTTGTCTAATGTGAGAGCTACATGGAGCCATGGTTCAGTCTGTTTTATTGACTATTCCATCCCCATACCTGGTGCATAACATTTATTTAATGGATAATTTAAAATAAAGTTCTCAACAGATAAATATGATGGTTACTGCTCTGTCACACAATGCCACTTAAGGTGAGTGGCAAAAGTACAGACTGAACACTTAAGATGCATTTTGGAATGTACCATCTGTTGGCAATGTGCGTCAGCTAGCATTAGCACAAATTCCTTTATATATCTTTCCCTCACCATCACTCAGCAACAAGACAGACCTGAAAGAGAAGAAGAGACAGCTTTGATGAAGGAGCACGAGGTGAGAAAGGTCTAAGCACACTTTCTACTTTACTCCCCTTAGAGGTAAAACTCACTGAAGATAAATGAGAATGATACAAATCTTTCATTAGGTGCTTGTGAAAATTAAATTAGATGACAGCATATAAACAGAGCAATCCCATTCTGAGATAGTTACCTAAAAGAAATGAAAATACATACGTATAGGAGTCCACAGAAAGACTTGCTCGCAGGAGCATCGAGACAAGGGAAACTGGATGAGAATGGCTGCAGTACTATTTATCATGGATTCCATGTATTCTAGTCTTCCCTGTGGCTTTAGACAAAAGAAAATTCTCCAGTAAAAGTCCTGCTGTTACCTGCTTGTGACTGAAATCAATGTGAACCAGTTGGAGAAGACTGTTTACTGTTATTACTTCCTCCTGGTATGTTTTGTCTCTTCCCAGAAGTCTTTGCTTCTCAGTTCTCCATTTTTTTTCTGCTTTATAATTCCTCTCCTGTCTCTTAGGTGTCTTTTTGACCCTTTTCTGCCAAAACACAGGTCTCTCCAGTTGTCTTTCCCTATTCATGGGAAACACATCCCAAGTTCAGGGTAGACGCCTGAACCTGTGGGTCATTGCAAACCCTGCATACATTATGTTCTTGCTTTACATACAAACTTAGGACCTGGTAAAAGATTAACATCAGTAACTAATAATGCAATGGAATAATTATAATAACAATATGTCATAACAGTTATAAGTGAATAAGTGCTTTTTTGAATTATCTTATTGCACATTATTTCTAAGAAAAAAAATTTCTACTCAGGAGCATTTTATTTCTTTTCTTTGACACATGGAATGGCTGGCATTGCCATCCTCTACTTCAGAGCCATTATTAGGTACAACAAATGCTACTTGAAGCCTCGCACGTGGAAACCGTAACAGGCAGTCTGACAATTGAGACAAGTACTTAGTGACTGATGGGCGAGATGCACAGCCTGGAGAGGAGGGAAAGAGAGGTGATTCAGGTCTGGGACAGAGAGAGGAACAGTATGATGAGAATGGTGTGCAATATTAATTAATCATTTGTTTTCTGGAAATTTCCCTGTAATGTCCTCAGGTGTAGGTAACTGAAACCATTTTGAAATCAAAATGAAGTATAAGGGGAGAACACTGCTTTGCTGTCTTCTTTACTATGTTGTGTCCCTTAACAATTCCACTTAGTCTCATGTATTAAGTTATAGCTGCGATCACTCCAATAAGTAATCATTTGATTACCAGCCTTACTTTCATTTCAGAATATCAGCTGTGCTTTTGGAATCATTTTCTAGTCACTTCTATGTGAGGATTCTCAAGATCTCTCTCACGTACACCAATCTCTAAATTTCTATAATCATCCTCCAGCTTGTGCTCTTCTCATTGTCATCTCCTTAGGCCTTTGTGGCACTTCCTGTCTCTCAAGCTTTTATGGCCATTAAGAAGTGCCTTTAATAGGAAGACCTTAATCTCCCAAGTACCCAACCCATCATTCCCAAGCCTTCAGCCACTATCCTAGTTCAGGCACTTGCTACTTTTGTTCTAGTTTGTTGCAACATTCTTCTCACTGATCTTCTATTTCCTTATTTTCCTGTTTTTGTCTCTTCTGAAAATCATCTTTCTGATACCCAACTATAAGGATGTTATCATTTGGCCATAATACTAGTTAACGGTTTCTTATTACTTAGAGAATAAAGTTCAAGCTCCTGAGCCCACCTTTCATTATTACAATGTGAACCAAACTTGCATCTGAGTGCCTCACCTTTTTCCCAATTCTACCTTCTAAACCAATGGAACCAGTTGCTTTCTCCATCCCACTGGGAAACTCCTTTGTAGTCATTTAGACCTTTCAAAATGGCTCACAGAGATGGCTTTCTATCTGACTTTTTCTTTTTTCGAGGTTTTTTGTTTGTTTTTTTTTTTTGTCAGCTGTGGGGCTTGAACTCAGGGCCTGGGCACTGTCCCTGAGCCTCTTTGTGTTCAAGGATAGCATTCTACCACTTGAGCTATAGTGCCACTTATGCACTTATGGTTTTTGAGTGGTTAATTGGAGATAGGAGTCTCACAGGGAATTTTCTTCTCGGGCTGGCTTTGAACTGCACTCCTTAGGTCATAGCCTACTGAGAAGCTGGGATTACAGGCATGAACAACCAGTGCCTGGCTCCCTCTGACTTTCTTAATAGAATGAATCCCCCATCCACAGTGCCTTTAGATGTTCCCTTGGGGAACTGAATATTTTCTCTTCTATTATAATTACTCCTGTGCTTAGCCTGTGACCCCTCTTAATCAGTTTCTTGCTCTTTGAGCAGAAAACATCTATATTGAATCCATCTTTGTATCCCACCTAGTGCCTGGTAGAAAGCCTTGTATGGATTTGAAACTAAATGAACATTTGTTTACTTAACTAATGAAAGCCACATGGGAGAGAAATGTAAGCTAAATCAAAATGCAGATATGTAGACATAGGTCATTCTTTAGCACTTGTACTACTATATGGTTATTTTTTTTTCATGTGTGAGTCATTGCTGATCCACTTATTTCCCCTTAGCTGGAGTTCTATTTCTGTCAGTCATTTAAAAAGAAACAAAAACGGGTGCAATATTATTTCTGTGTATGGATTTTAGCGCATAAGGGTATCTTTCAGAGGCTGCATGAGTTTCCTGCCCCTCCCCAGTACTAAGGATTGAACCTAGGGCCTCATTCATGGTAGGCAAGTGCTCTAACACTGAGCTCTACCCTAGGTCCCCAGAGGCTAGATAAAACAAAACTTCAAAACCAGCATTAGCATATTGGTGAATGCATGCATGTGTATGTTCAGTTGCCTCCTGCAAACTCTTATGCTCACGTGGAAGCTGAATGTCTTTGGGAACTTAACCCAGAACAGTACTTTTCAATTCAGGCCATATCAGGAAATTAGCATACAGACACTCTGTCCTGTTACATTCTATTTTAATCTCACACTCATAATTTCATATTACAAAGAAATCCCTGTGTAGGATAATCCAACCATTTTTTTTTGTTTGCCAGTCGTGAGTCTTGAACTCAGGGCCTAAGCACTGTCCCTGGCTTCTTTTTGCTCAAGGCTAGCACTCTACCACTTGAGCCATAGCACCACTTCTGTCCTTTTCTGTATATGTGGTGCTGAGGAATCAAACCCAGGGCTTCATGCATGCTAGGCAAGCACTCTACCACTAGGCCACATTCCCAGCCCCTCCAACCATTTTAAAAATACTTATTAGTTAAATAACATAAGATTTAAGGGCATGTTGGCTCTCTAGGATACACAAAACATTGGAGAAATTTGGAGCTAGAACTGATGTTGAGTATTTTTTAAGCAACATTTTCATTATGATGCTAGAAGACTAAAATATTGAAATGCCAGTTATGGTTAACTGATCAAATATTGATTATGTTCTATGTGCCAGACAGTGAAGTTATAATTACCAAAGCAGTTCATCAAAAGGAGAGAGGAACCATCCTCCTGCTTCCTCCCATCCAGTGTTCCTCACATGTTTCAAGAGACTTTGGAGTAAAAGTGTTGGCTGGAGGCCAGGCATCAGTGACTCACATTTGTAATCATAGCTACTCTGCAAGTTGACATCTGAGGGTTGTGGTATGAAGCCAGAATGGGCAGGAAAGCCTGTAAGACTCTTATCTCAAATTAACCACCAAAAGGGCCAGAAGTTGACCTGCAGCCCAAGTGGTAGAGCACTAGCCTTGAGCCCAAAAGCTCTGGGACAACACTCAAGGTCCAGGACTGGCATACAAAAATAGTGTGCTTACTGGGAATGCTTTCCTCCCATTGTCCTTTTACTTCCAATGGCAATGGTAACAATCATTTGTAATTTTATGGATGTCCAGATTCTGAAATATATAGCTTGTTTATTAGTCCCCCTACTATTGACTTTTGAGATATTATTACAGTAGTCTCATTTTACAGTGGATGAAGCTAAGTTCACAGTACAAGGAATTCCACAACCAACAGCTTTGCCTTGAAAAAGTTTACAGTTAAGTGCAGGACAAATATGTGGGAAAGATCATTGCATCTCTCCTGCATCATTTGATGAGGATGGACCTAATCCATCAAAATTTAATTGCTATGTTTCAATCATTATCTAATTTGAGGAAGGACAAGAAAAGGGAGAGGTCATTTTTTGCTACTAGTCACATGTTCTACTTATTCTTTACACCACCCAACCTTGTATTCTACAGTTACCCCCAGCAGAAGCTGTTTCCTGCTTGTATGTACTTCATATTTAATAAGCAGTCCTTGCCACATAGACTGTAACCTATCACAGTGTAGCAACCTTAGGAAATGTGTTTGTCACCTGAGCCAGGAGTCCTTGTAGGCAGAGTGAACCACCACCACATTCCTCCAGAAGAGAACTGAAAGAGAAATAGTGATGAGAGGGGATTCTGCATCAGGCTGAGATTCTGGGGCCTTAAGGTTGATTTCTTTTCTCAGCACTCCCCATTCAGTATACTGGAATGTTATTCAGGGTTCTCTTTCTGTGATGCTCAAGGACACGCTCTATTTCCCAGTACACTGTCAGCAGAAATCCACATTGTAGCATCCAATATGGGCCATGTCAGAATCCTCATGTAATCCCATTGGGTGTAGAATGTTGCTGTCACAAGGGACACATGTCAGACATTTCAAAATCTGTTCTAGGATGTTCTAACCCTCCTAAAGAAACCTCCTTTCTCAAACCCACTATTTCTGCCATCCCATCCATCATCTCTCCTTTACTTGTTATATGGCTGTGGGAAGGAGAAATGGTTTGGGAGACATTCTGATAGTCGTAACTCTGCTGGCTGTCCTAAGGACTTAGTTACTAGCTGCCTGAACTTGAGCACTTTACTTTATTTCTCAGAGTGCCTGTTTCTTTTAAGTTAACAATAATTTATTTTGTGATGATTAAAATAATAGTGTGCTGAGCACTGCATGCCATACAGTCAGGGTCAGCACTCAATAATTATTAGGTGTAACTCAAAGTGCACCCTAGCCTATCACCATGCACCAAGATCAACTCAAAATGGATTAAAGACCTCAACTTCAGTCCTGAAACCCTGGAACTACTGAAGGACAAAGTAGGAAAGACACTAGAACTTATAGGCATAGGGAGGAACTTCCTGAATAGGGTCCCAGGGGCACAATAGATAGGGGAGAGACTCGACAAGTGGGACTACTACAAAATAAAAAGTTTGCACAGCTAAAGACATAGCCACTAAACTAGAAAGATAGCCAACCATTTGGGAAAAGATATTCACCAGCAAAGCAACAGACAAAGACCTAATATCCATCATCTACAGAGAACTCAAGAAACTAACCCCTTCCAGACACAGTAAACCAAATATTAAATGGGCAAGGGAGCTAAAGAGAGACTTCACAGAAGAAGAAATAAAAATGGCAACGAAACATATGAAGAAATGTTCAACATCCCTGGAAGTAAAAGAAATGCAAATAAAAACCCTGAGATACCACCTCACCCCAGTCAGAATGGCCTATAGTCTGAACTCAGACAACAACAAATGCTGGAGGGGATGTAGAGAAAGAGGAACCCTACTGCACTGCTGCTGGGAGTGTAAACTAGTACAATTACTCTGGAGAACAGTATGGAGGTTCCTCAAAAAAAAAAAATCAGCATAGACATACCTTATGACCCAGCCATACCACTCCTAGGCATCTATCCAGAACAACAGGATCCAGGATACCACAAGGACACCTGCACATCCATGTTTATTACTGCACAATTCACAGGAGCCAAAATATGTAAACAACCCAGATGCCTCACTACAGATGAATGGATCCAAAAAAATCTGGTTCATATACACAATGGAATTCTACACAGCGATTAGAAATGATAAAATAATGGTATTCGCAGGGAAATAGACAGATCCTGAAAAAATAATGTTGAGCGAGACGATATATGGATGTTAGGGGGAAAAGGAAAAAATACTAAAAAGCAGAGATTGTGTCTGTAAAATATCAAACATCTTTTCAAATGGTATTTCTACATGTTTTGGTCAGTGACTTTACACCATGTCCCTAAAACCAAACAATTACTAAATAAACATAAAAATGTCTGGGATAGTCCTAACAGAGGGCCACAATAGCTAAACAGCTATGTACATATGATTATATAAGATGAGGCTAAGCAAAATGAACGCCAAGAGAAGGAAACAGGAAGATTTTTATTGTTGTTATTATCTTTTATATATGGTGTGAATTTCCTATGGCTTATCCCCTGGTGTTACTATATATGATTCTGGTATACTGGGTATTATATATATTTTTATCTGAACTAGGGAAGGGAAAGGGAACATCAGAAGGGTGAGACAAAGAATAAAGGGTGAACCAATGCAATAGCGATACTCATAAGACAATATGTTGGAAAGGAACTATACAACTAGCAGGTTGGAGGGAAGGAAGGTGAGAGAAAAATGAGGGAGGGTATAACAAGTATGGAAAGAAATGTACTCAATACTATGTAACTGTAAACCCACTGTACATCACATTGACAATAAAAGTAAATTTAAAAAATAATTATTAGGCATTATTGTTGTATCATGATTTCATCATCCTCTAGACAACTGAGGCTAGAGGTCTGGGAATAGATAGAAAGCTGTGCAAACCAGTGGTGACACCAGATCAACAGTTTTAGGGGACTAGTGGTCTGCCACATTTCTCGACAAATCTGATCCTGAGATGCCTACCAGTTGTCAGTTGGACAATTGGTGGCTTTGTCTACAACAGATGTACATGAACACTGCAAGTGGAAACTCAAGGTCATGGAGCCCAAAAGCCTTGAGCAGCAGAGTGAGTTGTCTAAGAAGAGGAGGAAGGTATGGTTATTGTGGCTGCTCCTGGTCCTATCTGCTGAAATCAGACTTGGAGGAGGGGTTTCCAGTTGCCACCAACAATGTTCTCCATCTATGCAGTTATGTGTCCTGGCCATCATTTTGAAAAAGTCTGACAAAGATTGAGAAAGGATCTTTTATAGATACAAGAGTCTTAGACTCTGAAAAGGAGACATACCATTATGGTATTCAGATTGGTAGGACCTATCATCTTTTTAGATTAGTCTAATAGAGGATGCATCCACATAAAGCAGAAAACTGCAACAAAAGGTAGTGAGTTCTTATTCTAGCAAGCACAACTGCAGTATTGTCACAGGGAACATGTTTAGTGGGACTACTAGGGTGCTGATGGTAGAACTGACTCTATACTATACGCCAGCCTTTGTCAACAGTGGTCATTTGTTGTTGTTGAATGTAGGTGTGAAAAATTAAATGTTGCTAAGCTCCCACTGAAACCATAAGGAAATGATTATGACAGACAAGCCCAGGGTTTCATGTTATACCCAGCTTCGCCTCAGATGCCTTCCTTCCCATTCTCATGATCAAGACACCAGGCCTGCCTACTTTCCCAAGTTCCTTTCCCAAAACTGGTGTTAGGTACTAAAGAAGCAAGCATAGAGCCTGGATCAGGCTGAAAAGTTAGTTAATAGGGAGACACAGCTTTGCATGGGGGAGACATAGCTTTGCATGGGTTATAATTTTTTTTCTTAATCTCTGTCAAGAAAAGAAAAAAACATGTTTCCATAAAAATTTCTTTTGGAAGGCAGTCAGCCAGGCCAGGTCAAGGTTAGCTTGGAGGCAAGCTTTGGGGACTATTTTTGAGATTTCCAAGCGGGAAAGCCACAGGGATGGAGCACAGCTGGATAGGAGGAAGCCAAAAGTTTCATCAACAAAGACCTCATCTTGACTTGTTTTGCGGGGAGAAACAAGGTGGGGAGGCCCCTTTTGCTCTCCCTCTGGGATGTGTTGAATATTCAAAAATATTAATGTTGGAACAACAGTGCCTACGAGTTGGAAACAAGTTAAATGGAGCTGTCGTTGATTGGATTGGCAGCTCTGAACTTCCCATGCACACTCATTCCCAGGCCCCACAGCCTTCCAACAGAAAATCAAAATGACACAACCTGCAAACCAGGAAAGAGCCAGAGGGGCTGCAATCCCTGGGCACCCTCACGTGCCTAAATAAACTATAGTTCAGCTAGGTTTAGTCCCCTTGTCCTGACCCCCACTGTGAATCACTAAACTTAGCCTTCCCTCTGTGTCCTCCCAATTCAAAGCTTGCCAGCTCTTTTGATGCTTTCTGCTTAGGAGCAGATCATTGCAATGTGCAAAAGCATCAATGGTGATAGTGGCTCCATATGTCTTTTCTCTTCGAAGTGGTCATATTTTTAACTTGAGAATCAATATATTACCTCACAAATGGGAGGACTTACTAGAACAAGGGTAAATCACAAGGTCACTGAAGGCAGGAGTATTTCCCTTATATTGCAACTCAGAACATGTTTCTCGATCCGTTCTGGGTAATTTCAGTTCTATTTTCAGAAATAGACTTTTCAAAAATTATTTTATTTTTCTTGTTCAAGTAATTGGACAAAAGCATTGCCATTGAACAAAGTAGTTTATGAATACAATATGTCTTGATCAATGTCACCTCTTTGAATTTCTCATTCATCCCTCCCCTACCAAGCTCTTTTGTTACTCTTCTTAATTTTGTAGGATACACATTGGATTCTTGACTGCATTCTCTCCCTCTTCTCTTTATTCATCTACCCCTTTGCCCTTGACCCCATCCCACTCCTTTGAGTACCTGCTTCCTAGTGCTTTATTTGGTTGAACTTTGATCTTGGTTTTCTAAGGAATTATATACACTATTTGAGATCACACTTGAATCTACTGTATTTCAGTCAATCCATTTGTATATAGTTGCATGCCATCCAATGTATTTACTTATGAGTTTGTAAGGTAAATCTAGCTTCCACATATAAGGGAAAACATGGATTCTTTGTCACTCTAAGGGTCTGACTTACTTCACTTGCCATAATTTTTCCATGTCTTTACAAATGGCATAGCATTCTTTCTAGTAGATGAGTAAAATTCCATTATGTATAGATACATTTTCTTGATCCATTTGCCCATTGTGCCACATCTGGGATAATTCTAAACCTTGGCTTTGGTGAATAGTGCTGCCAGAAACATGGATGAACTGGTGGCTTTACTGTATTATTTTCTAGAATACAGTTAAGAAGATATTTTAGTCATGTATGGTATAATTTATGAACTTGAGGAATTTTACTACAAGAAATATGTATGTGTATATGTACATGAGTATATGTATATGCATTAGGGGTTGTGAATGGTAAAATGTTTGAACTCAGGACTTCACATTTGCTGGGGAGGCACACTACCATTTGAGCCATGCCTACATCTCTTTCTTCTCTGGTTATTGAATTTACAAATCAATTTTTGAATAAAAGGAAAATTTCAATTTTGAGCCCTACAAATCAGGACTAGAAGAAAATATATAAACAAGGGTAGGTGTTAATGTTACACACCTGTAATCTTAGCTACAAAGGAGGCAGATGTTGGAAGGATCATGGTTTGAGACTATTCATGCAAGAAGTTCATGTAATTCTCAACCAGTATTTGCATACTGTAGAACACATGGGCCATGTGTTCAGGCCATATGTCTAGAGCAATTAGAGTTGTGATCTATAATATTCTAGACTTAGCATTACCTCCTCAAAAGTGCGCAAAGCCACAAAAGCTATAGAGTAGATTCTTTGGTAGGTCAGTGATATTCAAACTTCTCCAGGGAGTTTGCCAGTTGCTATGAAACTCCATGTAAAGAAAGCAGCATAGATTACTGATCTATTTCATCCTATCAAATACACATGAACATTTGTATAGGCAGAAGATATACCTCTGTTACATATAGACAATGTGAAATCAAAGACTTATAGTCAGGAACTCACAATACACAAAAATGTAAGCTTTCATTCTTTTTCTCCTTGTACAAGTACTTCCTGCTTTTTCAAGAGAGCAAAAGCTTAAGGCAAACTCAGAAGAAAGATATTCTATTCACTGTGCTTTTTCACCCAGTAACCTCTGAACTCAGAGCCACTAGTTTAGTAGTTGAATACTTCTGTCCAATACTTGACAGTTCAAAGACATCTTTTTAGAAGAAATATTGTACCCACAGGGCCTTGAATTCTTCTTCTTCATTCTCCTCTACTGTCATCCACCCTGTAGTTCAGATACTCTATTCACTATGGTTCTTCTAACATGGGCTTTGTAAGAAAATGATTGCTTTATTGAATAAATTCCTTTATAGTGAAATGTAAATGACTTTGACCAAATATTTATTTTTGTTTCAAAGGAATAAATACTCTAAGTCAAACAAATGAAGCTGCATTTATAGACACCAATAAACAAGGTGGGAGTTCAAACATGGATCATCATGTACTGGGAGATTAAAAAACACTGAACTCTGCAAGATTGAAAGGAAACATTTCATATTTTAGAAGAAGTAGAAGTGGCTGAGCTCTGAAAATTGTAATACTACATACAGAAAAAGAAGAAACATTTCTTGGAGTTCATTTTGATACGTATTATAGTATATAATCCTAGTCATATAATATGGAGCCTTTGTGAACCTCTCTCAAGAATATATCTTCCTTTGGTCTCACTGTGTGCATATCTAGATATCTGTATAATTTATCATGTCCCAGTGTAACTTTTTGTATTTTACCACCCAGCATGTTTACTTGTAGATTTGTAAGCACATTCTAGCTACCACAAATGAGGGAAACCATGCAACTATGTTTCTTTGCATCTGGCTTACTTTGCTTCTGGCCTACTTTGCTTAATATAATTATTTCTAAGTCTTTCCTTACAAATGGTCAATGTCATTCTTTCTGATGGAAAAGTAGAATTCCATTGTGTATATGTACAAGATGTTTTTACTTTGTTGTTTTTGTTTTCTTTTACATTTGTCTTGTTTTGTTTATCTGTCTGTGGGAGGGGCACAGAAAGGATGAGACAAAGGGTGAGCAAATGCAGTAGTAGTATTCACTAGACACTATGTTGAAAATGAACCATGTAAATTGTGGAATGGGAAACAAAAACTGGGAGAGAGCAAGGGAATGGATAACGTTGTTCAAAAAGAAATTATCCATTGCCTGATTCATTTAATTGTAACCCCTTTGTACATTACCTTTACAATAACAATGATATACATATATTAAAAATACATTGTAACTCATTAAAAAGGAAGAGTAGAAAAAGGCATTTGGTCTTGAGGAGGTTTTTTTTTTTTCCTTTTTGAAAGTTTTAGTTTCCTCAGTTATATGTATCTCTGGTTAAGATGGATTGGCTAACATTCAGACTACTGATGAGATTCCCATTTTCTCCACTGGAAACTAGGGTCTCATTGTCTCTCTTTTGTATTCTAAAGTTCCTACTTGGATTCATTTAGTATTGAAAGTTATTATTGTCTTTGTTTCTCATATTTATTTTGAAATAATATCAGTGTTACAAAAAATTGCAAAGAATACTAAAATATTTTAGTGTACCCTGAGTCCAGCTTTTCCAAACATTCCATGTTATATGATCATAGCACAATCACCCAAATCAACAAAAACAACATCATATTGCTGACTAGGCTCAGACTACCTTATTTAACTTTCACCAGCTCTCTCATGAATGTCTATTTTCTGGTCCAGGATCATTGAGTTTAGTTGTCATATGTTCTTAATTCATTGAAGGTGGAATTGTTTCTCACTTTGTCTTTCATGAGCTCAAAACTTTCAGCAGATGCCTCCTTTAAGGTTATCCATTTTCTTATAATTTATTTGGGTACTCATTTTTTACAAGAATATCACAGAAGGGTTTTTTCCCCATCTCAGTACAGGATACGAGGAGATACATGATATTGGTAGATAGCACTATTGGTGTTGTTAACTTGGCTGCACTGGTTAACGTGGTGATGTTGATCATCCTATACTGCAAAGTTACTTTTTTTTCTCTTCGTAATGAATAAATACCTTGTGAGAAGATAACTTGAGAAAATTTAAATACTCTATTTATTGTATTTTGTCCACAAATTTTAATATCCACCATGATTCCTCCCTCCAGCAATTATTACTATGGTATTTGACAGATGGTGGCCATATACAGACTTGATTCTTTCTCTCATCCCTTCCTTCTTTTTCTTTTTCCTATCATTTTCTCTTTTTTTTCTTTTCTTTTCCTATCACTTTCCATCTTTTTTCCCTTTCCCTTAGTCCTTCATTCCTTTTTATCTTCTGTCTCTCTCTCTCTCCCTCCTTCCTTTCCTCCATCCCTTTCCTTTTTGTTCAAGTTGTCCCAAATTATACATTGAGAGTATTTTTTGAATTGTCTCCTATATCTTTCAACATACCTTCACTTTTTAGCACACCTTAATTCTTGGAACCATAAAATATTCCAGATTCTTCCTGAACTTTCTCTGTGTCAACTGCAGAATTGTCATTTTATCTAAAGCTCTTGGTTTCTGATAGCATTGGTTAGCTAGGTTCGTTTAGCTAAGTTTCATTATTTATATCCTCTTATCAAAGAGAACTAGGAGATAAATATATTTGTCTAGAATTATGTTAAAGATTATGAGTTCATACTGATAGCTCCACATCTAACAACATCACAGTGTTTTTCTAGACTTCTCCTTTTCCTTGTCTGTAACTCTCTTAACAGGGAGAAAGCTGGCTTGCTTTATCCATAACATATTTTTCAGTCACAAAACACATATTTTCAGAGATGCTAAGTTAAACTCTTGGACAAATTAAGTAAGCTATTGATTATAGTCCAGGTAAGATTCATTCTTTTTGTGTATGTTACTTTATTATACAGATGCTCTTCACCTTATGATACAGTTAAATATAAACAAAAAGGCTGAGCTGATCCAAAGCTTTGGCAAAGTAGCAGGATATAAAATAAATCCTCAAAAATCAATGGCTTTCTATATGCCAACAATGCAAAGAGTGAGGCTGAAATTAGGAAAGCAACTCCTTTTGCAACAGCCTCAAAAAATACTTAGGAATAACGTTAGCCAAAGAAGTGAAAGACTTCTATGATGAAAACTTTAAAAACCTGAAAAGGGAAATTAAAGCAGAACTAATGAAGTGGAAAAACCCCCCATGCTCCTGGATTGGGAGGATTAACATAGTGAAAATGGCAATACTGCCAAAGGCTACCTACAAATTCAATGCAATACCCATCAATATCCCAACACCATTCTTTAATGAAATAGAGGAAGTAATCCAAAAATTCATGTGGAATCAGAAAACATCCCCAAAAGCAAAAGAATCCTAAGCAGGAAGAATAGTGCTAGAGGAATATCAATACCACACTTCAAACTCTATTACAAAGCAATAGTAATAAAAACAGCTTGGTCTTGGCACAAGAACAGGCCTGAGGACCAATGGAATAGAACTGAAGACCCAGAAATGAACCCACAGACCTATGTCCACCTAATCTCTGATAAGGAAGCCAGAAAAATAGGATGGAAGAAAGACAGCCTCTTCAACAAATGGTGCTGGCAAAATTGATTAAACATCTGTAACAAATGAAAGGTATATCCTTATGTACCATCTACCAGAATCAATTCCAAATGGATCAAAGACCTTGAGGTAAAAGCAGATACCCTGAAAACATTGCAGAAAGGAATAGGAGAACCACTAGGGCTCCTTGGAACAGGTCAAAACTTTCTTAACAAAGGCCCAGAAACACATCAAATCAAAGAAATGTTGGACAAATGAGATTGCATGAAATTTCAGAGCTTCTGCATGGCAAAGATAAATAGAAAGCCCTCAGATTGGGAGAAGATATTCACTGACCATACAAAAGACAAAGGCTTCATATCTAAAATATACTTAGAACTCAAGAAATTAAGTTCACCCCAAACAAATCTTCAAAGAAACAACTATTCCATTAATAAGTGGGCTAAAGACTTAAAGAGAGAGTTCTCTGAAGAGGAAATGAGAACATCCAAGAGCCACATGAAGAAGTGCTCAACATTACTGGCCATAAAAGAAATGCAAATCAAAACAACATTGTGATTCTACCTTAACCCAGTAAGAATGTCCATTATCAAGAAAACTAATAACAACAGATGCTGGTGGGGATGTGGCCAAAAGGGAATCCTGCTACACTGTTGGTGGGACTGTAAACTTGTTCAATTACTCTGGAAAGCAGTGTGAAGGTTCCTCAAAAGGCTAAACATAGAGCTCTCCTATGATCCAGAAATCCCACTTTCCATGTTATGTAAACGATTGTTATATCACAGTTGTAACTACTTTCAACATCCCATCTGTATCTGTAGCTTCTATTATTGATGATGTTCTTGTATCACCTTCCAGTGGTTGTACCTACACTATCTCTGTAATCTTATCTGAGTATATTGGAAACCGTGTATACTGGTATTAGAAGTAGGAAATTGAAAGGGAATACCAAAATTGAGAGACACAGGGCAAAAAAAGACAAACAACTACCAAAGCAATACTTGCAAAACTGTTTGGTGTAAGTGAACTAAACACCTCAGCGGGGGAAAGGAAAAGGGGGAGGAGGGAGGGGGGTATGAAGGACAAGGTAACAAACAGTACAAGAAATGTATCCAATGCCTAACATATGAAACTGTAACCTCTCTGTACATCAGTTTGATAATAAAAATTTGAAAAAAAAAAGAAGCAAAGATAGTACTGAATGAACTAAGATGCTATTAATAAAGATAAGAATAGATAAATAATGTTGAAGAATAATATGAAACAAAAAAGACTAGAAAGAGGGCTGGGGATATAGCCTAGTGGCAAGAGTGCCTGCCTCGGATACACGAGGCCCTAGGGTTCGATTCCCCAGCACCACATATACAGAAAACGGCCAGAAGCGGCGCTGTGGCTCAAGTGGCAGAGTGCTAGCCTTGAGCAAAAAGAAGCCAGGGACAGTGCTCAGGCCCTGAGTCCAAGGCCCAGGACTGGCAAAAAAAAAAAAAAAAAAAAAAAAAAAAGACTAGAAAGAGGAAAAATAGAGGATGAGAAAGAAGCAATGAGAAGTAAGATCCAATTTAAGATTAAAAACAAAAAATGATAAGGGGAAAGCTGAGGAAGAAGAAACAGCAATAAAGAAAGAAAATAGTCTAATGAACTACAAGGGACAGTGAGAGAGAAAGAGGAATGAGAAAGAGAGAGGAAGGAGAGCAAAAGCGAGGTCAAGATTAAAAAATAAATATTAAAAATTCAGGTATGATGGCTTCTACTTGCAATCTCATGCTATGGAGCAGGAGGTGGAGCATCCATGTTCCATGAGACCAGAATGGGCCTCACAGCAACTGCCTATCTCAAACAGCAAAACAGAGACAGAGAAAAAGAAATGTGATATTAAAATGCAAGGGCAAGATTAAACAGAGAAAAACAAAATATGTTGTGTACATATTCACACCACTCAAAAAGCGTCAATAGAAAAACAAAGAAACAAAGGCAGGAGGTGGGATGACAATTCCAGGAGAAACTAAGAAAGGTCAGTTTTGTAGGTAGAAATGGAAGATCTCAATCTATGCTGTCCACTTTGGCTATGGACCCTCGGTACTGTGTGCTGTTTGGCTTTTGTCTTGTTTTGTGTTCTGTACCTAGCAACCAGAGGGTGTGGCTTGTGGCAGAGCTGGTTCTAAGAACTCTCAGCTGCCTGCTGTTCATAAATATGGTGCAGGTTGAATGTGATCTCCATTGCTGCTCTCTGGCGACTGTCTTGCTCAGGAAAACTCCACTGCCATTTGCATTGAAGGGTGGGCAGTGGCACAACACCTTCTAGTCCTCTCATCTACAACTCAGCTTCTGCACATAATCACCTTTGTCCACTGGTTCCCACTTGGCCAGCTCACACAGCTCGTTTTCCAAATGGATGGCTCCAAGTGGGAAGTGACCTACGCTGTGTCTCTCATTGGCATTCAGTTGTATGGAACTCGGTCTTTCCTTATAGCATGGCCAACACCCTTGGTGGGTTCCCACAGATAAGACATTAACAGAGACCTTTGACTTTTGAAACTGCAAGCTCAGAGAGGACCCATCCAAGATGGCTCCTTAACCAAATGGCACTTTAACCAAATGCTAGGAAGAAGAGAGAAATTTCCCAAGCCAGTATGCTATGCAGGTATCTGGACAGAACCTGTCTGGTTGTCCTGTACTTCTGAACAACACTGAGACATAGGTGGTATTATCTGAGTTTCTCATTCTATCGTTGACCTCAGCTTTGGTCCTCTGCTGTGCTGCCTCTGTGTCCTCCGTGTGCAGTGCTACTATCCTCACTCTGATCTACTCTCCAAATCCTCTTAATGTTTACACTGTCTTCTCACAACGGAAAGTTCAGTGCCTTTGTCCTATTTTCCAGGTGTCCAGCATCCATCCCCCGAAGTAGCTAGCAGAACAGTGGGTGCTGCTTATCTGCCATTGGAGAAAATTTCTCTTGTGTAGTTAGTTACCATGTTACCTTGTTTCTGGGTATAATGTAGCAACAATTTTCTGGAGAAGAGTGGGTAACAGGGTAGTGAAAGGGCATAGCTTTGATGTTTTTGTTCTCTCTCTCTCTCTCTCTCTTTCTCCCTCCCTCCTTTCTTCCCTCCCTCCCTCTCTCCCCCCCCCCCTCTCTGTTTGGTTTGAACTGATGACTTGAGCAACTGTTCTTGAGCTTTTTGTTCAAGGCTAGAACTCTACCACTTGAGCCACAGCTATACTTCAGGCTTTTTTTGTGTGTGTATGATTAAGTGGAGATAAGAGTCTCATGGATTTTTCTGCCAAGGCTGGCTCTGAACCATTATCTTCATACGGCAGGCAGTCTCCCGAATCTCTGATTACAGATGTGAGCCGTTGATGCCAGGTTGATGTTTTTATTCCTTCTCTGCAACAACATTATTCACCTTAATAATGCATTGGGATATACTCCATTGAAGATGTCTGCTTGGAAATTTGGGATGTGTCTACAACCAAGAAGTGAAGTTAAGCACCCCTTTCTGATAATATCTAGATCAACATGTTTAGGAACCAGCTACAGAATAAATAAAGGTAGCAAATTACTGCATCTTGGTGAAAACATGAATACCACTACTCTGGTAGTTATTTTATCATGGATGCAATGTGCTGTTGTAAAGGAAGGATTTGGCTTTGGGGTTCAATGCTAGTACTCACAACTATGAAAAACCTTGTAAAGAATTATATTATCTAAAATATGGTAGGAAACTCATGAATCTGGATTTTTTTCTTTCTGTGAAAGTTGAAATTTAACTAGAAATCTTTGAGAAAATGGTTGGAACTGAGTATTAATGGGCTGAATTTTAAAAATTCACACCTAGAGCCATCTGATTTTGGCAAAGGCATCTAAAACGTGCATTGGGGAAAAGATACTTTTTTTAACACATAATGCTGGGAAAACGGGATGCCCACATGCAGAAGATTGAAATTGGACTCCTGTTTCTCATACTATACCAATATCAGTTCAAAGTATATTGAAGGCCTCATGGAAGGCCTGAAACTCTGAAACTTCTATAGGATATTACAGGGAAAACAGTAAAACTTGTTTTATATGCACTAAATCCCTGAATAGAGCTTCAGTGGTGCTTTAGCAAACTGGGCTAAAAAGCTTCTAAACAGCAAAGGACGTAATCAGTAGGCAGAAAATATAGCCTATAAAATGGGAAAGAAATCTTTGCCATCTATGCATTTGAAAAGGGGCCAATGACCAGAATACAGACAGATCAAAAGAAAAATTAAACTCAATAACCCAAATAACAAATGGTCAAAGGAATTGAACAAACACTTCTTGAAAAAGATCAGTAAACACATGAAGAAATGCCTAATATCTCTGGTCACCAGGGAAATGCAAATCAAATAGCACTGGGATTTCCTTTCACTCCAGTCAGAATGAAGTGAATGCACATACAGGTATGAGATATCTTGGTGAAATCCCGTTGAGCAATAAAGAAAGAATCACGTCAAAGAAAGTGTTGGGGTATGGACAACCCCTTTCTCCCCCCATGGGGAGAATGGTAACCACAAACTCTATGAAAGAGCACTCAGCCTGGCCCTCCGCCCGCAGAAGGCCAAAGGCGTGCTCACATGGACCTGCGCTAAATTGAGGAAGGGTTGCTGAAGCCTCCCCTCCCCCCAGTCCCCCCACATGTTACCAAGGGCGGAGGCGAAAAGGAAGGCATCAGGGACACGCTGCAGTGGTGGGAAGCGTCTCAAAGACTTTAATATGGAAGGGCATTTATATAGAAGTAATGGCGGGAAAGAAAGGGGGCTGGCCAAAGGGCCAGTCATAGGCTAGGGACCACGTTCATCAAGTGACATCACGAAACTTCCCTTTGTGGGCGGACAACCCCATCATGGTGGCACGCACGTGTTCACCTCCCAAGGGGTGGAGGCCAGAAGGTGGGAGGGACTTCCATTGTCCCAAGGCTGGTGGAAGGGCAGCCTTTCCCAGGCCATAATAATTCCCAACAGAAAGAATTTTGGGAAGTTGAAGCACATCCTTACTGTGATGATGGAGAGGAGGAAGGAGGCAAATACAACCATAATAATCTATATACATGTGTGAAAATGAAACAAGAAAACAATTAGAGTGATTTGTGGAAAGGGAGGAGGGAGAAGGATGGAGTAGATAACCCTCATCAAGATGCACTCTATACATAAATGGACATGTTGTCATTGGTGTTTATTAAAAAAATAATATCACATCTATAGTAGAAACTATTATAAAGTTCAGATATAAAATAAATTATAATAAAAATGATTATGATAAAAATGTCTTCCTAACATTGGAACTGACAGTATAAATTAATTGAAATGTGACCACAGCTTTTATATGAGTGTCAGTCCTGGGCTTGAACTCAGGGCTTGGGCCCTATCCCTGAGCTTTTATGCTCAAGGCCACTTGAACCACAGTTCCACTTCTGGTGTTTTTGGTAGTTAATTGGAGATAAGAGTCTCATAGATTTTCCTGCCCAGGCTGGCTTCAAACTGTGATCCTAATTTCTAGCCTTCTTTGTAACTAGGATTACAGGTGTGCACCATTGGTGCCCAGGCACTTATGGCATTTTTAATAAATTGAATACCCATTCATTTCTTAACTGAATGTTATGTATGAAAATAGATCCTCAGAAAAACTCTAAATAACACTAACATAGAAAAGGAGAATATAGGGGCTGGGAATATGGCCTAGTGGCAAGAGTGCTTGCCTCCTACACATGAAATTCGATTCACCAGCATCACATATATGGAAAATTGCCAGAAGGGGCGCTGTGGCTCAGGTGGCAGAGTGCTAGCCTTGAGCGGGAAGAAGCCAGGGAAGCTGCTCAGGCCCTGAGTCCAAGGCCCAGGACTGGCCAAAAAAAGAAAAGAAAAGAAAAGGAGAATATAAGTTAGAAGTTAATAGAAGAAGAAGAAATTAATAGAAGTTAATAGAGGAATAGAAGTTAGAAGTTAATTGTTTTAAATACCAATAAGTATAAAGACATTAAAATGAACAAGAATACTTAAACAAAATCACAGAATACAAAATGTTTGTTTATATGTGAAATCAAATAAAATTTTAAAATAGTAAATCTAAAAAGAAATGACACAATGAAGAAACTGTGATAGTTTTAAAACCATGCTTGACTGAAGATAAAGATTTGGGAAATTCTAACAGGCAATAAAATAAGTATAAAAAAAAGAAATAAAACTCAGCAATGCTTGCTTTGTGTTGGAGAAATATAAAAAAGGGACTTTCTGGAGACTGCTAAAGTTGCTTTGATATACCTTCTATTTCTGCCAACACTTTGTGGATCTAGTTTCATTGCTCTGGGTGTTATAGAAACAAAACAGAAAAAAAATTAGACATTATCTCATAGGAATACTGTTGTCAGGTTCAACCTTATTAAGATAAATTGACAAGAATAAAGCTATCCAATGGGATAACATTAAGTACTGATATATGAATATGTACAGGATTTTGAAAGATATGTCCATATGCCAGCTAACCAGAGGGCTATTTTTCCACAACTTTCTGTTTAATTATAATTGTAAATAGTCCCAAATTACAAACGTAATAGCCATTTCTTCTGCTAGCTATCTGTGTGCATATATCCAATGATAACGATGCATAGTTCTTATAATTTACTGTTTTCTTATTTTATGCAGGTTTTAATTATACTTACTGAAAAATAATGTACGGCTGCTGGCTCTGATGACTAAGGATTCTCTATCCATTTGCTTTTTCTAATAATTGTTTTGTGTTTTCCCAAAGTACTAGTTTAGACTAGAAATGAATAAGTCTAATCAAGGAAATACAAAAGGTATTTCTAATTAAAATGATTTAACTTGAAATTTTAGAAGTATTTAAAAAAATACAGCATAGCTTGAGGGGAAGCTCAAGGCATCATCCCTTCACTCCACCTTCAGCAATGTGGAACTTCAGCCAATACAGACAAAATAAGGAAATGTTTGCCATGGTACCATTAGCTAGTAAGCGGGAACCTTTCCTGCCCTGGGTTTTTGGATTGGGTTCTCTGTTTTACTCTAGCAGCAGTAGAATGGGCTAACAGGTTCTGTTCAGCAGGCTCCCTTGAGGCATTGGGTTAGTGACATTCAAGCAGAAATAGTTTGGTGGGAATCCTGAACTCCCCTGGATGTGGCCACAGGCATGTGCTTCCTTTGCCCTTTTCTTCCTTCACCACTGCCTGCTTGGAATAAAGAAGTGATAGATGGGGCCACAGTGAACATCAGGAGCTGGTATTGAGGATAGCAAGAGAAATGAGAGTCAGGGGGGCAGTTTTGGGAGTGAGAAAACCTCACTAAAGTAACTTGATCATATATTTTTAAGTATTTCTTGATACTACTTTAAAAAATGAAACCTATAAAATATTTCAACTCAGATACTGTTCTCACCAAATGAATTCTGGACCAGGCAAGGTGGCTCAATCTATAATACCAGTTTCTTGGGATGTGGAGGAACAGTGCTTGAGACAAGCACAGGCAAAATAGTTAGGAAGACCTTCTCTCAACCCAAAGAAGCTGAGCATGGTGATACATGCCTGTCATCCTAGCTCTACAGGTAGCATAAATAAGAGGATTGTGGTCCCGGATGGCCTGGGCAAAAGTGAGATTCTACTTAAACATCTAAGGCAAAAGGTCTGGGGAATTGGCTCACCTAGTGGAGAACCTCACTAACAAACACAAGGTCTTGTGAGTCCAAAACTTTAGTGCCACCACTGGTGGTATGATTAATACATTTGGAAAGGATGAAAATTCAATTGACTCAACGCTGATTGAGATGATTCTCTTTCCCTGGTGTAAGTATTGGGTAGCCTGAAATAAATTGTGCTACATGGAGTATTTTCCCAGGTCCCATTGAATTGTGCTCAATTCAATGAAGCACAAAGGTGAGCACAAATGTGTTCAGATAGATTGATGAAAGATAGATAGACAGAATTAGGCCTTGTTCCATAAACCATATACACTCCATCAAAACACTGATCTGGTGAGTGTATAGAGTTCTCTCTCTGTATAGATACGTGAATCTATACAATAATTTTATATAGTATATAAAACATATAATGTGTACATACATGTAATACATTATATAAGTAATTTATATAGATATTTTATATGCTATATATTATATACATATATGGAATATATAATATATGCAATATATGTAGCATATAGCACACATTACAATAGTATGTATAATATTATATATTGCATATGTAATATAATAGTACATTTTACAATTGCATATACAATATATAATTTAATATGCATTGCACATAATGCTACATATAATAAATACAGAATAATATATTAACTACATATAATATATGCAATATATAATATACTATATATAGTATACTGTATATACATACTATACATGTGGTATATAGTATATTATATACTGTGTAATATATAGTATATTATATATGTAATACATGCAATATCATACATAATGTAATGTATAGTATAAATATATAATATATATGGGATATAGAATATTATATTATATACAATATATGTAATATGTGTATATGTATTACATAAACACATATATATGTAATATATATGGAGAGAATACAAGGAATTAAATCATCATCAAGGAATTAAATTTTGGAGGCTGACAAGCCCCAAGATCTTCAGTCAGCAAGTAGTCTTCTTGTTTTGTTCAGGTTTTCAACTGATTGCCCACACCACTGGCAAAAGTTGTCTGCTGAACTCAGTTTACTGACTCAAATGTTAATTTCATCTAGAAACACTCTCAGAGTCACACTCAGAATGGCTGACAAGCATCTGGGGACCCTATAATCTAGTCACATAACATTAGCCATGACCATGAACAGCATGAGGAAGAGCATGCATGAGAAATCTAGCTCCTTTTGGATACAGGAGTGGTGGCACCTGCTTCCTTGGGGTTAGCAAGGAACGTCTGGTCTCCTGCCCCATCGCTGTGGGCATAAGCTGTGGTGTTGGTGTTGACAGGTACAGCAGTAGTAGTTTGCTAGAACAGCTCTACAGTGTGGCTGGGCATGGTTCCTGGCCTGGCTGCTATACTTCTAGTTTGGCTTTCCATCCACCCAGAGATTCTAAGCTACTCAGTCTCCTTTAGCAGCTACAGGAATCCTTGCATCCTTTATAACCAATTACTCTGGATAAATGGGTCCATAAATGTCTCATGTGGGCTGTTGTTTTTTGCACTTCACAAGTAGACATTAATGGGAGGCACTGAACCAAGTGTTTCAGTATAGCAGTGCCAATTTTCCTGATCTTATGGGTGTTTGCATGGGTCCATGCCACTTTTTCTGGGATAGCTAATAGGGATCAGAATCTTGATGAGCAACAGCTACATAAACAAAAGCTGTGGGCCAGGAGTGGCAGAGCAGAGAGATGGAGGAGGTTGGCTTTCTAAAAGTCACCTTTGAATGACCACACTGCCATGGCTAGCTTTCTTTGACTGCTGATTATGTTTTAGGGGGAAAAAAAGTCTCCCTAACATGAGTCCTTTCCTTTACAGCAGTGGCTTTCTGTCAGGGACTCTTTTCTCCCAAAGGAATATTGGCAATATATTGAGACATTTTAGTCACAATTGGAGGAGAACTGATAGAGGCCAGTGATGCAATGGAAAGTCTCTCAATAAGGAATTAATTATCTGATTGAAAACAGCCATAGCAGAGATTGAGAGACTTTTTCTGTAGCCATTGTGTCATGTTCTTTGAACACTATAGAAAAATTAATTAATAAAATTAAAGTCCTTTCTGCTTAAATAATACAGAATCACATTTCTGTCTCTTCCTTCCAGCATTTTTGTCTCTGAGCTTTCTACTGCATCTCGTTTGTTCTGAGCTAGACAACCCAACAAATCTCCCTCCTGTTTTCTCCCATCCTCACCTCAGCACCTCACAGGAATAAATTATACAGGAACAACATAGGAAATGAAGGCATTTTTATTTATGCTTCTGTCACAGTGGACTTCAAGTACCATTCCAGAAGTCATCACCCCGGTCCCTGTAAGATGAAGACATTCTACTGAATGAAATCCCAGATACATTGGGATCCAAGTCTGACTATTTTTTAATTGAGGAAAGCAATTTATTTCTCTTCTCTTAGGCAGAGGAGATGCAAAAAATCATGCAATACATGCCATTTCTTTAGCCAAGTAAAACCTTCTGGATATTTGAGGTTCATACGTCAAGCTATGCACATTTCCCAAGAGATGAGGCTATATTTTATCTTAACTGTATAATTTAAGACTTACACCTGAGAACATGACCAATGAGCTTCCTTTCCACAAGCTAACAGTGCACTCAAAGACAACATATTTCATATGCTCCAGAGGAAGGTGTGAAGTAGGCTTCGAACATGAGTTAGAGTTCTGGTAGGAAATGGGGTGTGAAAAGCCCTTTGCACAGCAGGTTCTCAATTTTGAAGCAGTCTATGTGCTTTGGAAAGATGGGATCCCAAAGAATCATCCTCCCAGCTCTTAAACATTTCCAACACAAGAACATATATGGGAGCAATTATTTACAATATCTCTGTTTAAAACTTGGTGAGTAGAAAACTAAGGTACCAGGATGGACATTTTGGAATAAGTCATACTCAATGTAATGGCATTGTAGAAAGGGTTTCATTGGGATTAGATTTGGGTCCATACATTTCAGAGATAATCCCATATATTCTGTGTATTGATAGCATGTATCTTCCAGTTAATGCAAGAGAGAGTTTTTAAGAAAAAGAAATCATCCGTCAACACTATTACTTTGCACATGGGTCAGCATGAGCTTCGCCTCTATGATCCACAGTGCATTTTAGGAGTGGCTTCTATGTAGGGTGATTTCAGTCTCAGAAATGAAAGTGATCTCATTCACAATGGGCTTAGAAAATACCGAGGAGTAAATTGAACCAAGAAAGTAAGAGACCTCTACAATGGAAACTATAAAACACTGAAGAAAAATGTCTATAAACACATGAGAAGATGGAAGGATCATCTTCATGGATAGGAAGAAAATGTAATTAAAATGGCTGTACAACTTAATGTGCAGATTCAATGCCATCCACATGAAATTCCCAGAGTCATTCTTCAGAGAAAGAGAAAATTCAATGCTAAAATTTATAGGGAAGAACAAAAGGCTCCCAAATAGCCAAAACAATTCTGAGCAAAAGACAGCAATGCTGGAGATGTGAGGATGCCTGACTTCAAACAACACTATAGAACCATAGTAACAAACACACCATGGTTCTTTATGCACACATATGAAAATACAAGAGTGAAGCTTGTTGAGGCATGAATGCAAAATACATATGACTAGAAGGATCCAGTGATGATGAAAGGGAGAGAATAGAAGAGGCATAAATATTACTGAAATATATTATATGCAGGCAGGACAAAATAGCATAGTGTAATTATGAAAACATTGTGTTATCTGTAAAGAGAATGATAAAATTATAAAAACAGCATAATGGAGTTATAAAAATAAATCAGAGGAGAAGGAATAAGAATGAGTGACAGTGAATTTTATCAATATAGATTATATGTACGTACAAAACAATCATATATTATGTGTGCAATAATAATAAATACATATTGTGGAGGGCTTGAAGTTGCTTAAATAATAATATGAGGGCTAGAACAAAGAGAAAATGTTGAATGAGCAAGAGGAGACATTTTCAATGGAGTAAAGTCAATGAGAACAGAGAAGCATTATTTGACCCGAGGTGAAATGATGCATCTTGGGAAGAAGGAAGAATCCTTCTTTTCTCCTCACATCAAAGGAAGAAAAAAGAGATACAGAAAACTTTCTAGTATACAGATAAAATGCTAGACAAATTCATTTTCTGATCATTCCATTTTTTTCTGTGAAGTTGTGAGGAGATAAGGAACAAGAAGGGCAACCAAATGTATTAGGGAAATTCTCCGAAACTTTCTTGAGCTGTCTTGATATATGTGTGTCTATTGGGGCTATAATCAGCTGACTGGATTCCCACCTGTTAGGTAAAATGAGCCTTTTCATGTTAAAATAGAAGTGTCCTTTCTTGGATGAGGTGCATTTTCTCTTCTGGGGACTTCCCTGGAGATGGAAGTCAGAGTTGGGATGGTCATCATGGCCCTTAAGGACTGAAAAAAGCTGAATTTGTCCTTTAAGTCCATTTTAGCATAGCTTTCCTCTCAACCCGCTCATCTGAACTTTAATAATCAAATGTTTGGAAATCGTTAAGTAGCTGCCTTGGCTTGTTTAATGTGATGGCCACAGACATTTCACTGAGCTGACACAGGATTTATGTCTCAATAACACAATAACATTTAGTGAGCACTGTGGTTTCAAAACGATTTATGCCTGATCTGCAATTGGAGAATGATTTATACCCAGTGTGGGGCAGAGTTATGAGAGACTCTGGTAAGATACCCCACATCCTGTTACTGGCTTGCTTTCCACTGGGAGGAGGAGAGATGGCAATGTTCACTCTCTGACATATTTCTTTGATAGCTTTTTCATTAGGGGGGAAAAAAATAGACATCTGAACTAGCTCCCCTCTCCTCTGCAAAATGTTTCCAATCACTCTGGTTCCCATTAGTTATTTCGCTAAACTCCAGCTTGATGCTGGACAGTACCAGGATGAAAACAGTGACAGGAACTCAACACCAGACAAAGCTCTTCAGCCCTCCCACCACAAATCTGGCCTTTGAGGATAGGGCAAGGGCCAGGGTTTGCTCATGAATTTGACTTGTAGGTTGTCTCAGAGCCAAGATCACTAGGTGCTTTCCTCAAGCCTCTGTTGATGCCCACAACAAATTGACTAGTCAGCCCTTACCATGCCAGAGAGGTCACAGTCCACACAAAATGGCCCTCTAGAGACCTAGATGCAGAGAAAGTCCCTAGTAGTTACGAGGGTGAACTCTGGAGTAGAAGTGCTTGAGTTTGCATCTTGGCCGTTGTTTTCTAATTCTGCAACCCAGGCCCATTGCCTGATCTCTCATTGACTTGACACAATTGCTTTGTCTATCAACTGATAGCATATTGTACCGAGATATTCTAATGCTAAGAATTTCCATAATGTCAATAGTGGATTAATTGAAAGAGAAAGAGAGAAAAAGGCAAGAAATCCATGCAAGAAATGTTCTCCAAAAGGAGAACTGGACTATAGTTAGAAGTCAATGGATTTAAATCTGATTCCCCTATGTATGGAAACTCAGGCTTGCTGCGCAGTGACAGGAGGAATACATAAGAAATTATTTGTGAAAATGTCCATCGCTTGGCAGATTCTCAATGTACACACATTTTCTTCTCTCTTTCAAGCAAGTAGAAAAAGTGGCTGAGTTGATGGCGTGTTTCACGGGTGCAAGCCAGTCCTTGAATACATTTGTGGAATGAGCCTGGATTTCCACTTTTCCTTTTCTACTTACTTCCTGCTTGTTAGTATTTCCTCCACCTCAGGTCCTCAGCCCCTCCCACTAGCCCCCAGCTCCACCCATACCTGAATTCCCTGCTCTAGAGCTTTAATTAGCCACTCCAACTCACCACTCAGACCTACCTACTTACCCTCTAGCCCCAGAGTTATATAAGCTAACACCCGGATTAAGGAGCAGACTCCATATTGCTCTCTCTCCCATGGGAGATATGGCCCCACTAATAAACCTCCTTTTAAACCTTCTCCTGTCCCTGAAGATCTCTGCATGGTCCCCTGGAATGGCTGGGACATACTCTTTCACTGCCTCCACACATGTTTCTTTGAGTTAGTATCACAAATAAGAAGCAGTGCTTAGCTAAGTTGTATACTACTAATGATGCCCATGGTTATGAAAAGCCATAGGTATTAGAATTTTAATGCAGAACTCTAAAATTAAGAAGAAAACCATGACTAGTCCCAGACTCAACCCTGTTCAGCTGAGAAGAGACCTTTAGAAAGGCTTTGACCTGGGCCCTTCCTTAACCCTTCTCTCCTCTCCACATGCCATGGGACCAGATAGCTCAAGGCTCTGCCTTTCTTCAGATCTTTCTTTTTGGAGTCCAAGCCAGTTGTCATCAACTTATTCTCATGTGACCCCACAAGCCCTGGTCCCTTTCTAATACATCTCTGGACCTTCTTTATATCTGTTAGTAGGTCATTCCAGAAGCTGATGCTCTGGATGGGCAGAATAATGAAATCTATTTTGTCATGGGTCTTTTTCCTCTTTTACTTCTGCCACATACCCATTAAATGCCTACACAGGTTCCAGTTTCTTGTACTGTATAGCACCAAGATTCTTAGTGTTTTCAACTGATTTATTGGATCGAAATTCCTCTTTACAACTTCCTCTACATAATAATTTTTTTAAGATTCTTAAACAGTCAGGTTCTGGTCGTTCATCTTGTAATCCTAGCTACTCAGGAGGTTGAGGTCTGAAGATCATGGCTTGAAGCCAGCCCGGGCAGGGAAGTGCACATAACTCTCATTTAACTCTCAACCACTAAAAAGAATCCAATAATGGAGCTATGGCTCACGTGATAGAGTGTTAGCCTTGAGCACAAAACCTCAGGGAGAGACTCTGAGTTTAAGCCTCAGAATTGGCACAAAAAGAAAAAAAAGTATTTTCTATTTTAAGAGAAAACAACATAAATCACTGAACTTAAATTTTACTCAAGTATTTATTTTTTCCAAACAAGAAAATAGAAAGTTGAAAAAACATATGGTTTTTACAAAATGCTTCAAGGTTACCCAAACATTTTTCTAGAATATTTCATTTCCTTTAGATCTGAGGCAATGTAAGTAAGATTAGAATTGGTTTACCTTAAGCAAAAAACTTCTAAGATGAGAACAATGGATCAGAGTTCCTTATCTGTGTGTAATGAAAATAGAACAATAAAATCTGTTAAAATTGTTTTAAGAAGGGAAGAGAAATGGAGGGATGCATTTGACTAGGTACATTGGATGCAAGTATGGAAATGCCACCACAAACCCCTCTACTCACACAACTAATGCATCCTATTAAAAACCTTTAAAAATGATAAATAAATGCGGAGTTGCAAAGCTTCTTACTTACTACATAGCTGGCACATTGATGAAAATGTCTAGGACCCTGCTTAGACTTGGTTGCTGCTTTCTGAGAGCACTACCCTCTCCTTACATGCCTAGAATATGAGTTTCACCAGGTTGTATTCAAATTACTTGCTTAGCCCTTCTAGCCCCACTAGACAGGCTATTCAAAAGCAGGTGTGTGACTGAGTTATCTTTGTGACTCAGATCTGCCCTGTCCTCCCTAAACATTTCAAGTCAATTTTCATGCAGATTTTAATCCCCAAAAGCATTACTAAACAATAGAGACTCTGCTGTTTTTGCAAGAGAGATTAATTTGGCTGTTTAAAGTCATAAACCCCCACAGCAAACTTTTCAAAGCTTTGCATCATGTATCGCCTTTCTATCCATGTATTAGATGTGAGAGTACTACATTGTGCTAACTCAGCATTTAGGGCAAATGAGGCCTGAAACCCAGCTCTTGCTACCCTTTTACAAGCTGAAAGCTCAGGCGTGGGCTGGAACCAGCTCTTCTCCCCTGTGCACAGGCTCCGTCTGCTTTATAAACGATTTGCTCCAAAGAGCAGTCTCACCTAACAAAAAGGTTTTCCTACTTGGCCCCAAACTGATGAGTTAGAGGCTCTGACTTCTCTGCTTTCAAAGCTTACACCTCCCCCTTCATGGCATTTAGCCTCTTTCTTGTGCTGACATTTCTCACTGCCTCTGTGCTAGGCACAGGGGGCTGAGCAGGAGAATATTCTTTTGTTACATTGGATTCTCTACTGCAACAACATCTCAAAAGCTTTTTAAGAAGCAAAAAATAAAATTACCAAACCAATACCAAAATAGCATTAGTGAGAAGTTTGAGGTAAGAAGAGTGTGACTTTTGAGTGGCATTGTGTTATATCAATAGAAAAAAAATGCATCTTCACCAAAGTTGCAACCACATCAACATAATTTGTGTGGAAGACCCTTTTTTTTTTTTTTGGCCAGTCGTGGGCCTTGGACTCAGGGCCTGAGCACTGTCCCTGGCTTCTTCCCGCTCAAGGCTAGCACTCTGCCACTTGAGCCACAGCGCCGCTTCTGGCCGTTTTCTGTATATGTGGTGCTGGGGAATCGAACCTAGGGGCCTCGTGTATCCGAGGCAGGCACTCTTGCCACTAGGCTATATCCCCAGCCCCAAGACCCTTTTTATAATGAATAATTTATCTTTTTTATAGATAAACTTGCAAAAATACCTGCATTGTGTCTCTTTTGTTGTTAATAAAATTAAAGTCAGAGCCATTGAAATATGGATTGATACAGCTTTCCAGTTTGCTCTCTATGAGGAATGAGTGAGTATGAACTATAAAATGTGTTTAGACAAATAAAATTTTTAAACTTCCTGTTACTAGGCAACTTCCAGTTAGGATGACAGAATTTTACCAAGTAGAGAAACACTGGCAAACTGTGTTAGTGAGTACATGAAAGTTTGTAATAAACACATGAATTGTTACATTGCAATTAAGTCTTATGAAATTGTGGAAATTTCCTCTTTCATCTTTTTTTTTTTATTTTCATTGACAGTTACTGTTGTACAAGCTGCTTATACACAATTTAGAAGTAAATTTTATTTTCGGTCCTGTGTAAATGATCTTTTTCTCACTTTTTTTTGAGGCCTGAGAAATCAGGTTATTCTAGCTTTTATTTTTCAGTATAGTTGTATATACAAGATTACAATTCCTTTGCTATCTCCTCTTGTCTGTTGCTCCCTTTCCCTCAAATGTACACCAAACACACACACATTCACACATACACACACATACTCTCACACACACCTATTGTCCCTTCTAGAAAATCTTCAAAAGAGACTGTAGGAGTACCACTATTGTTCATAGTCAAGGTTCATAAATAAGAGTTAAATTTCAGTTACCTGGAAATGCCTACATCTTGCCAGGACTATACTCATTCTTTTGTTTATAAATCCTAAGTTGAAATTAAACCAAACCCCAGTCTTTCTTCATTTCAAATTTTCCCTTTTGGCAAAGCTTGTCTTCTCAGTTCAAAGAAAAGAGAGGCATTTCTTTTTGTTTTCTTTTTTTTTTTTTTTCATTTTTAAGGGGCTCAAGGCTTCTTGGACATTGCATGTCTTTACAAAGTACCATTTTGTTGAGTGCAAAAAAATAAAAATAAGAAACAGCTGGCTTACATTTCCTTTGAAATGCACACTTAGTTAAAATTAAAGACAAAAAAAAATAAAAATACACTAGAGAAAAACACTTTTTGTTTTGCCAAGACCCCAAAATCCACTTAAGAAAAGGAGGCTATAAGGAAAGAGGAAAAAATCATGTAAAATGCTTTTGCCAAACCAATTCCCCCTTCTGTGGTACTGAACTTCATTAAATCTGAAATAAAATGGTGCAAGACACAGAATTAGTTTGAACTGGTTTTGGAAATAGTTATGGGTCTGGTAAGCATGGAGATATTAAATAAATATTTCCTCTCTCTGCTCCCTTCACTCTATGAATAATTGCAGACAGTTTCTTATTTTTTTTCCTTGCTAGTTTCTCCATGATAGAAGATTCTCAAAATGAGGGGTTGCATTTAAGTAGAAAACTACATTCTAGTTACTTAAGTTCCTGGAAACATGTTCAGACTACAAATAGTAAATAAATAATAAAAGTGATTCCATGGAATGAAATCTTGCTGGCTCCTGCCAACTGGCTTTCATCACACAACAGAAAAACAAAAGCCAATCTTGCCCTAGAATGGTAGGTAAAGTGGGCCCATATGCTGACTTCAATTCAATTTTACAAACACTAGTCAGCACCAAGCACGTTTGACTCATGGAACCAGGTGCTATAAGATCATTAAAAAATGAACGAGGACGTCAATAAATGTATGGAGGGGAAAACTAAAATAAAAGAGAAAAAAATCCGGGGCTGGGGATATGGCCTAGTGGCAAGAGTGCCTGCCTCGTATACATGAGGCCCTGGGTTTGATTCCCCAGCACCACATATACAGAAAACGGCCAGAAGTGGCGCTGTGGCTCAAGTGGCAGAGTGCTAGCCTTGAGCAAAAAGGAAGCCAGGGACAGTGCTCAGGCCCTGAGTCCAAGGCCCAGGACTGGCCAAAAAAAAAAAAAAAAAAAAAGAGAAAAAAATCCAAACCCCATAAAATCAATTCTCATTAACATGGAAATTAGCTTATTCAAGAGTTCTCTAGACGGCTGGGAATGTGGCCTAGTGGTAGAGTGCTTGCCTCATATACATAAAGCCCTGGGTTCGATTCTTCAGTACCACATATATAGAAAAAGCTGGAAGTGGTGCTGTGGCTCAAGTGGTAGAGTGCTAGCCTTGAGCAAAAAGAAGCCCGGGACAGTGCTCAGGCCCTGAGTTCAAGCCCCACAACTGGCCAAAAAAAAAAAAAAAAAGAGTTCTCTAGATGCAAAACTTCATGAAATTATATCTTCAGAAGGGATGAATTTGCACTGATTGTATATTAAAAAGTCTCCCTTAAGAATTTCCACAAGATAAGTAGCAAGAGTATTATTATGGTTTTATACAGTTGTTAGGCAGAAATTTACTGCCTCATGCCAGTGTTGACAAAAATTAAGAAACAGTAGTCTGTACTTGCAAGTTTTCATCTTTTCAAATGTTTTCCTACCCACCACCTAAACCCAGTGTCAGTACCAGTGTTTGAATGCAGGTCCTTGTACTTGCATGGCTTGGTTGCTTGCCAGGTGCTCTACGATTTGAGCCATACCTCTAGCCTGGATTTTTGCTGGTTATTTGGGAGAAGGAGTTTCTTGGACTTTTATGCCCAGGTTAACTCAAATTTTCATCCTCTGAATCTCAGTCTCCTAAGTAGGACTGCAGATGCAAGTCACCAGCACTGCACTCTAACGTTTGTACTATCTCCCATGTTGCTTATGTTTTATCTCACTGGAGGAAAAGAATCTAATAACACTAAGAATCTAATTAACACTAAAGTGGCATTGGGCACTGTTTTGTGTCTTCCTCAAAGTTCCCTCTCTCTTTCTTTTACATAGTGATGTAAAACAGGCTGATCTTGTATTCTTGATCCTCCTGCCTTAACCTCTGGAGGGCTGTGAAAATGGGCAGGTTTGTTTAGCCAGAGCCTAGCTCTTGTAATTTTTAAGAATGTACTTGACAGAGAGCTTAAATAGTGCAGAAGGCTTATTTTCCATTTGGATTTGGCATGGAAGTCATCAGTAAGATACAAACTACAAGGAGAAGAGCCCAGGGTGGCCAAACACAGGTGTTATTCTGCCAAGAGCAGGAGCTCAAAAGCATGGTTCTTTGTGAATAAGAGATAGGAGCATTACCATACTGAAGTCTAGGCAAATGGTTGGTACTGAAGACACAGTATGATTCTGCAGAGGCTCTGAAGATGAACAGGACCCCACAATGAAGGACTCAGGCATAATAACGTTCACATTCTACAGGTCCTGATTGTCCATGAGGCCCTGACTAAGGGCTTGGCACTAGTCTTTGGACTGAGTTTAGAGGAAGAACCCTGTAATCTGGAGAAATGAAGGACAGGGATGACAAAAAAAAGTCCTGGGAAAAAGAGTTGTGCAGTGTAGAAGCTCCAGTGTGACCTGGAAGCACCCATAGGTGGGTACAGTAGCCAGGAGGGATGCAAGAAGCATACTATTCTAGGAGAGTCGCAGAATCAACAACAAGCATCTCAGGCTTCCAGTCTCTCATAATCTGTACTCACATCACTGCTGGGAGGAAAAGGAAACCAGAACATGGGAGGAAACCCTTCTGGCCAACTTTGAAACACACTAAGTCCATTTAGTTCAAGAATAAAACCTCTGGCCAAAGGAAATCAAGAAGTCAGGAGCTAGTACAAATGGATTTCAGAAATAGTGGCAGAAAGAGACAGGATGACAGAGGATGGATGTCTCTGTTGGTCAGAGGGTACTCTTGTCTAAGTAGACATTTATCTTAGGGACATAGTGACTTTGATGCTGACTACTGTACTGCCTTCCCTCCATTCAGCAAAAGTCTCTGCTCTCCAACTACTAGAAAGATAAGGAGTAATCTAAAGTTTCAACTTCTGAAGTTTGATTGAGTAGAATTTACATGGTTCCTAATGAAGGCAAAGCAAATGTTTTCAAATACATGGAAATCTCAAAAAAATGGCAGTAGGATAAAAAATCGCATTGTTGCATGCCATGAAAGTTGATAAGAACATCATAGGAGCGAAGAAATTCTTAGGTAAACGTAGGCTGGTGAAAGTAGTGATTAAGGATCATCCCTCTCCTTTGCTTGTGTCCTCTTAAAGCCTCAGAAACACTGAGGCACGCACGCTCCTTTAAGATGGGGTAGAACAGAGTAATCTCATATAGGAAGAGACTGCTAAAACGTTGGTAGAACTGTTCACATAACTGGCCTTACTTGCCTCTGAATTTGTCTTGCTAAAGGCCCCAGTCGACCTTGCCTGTGCTCTGCCCAAGAAGCCACAGCTTCTCCTCCTCCTACTCAGCCTTCCTAGCAAGGACCTGACTTTCTTCTAGTCTTTAGCCAAGTCCAGTAACATCCCAGCCTCATGATGGACCTCATGCTCCAGTTTCCTTCAATTCAGCATCCTTCTCTGTTCTTTGAATGCACTGGAAAGTTCTTGGTACTTAACAAAAATGCCAAATTAATAAATTTAATTTGATTCTGGCTGGATTCTATTAATATTACAGAAAGTCAGACAGCAAGTCAGACTTCAAGTAGAGTTAGTGACATCTCTTAGTTGTTGTGAGAACCAAAATGTAACAGGAAGGACTGATGCAACACCTTTTCCAAGCTTTATTCAAACATAACACAGGACCAAATATAATCTGAAAACATGCATTTGTGTGCACAGTCTCTGCGTGGAGCTGGTTAAGTGAAGCTTCACTGTGTTTGATTCTAGTTTTTCATAGGACATAAATTGAGACTAAGCCAGGCCTCAAGACCCTCCTGCTTCAGACTAGAGTATTAGAAGCTCTTTAATGCTAACTAACTATTCTTCTTGATAACAGAAACCTAGGCCAGCTTCCTTCATGGCTATTGCTGTTGGGGCTGCTTACTTTATCATTTTCCCACAGTAACTGTTTCTTTCTTTCCATAACAAGGCACTTGGGAGCCTCTGGCTTCACTTCCCACAAGATGATCACCTCCCTTTCCTGACCTGTGTACCTCATCCACAGAGATGTGTCTCTTAGGGCAGCCAATAAAGAAAGCCCATGTTGCATACAGAGGCACCGCCATGAAACAGTAAATAGAAGACTAGAAAGGCCTCCCCTTCAAATAGAAAGACAATCTTTGCCTGTTTTTCAAAGATCCAGAAGAGGACATGGTTCTTCCCAGACTGACTCCCTCAAAATCCACTGTGCTTGTCTTCAATGGAAATCTCTCTGCCCTCCACCGCCTGACTAGCAAAATCTGTTTCATTCTCAACTGTACCCATGGCCTCAAAAAAAAAAAGGACTCGAACTCTTCTCACAGCTCACGGTAAGGCAGCTTACTGTTGTTGTTGTTGAGACTTCTGCCTGGCATCCTCTAGAAAGTATAACTTATTGGAAGTTAAAATACTCAGGCTGTCCTTGAGCCTCTTTGTGCTCAAGGCTATCACTCTACCACTTGAACCACAGCACCACTTCTGTTTTTTTTTTTTTTTCTGAGTAGTTTATTGGAGATAAGAGTCTCACTTTTCTGCCCTGGCTGGCTTCTAACTGCAATCCTTAGACCTCAGCCTCCTGAGCAGCTAGGATTACAGGCATGAGCCACCGGCACCCAGCTTAACACTATTTTTTTTTTTATTGCAAAGGTGATGACCAGGGGTTACAGTTATGTAAGTAAGGTAATGAGTACATTTGTTTTTAAATAATGTTACTCCCATCCCTCATTTTCTTAAAAGAGCTATTAGTGTAGCAAGCATCCCATTCCCAGCCCTTTCCCAACTATAATCTTAGGAAAAAGGCATCTTGGGGAGTTTGATATTGCCCTAGGAATACAGGACACAGTGGCCTGGCAAGTGGCTCACACCTTGGAGATCTAGAAGACAAGCCATAGTAGCCAACTAGCTCATGTTTACAGCAGGGCAGACTCGTGGGCCTTAAGAATGATGGAGGCTCTCAGAGTACAGAGCAGGAGTAGTCACTCCGCTTGCTGGTCTTCCTGGCATCAGACCCGGAATCTTATCTCTCCATATTCAAGTTGCGTCACCATCAGATTTGACCTGCTGCCTTTTCTCCTTCTTGATTATGATTCTTCTAGATTTGTTGTCCCTCTATTGTGTCCAGCCTAGCCTCTAGGGAGCTCCTGCTTCCCTCTAACCTCTAGGCATCCTTGTCCAGAGAGCCTCCCTTTGAACATTTTTCTACATTTTGCTTAGCTTTAGGATTTGATTTTTGTAAAAACAAAATAAGATACCTGTGGGAGAAGTAACACTTGTTATTGCCTTTTCTTTTGCATTTCTGTGTTAATAAGTTTCAGACCTTTGTTTCAGAGATGATATCCAGGAGAGTTTGAGAACTAAGTAGAATGGAATGGAGACACTGCTAGGAAAGGAAATGGGACTTTGGAAAGTAGAGTGTAAAATTATTAAATTTCCTGGTTCCTTGCTTTTGCTTTGTTCCCACATTACACTGAAGCATCTAAAACTTACTAAAGAAAGGGATTTCCTGCAGAGCACCAATGGACCATGCCTGTACTTCTACCTACTTAGGAGACTGAGATCTGAGAATCACAGTTCAAAGCCATCCCAGGCAGGTAAATTCATGAGACTCTTAGGTCCAAAAACCTGGAAGTAGATCTGTGGATCAAGTGGCAGAGCACTAGCCTTGAGCACAAAAGCTCAGAGACTAGGCCTCAGGCCCTGAGTTCAAACCCCAGGATCAGCACAAATAAAGGGGGCAAGAAGGAATGAACAGATGAAAGAAAGAAAAGGATTTCCCAACAGAAAACACTTGCAATACTATGGAGTGTTTGGGAGATGGTGTGGCATACTGCCATGCCTCTGGCATTTAATGCCACTAGCTAAAAATTGTGTTTATAGAGTTGATGTGTGCCTTATGCACAAGAGACTAGCCACAACCATCTATGTCTGCCTCTCCTAAAACATGGACTAGACATAGCTCAGCCCCAAAGTTTCAGCTCCAAGTACATCAGTAATAGACTCAGATCAGCACCCCAATCAAACCAGACAGCCTGACTTTTTCTTTCTTAACAAAAACTTGAATATATAAAAATGTATTCATTTCTAATCATTTTGGGATTTATGCTTGCAAGTCCTCTATCGTTAAAGAGTTTTGTGCATACATTCCTCTTTCCATGGTAGGGATTACAAACTCCTAACGATAGTAAATTATTCTCTTCTGTGCTGTATACTACGATTACTCTGTGGAATTTTCTAGACTATTCTGCAAGGCACCACAGCACTAATGATGTGTTATTTATACTGCACACTTATTTTCTGCTTTGTTTTTCTTGAAGTTTCTCCTCGGTCCATCTTTTTTGATTTATCGTACATTTAGCAGACCTAAGTATGAAAGCCATTTTTCTGTCACTCTTCAAACTTTCAATGAATAAGGCTTTATGAAGTGTAATTTTTCAATAACAATGAAATATTAGAAGCCCTACTAGTAGTCTCTGATTCTTTCTGCTTGCATTTTTCTCTCTCCTCCACTCCCCTCTCATACTCCTCTCCCTTCCAGCTCTCCCTCCCTTTTCTTCTTCTTCTCTCTTCTGCTCTCCTCGCCTCTCCCTTACTCTTCACTTCCTCTCCTCTTTCCTCTTTCATCTTCCCTCCCCTCCCCCCTCTCCTTTCCTCTCTTCTCTTTTTCTTCTATTTTTTTTCCCTCCACTTCCTCCCTCTTTTTCCTTGGTTCCCATCAGTGTTACCTAACATTTCCATTGCCTCTGATATATAAAAGTACATATTTAGAAGTTTGAAAAACTTTTCTTGTAAACAATTACTCAACCTCAAAGGAGTGAAACAGACATATACAACTGGAGGCGTGTACACAACTAGAATATAAGTGGCACTTTTACTGTTTAACATGGGATGTTGAGCAAGTTAGAGGGACAAGGAGGCACTGGAAAAGCTTTCTGAAAGATGGTACTTTCCCTTTTATATTCTCTTCTATATTTGTTTCTAAGAAGAACAACCTCCTACCATTTCCCCCTAAGATTTAATGAATATTTACTTTCTAATTAACCAATTTGTATTCAAATAATGATTGCCATGTTTGGGCTTTGTGATTTAAAAGTATTAATAGTTTCTAGAAACTGGTTAGAAAAGTACATACTAGTTGAAGAGCATTTGGCAAAAAAAAAAGCACATAGCATAAGTTATATAATTTCTCAGTACATTCTCCTCCATCTCCTCTATACGGGTGACCTCCGACATGCGTGGGCCAGCCCACACGAGACCTGTGACACGTATGGGCCAATCCACAGGTGACTTCTGACTCGTGTGGGCCAAACTCCTCTATTCACTCTTGTCAAAAGAAACTATCAAATGAAAGGGTTGGAGGCATGGCTCACTTGTTAGAGCACTAGGCAATGAGAAAAAGCATCAGGTACTGAGTTCAAATCCCCATCTCAGACAAAAAAAAAAAGAAAGAAAAGAAAAATGAAGAAACTTCTCTCTCCTCTCCTAACCTCCATTTCATTCAACCATTTTAGAATTCATGAAGTTCCTTTAATAAGAAGCTGGACTGTACCCCTCATGAAAAACAATTTTTTTCTTTCCAACAGCCATCATGGCAGCCCCTCTTCAAATGGACCCTTTCTATTGGCTTGCTAAAGGAAGCTGACTCTTCTTTTAGACTCAGAGATGAATCATTATTGATCTCAAACAATAGCAGTACTACTATATAATTTTGAAATGTGATTTGCCTTTAAGCCAAAAATTGTGACTTAAAAATGTGACTAGTCACTGACACATGTGGAGAAAGCATTGGGAATACTGAAGAAAAGATTATATTCTGCATAAGGGATTTAGTATTGAAGTGACTTTTGGCCAGTACTTATTGTAGAAGTCAGCTACTTGCCAAAATGTCCCATAGTTCCAAGTTTAAGTCCCAGCTTTGCGTGAATGTCAGTTGGACTGTAAACCCCTCATGACAGAGATAGTAATTTTACCCACTTCTGAGGTTGGCATTCCATAGAATGATGAGTCTTTAATAAGTGATAGTTAATAATCATCTCTCCAATTCACAGGTAAATAACCTGGATTAATCCTCTCAGTTACAGATGGTGGCTGGCTAGGAAGGGTTTGCATAAACATCTCAATGGTATCTGCATCAAGATGATGGCCACACAATATAAATCCTCAGACATCAAAGGCAATGTGAAAAGGCCTAGTGGTCATGTGACCTCGGTCAACAATTTGTGGCCTGGCTTTAAAAATGCAAACCCTAGACAGGATTTTTAGCTGGGGGTGAGCTGGGGGTGGGGGAAGAGAGCTGGAGCTCTTCATTTCCTTTTATAATAACTCTTTCTGACACAGCATCCCCAAAGTCTCCTCTTTTACTCTTCCTGTAACTAACCCTATTTTTTTTTCTTACCTGTAAATCAGAATTTCCAACACTGCTAGGTAATGGTTCTTGGTTTTTCTTATTTCTGCATACTATACAAAACTAAATATTGTTTTCTCATTAAGTTCCTTTCCTAGACATTTTATTTTTCAGACAAGAGTCTCACTCAGCCCAGTCTGCCCCTTGAACTTTCAAACCTCCTGCTTCAGCCTCCTGAGTGCTAGCTCTCAGGCCTGCGCCACCATACCTGGCTAGAATTTTTTTGTATTGTTTTTGTGGCTACTGGGTTTGGAATTAGAACTTCATACTTGCAAGGCAGTTATATCCCAAACTTGAATGTTTTGTTTCCATTCTTACATTGGTAAATTGGCTTTGAATCCAAGTACAGCCAATCAGAACAGGTAAAAACAGCATTCCCTTTTCTTAGATTCAAACTGCATATTCGATTTGCCAGGCAGTATAGGTGTGAGGTGGTAGGGTCATCATAGGCCAGACAGCTGGTCTTCTTCATTCTTCACCTCTAGAGGACCAGATGTGTCTATAGCATAAAACTACAGTGTTGTCACAAAATGTCTAGGTCTGCTTAACATCTTCTTTGACTGTGCAATTCAGTGTCCAGCCTCCTGGGGAAGAGTGACAGCTGTGCTACTGGGTACTTGGCTTCCTTTTCAGACCTTGACCTAAGACATTCCATCGATTTATGAGCTATGGTGCCCTCCCAACCACTTCCTGTGGGTGGTTAGCTAGCTAATTCTGTTTTCATTTCTGTTGCCGAACCCCTGTGGGACAATTTGCATCTCCTATCTCATGGTGTTATATACACGACAGGGTCTTCACAGCAAGAGGGATAGGATTGAATTCTGCCACCGATGTACTGGTAACCTTGGCAATGAAGTCAACACATCTGGGCCTCAGCCTCCTCATGTGGAGCAAGGGGAAAAGAATATCAAACTCATAGAGTTTGGTATTATGGAAGGAATAATATTTAGTATGACTGAAGGAATGAAACTTTATGCATAAACTTTCTCTCACTTGCTTTAAAATTAAAGGACTTGATTCTGTCTGCCAGGAATTCACAATTTAGATGAGTAACTGTGGAATGTGCACTTATTATCAATAGGTTGCATTTATATTCATGCAAAATTGGTTTTTCTAAATACAGGACAACTGCATTTATTAGTGGACTTAACCTTTGCAATAACCCGAGAAAGAAGATATTATTCCTCATATTTTATAGATGAAGAAACTAAAACTTCTAAAGGGGTTGACCATGAAAGATCACACAGCTGGGATTTAAACCAAGGGGCTCTGGAACCTGGGATTGTAAGCAACTCACCCATATGAAAAACAGGCTTGGAGAAGAGGATGGAAGTGCAGGCAGCACATTATGCTGAGTCCACGGGACTGTGTTCAGAGGAGCAAAGGTTTTGTCTTCTGCCCATACTCTCTCATCACCAGAGGCTAACTAAATCCTAATTCTGAAAACTCAGTAAACGTCATTCCCTCTAGGAAAGCTTCTCCTCCTTTTCTTGACTGAGTCAGAACACTTTCTGTCTGTACCCATAATTGACACCTCCCCTACCCAAGTCCTATAAATATCATTTCCTGTGTTTCATAGTTACTTGCTTGTGGACCCTGGGAACACAGAGGCATTATGAGCCTCATTCTTACCCATTGCTTTTTCTTTCTTTATGGAGTTTTAATTTTTATTGTAAAAGTGATATACAAAGGAGTTACAGTTAGATACATTTTTACCCACTGTCACACCCACAACTTCTAACACAGTGCCTTGTGATAAGTGCTCAACCAGCATTTATTGGATGAATGTGGCATGGGGACCGCCAGTAGAGAAAACCACAGAGAGCCACAAATCTGGCCAACAACTGAATGTTTGGAGGAGGAAAACATTCACCCATGTCAAAATTTTGCCAGTGTCAAAATATTCTGGCTCCTTCCAGACCTTGATTGCAAAATTACGCATGACTAGGGATTATGAAGGTCATTAAATTTGAAGAAGTACCAGAGGATATTTCTAATTAAATTAGAAGAGAGGGGGTATATAAAGGAGTCATGAGGATTTCTAATTTGAAAAGGAGAAAACTACCTCAGTATGCTCATAGCTAGCCACGACCCTTGAATCAGCAGTGATTACAATTGTAATGCCTGCGCATGTGTGTGGCTGTATACACGTGTGCTTTATGTGCATGTCTAGTCCTCAATGAAATTTCGCGATGAATCATTTTGTAGATGATTGGAATTCCACACGCATTGGTATTTTGTCCCAAGATATCCTCTCCAAAGTCTCACACTCATAGAAAAATATTGGATCTTTTTCTGACATAACATTTTGATTACCCTGGCTCCAGCAAGTCTGGGTTTGTTCTCTATCTGCATGCCTTTTGAGGGAAAAAGAAAAAAAAAAACCATTTTGTTCATGACAGACCAATATACGCACCTGAAACATTGTTTGAATAATCCAAGTGTGTTAGGATATGTGCCAAGAAGAAGAATATGGGAAAGGTTTTAGGAGTCCAGGCATGGCAGGGCAGACTGAGGCAAAGTCAAAAGGAAATCCTCAAGGGGCTGGGGATATAGCCTAGTGGCAAGAGTGCCTGCCTCGGATACATGAGGCCCTAGGTTCGATTCCCCAGCACCACATATGCAGAAAACGGCCAGAAGCGGCGCTGTGGCTCAAGTGGCAGAGTGCTAGCCTTGAGCGGGAAGAAGCCAGGGACAGTGCTCAGGCCCTGAGTCCAAGGCCCAGGACTGGCCAAAAAAAAAAAAAAAGGAAATCCTCAAGGGTAGGAGAACAGAGATCACGATAGCCTTTCAGGGACAAAATCCCTTTGGAAAAGGATGGCAGTGGTTGACAGAATGAAAGAACAGGGGTAGTCTTTAGTGCCACAAATAAATCTGAGATTTTATTATGTATTAACATACAGTAAAACTGAATGTATTTGTGTACACTTCTATGAATTAGCACATGAATGGATTCATGCAACCTCTATTATAGTTAGGCCATGGAATTGTTCTATCATCCCAGATGACTCTGTGATACCCCTTTGCAGCTACTCTTTCTGTCTTCCTTGGTGATCGCCTGCTTGCTACCACTAGAGTGCTGTCTTCTGAAGAATAGCATATAAGTAGAATAATGCAGTATGGAAAATGTTGACACTGCTTATTTCAGTCATCATAATACCATTGAGATTCCATTGACATTCTATTCCTTTTTATTGCTAAGCAATATATTATTTTATACCTCACCTGATCCCAGAAGTGAAATAGGCTGTGTTAAATTGTGGTTAGTTCTTGAGAAGTCAAATATTTAATCAGTTGCCCATAACATATCATTAGCAGAGACCTAAAAAAATTGCAAGTTAGACACCAATCTTATTCTGTTATTCGATGTTGCTAGACACCAGACAGTAGTGGACCAGGTTTAGTGTAGGTTGCTGGTTGAAACGACTGATTTTCTACACAAGACTTGAATAATCTAAACTCTGAAAGACAAAATGAGATCAGGCTACTTTCATGAGTGATGTTGGAACCCAAGCTCACACCACATTCTTATTATTAAAATTGGGATTTTGCATATAAGAATAGTGTGTATTTTGTCAATCAGTTCGGGAAAATATTTGCTTTGTATCATAAATGTAGGCTGGATTAGTTAGTCTTGGATATAGCAAGAAAGAAATTCCTTTTGCTAAGAAAACGATTGAAAACATCATAGTTGGTGTCCTTTCATTATCACAAAAGAGTCCCATTATTCAGTTATCTGTGAAATACCTTGTCTTTCACATACTTTTGTGCTGATCCCCCATTTCCCTGGTTTCACTGTTTATTGTGGATTCAAGCTTCCAGTTTAACTGAAGTTGTATCTTAATGGCTAGATTTTGTTTGGCAGATATGATTTCATATGATAGAAAATATAATGCAAAAGTTATGGTTTATTCCTTCAAAAGCCTAACCAGGGTGACAGGCAATGCCCCACCACACCCAGATGTTGGCTGAGATGGGGCTCTTGCAAACTTTTTTTTTTTTTTTTTTGGCCAGTCCTGAGCCTTGGACTCAGGGCCTGAGCACTGTCCCTGGCTTCTTCCCGCTCAAGGCTAGCACTCTGCCACTTGAGCCACAGCGCCGCTTCTGGCCGTTTTCTGTATATGTGGTGCTGGGGAATCGAACCTAGGGCCTCATGTATCCGAGGCAGGCACTCTTGCCACTAGGCTATATCCCCAGCCCTCTTGCAAATTTTTTGACCAGGCTGCCTTGTACCACAATTCCTCAGTAGCCATGAGCCACTGTACCTGGCACACCTTACCTTGTGTCCCAGTCACCATAGGTTCCTGAAGGCATGTTGACCAGTCAGTATTAACCAGGCTTCTATTGGGATTTGCCTTTTGTTCCTTCTGGCCTGCTGTCACTCAGACTCCTACTGGTACGTCATAGGCTTTTCTCGCACTACCTTAATGTTCCCAAGCATCTAAAACTGTAAGCCAGCCTGTGACAAAGTAAAGAAGGCAGTGTGTGTGTGTGTGTGTGTGTGTGTGTGTGTGTGTTTCCTCTTGTCAGAGTAATCAAAAGCAGCTCTTACTTGTGCCATAAAGTTCTAAAAATAGTCCAGTAAACAACTCAGTTTTTGTGCTCTACTTAGGATTGGTCTTAAGTTCAATGGAAACAAGGTTGGGAGACAATTTCCACTAACAGACAACCATCATTTTTCTTCCTTTCAGTAATTAAGGCTTTTCTTTTTCAATCAAATTTCTTAGTCCTGGGTACTTCTCTGGCCATGAGTTTTCTTCCTGAAGACTCCTCATTCCCTTGGGAAAAGATATAGGCTGAAGTTATCTCATTCTTTCAGACCAGAATATTCCAAATGAACAGGTTCTTGTGGAACCCTCTCATCCAATCATTCTAGACTTCCAATTAGACTCCCACTCCAGTACAATTTCTTATCACACAATGCCTCAAGTATCTCAAGAAAAATGATCCATCCATGGCATCAAAGCTAGGGCTCAAATCCAGTAAACAACTTGCCTAAGGGATTTCTACAGCCAAGATTCAAATCTAGATCTTCTAACTCCAAATACTATTCCTATTTGTTCCAAACTATACACTGAGAAACAGAAATCATCTTGGTGACAACTGCCAACATGTTTACCCACACTAATTGGACTCAGCTAATCTTTCACTTCCTGCTTCCTGCTTATAATGGAAAAGTCAAAGCAGGATATGAATACACATCTGCTAGCCACAATATTATAAAGTTTGACACACCAATGAAACTAAGGCCAGAGATAGTACAGTTACAAAGAACCCTATTTGAATTCCATCCCTACCCCTTACCTGATTGGTTCTTCAACTCTGTTAACCTCAGTTTTTCATGGACCAAATGCAAGTAGTAAAAACTATCCCTTAGAATTGTTGAGAGTAGGAAAGGAGAGTCCATGGATACATGTTAGTCCACTTCCTCACTGAATGACAACTGTAAATTACCTCTGCTATGGACTTACTCATTATTATCTTATTATGAACATATTAGATAATGAATTACATCTATATTTGAGAGTATTCAGTAAGTGGTTTCCAGTAATCTTCTTTCCATGCATAAGAACATCCTATCATGGGTATCAAGTTTCCAAAGTTTAAGTGGGCCCCTCATTTGCAATTAGATCAATTTTGGGAACAGCACATAGGGTAGTACCACATTGGATTGCAGAGCAAGTCTCAGGAAATGAGATGTAAAGAATGTTTCTTTAAAGCAATGAATTAAAATCTTGGTAGAATTTGTGCTATTCAGTGTATATTGAAATGGTAGAGGATTATATTTCAGCCAAATTCTGCCAAAGAAATACATAAAGTAAAAAGTTAATTAAAGATACAATTTCCAGGGATTTAAAATTTTTCATAATTAACATTCTCATTATGTTGATTTCTGAGAAGTAAAATGAAACCATCAACCTTTTCCATTATAACCAGTTATTCATACTATTTTTGTAAAAGCTACAAATGGAGGGTTCCCCTGAGGCACATTTTCTTTTCTTTTTCTAGTTTTTTTAAATAAGACAACAGATTAAGAAACAAAAATAACACTTTTGCCACAAGTCACATTTAGACTCTACAACCATTATAAGTAGATAATGTTGGGAAATCAACCTAACATAATTTATCATATGTTTCTTTTATGTGGAGCAATATGAAGAATTTTGATAAATATAATAAAAATACATTAGTTGTGTCATTAAGACAGAAATGAAACACATAGACAATAATCCACAATCAATTTAAAAATTAAACAATGGTCATATTACATAAATGTAACACAGAATGATAGCATTGGGTCTCCATGAAACTTGAAGCAACTGAGGAACTACTTAGTGAATTGTTATCAAACATATCCATGTTGTTATGTTTCTAAAGGAATAAAATGTAAATTCAGAAGTCTATTACAATCAAAGGAAGAAGTCTAGAAGGAAATAGTTGGCTGCATCAGCTTATGGGTCAGGCAATAATACCAAATTTCAGTGAGATACACATTGCCAATGATGACATTCTCTTATTCATTTCTGTATCTTCTTTATCTATATAATGTTATGCTTGCTCTGTTCATATGTCTTTTACTTGAAGAGCTAGATATCAGATAGATAGATGAGAGAGTATTAGATAGGCACATCAGAAAAATACATCACAGACACTTCAAGGATGGATTTAAGTTCTTCCTGAGACATATTAAGATGGAAACAGTGATGAAATACATATTCCCAGAACACTGAAACTAATAAAACTAGGAAGATGGAAACAGTTTGTTGTAATAAATGTGATGGTAATAAATATAGTAGACATATGAAAGATAAACACCAAGTACTTATAGAACTATAAGAATAAAAGAATGTATCAAATAGTGATGAAAGCTATAGAAGGCTGTATAGGAAAGAGAGAGAAGTAAGAGAGAGAATGAGACAGAGACAGAGAGAGAATGAGAATGTTTAGGGAAGCCTCCTCTGAGTAGTTGAAAGATTATTTTGGGGAACACCTGAATGGCAAGGAAAAGCCAGCCAAATAAAGATCTGGATAAGTATTATAGCCAGAGCAACCAGCTCATGCAAAAACAGGGAACAAGTTTAGTGTGGCGGAGAACAGAAAATAAAACTGTCTGAACTGAATGCAGTGGACAAGAAGCAATATGAAATAAAACGAAAGATATACCACAGAGTCTCAGTTCATTTGAAGTGCTGTAAAAAAATATCACAGTAATTTATAGTGAACTAGGTCATTTTTCCTAGTTCTGGAGGTTGGAAAGTTTAAGACAAAGGAACCATTATTTGGAGAGTACCTTCTTATTACATCACATATGGCATAAGGACAAAGAAATAATAGTATCAAAACATTCATGAAGGCAGAGCCCTATTGGCTTAATCAACTCTTTAATGCCATTCTTGATACCTCTTCTCAATACCATTAAATTGACAACTTTTAACATGGGTTTGGGAGGGGGCAAATGTGCATCATCTAGATCTTTACAAGATGAAGTAAATTACTCTATACGTGACCAAAATTCATTAGACATTGGGCAATTCTCTGATGTTATAGTTTCTAAAATATCATTCTGGCTAATGTGTGGAAATGATGCATGAATGTTCAAAAGAAAAGGACATTTCAGTTGTTAAAGGGAAATTAGATGGCCACTGAGACAAGAATAATGGTTTGTTGGGTAAATGCAGTAGTAAACACTTATTGGTAACCAGATTCATAAAGCATAGAGAAGAGAATAAAAAATAAGATACATATGAGGAACCTGAGTGACATAAGCTTGGAAGATACTGTGACGTTCATGACGATAAGACCTAGAGGAGTGGGTAACATCAGAGATGAGCATAAACTCGACTCGTGGTATATTAAGATAGAAGTGGTAAGGAAGTATCTATTTAAGGAATCTGTGAAGGACACAATACTGAAAATAAGAGAAATTAAGAAAATGTAGAAGTGGCAAATTCCACTAAATATGGTAGAAAAATCAGAAGTGTGAAGAAACTTAAAGGGACAAAGTGAAATATTTTAAGAATATGTGAGACCATTTAATAAAGGATGTTAATTTACACTCAGATCTTCAATCTCATTTTTCTTATAGGTGAGAGCTATAGCTGGATGATTAAGAGTGAAATACTGACCTGGGAAACATGAGTTGTCATTTGTTCCCTTGTCTTTCATACACATAGTGTGACAAAACAGCGTCACTTTCATCCCCCTCAATTTCCCTCAAGGCTATGATATGTCCATTTGTCCTCTCACAAATGTTAATTCTTTAGTATTTAGATTTATATTTCATTTATTCTTATATTCTCTGAAGTTCCTAGCCACACAGATAAGCTTATATAAATAATAAATATTTGTTGACTTAAGTGGACACAGATGATTTAAAGATTGCTTACTCATCTTTCTATTGTATATTTCTCTTTCATATTGCACTGTAAAAAACACACACATACACACCTGACTTCTGCCTTCTATTTTCCAGATCCCTAAGTACTTGACATTCTTTGTATGGCTAGCTTTTATTCTGTTTTTTATTATTACTAGGTTGCATAGTTATATGTTACTCCTATTTCTGCCAGTGAATATTGGGCTTTATCTAATCCATTTCTTCAGTCCTGGAGCACTTGGTCTACACATAAAACAATGCTGCTGAAAGTTTATCCTAATAATTAACTTGAAATTATTACTCTGAAAGCACTGAATCCTTCATAGGCATTGGAAATTGTAAAATGTTTGTACATCATTACCCACATCCCTCTTGAATTATGGTATAATTGGAAAGAGTTGAATCTCCCTATGCACATCATTCCTGCTTTTCTATTTATTCTCTAGCAGTTGCTTGCATTGAGGGCGCATTGAAGGACTTCAACCACAATGTTTAAACTCGTCACTCCAGTGCTGCACTTAGGCCCACCCATTCCTTTCCTAAGTAAATCTCATGAATGTTTTTCCTGTTATATCAAATAGTGACTTAATTTTCCATCGAATACAGTCTATGGATGTTTTCCATAATCCAAATTTCTTGATGGATCTCAGGATATAGGGAATATATTGTTTTTCTATAGGTAATAAACTCTAATATACCCATCTACCTTCTTTTCCAGGTCTGCCACATTCATTTCTTCAAGGACCTTGTATGCATATGTATATAGAGCTGAAAATTCCCTTAACAATGTAATGGAGTTCTTTGGTTTAGTACTTTTTAAAAAAAAAATTGATTTATTTATTGTCAAAGTGATGTACAGAGAAGTTAAAGTTTCATACGTAATTCGGTTTAGTTCTTTAACCCAGTTTCAATCAATAGATATTTTCAAGTTAACCTGTATCTTCAAATAAGATTAAGTCATACTGAATGAAACAGATATGTACAAAGCTGTGATACAATCTATCAATTCACTAATAGGGATGGGATTCCACTAGAGACTTCCCCTTCCCCTACTTAAATGCATCCTTTCATGTTGAAGAGCTTATTCAATTCAGTTGGCCACATGCCCCATTGCACATTATCTCTTAGTTTTGCTTTTCTTGGCAGAAGCTCTCACCGTGTGACACTGTAAGAGCACCAATTTTTTAAAGTACAGTCAGATGACACACAAGGGCTTGAATTCTGTAGCAGTGACTATAGCCACAAGCTTAGATCTTTGTTTCTCTTGGAAATTCATCCCGTTCCAAATATTTTGACTAAAAGACTGAAAAACTAAGACATTTTTTTTTTCCTGCAGCCTTCTGTCCTTACCCACAGATAAATTTGAAAAGTGTAAGTTGAATAACAGCTACAAAGTCAATGGTAGAATGCAATCTAAACACTTCAAGGAAAATAAAATCTGTGGATTACCAGCTTGTTATTCGAGACTGTGAGAACCTAGACTGTGCCAAATGTGAGACTCTTACGAACACTCGCCACATACCTGACATCAGAATAAGTCACTTAGAAAGAGTTTAGCCAACACCATGACTTTCTCTAAACATTTTCCCCAAAGCGTCCTTTAGTGGAAGTTTAAATTTCATCTTCAGGCTAAAATGAAATTCCTTAAATCTTTCCTTGCATGACTTGTTTTGAAACAGAGTAAGCTTTCTCCCTGATTGACCAAAATAATTATGCCTGTGTGCAGTTTCCAAGATTTAAATTGGAAATAAATCGCTGCAGGATAAAATGTCTGGCACTGTTTTTGCTGGGTATAAAGAAGTGGGGGTCGGGAGTGTACTCCGAGAAGATTCTGAGGAGAAGCCAGTGTTTTAGATGCTAAATGCAGCTGATTCCACCATCCAAATACATCTATCACCCTTCACTCCAAAGCACCCAGGCTTGGGTAGCACCTGAGCTTCCTTGTGCCCTTGTATGTGGGGAGAGCTCTTTGTCAATTATACTCTAAAAGGCTTTTCTGGGTCTCAGGTTTTCCCTGAGAATTTTCTTCCAGATTTATGTCTTATCATTCCTATTTTGCATCAACTTTTAAATATATTTACATTTTGTTTGGCCTATTTTAGGGGATGGTGTGGACTTTGAACTCAAGGCCTTGTATTTGCAAGGCAGGCACTCTTACCATTTGAGCCACACTTCAAGACCTTGTGCACATCCATTTTTCAGGTAGCGTTTCATGGTTTTTGCTCTAGGCCAGCCTCAGACCTTGATCTTCCTACCTATAGCCTCCTGCATAGCTAGGTGGGTACAAATGTGCTTGTTGAGATAGTTCTTGCTAATATTTTGTCCTAATTGTTTATTTTAGCTTCAAACCAGAATCCTCCTGATCTCTAAGTGGCCGTATGACCAACCCAAACCACCACACCTAGCCCTGTCTGCCTTTTGAGGTAAGGTAAGAATCTAATGCTCTTTCCTGAAATAGTCAAGTTCAACAGCATTTTGCCTTTAATTGGATGATGTTTTCACTTTATAGATGTCAAGGTGAAAACACATCAGCACCAGGCTAATCTCAGGTTCATGTGCCCTGCCATTGAAGCCTTTACTGATAACATAGGTGAAACAGCTACCTATTGGGATAAAGATGACTGAACAAATAGTTATCAATGAGTATTAAGGGTTGCATTACTGGGAAGTAGTTTTTCTTTTCTTTAAAAATGCCATTTCTATACCTCTTCAGTTTATTTGGGAAGTTTTAAGGTAAGAACTTTTGAACATTACACACCCAGAGGCTCAGATAAAAAGAAAAACAATTAAAAACAAACAACAAAAAAAAACCACCTAGCGACCCTTCCCTGCTTCTTCTATCTATCTATCTATCTATTTATTTATTTATTTATTTATTTATTTATTTATTTATTTATTTATTTATGTTCAGTCCTGGAACTTGAACTAAGGGAACTGGATGCTGTTCCTGAGCTCTTTTGCTCAAGGCTAGTGCTCTACCACTTTGAGCCACAGCTCCACCCTTCCCTGTTTCTTAAATTTCTGGAGAAACCCTCATCTCTGCTCTACCTAGTAAGCAACTGTCTTCTGATTCATGGATTGCACCATCTTCTCCTCCTGAATTCCTGTTCTCAAGTTAGCCAAAGTCAGTTTCTATTACTTGGAACCAAAGAATCTGAACTAATAGAAATCTCACTTGATTGAAGTGAAGCTTCAGAAACCAAGTAACTTGAACAAGATTCCACAGCAAATGTTAGTAGAATATGAACCTAGTCAGATTAGTTTTAGATCCAGCCTCTTTCTGCAGCTGCACCAGGCCACACATGCCACTTTTGGTCTCCTGAGATCCTTACCCTTGAAGGTAGTGTATTGATGCCAAGCTTTAGGGAAACCACTGTAACTTTCTTGCAAGCAAGAAAGTAGATTTCTGTCTGCTATAGTATGTATTTTCTTATATCTGTATTCTGATTGCTAGGCTGTTTCAGTTTGAAGAGCGCCAGTTTGATATTGAAACCTGACGGTAAAAGCCACATACCTGTGAGTTTCATCTTCACATATATCAATGGTACATTAAAAAAAAAAACACTATCTCCTTTCTCAATCAATTTCTGTACATTTCACCTACGCTATATCCTTCCTTTTCATTAGTTAATCCCTTCACAATTAATTAACCCATTGCTAAGGGGCACTCTAACTCTTGTCAGTAGCTGTAGATGCTATTCTGCTGTTATTGTTGTTATTGGCAGTATTGGTGTTTGAATTCAAAAGCTTCACACTCTCTAGACAGGAGCTCAACTGCTGAATCCGTACTACGAAGTGATTTTTTTTGGGGGGGGGTGGGGTGTTCAGATTTCTCCTATTGTTAAAAAAAAATCTTCCAACAAAATGTTGTCCTACATCTATTGACTTTCCTGTTTCTTCTTGTCACAACATTTTTCAGACTTTGGTTTCTAGGTCTATCTGGAGTTGATTCTTCTAAGTGGTTTGAGATAGGGCTCCAATTTCATTTTCTCTCATATGAATTAACCCTATTTCAGCCCCAAGTATTAGTTTCTCCTTTCCTCAATGATTTGTCACACTATTTATGTCATGTATCAGAATTCCATATGTGGATACCATGTTTTGTGAGCTTATTATTTCGTTTTCACAGTTAAAAGTCCATCCCTACACTGTACTTCTTAAGTCTGAGAGAGTTTTATATCCTCCATTTCTTTTCTTTTCCAGAGCTGAGGACCGAACTCAGGGCCCTTGCACATGCCAGGCAAGTGCTCTTCCACTGAGCTAAATCCCCAACTCCTATCCTCCATTTCTTGAGCCATAAACTTTTTCTCCATTTTTTTCCTTTTCAGAAATGAATTGACTATTCTTACTCTCTTCTAGTCTGCATAAATTTAGGAATCAATGTGCCAGAAAATATCATGATGGGATTCATTTGATAATTTGGATGGTGTAGAATTAAAGTATGTATATTTATTATACATATATAAAAGTGTAAAATGTAAAAGTTTGTAAAATATATTTTGTAATTCTTATAAGTACCTACATTTATCACATAAATCTATTATTAAGGTTTACAATTTATATTATTTGATTAAGAAAATCTTGATAATTAAAATTATGCCTTCATTTATCATTAATTCCTTTGGGCAATTTCCCAAGCATTAAAATGCTTAGTAAACAGTACTCTAAAAAAGAAAAAAAGAAAACCAAAACAATGACTCAAAATTAATTTTTGTTTCCATATCATGGAGATCATTTTTATTAGCATCATTTTATGTGGTCATATGTATATAGCTATTGGGCTATTGTGACCCTCTTCTAGAACTATTCTAGGTATATACTAATGATTACAAATGAGGGAAACCATGGAGTCTATGTTTCTTTGAGTCTGGCCTACTTCACTTAATATGATTGTTTTCAAGTCTTTCCATTTCCTAATGAATGGGGGTGATGTCATTCTTTCTAATTGTCAATACTCACTAGACACTATGTTGGAAATGAACTTTACACCTTGGGGAGGAGGGGAGTCTGGTAGGAAGGAAAGTGAGAGAAAACAAGGGAGCAGGTAACACTGTTTGAAAAAAATGTGCTTGTTACCTTACTCATGGAACTGTAACCCCTCTGTACGTCATATTTACAATTAAATAAAAAAAATTTAAAGCCTATTAAAATTATCTCTCCCACCAAACATGAACAAATTTAAATGTATTTAAAAGGTTGAATGAGTAATAAAATGCATCACAGGCATCAAAGATCTAGATGGAACAGGTTTTAGCATTTTGTTATTTCAAAGTAAGTTGCAGACATGACACTCCTAAACATAGAAATATTCTTACTTTTTGTTCTAAAAAAATATTTTCTGGATTATGGAAGTGTGGTTCAAGGTGTGTGTGTAGCAAGTACAATATCCCAAGTTCAAACCCCAACACTGCCAAAAAAGAATATGTTCCTAAATAAACATAATATTATCATTGCCCTAGAAAAATTAAAATCTAAATTGTTGGTATAATATAATACTAGTTCATATATAAATATCTCCTACTTGTCAACAAAGTATCTTTTTCAGCTTCTTTCATAAGCAAAATTCCATCACTTAACTATAATATTTACTTATTAAAGCATTTTAGTGTTTCTTAATTGAGAATGGCATTACCATCTTTCCCCTTTTTCTTTGTAAAATTTTTTTTATTACCTTTAAGTAGCTGTACAGAGGGTTTCAATTCAACTTGTCAGTTGACAAGTACAACACAATGTTACCTCCTCCATCTCTCCCAACACCACCTATGTCTTAAAGGTAGCTGGCTCCATTTTTAAATATTTACACTTAATATTATGACTGGTTTTGCCCACCCTTCCACTCTCCAGTCATAGTTCTGTTCCTCTTAACCTCCCTGCCGCCTGACAAAAATGTTTTAGCTTTTTTGAAAGCTACAATTCTGGCCCAGCTTTCTAACTGTTTATTTTGGAGATGGAGTTTTATGGTATTTTATGCCTGGGCTGGATTCGCCTCAGCCATCCAGATCTCAGCCTCCTTAGTAGCTAGGATGACAGGTGCAAACCACTGGTACCAGCTCAATATATTTTTCTTTTTAATCACTCTGGCTCTTTAAGGAACCTGAACCAGTCATCTCCTTAAAGTTCTACAATCAGAATTTGGTTGGCTGATTGTTTCCATCTAAATGTCATTCTTCTTGCTTCTTTTATCTCTTATATTGATATAAACTAAAAGTTTGGTTTACAGGAAAAAATAAGCTTCAGGTTAAATATGTCCAATACAGATACATTATAGAGGATGTTGTATGCTTTGAATTATACTACATCAGGTGACCCATAAAATCAGGTAGTGTTGTTTTTGAAAATTTTAATACTTAAGATGGTAAGAGTTAAATATTTCCATTGTTTTAAAAATCCTTGTAATTAGAAAATTAATGTTTTGGCTTTAATTGAGTCATATATCATTCTAAAATATTTCTTCTTAATGGTCTTAGTACATTTGATAGTCATTATAACACCCAATGATTTCATTATGGAGTTAAAAAGTAGTAGAAATTTCTCTCCAACTATATAAACTTTATGTTTACCATTATATACTCCTCATTTTTATTTATTTATTTATATTTTTTGCCAGTCCTGGGCCTTGAACTCAGGGCCTGAGCACGGTCCCTGGCTTCATTTTGCTCAAGGTTAGCACTCTGCCACTTGAGCCACAGCGCCCCTTCTGGCCATTTTCTTTATGTGTGGTGCTGAGGAATCAAACCTAGGACTTCATGTATATGAGGTAAGCAGTCTTGCCACTAGGCCCTATTCCCATCCCCCTCATTTTCAATTATTTACCAGTTTTCACAATAACATTGCTATAGAAAGATATTTTTCAAAGGTGATTTGGCCCATAAAAATTCCTTCAGCCTGACACATCCCTGCTAGTCTTTGAACTCTTGCTTCCTGTTTTAACAAAATGACTCCAAATAACCTTACCTTTTCTAATCCAAATCATTGAATCAATTATTTTTTAAACCATTCTGATTCTCTTAGTCAAGAATTATAGTAGGAACAGAAATCTTAGCACTCAGTTACTTGTTTACCAGGAAAGTATTCTTTTAGTCATCTAAACTGAAGAAAGCAAGGAATAGCCTTTAAAACAAAGTCTAAGTTCTACATTTGTCCTTTTGGTCAAGGTAGACTAATGCAGACCAGGTTTGAACCAATCAAAAACATATTGGACAATCCACATGGAATAATTTTTAAGACAATGACTACAAGATGACCAAAGACAGTTGTTCCCTATAAGATCCCTAAGATGGATGTTAGGATTATTTAAAGTTTATTCCCTTAAATCAGTTTTTAGGGAACTAGCCCAAACAATAGTGTCTTGATGACTCCCTAAGATGAAGAAGAAACTAAAATTTCAGAGAGGCTAAGGCAGCCAGAACTTTCAGGCCAAATGGAAACTGGAATAGAAGTGCACATCAAAGACTAATGTGTAAGATTACCACTTGGCTAGTACTAGTGAAGATCTAGGACTAACAACACAGGATTAACAATATCAGTTCATGGGACACAGAAGGGACTGGCAATAGTGCCTGTTCTCAGCAGGAAGACTACAAAATCTCAGAATTTACAGGTCACTGAATAAGGTACTCAGAGAAGGCTTGTCTCTGCCTTACAGAATCATTAGTCTTAGATCGAATATTTCTCCTGTACCAATCTAAACAAACAATACTCCAAGATTTTCAATCATTTCCAGTGAACTTAATTGTATCTTAGGCTAAACTTCAAGACTCTCTACAGGAATGTAAAGCTTTCTAGCACCCAATAAATTGAAATGCATAGTCTGTAATGTAACAAAAAAGCAATAATATATGTGACCTCTAATAAGGAATCTTTAAAAATGATCGCAAATAGGCATATGTTAAAGATTACTAGGAAAGTAGAAAGTAATAGTTATTGTAATTGCATTCCACATGTGTAAAGGTAACTAGAAATACTAAAGGGATGATACAGACAATAACCAACTTCTAGAAATGGAAGTTATGCTGAAATGAAAAATGCACTGGATGGAATAAGACATAATGAAAGAGTCAACATCACAGAAGAAATGTCAGTGAAGTTGAAGACATAAAAATAAGAACTCTTCAATATTAAATACAAGGGAAAATAATTACAAAAATTAAAATTACATCATGGGGCATGTGTGTATGTGTGTGCATGTGTGCATGCTTGTGTGTTGTATGTGTTTGTATAGTGTGTAATTTGGAACACTGAAAAGGTTATAGAAAAAGTATTTGAAGACATAGTGGCCCAAACTTAGAGTTAAATGAGAGTCTCATGGACTTTCCTTCCCAGGCTGACTACCAACTGCCATCCTCAGATCTCAGCTTCTTAAGAGATTACAGGTATGAGCTATCGACACGGTGCTACAACTTCTGCTTTATAACTTCTCTATTTCTCCTTACCACCAGCCTCATTTCTATTCTCTCATTTCCACTCTTTTTTTATGTTTCATGATAGGTTTAATCAGGTAATTCCAGGGCAGTAAGGTCATTAAAACAAATTATTATGATACCATCTGATATGTCCAATTACTTGCGTATGGTGTAACAAAAACAGTTACAAACTTCTATATGCATATTTACATTATATACTCAGTACTATCAAGCTAGTTAACTACAGGATACATGACATGAGTTAAACAATTTCTCACTGCTCATTAGAAAGCAAGCATCAGGCTTTTCACAGAATAATGTACAAACGAGGCACTTTCGAGGTGGAGGAGACAGAAAGAGGACAATACCACACACATTTCCATGTGCACATCTGTAACATAAGGCTTTCCAAGTTCTTGGAAAACCTCCAAACTTACAACTTATGCAATGTAAGCTCCCAGGAAAATGACTAATTTTTTCAGTGTACCAAAGCATACGTGAGTTTTTATAACCACCTGGCTGCTAGGCAAACAGTATGTTAATGCCCTTTTTTTAATTGTTTAATTTTTTACATGTCCTGGGGCTTGAACTCAGGACATGGGTACTGTCCATAGAACTCTTTTTCTCAAGGCTAGCACTCTATCACTTGAGCCACAGTGCCACTTCTAGCCTTTTCAGAATAGTTTATTGGAGCTAGGAATCTCATGGAATTTCCTGCTGGGGCTGGATTCCAGCCACAGGGCTCAGATCTCAGATGCCTGAGTAGGTAGGATTACAGGCTTGAGCCACCAGGAAACTGGCTTCATTTCCTCTCTTTTACAACTTGTTCCCATACACATCCCAAGTCCTTCCTTTCACCTCCCATGCTTTGACTCACCAGATTTGATTGTTTGCAATCCTGAAAACAAATCAGAGCCGCATCAGGATCTGTTTGGACCTTATTGACTTCGACTGTTTTGCACATACTGTAAGAATGCCATTATGCTGTTTTCTCTTCCTAGTCACTGAATGACTGACATCACCACTGTGTGGCCTAGAACCTCCTGTAATAATTGAGTGCTGTGTCTCTGTTTACAAGTCAATTGGACTTAATATCTCATCTTCTTCCTTATTATGTGGTAGGTATGGGATAGGGGTGATTTTAGTCCTTTCTCTTGTGAAAATACCTATCATTCTTATCAGATAGGTTAAGTTTGAGTTACTACCACCTACATGAGTCTTTCTTGTCTACCTGGCTTTTCATTTATTATTCAATGATACATAAGGCTTCGAAGAAATTGACAGCAGCTGTCTCAGCAAGGTCATAGTGTCTTTGTGGCAGACTTTGTTTTTTTGTTTTGTTTGTTTGGTTTTTTTTGGCCAGTCCTGGGCCTTGGACTCAGAGCCTGAGCACTGTCCCTGGCTTCTTTTTGCTCAAGGCTAGCACTCTACCACTTGAGCCACAGTGCCACTTCTGGCCATTTTCTATATTATGTGGTACTGGGGAATCGAACCTAGGGCTTCATGTATACGAGGCAAGCACTTTTGCCACTAGGCCATATTCCCAGCCTTTGTGGCAGACTTTGAAGGACACGTCACAATGCTGTCCTTATTGATGATTCTGTATGTATGTTTAGCTATTCCCCAATTCTTTTTTTTTTTTGGCCAGTCCTGGGCCTTGGACTCAGGGCCTGAGCACTGTCCCTGGCTTCTTCCCGCTCAAGGCTAGCACTCTGCCACTTGAGCCACAGCGCCGCTTCTGGCCGTTTTCTGTATATGTGGTGCTGGGGAATCGAACCTAGGGCCTCGTGTATCCGAGGCAGGCACTCTTGCCACTAGGCTATATCCCCAGCCCTATTCCCCAATTCTTTTTTTTTTTTTTTTGGCCAGTCCTGGGCCTTGGACTCAGGGCCTGAGCACTGTCCCCGGCTTCTTCCCGCTCAAGGCTAGCACTCTGCCACTTGAGCCACAGCGCCGCTTCTGGCCGTTTTCTGTATATGTGGTGCTGGGGAATCGAACCTAGGGCCTCCTGTATCCGAGGCAGGCACTCTTGCCACTAGGCTATATCCCCAGCCCTATTCCCCAATTCTTGATATAACATTCTTCTGGCTTTCTTTCTCCTTGCTTGCTTCTTATGTGAGCTCTTCTACCTGTCTCCACCTGATTCAAGGTCTGGTCTAGATTTTAACCATTTTTTTATGCTAAACCTATTTTCTTCCTTCTGTGACTTCCATTTTTATCTTTTTGCTAATGATTTCCAAAATGTTTTCCTAAATAAGATCTCTCACCCCGAATTCAAACTGTGTACCTCCCTATTGAGGATTTCTATTTTGTTCTACAAAGCTACCTCAAAATAATCATCTCCCAAATTAAATACTATACTATCTAATTCTACCTGATTCGTTACTACCTAATTTACTTCCTGACTCTACTCTTCTTAAGCAGTGAAGCAATGATTCATTACTAGCCTACAATTATCAAAGCCTGAAACCCAATCATCACTCCCACCCTTCTCTCTCCCTCTTATGCAATGTCTTGATGATCCTCCCTCTTTGTTAGCTGTTGACTGTCCCATTATCATTATTGTTATTGCTTAATTCTAGTCTTATCATCTCTTCCCTGGATTATTCCACAGATTTCCATCTTCCTGCATACAGTAATGTCCCTCATCCAATCAATTACTCATGGCAGTCAGAAAACATTTTCTAAACTCAAAATAATATCTCCAATTCCTTAAAATTCAGTGACTTGGTCTGCCCCCATGATAAAGTTGAAACTCTTTAATGTGCCTTACTAGTGAGTAATCCAACCCCTTTCTTCTAACTCAGACTCTCCTGTCTCACTGTCCCTTTATGTCATACTCCACATTCTCCTCATTTAGAATCCATTCCAGGAATGTATCACAAACCCTCCTTCTTTGAAGCCTTCTCTTACCCTCTCCTGCCTCAAGAGTGAATTAAGTGTATTTCCCTTTGGTCTGTGATCCCATCCACTTTTCCCTCCCATATACATTTTCAGATTATGACTATAATTTCTTGTTTTCAGGTCTATAAACCTTATTAAATGATGAGTTGGTTAGGCCCCCCAAAAAACAAACTTCACTTGAACTATGAACCTGACACATGACAAATACCCAATAGATAATGGTTAAAGAATACATGGTTTATGCATACAAACACAAGTGAATGATTTACATTGCAGTACTTATTCTCATTAGTTAAGCTTTCTATTAACAATCCTCTTCATGAAATTAAAATATACAAAGGTTGCTCTCAAGTGGATATGATTTTAGTATTTGTAAAAATAATGCCCATAAAATTCAAAGTTATCTTTATTATTTTAGAGTGAATGGTTTTCGAATCCTTTGAAAACAGCACATGTATAGTATTTTTAAGTGTAAGTGGAATTTTGGGGGGTTCTACATTTTTAAATGATCATAAGTTATACTTACCAAGCACTCAGTGTGTGTCAAACAGTGGTCTGAGAGTTGTATATTTAATACATTAGCAAATCTCCTTAATAATTCAATAGGATTACTACTATCCCATTTTGTGCTTTTTGTGTGCATGGTACATTATTAAATCTTCACAATAACCCATTTGTGGGTATCCCATGTTACAGATGACAAATTGAGACATTATGTAGTTTAGTAACTTCCTAGAGTAACTAGTAATCAGAGCTGAGAGGTAGCTCAAGAAGTCTAGTTGCAGAATGCTCTTAACTACTAGGCTACACAGACCCTTACTTGTTGTGGTTTGAGAACTCTTTCATGTGAATATTCTGGCCACCCTTTGACTTAACAACTAACTTTTTATGTTGTAAATATGTCATCTGTTTATTTACATTTCACAAAGCTCACTCTGAATTAACTTTATCTTTTGAAATGAAAAGCCCCAAGATGAATATCTATTTCTTTCTTTCCTTCTATCTTCCTTTCTTCTCTTCTTCTCTCTTCTCCTTCCCTCCCTCCCTCCTTTCCTTCTTTTCTGGCACTGAGGTTTGAACTCAAGGCTTCCCTGCTTGCTAGGCAGTCATTCTACCTCCTGAGCCACTCTACCAGCCTATACATATGCTTATTATAAGGTAAAATAATGTTTCCATTTATGTGCTCTTGTTCCCCCATAAATTTGAACAAGCAAGCATGTAGTACTGAATTTCCTTCCTAAGTCTCAGGACTGACTAAGTAATTTGCAGGACCAAGTACAAAATAGAAATGTAAGGCCCTGGTTCAAAAGTTATTAAGCTTCTCAAGGCGTTGACAGTGTAACAGTAATCTAAGCATGAAACTCTTCTAAGCACAAGGCCCTTTGTGACTGCTTAGGAAATACATCAGGAAGCTGTGCTGTTGACTCCTCTAAAAAACACCTACATGTTGTATGTAGTTGATACTCACTTGAGAACAGTGTTGCTTAGCTTTGTATTCATAGCTTTAAAACACTACCTTTTAGATTGATCATGTAACCAATCCTAATAACATATCCCTGCCATAGAACATTTGTAATCAAAGGAGAACTATTAAGTATAAAGTGTCTTACATATTTTAGCCTCCCTGATACCCACTTCTTCATAACTGCAGTCGAATTAAGTTCTTATTTTACAGATGAATAAACACACTGGAAGATATTAAATAACTCCCATAAAACCACTTAGCTAGTAAATTAAGGAGCTACTAGTTAAGCTCAGAGCCACCTGCCTCTCAAGCCCATGGTTTTTCCATTACTAGGTCATTTCTTTTGCTACAATGGAAAAATCTTAATCAGTCATGGATTAATAATTTGAATCGTGAGGCATTTAGTGTTGCTTCAAGAAAATAAAAACTTGCTCTTCTTTATTCTGTGTCTCTCTGTGACTCTCAGATTCTTCATTCATGGGCAAACTTGTGGGTAGACACAGGACAATATATGAATTTTTTTTAAGAATGAAGCTATCTTTTGAGGCTTGGTGACCTTCTCCCTGGGAATGCTGTCATGGTCATTCTCAAATATCAGAGCAGATGTAGTCTATTAGGAATTACAAGCCCAGCTGTTGTTTTATATCATTAGACTTTTGCAACCAACTGGGAAAACTCCACTTCTGCCAGGAGGCAAGTCTCCAGGCTCTGCAACAAATATCAATTCTAATTTGGTTGAAGTTGTGCAGGGTCATTTTTTTTTCTATTTCTCATGGTTCCAGAAGCGATCCCCTGCACACTAGTTGAAGCTCACCCTGAAGTATGTCACATTTTCCATATAGATTTAAAAAGATGTACATTTACACCGACCCCCTCAAATGAGCTGGGTACACATTTTCCATCTAGATTAAAGCATATGCCCTCTAAAGGAAAACTGGGCACAAAACTTGTCTGAGACTTTAGCTAAGAGCAGTACAAAGTTTGCAAAACCCATCATCTTGCCTTGGAAAAAGAAAAGAAGAATTATAATTTGTTATTCTCCCTTGTGAAAAGTTATATTGTCCAGTCAAGGTTATTAGCCATCTAACAATTCACAAGTGGCTCTCCTTGGCAAACCTGATTTGGAGCCTGACAGCAATCTGATGATTTCATAGCATTTTAGAATCATGAAGTGTTAGCATTGGAAAGTACTTCAGCGATCGCAAATGTAAATACCTCATTTTCCAGATGAAGACACTGATGTTCAGAGATGTTTCAAGGTGGCTGGAGTCATGAAGGCCAGCAATGGAGTTTGTCCTTGAAATTGAAGCTTCCGATCCCAGGCCGGTTTCCTGTCCTTTACCTCATAACTTGCCTTACTTTGCTTCATTGATGTCAAAGTACACTTGTTTTGATTCTGTAAACAGTTTCCATTACAGCAGGGGACTTCTTGAAATGGTACCACTTAAGTGATTCATTGAAATGAGTACATACTTAGCTTTAAAAAAAATTTTTAACAAGCATCAGCATGGCACTTTGCATAGGGAGCCTTCATTCATTCTTCTATTCATTTATTCAATCAGTTAATATTTATTAAGCATTTGAAAAGGCATACTAGACTTATGCAGTAGAATTCATTGCTTATATTTTCTTCGACAAAGTAATGTTTAACTATTGACTTAGAGACAGGTATACAAAGAATTAATAATTTTAACATTATGCCCCTTCTTAGCCTGTCCAAGGAGTGATCAGTTGGTGAACTTTTATACTCCCATTCAGGGACATTTGTCAGTATCTGGAGATATTTCTTATTTGATTATGACAACTGAAAGAGGTGGAGTTACTGGCCTCTAGTAGGCAGAGGGCACGGATTCACGTAAGACACGCGTAAGATATCTGGCAAAATCAAGAGTTGTTTGATGGAAAATGTCAGCAGTGCTGAGCTTAAGAAGAAATTCTTATCTTCAGTGTCACCACTACACTGATTCTTTTGGGAAGCAAAGATAATTTGGAGCATTCTTCTATTTGAAATGCTACACTTGGAAGTAAAGTCTAAGGCCAAGAATGACCCAGGAGGACCTAAAAAATCTTGCCCTAGCTTAGATTAGCATTCTGATGTCATCTTCTGTCCCTTTGCTTCAGAGACATAGACTCCTTGTAGCCTTTCAAACAGGCTGGCAACACTGTCTCTCCAGGTGTTACCTCTAGTCATTCACAATAGCTGGCATGTCCCTAACACAATTCACTATCTTTTACCTCCTCTAAATCTCATACACTCTTTCCAATCAGCATTACAAACTGCTTCCTCCCTGGCGACTTCTAATTTTCCTTGTTTTGTCTTCCATACTCATGATTTCCCTTCTGATATTCTTCTTTAGTGTGTGTATCATCTGGTGTCTGTCTCTGGAATAGCTCCATAAGGGCAGAGTTTCATCAATATTTCTGAGCATGTCAAAGTGTTTGCATAGAGGAAAAGTGTTGCTTAAATAATGATGGTTTCATGAAAGGCAAGAAGCCCAAAAGGAGAAAATTGCTTATGCTAGCATAAGTAGGTATCTCAGGCTATTTTCATGGCAAATACAAGAGGAAGACATTCTGAAGCTTATTATCCAGGGGAATGATGTGCCCAAAGTTCACAATTTGTAAATAGGGAAGCCAGGTTTCAAATCCAGCCCTTCTTGAACACAAATCCTCTGCCTTTTGAGTAGAGTGAAACTGCACAATGATAATCAGCATGAGGTTAACTGTGGATGGGAGGAAGGAGCCTTTGACTTTTTAAACTCAAATAACTGAGCAAATAGATAAATAAACAAGGCTGTCAAGACTCTGATCTTAGGGCTGGGGATATAGCCTAGTGGCAAGAGTGCCTGCCTCATATACATGAGGCCCTAGGTTCGATTCCCCAGCACCACATATACAGAAAACGGCCAGAAGCGGCGCTGTGGCTCAAGTGGCAGAGTGCTAGCCTTGAGCGGGAAGAAGCCAGGGACAGTGCTCAGGCCCTGAGTCCAAGGCCCAGGACTGGCCAAAGAAAAAAAATAAATACAACAAGACTCTGATCTTAAAAATTAAAAGAAAGGAAAACAAGGAAAGGGACTGATTGGCACATCCTTAGAGAATCAGAGGGCTGGAAAGAACTTAAGAGTCTCATAGTTCTCACTTAATTGAGGAGGATGCTGAGGTCTGAGGATAGGAACTGAGCTCTTCCACAACTTGCTTTTAGGACTAGTGTTATAGTTCAGGAACAGTGTTCCCCAGTCACATGAAAGGCTCTGAATTCAACCCACAGCACAGAAAAAAGAAAGGCAAAAAGGAAAGAAGGAAGGAAGGAAGGAAAAAGGAAGGGAGAAAGAGAGGAAGAAAGTGCTATCTTATAGAAGAATGGAATCAGGAAAGTTTATTGTACTCTAAGGACTGTCCACCACATCTCTTGCATCTTTCTGTAGAGTCACTCTTCATATGACATATTGTAAAAATATATAGTAAACATTTGATTAATTTTGTTTAATTCAATTGCAAAGGCAGTGACTTGATTGTTTTCAAACTTATATAACAAGTAAAAGTTTTAAAGTGTATTCTGTTTTGAAAAATATTTCCCACATCTTATCTGTTGGATGTTTTGTCCACAGCTAGTGGCACTATTTAGGGAAGGTCTAGAAACTCTAGAAGGTGGGGCCTAGCAGAAGGAATTAAAGCCATTGGAAATAAGGTCATTATACGTGTTTCCCGGTCCCTCTCTCTCTGCTTTCTTCTTCCTGCCCATCATAAAAGTAGTAGCCTCTGCCACAGATAGCACCTTGCTCCCCCACCTCCAATGTGGCTCAGGATCAATGGAATCAAGGACTGTGGACTGGAACCTTCAAAACTATGAATTCAAATATATCTTCCCTCATTTTAAAGTGGATTTTTTCAGTTATTTTGGTACAGCACTGAAACGTCTAATACTGGATGGCTAATGCTGATGCTTTCCTCTGTTTTAAGGAGACAACTACTGTTAATGTGTGTCATCAGTAGATACATATTTAAACAACGCATTAAAGCAGATTTATTCTTTCTATAGCAACTAACTGAAAAATGTTTTCTTTAATTCCTAAACATCTCCCCACGTTGTGATCCATGGCTTTAATATAGCAGATAGGGATTTATTTAGGTACTTGATCCTATTATGCATGCATATGCGTTTATTTATTCCCAGCATGCCAGGAACATGTGCTCATCTCCCAGATTGGACTCCTCTCCACCCATGTATATTCATAGCCTTCAGAAATGGGTGGGTTCTCCAAGTGCAGTGTGAAGTAACTTTTGCTATAGCACCAAATTCTCTTCTCTTCTCAGTTATTAGCCTGTCTCTGGCCCTGGGGAGCCATTCCATCTAGCTGCGTGACAAACAGCCATGGCAGCTACAAAATAGACAGAGAAGTCCGTGAAGAACTCTCCCTTGGGTTAAGTCTTTTGGATTAAATTATAAATAGATGACTAAAATTCTGAGTGCCTAAAATTAATTTTCAATAAAATAAATCAGAAATTGCTTTTTTCCCCCTCTGATGAGTCAAACTTGTTCAAATATTACATGAATTCACACTAGTTCTTTGTTTTGCCAGCCTTTTGATACAAATTCATTGTGATACTTCGGTATATGCATAGGACACAATTTGAGCATACATATTCCTCTTATTTGCTCTGTCTTCCCTTCCCTTATCCCTTTTATTCTTTGTGATCTTTTCATACATTTACACAATGCATTAAATTTTCTGAACCATCAAGATGAAAAACAGAAGCTGATGTCTTACAGTTGCATTGTATACAACAATAAATCTAAGTTATATGTTATATATGAAGAATAGTTTGCCCATGGCTTATCTTCCTTGTCATGACTGTTTAAGGTAGTTATTCTCACCACTTTTCAGATCAGGAAAATGATCTCAGTAAGTAAGTAAGTAATTTTTCTAAAATCATTCCATGAACCCTATAAAAGGAACGTGGAAACTCAGAGCTGCATTTCACCAGACCACCTGCCTGTGACCTCTGACCTCACGAAGAGCACCATCTTTGGGTGAGAAAATCAGTGAGCTGGGCAATTACCTTCCACAGAGTTCTTCTCCAAATTGGGGGGGGGGGGGGAGGGTGAAGAAACTATTAAAGAAAGCTTCAAATATTTCTTTGTAACATTTAAGAAACAATTTCTGATATTCAGATTTTTTTCCTGATTTTTAACTTTACCTATTTAGTGAAATTCACACAGCTCCTTGGAGAAAGGATCTAGAAGGAGAAAAATTGAGTCTCACAGCTTTTCTCCCCTTAATGCAGTTATTCTGGGAGCCACCATGTGGTTTTGTTGTGTAATTAAAATAACTGTTCCTCTTAGCAAGCTGGCCTTTCCCTTGACTAGTTTTCATCTAAGGAGTGTCTTTTCTGAATATTACCCTGTCAACTAGACCATAAATGCTTACACCTCCCTCTTTTTTAATGTCTGTGTGCGCATATTTCTCTGAAGCTGGTTAAATATGTCTGCATTTCAAGATCTGATCCCAATCGCTGTTATTATTTTGCTATATTTTCTTGTATTGAAATGTGTTTGGGACTGTATTTTTGCTTGTAGTCAATGCATATTTTTCAACTGGATTTTGTTATCCTGCATCCTATTATAAATATGTAATTGACTATTGAAAAAAAGTCACTAAGGTATATGTTTGTACATGCCATTGGCCCCAGGAAGAACAATCCTCTATTTGTTGCCTGGTGAATTTTTATCACAGCACCAAGGGACAGGAACACTTTTCCCCTGTCGGACACACCAGCTTGAGCCTGGGTCTTTGATGCCCGCCAGCTCTTCCATCATGAGAGCCACATAAAAGCAAATGAAAAATTAGGTCTCACTTTAGAACTCCCTAAGGGAAAGCTGTCTCCCGGGGAGGGCAGCACAATAGAAGGAGCACGCTGAGCTTTGGAATTTGCATCTGCAGTTCTGGAATCGCCTTGAAAAATCTCTGGAAAGCTTCAGATTGTGCCTCTGTGCTTTGTAAAATATTATCTTCATCTTCTCCTTATCACAAGCATCACCATTCATAGACATTAACTTTTTTGTTTTAATCCTTTGCTATTTTTCTCTTATATACTAAAGGTCAATTTCTTATACTCTAGAGTAGATATTAGTCATGTTTTGAATACTTTTTCTTACATTCTTGATGTAACTTCACAACACCTCTGTAAGGCATATATTGATACTGACAAATAACAAAACTGAGAGTGTATGAGAGAGTGAGAGTGTGGGTGTGCACACGTGCACTTGCATGCACTGTGTCAGTACTGGGGCTTGAACTTAGGGCCTCACATTTTCCCTTATTTTTTTCACTCAAGGCTGGTTCTCTGTCACTTGAGACACACCTTAACTTTTCCTTTTTTGCTAGTTAATTGGAGATAAGAGTTTCTGATCATTTTCTGTGTAGGCTGACTTCAAACTGCAGTCTTCAGATTTCAGCCTCCTAAGTAGCTAAGTGTAGCCACTGGCACCTGGCTATGAAACTGGAGTTCTCAGAGGCCAATCATTTCCCTTAAATCGCCCAATGACAGAAGCAAAGTGGAGCTCAGGCTTTGGAGTATCAGGGTTCTGAATAGTGGGACATCACAAACAAATACACACAATAGTGAACAGAGTATGAGATAAAAGGCAGGAAAGTCAGGGCAAGGTAAGTACTGGAAATTCAGGGAACAGATGACTTCCATGAAGTGAATTTTTCTAGTAACCAAAATGTGGTACATGCTTTGAACTCTCTCTACATGGACTTCCTATAAAACAACTTAGTAGGTGGCCAGAAAGTTGATTCTCTGGTTTAAAAAAAAACAACCTTATTTTTTTGGCCAGTCCTGGGCCTTGGACTCAGGGCCTGAGCACCATTCCTGGCTTCTTCCCGCTCAAGGCTAGCACTCTGCTACCTGAACCACAGCGCCCCTTCTGGCCGTTTTCCATATATGTGGTGCTGGGGAATCGAACCCTAGAGCTTCATGTGTAGGAGGCAAGCACTCTTGCCACTAGGCCACATTCCCAGCCCCAAAACACCTTATTTTTAAAGAGAGAATAAAAGCACTTCTTATCAGCTAATGTTTGTCAGGATGTCTTTCACTTGAAAATGTGCTCTGCACATGTGAATACTAATAATGATAATGACAATGAGAATTGATGAGTTGAAGTCACCTTTTGTGGGGCACACCGACTGGCCCCGCCTGTCCGCGCGCCCCGGAGGTGTGTGGCTGTTCCCCTAGGGAGTGAGGCCCTGAAGAGCCCCGCCTGCCTCAGTCCCTGGGGGCGTGTTTGCTTGCACCTCCTCCCTGAATAGGGAGCCCCGCCTGCCTCCTGGGTCGGGAACTGGAAAGGCGGCTCTAGCTGGCCACGCCTCCCAGCCTTAAGACCATGTGCAGCAAGATGGCTGCCTGCAGTAACCTGGGGGCGGTCCTGCTAGTACTTAGGCCGCCCCTTAGGGAGGTCCCATGGCCTTCTGCCCTTGACTGACAGCTTGGACCGCCAATCATAGCCCCTGGCTAGGTATGTTACACCCTCCTCTTCCTGCCATTGCCCATACTTAAGATCCGGTCCACACCACTAAACTGAGAGCAGTCTTGAACTTCTCCCAAGTCGTCTGATTGTCCAACTGCCGGCGAAAGGTTGGGTTGGGCTGAGTGCGGGCGACTCGCGGCTCGTTACCTATTCTGGGTTCACCCTCAGCAGGGTGTGCTTCCTCGCCTCTCCAGCTGGTTGGGAGAGCACCCGGGGTGCAGGGACCCCTGCAACCTTTGGCACTGAACTTGCCAGCTTTGACATGAATAGTGTATGATGAAGAGTACCCTGTCCCATTACCAGCTTGCTGAGCATTTGGATCTATAATAAGAACTTTTTGAACCCAACACCCCTTTGGTGGGGGTCCAAGAGCTGATAGCACAAGGCCATGTGCACATAATGACAATTATTCCCATGAAAACTGAAAAATTCCATCAATCATCTAGGGATTTATCCACATGACACCAAACATCTGGATGACAGAGTGCTTCCTGGTTTTCACTAAGAAGATGCTTATGTCTATGTTTAATGCTGCAAAGTAAATAAGTTTTTTTTCCACAGCTAGCCACTAGATGGGTCACCAGAATATATTTCATTCATTCACTCCAGTCACATATGTAAGATAGAGTACTATGTATGGCCTGCCACTCCTTTGGTATAAGACACCAACATGTACAAAGCCCTCACGGCCTAATGGAGGGAGATGGTGATGACAATGTGAGGGAAAGCAGTTTTCATAGAAGTATGACCAAAAAATATCAAGAGAATATGAAGCAACAATGAACTCTGCCTGAGGGACTTGCAAGGATGCAAAGAGGAGGTGCCATTCAGTGAGCATCTCATACTTAATATATGAATGCTCTAAGAAGAGAAGTTGAGAGGGAGTAACAACATAGGTAAAAACAGAGAGATATTGGTGCAAGGAAAGGGAGAAATTGAAAGGGGATAGAATGAAGATCTAGTGGCAATAGTCCTCCACACTCTGTGTGATAGGGCCAACTTCAGCTCTCTTCCAGCTGCAGCCTTCTAAGAAACAAGAAATCCATAGACCTCAGGTAGAGCTTACCCAGAACCAGTTCCCTACCCTTTGCAACCATCATGTCATTTCTGGGATCCAAAATGCCCCACCCATGTGGCCCCACTTAAGTGCCTGCACAGACCTTTTTCCAAGGTTTGTGTTCCCAAAGGCAGATGCTCTTACTGATGTGGGCAGCCCTCTGCTGGTAACTGGGAAGCAGCCATTTCCACTCCTCCATGCTTAAGAAGAAATTTCTGGAGTCCAAAAATTTGAAATAGGAATCTAGCTATTCAGATGGTTATAAATGTAAGATATCAACATAGGGTATTTCAAATTTGTAACTTGGCTTTATGTTAACATATGTAAATGCCTGCTATGTGTGTCTCCATTGATATTCTTTTTTTTTTTTTTTTTTTTGGCAGTCCTGGGGCTTGGACTCAGGGCCTGAGCACTGTCCCTGGTTTCTTTTTGCTCAAGGCTAGCACTCTGCCACTTGAGCCACAGCGCCACTTCTGGCCATTTTCTATATATGTGGTGCTGGGGAATGGAACCCAGGGCTTCATGTATACAAGGCAAGCGCTCTTGCCACCAGGCCATATTCCCAGCCCCTCCAATGATATTTTTAACCAAGTAAACATTAGGAACAATTCTTGTCAGATACAAAGCTGGACAAAGGTTGGATCTAGGCTCTGAAGCATTGTACATGACAAGTTTGGTAGAGATATATTTTGAATATTTTTATTTTCTGTAATTAGTTGTACAAAGGAGTTGCCAATCAAGAAAGCATTTTATGAAATTGGTGCACCTTGATTGGTGTTAGCCCTTTCAATATTCTCACCCACCACTCCCAACCTATTCCTTCTCTCACTTTTCTTAATTTTTTTAGGATGTGTATTAAATTTTTGCCATTTAACAAAGATATATATATATATATATATATAGTATTGTGATCTGTGTTGTCTCTTCAACATTTCACCAGCCTTCGACCCACCCCTTCCTTTATTTTTCTTAATTTTGTGGTATACATGCTGAATTCTTGACTCGACTTTCCTCCTTTGTCCCCTTCATTTGTCTGCCCCTCTTCTCTTAGCCCCCGCCCCCACCTCTGCAAGTACCCATTCCTTGTTACTTACTTTGTTGGACTTTGGCTTAGTCTTTCTAAAGAATTATGCTATGTGAGCTCTCCATCAGCAGAGATATTTCTTCAATAGATACTTGCTGGTGCTGGTGGTTCATGTTTGTAATCCTAGCTGCTTAGGAGGCTGAGATTTGAGGGTCACAGTTCAAAGCCAATCTAGGCAGGAAAGTCCATGGGACTCTTATCTCCAATTAACCAGCAAAGAGCTGCAAGTGGAGGCTTAAGTGATAGAGTGCTAGCCTTGTGTGAGAAAGCTAAGGGACCAGTGCCATGGCTGTTAGTTCAGGTCCTAATACCAACACATACACTCAAAAATAAATATATTTTAATGGCTAAAAACCTTCCCTTTCACAGCCTCTTCAACTATTCCTACCCTCAGTGATGCCATTGATTTAAAAATTAGCATTTTAATTATCACCAATATCCTGTTGATCTTTTATGCATAGAATGTATTAAATTACATTAGTGAAGACAAACTACATTAATTAGAAATACTAGATAAAATCCTTAGTATATCCGTTTTGATCTTGAATGGATATCTTACATACTGTTTGTATGGAAATTTTCCTAAAAACTACTTAGTGTCACAACTGAACCGTGTTCTGCTGCCACCCTTTGATATGTCTGTATCTCTTCAGGGCAGGCTACATAATTTTCAAGAACTGATGAAAATTGAAATGTGGAACCTCCTGTCCAAAAAGTACTCAGAATTTCAGGAAGGTAGCAGGAGAACATTCAATGAAGCCTGGGGCCCTCTGAATTCAGGACATGTTTGTCGATATGGGTATGTGCCTTCGTGCTCATTTGAGACATCATGCTTCTCCTTCAGGCTTAGTACGCCCAGTGAAAGAATCTTTTTTCATCTTCCAGAAGTGTAGTGCAGCAGTAAATGAGATGGTACACAGATGGTCATTTGTTTAGTGTCATAGTTATGTACCAATGTGTTAGGGTGTATATAATAGTTATGTAAATGTACTTCAGGGAAATACAGTTTGCACATCAATCAATAATTTAATGTTTATTATTGTCTGGGACAAGGCTAAGTTTAAAAATGGGACAAATTAAAAGAAAATATTAAGTAAATAGGGGTGCAGGTGGTATACAGATGTTGAGTGAAGGATAATATGGGAACTTAAATTGAAATTTGGAGACAGTGAAAATGCTAGATGATTGTCCTAATGACCTTATATATTGGGTAGCTTCTTGGGGCATACCTAATCTTTGATTTTCTGTCCTGATTGATCCCATTTTTATGTTTTCCATTAGGCTAGTAATATGTTTTGCTTTGTTTTGTTTTGAACAAAGGCTACTGAGTATGGAGCTTAATGAGAGGTAGTTACAGATGACCTCCTGAATCTCCTAGCCTGGGAAGACATATACAAAGCTCTTTCTACAATTTGCCAGTGACCTTCAAGTACTTCCAGTGTTCTTTACATTATTGATTACGGTAGATATCTAAAAATGTTTGCTCCATGAAAAATATGGTTTATACCAGTTTCCTGGCCTTCTCAAATGTATACATGGGCATATAAAATTGAGCAAAGATTGTACTTGATATAATTGGTTGAATTTATACTCTATTTCTCTAGAGTACATTAAATGGTATAAAGTATAATTCCTACCTTTACTTGATGTTTTCAACAATCCATACACCTTTGCATATGACAGATGAGTCTCAGAAGGCCAAATGAGACCTGGAAGGTTTATTTCTAGCTCTTCTCTTCTGATGTTCCAGACATTTCACCTTTCATTTGTTTGGGTACTTAACAGCAGGGGTCCAATATTCCATTCTAGAATGACTTTTCTTCCTGAATTCACCTCATACTAGTGCTCCAATTGCTGAGAACTGTTCATCTTAGTGAGGTAGGGAACAAGAACTCAGAACTTCTAGTGTCGGGGTCCTTCGCCCCCAGCGCTCTCCTGGTCAGCGGGAGAGGCAGGGAGTGCACCCCAACCGGCAAGCCAAGAAAAGCCCGGGAGAAAGTTCAGTCAGTTTCAGTTTAATTAGGGAGGAATCACACTTTTAAGGCTCAGAGATCGGCAGGAAGGGGAGGTGTGTAGCGCACCTAGCCAGGGGCTATGAGAGGCGGCCTGAGTGTCGGTCAAGGGTGGAGGGTGGAGGGACCACCTCACAGTCCACAGGACCGCCTCTGGGTTCACCACCAGCCGCCATCTTGGCTACACGTGGTCCCAAGGCTGGGTGGCAGGGCCAGTTAGAACTGCCTTTCCAGGGTCCGGACCAGAAGGCAGGTGGGGCTAACAGCCACGTGCCCCAGGGCTGGGAAAACAGGCTCTTAATGATGCAAGGCATCCAGGAGGGTGTGCCCCACATTCTGGGAATTCTCAGGAATTCCAATATCCTTAAGTTATTCTTAAAGTACTTCTAACCTTGGTTATATTCTTTGCCCATTATTATAAATATCTAAAAGTTTAATAAATTATGTTTATGTTTATATTAATATTCATGACATAAATAATAATTATTTGGTACTACTAAAAGGAATTACAGCCTATGGATATTATTTAAATATTGGACCGCACCAGAAGATATTATTAGTGTTTAAATAATGTAGCATTCAAATCATCCAACAAGATGTATAACAGTTTAGAGGATAACATGTTGGTATTACTAATTTAAGGATGTGTTTTGAAATCCCATTGCTTTTTGAAACGCTACTCAGAGACTGTGTATAAAATATTTCACATGATTAAACTTAACAATCTTTATTTTATTCACAAAAATGATTCACCATTAGCCTCACACTGGGCCGGGCTCATTGAGTAATACCATGGTAGCAACCACAAGCAATATTGACCAGTTAGGGTCTGGTCCCTTCTCACTTTATGTGCTCCTACTTTGGGCACATAAAGTGCCAACTTCAGACTTTTAACTCTGAATGCCATCATTTCCTGAGACTTCTATGACTCAGGAACTTCTCTGTATTAAGTTTAATTCTCCCAGAAGATGATATATTTTTCAGATTTTCCCAGTCTCTGCCCTGATTTTGTTTGACATTCAGGATTAGAAAAGGCAAATTAGTGTAAAAGAAATGCTAGAAAAAAAAAATTCCACATGGCAGCATAACCTAGGTCAGGCCACAGCCCAGGATCATGAGCATTTGGGTGGAGCAGTTAATTTATTTGTAGTCCAGGAAAGAGAGGGGTAACAAATAAGATTTTTTAACAACATTTCCTTTCTGAAACAATGAACCTTTTTCAAAATTTGCATTAGGTCAAGAGTGTTCTATATGGAATTAAAATTTGTTCTCTTCCCAGGAAGAACTATTACTTAGGAGTTAATTGCTATGGCTTGTTTAGACTTTCTGTGGCTGTCAGATTCTTGCTGAGTGGGGACCTTATAAACAAGAAGCTCCCTAGCATGTCCACTCCAGACCAAAAGCACATGTGTTTCCCATTTAAACTTTTCATTGCCCCAACTGAAAACAAATCAGCTGTGTCTTTGGGATCTTAAGGGGAGAAGGTTGGGATTTATTCCTGGACAAGCCTGAGGAAAACATTACCCTAATGAATGAAATATGTTTGTACTAAAGACTTCTTAAAAGTGTTGGAGTGGTCTTTCCTAACTAGATCTCCTGGTCCTTAAAGACAGAAAAAGAAGTGCGGGGGGCGGGGGGGGGGGGTGGGGGGGGGAGTCCATGGGTATTAGTCTGGCTTTGTCCTTAAATGAGAAGTAATGGATAAACCTTACTTTGGTTTAGATAAGCTTCAAAAGTAGTCTCTGTCTCTAGGGGTTACCCACACACCTTCAACAATGTGGCCTAAAAAAAAAAAATCTCTCTTGGCTTTATATAGCAATAGAAACCCACTTCCTGTTTTCTTAAGCCAAATTCCGCCATCAATGCAATTTTCCCAAGAAAGCATTCACTGATTCTCAATGCTCCATGTGGTCAGCAAGAAAATTGGTCTGGAAAAAATATTTGCTTTGCTGCATTCAAAATAATGGTCTTCTTAAGATTGCAAGCCCACTGCGGAGGAATTTTGGCTTATTTTATGTTTTGAACCCTGATGGAGCTCAGGAAATAGGAAAACGAATTTATTTTCCTTGGCAGAACTGGGGTATGCTTGGTTTAGTAATCTGACAATTTTTAAGAGTTCAAGCTGGGCAGCACAAAACTGTAGGTCAAAAAAAAAAAAACTGTAGGTCAGATTCTCACTCATAATTAGGAAAATTCATCACCACAAATTGGTCTTACTCTGAATACTGTGTGATGGAACTACCTAAAAAACACAATCTCTTGTCTTCCTCCCTCCCTTCTTTTCTCCCTTCCCTTCTCTTCCTTCTGTCTTTCTTCTCTCTCCTCCCCCTCCTCTCCTTTCTCTCTTCCCCCTCCTCTCCTCTCTCTCCCTCCTTCTCTCTTTTTCTTCCTCCTTCGTTTTTATTCCCTCCTTCCTTCTTTCTCTTTCTTTTTTTTTTTATTGTCCTGTGAAGTACTGCTGATATAAAATGAATTTGGTTATGGTGTGGCTTGTAGGTACTTTGGAATCATAGGTTTACCAGGTGTTTGTCACTTTTTGTCCCTGTGAGGAGAGATTTAATGAAGAAAGATTTCTTATAGTTCATAGAGTTTCGTTTAGCTTACAGTTTGGGAGGGTTTAGTCAATAAAAACTATTGAGAGGTGATTGTCAGACTTGCAGTAACAGGTCCAAGAAATTATCTTTCTTCTTTCTTGTTCTACTTCCTTCTTTCTCTTTCTTCTTCCTCTCTTTCTCTTGCCTTCATTTCCCTCTTTCTCCTTTCTCCTTTTTGACCTTCCTTGTTTCTCTTTCTTTCTTCTTTCTTGCTCTACTTTCTTCTTTCTCTCTTTCTTATTCTCTTTCTTTCTCTTGCCCTCATTTCCCTCTTTCTCCTTCATCCCTTTTGTCCTTTCTTTTTCTTCTTTCTTGCTCTACTTCCTTCTTTCCCTCTTTCTTCTTCCTCTTTCTTTTCCCATTTCCCTCTTTCTCTTTCATCTCTTTCTTCCTTCCCTTCCTCTTTTGTTTTCCTTTTCTAAGTTTAATTTTGACATAAGAAGGTTTAGAATCCTGAATGTTTCAAAGCTCACAGTACACCAGAGCTGGCTACTGTAATAGCTCACCAGAAGCTGGCAACCTATTTTTTCTGGTACATTCCACTCAGAGTGAAAAAAAATGGGAATAGTGACTACAAGGCATATGATAATTTTCCATATATATGATATATATGCTAACATAGTTTTCATATATTATAGTTTTCATATATATGTCTGTATATATGTTTATATATACATGTTTACATATTTATACATACATTTTATATATATATTTGAATCTCACATATATACATTTATATATATATATATGCTTTTTCATATATAAAAGATTCAAATTTAGAATGAGCTGTAGAAGTCATTGTTTCATCACTCAGATTGGTGGTTTACCACATGGAAAGAGTCTGATATATGGTAACCAGCCAGACTGGTCTCTCTTAATGAATAACTTTTAGTAGAATTAGCTGGGGTATATGTGTGATTTTTTTTTTCCAGTCCTGAATTCTAGGCCTGGGCCCTGACACTGAGCGTCTTTCGCTCAAGACAAACGCTCTACCACTTGAGCCAGAGTACCTTCTGACTTTTTCTAAGTAGTTTTTTGGAGATAGAGTCTTATGATTAGACTCTCTCATTTTTCCCCCGCATCCCCCACCCCCTTTCCCTCTCCCGCGTTCCCCCCCCATGAGTTGTAGAGTTGGTTTATACAAAATGGTTTTGTAAGTATTGCTTTTGGAATTGTTTGTCTTTTTATCCCAGTACCCAGGGTACTCAGATGAGATACAGTGATAGCGGGGGTGCAACCACAGGAAGGGAATACGAGAGAAACAACAAAAAAAGGTACGGTATCACATGGCATGTTGAAAATAATTACAACAATGATATATAACAGTTTCCATAATGTGGGTAACAAGTAATGTACTCACTGCCTTACATATGAAACTGTAACCCCTCTGTACTTCACTTTGACAATAAAGGGAAAAATAATTTTTTTAAAGAGTGTCATGATCTTTCCTTCCCAGGCTGGCTTTGCACCACAACCCTCAGATCTTAGCCTCCTGAATAGCTAGGATTTCAGGCTTGAGACACTGGTACCACATGGTTGTTATTCTGTGAAGGAAAATGAGTTCTTACTTGACAAAATAAACTCACATTCATGTAGAATGAAAATGTATTTGAACATATTGAAAATTGTATTCATCTCATTTTCACCAACATTACTGGCTTCTATTAAGAAAATATGCTAACATTTTAGGAACTTTCCAAGTAGATATATGACTGTATTATTCACATGATTACAAGATAAATGGATATATACATACATACATATAATCAAATGTAATATATAATATCATAATCATGACTATTATTTCTGGATTTCAGACCCTAGGACCTGAAGGCAATTCTAAACATGTCATGTTCTATGAAGTCATGCTACAAATTTTATATTTGGTATTGGTGTTCAATAAATAAAACTGATCAACATAAACCAAGAGTTTGTTCTGTACTTTCCAGCTTTAGTCATTGGTCAACAATTTCTACCCCATAGGTCTCATTTCCTATGATCCAAACCCTTTGTCTGAAAGGTATTCATGAAGTTTCTGTCTTTCCTGCCACGTACTTTACTAGTCTATCTCCTACTTTTCTTAGAATTCTACAGTCCTGCTATTCACAGCTTTATTAATGCAGATTCTTTGCATCCACAGATTTAGCCAGCCTTGGATGATAAGTGTTTGAAAAAGGTATCTGAACCAATTATATGTGGACATTTTTTACATTATTCTCTAAACAAGGCAATATAGTAACTCTGATGAAAATATTTACATTGGATTAGGAATTGTAAATATTGGAGAAGTGATTTAAAACACATCAAAGAAGGTGTCTAGTTTGTAGGCAAATACTGCAGATTTTTATAAGAACCTAAGCATCTGAAGACATTCATGTCTTCTGGGGTCCTGGAATCAATACCAGGGACACATATATACCAAATGTACACATGTCATGAGTACAGTTCATAAGCTTTGACAAGTAGATGTGGACATGCAACTCTCACCCCAGACAAGACAAGCAATTACAAGACTTTGGAAAGAACCCTATGTTCCCTATGTTCTATGCAGTCAATACCTCTAACCTCACCCACTGGTAATCACTTGAACTTTCCCGATTTCTGTAGATGACATTTGTCTTTTTTTTTTTTTTTTCTCAAATTTTTATTGTCAAACTGATGTACAGAGAGGTTACAGTATCATACGTTGGGCATTGGATACATTTCTTGTACTGTTTGTTACCTTGTCCCTCATGCCCCCCTCCCTCCCCCCTCCCCCCCCCCCCAGTGTTCAGTTCACTTACACCAGACAGTTTTGCAAGTATTGCTTTTGTCGTTATTTCTCTTTTTTTACCCTGTGTCTCTCAAATTTGGTATTCCCTTTCAATTTCCTACTTCCAATACCAGTAAACACGGTTTCCAATATACTCAGATAAGATTACAGAGATAGTGTAGGTACAACCATAGGAAGGTGATACAAGAGCATCATCAATAATAGAAACTACACATACACCTAGGACGTTGAAAGTAGTTACAACTGTGATATATCAATTGTTTCCATAACATGGAGTTCATTTCACTTAGCATCATCTTATGTGTTCCTAAGGGTATAGCTATTGGGCCTTGTGAACCTCTGCTATGGCTTGCCTAAACCTGTACTAATTATTCCCAATAAGGGAGGCCATAGAGTCCATGTTTCTTTGGGTCTGGCTCACTTCACTTAGTATAACTTTTTCCAAGTCCTTCCATTTCCTTACAAATGGAACAATGTCATTCTTTCTGATAGAGGCATAAAATTCCATTGTGTATATGTACCACATTTTCCTGATCCATTCATCTATGGAGGGGCATCTGGGTTGGTTCCAGATTCTCGCTATGACAAATTGTGCTGCGATGAACATTGTTGTGCTGGTGGCATTACTGTGATTTTGTTTGTGGGCTTTTGGATAGATACCCAACAGTGGGGCTGCTGGGTCATAGGGGAGTTCTATATTGAGCCTTCTGAGGAATCTCCATACTGCTTGCCAGAGTGGCTGAACCAGTTTACATTCCCACCAACAATGAAGTAGGGTTCCCTTTTGGCCACATCCCCTCCAACAATTGTTATTATTAGTTTTCTTGATATATGACATTCTTGCTGGGGTGAGATGGAATCTCAATGTTGTTTTGATTTGCATTTCCTTTATGGCCAGTGATGTAGAGCATTTTTTCATATGTCTATTGGCCATTCTCATTTCCTCATCAGAGAAGTTTCTTTGTAAGTCTTTAGCCCACTTGTTGAGGGGGACATTTGTCTTTTCTAGAGTCTCACACAAAGCAATCAAACCTGTGAACTCGTCTCTATTGTCTAGGAGAACCACTCATGTTCCCATTACTAAGAAGTATTCCATTTTACACAGTGCCACAATATGTTAACTCACTTACTGTGGCAAATAGGTTGTTTTCATTTGTTGCTATTATGAATAAAATTGCTATAATGTTTGTGTGTTAATATCTAAACAAATATCTTTATTTCTCTTGAATTAAATACATAGAAATGGAATATATTTAGTTAGATGATCACTATCTTTTCATTTAGATGAGAAACTGACAAACTGGTCTCTAAGTGATTATGTCTTTTTCATTCCAAACTGCAATGTGTCAGATTTCTAGATCTTCCATATTATCACCAATAATCATTAATAACAATCTCTTTAATTTTAGCCATTTTAATCTACTAGGTGTACGGAAGAAATTAGATATTACTGAAGTTGCCATTTTTTTGTCCTGAGAATAAGACACTACTAACTGGTTGTCTAATATACATGTAACATGAAGACCATCTTAGAGTCACTGCTGAGTAAGCCTTGCTCATTATAATCATATCATAAACTTTCTGCCTGAAGGACATTCCTGTCCGTCAGTTTTGAAGCATGATCTTGAACTGAACATACTCAGGAATGTGACCCTCTCTACGAGGGCTAAAGAATTCTTTCAATATGCAAGCATTTCCCTTCTACAATTTCTTCCTCCTGTGTTTGAGAACACATTGCTTTGCAAGTCATCTGCAGCATTCTTATTTGGTGCAAGTAATAAACCTTTCTTTATCATCTTCTGGTCAGATTAATTGGCTTTGAACTCATTAAAGAGTGAACACACTATGTGCAATCACAGACACAAGTATCTTTTGTGTAGCACTCAATTGGCATGCATGTCTCTCATATTTTCAACATTAAAAACTTTGCCTTTGTGATTTATGCATATCCTGACAACATCATGTTTTCAGGACTTTAAAAATTCTATCGGCAATTTATTTGGTGTTGGAGTGAGATGGAGAGAGAGCTGAATTTTTTTCCTCTGAGAAAACAGGGACTAAGTTAGGTGTCTAGTGATTCTGATAGCAGGGGCCTGTGGCAGCCAACCCAAAAATAAATTTTCTGAGGCTCCTAGGACAATTCTGTACTCACTCCTACCTGGTGACTGTTTGTTATTGCTTTGCTTTGCTTTGCTTCTCTCAATAATAGTAAAAATCAAACCTGGTGCTGTTGGCTCACGCCTGTAATCCAAGCTTCTCAGGAGGCTGAGATCTGAGGATGGTGGTTCAAAGGCAGCCTGGTCATCTCCAATTAACCATCAGAAAACCAGAAGTGGCTCAAATGGTAAAGCACTAGCCTTGAGCTGAAGAGCTCAGTTACAGTGCCCAGGCCCAGTGTTCAAACCCCATGACCCACAAAGAAAAAACCAAACCAAAACAAAAAACAGTAAAAATCATTTGCTTCCAGTAGCAGACTCTGTGAAAACTCACCTGGAGTCAAAAAGGCTGAAATAATTCAGAATAAGGGCTGCTTCTTAGATGAGGAGGGTTCTCAGCTGACCAACTTCTGACAACTCTCTCTGACAAGAAGGGATTCTTTCCACTCAGAATTTGACTAAGGACTAGGCTATTTTGTTACTAAGCACAAAAAGTTATTTTTTTTCAAGGATCTCCTCAGTTATTGTTAAGTAAATTTCCATCATACTGGAGAGATTTCTAAACTTCAGTGTTATTTTTCCCCTGCCATTTTTTTTCTACTCAATTTTAAGAGTAAATATGTAACAGGGCAAACTTCTTGTTTTGTTTTATTTTTTGCCAGTCCTGGGGCTTGAACTCAGGGCCTGAGCACTGTTCCTGGCCTTTTTGCTCAAGGCTAGCACTCTACCACTTGAACCACAGCACTACCGGCCTTTTCTATATCTGTGGTGCTGAGGAATTGAACCCAGGGCATCAGGTATACGAGGCGAGCACTTTACCAGTAGGCCATATTCCCAGCCCTTAGGGTAAACTTCTTGTTTATACTTCTGTGAAGAACTGAGCAGTCCTATGCATTCCATGAACTTTCTCCTTATCTTTCTACATTGTGATGCTTCTTCTGAAAGCCTCACGTCTTTCACCTTTGAATTTCTTCTGCTGTGATGCTACAAAGAGAGCTGGAGCCTCCTCCTAACTTCCAGCCCAAACTCTTGCCACTGTATCTCAGTTGCCAGAATGGAAGGGAATAGGGATAAAAAGAGTGATATGGGTAGAGTGTGAATGTTTTTTGTATGTTGTCTCATTATTTTCTTTAATTTGCAAATGAAGAAAAAATGGGATTAGCAACTTGTTCAATATGGCACTAAAAGAAAATGTCAGTGTAGGGTCTTCAAACAGAGTCCACATTTATCCCATAGCATCATGTCATTCCTTCAAAATTCTCTCCAGAGTTTCCTAAAAGAAATTCTTTTTTCCCCCTAATTCTTCAATGGGAGTGTCATATCCTGTTCATGTACTTCGTTCGCTCTTTGCATCTATCCCATGCATTGTGTGGATCAGAACTATGTAGTATTCCTTTAAGACCATGCATCCATGGAAACAGCTAGTTATAATTTCAAGGCATGGGTTGAGACAGGATAATAGAAAAGCCCTGAAACAAGTAATAGAGACAGGAAGAAATCCCTGCCAGTGGGAATTTAGATACAAAGACAAACCAAGAGAGAGATATTTCTTAGAAATCTTTAAGACAGGAATCCCTGTCTTAATCCCTGTAGAAAGCTTTGCATGGGTAAGTAGAGTTATATACAGAACTTTCTTTGGCTTCATAAAAATGTATTATAACATCCTTCTTCTCTGTTCAGCTAGAGTAAAGCTGATGATTAAATAAACACATCCACTCCATTTCCATCCCACATTTGGCCCTCCCAAAGTCATAAGAATATCCTGCCCATCATTTTTCTATGATTAAAACTTGAAATATAACAAGCACAGAAAGTGGATAGGTAAATACAACGAATGTGCTGTACTCACTACTTAGATATCTACATATAAAAACATATATAAAGCCTACATACGTAGGTATATATAGATCTCTCTATATCTATAGGTATCATCTATATATATATAAATCAGAGAGAGAGAGAGAGAGAGAGAGAGAGAGAGAGAGAAAGAAAGAGATCTGTCTATCTGTCTGTCTATCTATGTTGGGCAGTCCTGGGGCTTGAACTCTGGGCTTCAGCACTGTTTCCGAGCTCATTTTGCTCAAGGCTAGCACTCTACTCATTGATCCACAGCTCCACGTCCAGCTTTTCTTGTGGCTAATTGGAGAGAAGTGTCCACGGACTTTCCTGCCCGTGCTGCCTTTGAACTGCAATCCTTAGATCTCAGTTTTCTAAGTATCTAGGATTATGGGTGTGAGCCAACTGCACTTGGCTGAAATCATATATTTTTAATTAATAAAATATTTTAGATGTATTTTATGCACCTAGAATACCTGTGTCAATTCTACATACTTTCTTAGAAATTGGAGCAATTCAGAAGTTTTCTAAGGTTAAAGTTATTTGTCGTTATTTTGCATCCTATTATATTTTCTTACAGGCATAGGTATATATGAACAACACAATGACTGCTGCATTTTAAATTTATATACAATGGAATAATTCTGAGACATATTCAAATGGATAAATGTAGTTGGGCTCATTCATTACTTATTTCTGATTAATATTACATTGCATAAACATATCACATTCTGTTTCTTCTTCCACTGGTAGACATTTGGTTTGTTCCCAATATTTTGCTATTGTGAACCATACTGTAATGAGTTTCTGTTCATGTTTTCCTGTGTACATATGGGAGTTTTTCTACCTCTCCAGGATTGCTAGCCCTGTTTTACCACTGCTAAACCAAGTGGCACTAAGCAAATAAATACATGACTCTAAGAAAAGGTTTTCAGATGCCTTCAATTTGTAGATGACCTGGCTCTCTTCTTCTTAGGAATGCTGCCTTTCTGTAGCTAGAATAACATTAAGGGATATTTCCTAGGAATCCCAGAAAGTCAGGCATTACTATTTGGGGTGTATTATTTAGTCAATTCATTTACTATAAAGTTCAATTCTTTTATTAATTCATGATTTAAAAGTCACAGATGTCATATAACTATATATACCCTATACTTAAATGGTCAGTCTGAAAGGATAATCTTATCTGGTTGTTGAGAGTTCTAAATCTGTAAGTAGGGACTTTGAAAGGTAGAAACTGAAATGAGGAAGCAATGTGTTTACCACTTACTATTTGCAGATCTAGTGAGTATGGTAATGCAGAGAACCTACAAAGTCACAGTACATGCATGGTCAGCTCTTCAGTACCAGAGATGAGACTGAGGGTCAGAACCTGCAAAATTAGAAAAGCATTTTTCCCTTTTAGAGAAAAGGCATCATGCTGGGAATATAGCCTAGTGGCAAGAGTGCTTGCCTCATGAAGCCCTGGGTTCAATTCCTCAGCACCACCTATCTAGAAAAGGCTAGAAGAGGCACTGTGGCTCAAGTGGTAGAGTGCTAGCCTTGAGCAAAAAGAAACCAGGGACAGTGCTCTGGCCCTGAGTCCAAGTGCCAGGATGGGAAAGAAAGAAAGAAAGAAAGGAAGAAAGAAAGAAAGGAAGAATGAAAGAAAGAAAGAAAGAAAGGAAGGAAGGAAGGAAGGAAGGAAGGAAGGAAGGAAGGAAGGAAGGAAGGAACAAAGAAAGAGAAAAGGCATCAAGTTTAAAATTTAGTAGAAAGTACTGAGGGTTAGGATACATTAGTGAAGCTAGGTGTTCACATCTTCAATCCCAGTGCTCAGGAGGCTGAGGAAGGAGGAGTTAAAATATAACAAAACACTGCCACCACTGCCCACTGTGAATCCCAACCTGCCAGGATACTGTGTAAGAACACAGTCATATCTTCTCTGCCAATACTATGTCACTGTGTCCACAGCAGAAGACTGGGATGACACCTTGAAATCAAGATCATAAGGATGCGTAGAACTCTTGAACGCTATCATAACAGGTAAAAAATGAAGTGAGAGATGGGCACTGGTGGGTCACACCTGTAAGCCTAGCTATTCAGGATGCTGAGTTCTGAGAATCATGATTCAAATCCAGGCCACTCAGGAAAGTCCATGAGACTCTTATCTCCAATTAACCCTCTGGAAAACTGGAAGTGGAGCTGTGACTCAAAGTGGTAGAGGGCTATCCTTGAGCAAAAGATCTCAGGGATAGCACCCAGACCCTGAGTTCAAGCCCCATGACAAAGAGGGAGGAGGAGGAGGAGGAGGAGGAGGAGGAGGAGGGGGAGGAGGAGGAGGAGGAGGAGGGGGAGGAGGAGGGGGAGGAGGAGGGGGAGGAGGAGGGGGAGGAGGAGGGGGAGGAGGAGGAGGAGGAGGAGGAGGAGGAGGAGGAGGAGGAGGAGGAGGAGGAGGTTCAAGAATTATGATTTAGCTAGATTTTTGACATTGTTTACTAGGCACAGATTCAGAAAGTTGAAGCAAAAGGAAATCAAACCATGCCTTAGAAGAGGCATATATCAGTCATCTAGTGACTTTTGTAGTGGTTCAGCTCTCAGGAACGACTTAGGGGCAAGGTTTGAAGAGCAAAAGCCAAAGTAGGCAGGAATTGGGGAGCTTTCTTCAGTTGAGTGAGTCCCCCATATTTCCCATCTCATCTGCTACAGATGAGTGAATGCTGTATCTAATTTTCTTTCTGAGATACCCTAAGTAGGTATTTTACTGTTGTTTACTTCTCTTCTTCATACTCACTAAGGATGGTTAATAAAGTCATTTGTCTATAAGTTGCAGGATCATAAGAAATTACCTACAAGTGTGCTTGAAAAATCATGTGCCTTGCAGCCATGGTAAGAGTTTTGGGGAGTTGTTGGCATCTTGTTAGTCAAGGGCAATGTGAGTGGGAAGAGAATAACATGTGTCAGGAAGCCAAGCAAGCACTGTATTGGATCTGTGTTGTTTACCAGTTCATTACCCCTGTCCAGCGGATAATATCATTCCCCTTCTTTTAAGAGGCTTTTCCCAATTCACAACCATAGTCTCATGGTCCAAGAAGACCCGTCACTCAGAGCCTCCTGCCTGCAGCCATCTGGCCAGTCAGAGGATGCCACTTTCCTGACCTCAGTACTGTTTCAAAAGGGCCACAATAACCCAAGCCAGACCACATTTATTCCCTGTGATTATTCTGCTTAGAAGCAGTTCAGAAAGTTCTTTGCCTCTTGCCTGGATGCAAACCTAAAGCTGTTGGTATTTCTGCCTGCCCCAATACTAATGAAAACAAGAGAGAAAATGGTGTGTGGGGGGGAAGGGGGGAGGGATAAGAGTGCCAATCCTCATGCATTCCAGGGTTTAGAAAGTTAAAAGTACAAATTGAGAATCTGGATATTTATTTGTTTACTTATGTTACAAAACATGCTAAGAAACCGTTAAATTATGTCCTACTCTCCTACTTTAGCAAACATACCTCCGTTGTGACACCCGAAAAGCCAAGTTTGTGTAGGAATGCTCATCAAACCCATCAAGCCTTCCTTTCAAAACCATGACAGATGAGGGAGAGTCCGACCCCATGTGTCCATGTCTCATCACCCAGCACCACATGTCCATGGCAACTGTAGACTGCACATCCCAGGTGTGCCCCCTCTCCCCCCACAGAGACCCTTTGGCTACCCATCAATCATAGGTACCAGGAAGAAGTGGGCTTGGGATCATTTGATTAGGGATCTCCAATCCTCTAATGCTCGCAGTGTGGTCTAGAACTGGAGGTGCAGGCTCCATGTGGGCATCTGGAAGAGTGTGGGTGGGGTTAGGGGTGGGAGAGGTAGGCAGACCTTATCTGGTCAAAAGGTATGTCTGTAGGTTTGCTCCACCCAAAAGTCACATATTAAACACCTGCCCCCACGCAAGTTGGCTATTAGGAAGGTGGGTGATACTGGGAAATAATCATGTTTAGATGAGGTCAGGAGGGTATGAGACCTCATGACAGAATCTGTGTCCCTATAAAAAGAAAAAGAAGTGAGCTCACATTCTCCATCCTGTGGTCTACGACAAGCAGAGAGCTGTCCCAGGAAGGCGGCCTTTATCAGACTCTGAACCTGATGTTATTCTGATCGGGGACTTTCAGCCTCTAGCACTGCAAGAAATATGTTTAAGCTGCCCACTTGAGAGTGTCTTATTAGGACAAAGTATGGGCTTCATTCCAAGATCTAAAATTCCTAGTGCTGTTGTTCTGACTCTGGCAAAACTTGGAGACTGAGTAAACCATTCTTGGAGCCAAGCCTCTTTGACAACTAGCTTGATAAGCTTAAAAAGTGATTTCAAACTTCTATCATCATGCTTTATCAAGTCCAGCTTTTGTGCCTTTGCTTACTGGACTCTCATATTCGACTTTTCAGGTTTAATAATGTATAGAAGACTTCAATTGTCATCTCCTGTGACTGGGTTGTTCTGTTTTTATTGGCCTTTTTGTCATTTTTTAAAAATCAGTGATGTGTTCTTCTACTCACCAGTTTTCATTGGTTTTGACTCTGTTCTCTCCTTTCTACTAAGTCCTGTTAACGCTTTCCTTACACAATGCTCACTCTTCATCTTCTTTTTTGTTTCCCATGTAGCAAAGCTTTATCTGATCTATTTCCCTTTCTTGTTCTGCTCCAGTTTATACTCATTCTTTAAAGAATAGCCTTACTAAAATGGCATGTTTTGTGTGGCTTTTGTTCTGCTTAATAATCTTGAATAGATCTCTATGGCCTGAGGAAAAGCTTAAGCCTGATGAAGGCTAAGCCTCAACTTTCAGTATTTTCTTTAACTCTGCTTTGAAACAAACTCTCCATCCCATCAAGGATCATCTTGCCATGTTTCCCTGGGCTAAATTCCTTACATCTGTATCTCTGCCCTTATTTTCTCTCTATTTCCTCCCTGTCTAAATAAATACTTGTTGATGAATCTCTACTCCCAGTTCGGCTATAAAATACTTCTCCCACTCTGGCTCATAGTGTTTCCTTTCTCTTTCTGGAATCCTTCTGTCTGGTTTATTTGTTTTGATATTTATTAATTTATTATCCTGAACTGTTGCATAAACTTGTTCATGGTTGACTTGTCTTTTGCACCAGATTTTAATTGTGTGAAAACAGAATCTGTTTCTCACAATGTAGTTTTATTGTTGCCTTCATCATTATACCCCATGTTATATACAAGGGGTACTTAATATACTGTGTTTTGCTACTTATGTGCTCCAATATAAAAGAGTATACTTTAGGGTCTTTTATGGGTCATAAAGTATCTACTGTTGCTTATGATGTTGATTTTTAAAATGCTAAGCTTTCATGAAAGTCCTGCCATACACTTACCCATGCTTCTAAAATACCCTTGTGATCACTACTGTCTTTACTTTTCAAAAAGAATTCTTTTCTTTTTTACCAGGAAATAAATACTGTATTCTGATAACATTCTTTTTCTCATAAATCCTTGTTACCTTCATCCATATAAATGTAATATTGTGGCCTTCCTAGCAGATGTCTTTAAAGGGCCAAGGTTTGCATTTCTCCAGAAGATTACAAGTCAGGATATAGTAGACACTTGCAAAGATTCTACTGTAAAATACACTATCTATAGACAGACAGATAGACAGATAGATGATAGATAGATAGTGGAATTTTACTCATTCATCAGGAAGAATGGTATTATGTAACTTGCAGGAACAGGGCTAGACCTTAAAAAGTTATGTTACATGAAGTTAAGTCAGTTAAGTCAGAGAGAAAAAGATGCATGTTTTCTCTCATATATGGAAGTTAGATCTAAATTATATACATATATATACATATGTATACACACACAAACATATACAGGGTTATATGTGTACATACACAAATGTATTAACTAAAGTATGGTATATGAAGTATAGTATTACAATGGTGTAACTCCTTTGAATAATTAGCTTATGCTTCAACAAAATGAACACCAAGAACCTGGAACACATGTTGTTGGGAAGTGGAGTCAAGGGGTAGGGGTAGATGAATGGTGAGGAAAACAGTTGGTGAATACAACCATAATATTAAATGCATATATGTGAAACTGGAATTAAGTAATTGAAGGGATAGGGGGTGATAGGAGAGATGAGGGAGAATGGTGAAAGGCATATCATTGATCAAGATGTGTTGTACTCACAAACTGATGCGTTGAATGGAAATCCCTTTGTTCAACTACTTAAGGATAATAAAAAGTTAAAAATCCAAAGGGAAATGAATCAGTCGACTCCAATGCATATAACAAAAGGCATGATTGTATCATTCTTTCATTTTATTGAAAAGGAATCATTTCTACTCTAGCGCAAACAATGTATATTTTACATCATAAAGCAAGATATAATTTACATATTACATTTCTTATGAGATCTTTATTCATTCCATTTTTCTTTTAATTAGGTCACCTCTTCTGGTTTAATTTAACCTGCCATGTGCCCTACAAATCAGCATCTTGTTTAAGGAGCAACTGGGGACACAGATAGTTGATACATATTCATCTGTATCTGGATATACTGCTGGTGAAGAATAGGGATGTGCCTGGAATTGGTGGCCCTGAGGCCCTCTTCTGCTGAGGGGCTTCAGAGCCACAAATCTACTCCTCCAAATCACTTATCAAACTTATTTCTAGATCAGTAATAAGTGGATCGAAGTGAATGCTAGGACTACCTGTATACTTCTTGACCAAGTGCTCAGATAACAGATGCTTGTGGCATTGACTTACCAGCAATGAGCAGTCCTGCCACTAACCAGCACCATTGCTCTGAAAACTCCGCACATTGCTTGCCCAAGGCATGAGATAAAGGTTTTCCCTACCATTAGGGTTTATAGGAACAAACTTTACTGTTGGCCACTGGAAATGGATGTCAGCAAGAAGGTATCAAATGACTTTTGTTTCATACAACCCTCTACGTTTCCACTCTAAGAGTCTCCTCTTCTTAGCAAAGCCTTTGGGTATATAATTTGTTCCTGCTATTAGCCAAAGCCTCTCTTTAAACTCTAAACCCCTAAAGTTTAAGATTAAAATCACTTCTCAAGTCAAAGAATGTTTTAATATTCAAGGACATACTGTTCCTTCAAAACTTCATAATCCACAGCTATAGATGGGACAAAAAGCAATGGATGGAAGATTTCTTAGAAGCAAATAATGTGTGCTGCTCAATTACTTACATGAACCTTCATAAAAAAATGTTTTAGTTAAAATAAGAGTAAGTGGTTAAAGCACAATGCAAAAGATGGGTGTCCTTCTTATTACTGAAATGATTACAGAATCATTAGAAATATATTTTCAGATTGGTGGCTGTTAGATTGAAAAAATATGACTGTCAGCTCAACCTGATCAGAAATACTAATATGGGTTAAAAGTGCATCTTATACCCCAAATTCCTTGCCTGTCACTCAGAGTACAAAGTTGGCATATCCAGCCAAAATCAACCTAAAGCTTTCTAACCACTGATAATTGAAAGTATTAGAAATAAGCTGGTCAGGATGAGAATATGTTTAAAAATGTATCTATTCTGCGTGCCCTTAGTTATTCTTTAGTCAGATGACATGCTTTGTGAGACATCTAAAAATATAAACCTATTTCTCATTTCCAAATACAAGATTATAAGTATAAACAGCAATGTAGCATTCCCTTGCTAGAAGAGACTTCCAGATCGGGTATTATTCCATTGGTTAGCACTGTACACTTTCACAGTCCCTTTCTTCCTAGCGCTACAAAGTGCTGGACATACAGAGAATACAGGAATGGAAAGATGAGTAGAGCCTCACAACACCCCTGTGAGGTAGGTAAGAATTGCCATACTCATCTTTTATAAACGAGTAAACTGAGGCACAGCATGGTCAAGTCCATCTGGCTAGTAAGTTAGGAAAGGTGGGCTGGGAACAAAGAGAAAGAAACAAAGAAATCTCATCTAGCTCTCATCCCTAGAGGCTAAACTTATTTTGAAATATATATATATGTATATATATATATATATATATCCACAATTGTATTTAAAGTTTTTAGAATTTAAGCCAAATGTCAAGTACTCTACTTTAATATGTGTTTTGTCTTTTACAGTTCCATGGAACGGAGAAAGAACAGATGACCAAACATCTTTTCCTCCTCTTAAGTGGAATTCCCTGGACAGATCAGAATGGATCAACATTTCATCAGTGTTCTGGCTCCAACCTCAAGGATATTTCAATAGTCTGAAATAACTTCTAATTCATTGAAAGCTCTAAGGTGAGAAGTCCTAGTTCTTAAACAACATCCTTGCCAACTGCTGTATGACCTTAAAGAGAAAATGTATGTAGAAAAAGAAAACAAGCAAGATGCCTAATTAACATTTCATCCATGTGAAAGTAAGGGCAGTGAGGGAAGTGTGAGATTTGCCTTTTCTGATATGTTTGAGAAACTGCAAACTCAAGCTTGCAATATTATATATATATAATATATAAATATATACAGTATATATAAATGTGCATCTGACTACACTTAAGGCACCAAAGAGATGTAGGCCATGCATTTCACAATTCACTCTTTGTTTTCCGGAAGAAATTTCTGTCCCTCTCAAGTGAAAAAAAAAAAAAGATTTTTCTCTATCAAATAGCCCTTAAGAGCAAATAGTTGAAAGGCAACAAATGACTTTAACGTAAGGCTGCTGATTGTTTGCATGAAGGTGTGAGGTGATGTAGATGGCAATATTATCATCTAGAGCTTAGAGCTTGAATCCATGGTCAAGCTACACAGCTTAGAGCTTAGAATTAGCCAGATTTAGCCACTTACATTAATCAGACAATCCAAAAAACAGGAGGCCAAAGATCAGAATGTATATACAATTATTTTCTGTAGTAGCTGATTGGAAAACCTTACCATAACCCACAGATATGGAGACAAGGAGAAAGGCAATCATGACTGGCACAGATTCTTCAGAAAGACTTTGGCTTTTCAGACATTCCTAGGGGGAACTGGGCAGATGACAGAGTAAGGCACCGAGGTCAAACAGGTTAATGAGAAATGATAGGTTAATCATTTTGAATATGGATATGTGTATACCTAGGATTTCTTTGGCAACTGCACATTTTTTTTTCAAACCTCATACAAATTTATGAGAGTGGGTGGGCTGGACCTAACTGATGAAGCTTGGAGTACATTAAGCAAAGCATAAATAGAAAGAAAAATGAAATAAGCACACACAGAAACATATGGTAGTATTCCAGAGAGAGGAGGTACATTTGTTAACTAACTTTCGTTTTGTTCCTCTCCTGCTTTTCTCTGCCATGGTCCCAATATTTTAGTTCTGTTTTTTTTTTTTGTTTGTTTGGTTTGTTTGGTTTGTACTTTTTTTTTCTCCAGCAGTTGAAGAAATGACAGAGCAGGATAGGTGTCTTATTGGTTTTTGATTTCTTCTTAGGCCTGTTTAATTATTATTTTTTTCCTCAGTTGACTGTTGGCACCTGGTTCCTCTGTAAACTATATTCCTTGGCCTTCAGTCTCAGGTTGGCAATGCTGTTGGCCATGTTGATACCCTGTGCAGGGTTATTGTTGGCACATGTGGCAGAATAAGTAGCCATGGCGCTGTAGGGACAAAGGAGAGAGCAGGGAGAACAGACATTAGTTTTACAAAGCTGCAAGTCTGTGCCCCAGGAGGATGTACTTTCGGGATGGGGGCAGGCAGGGGCAAGTAGGCTGGACTAGGGTCTTTGAGAGCTCTTACAACCCCAGTTTTCCATTTGCTTAAGGCATTTGGAAAGGGGGCGGGGTCGTCTTTGTCTTGTTTTGCTAGGGAAAGCAGAGGAGAATGAGACAAAGGGAGGGAGAGGTATTTGCTCACTGGATACAATGAGTAATGATTTATTTCTGGGGTGAGAGAAAAAGTTGCCTAGTAGGTTTTTCATCAGCTGACTAAAACAGTCTTTAATCTCTTTTTCTGCCTACATCATCCAGCCCAAATGGAGTGGAGGAGTGTAAAAGGAAAGAAGCCATTTGACAGTAAACTGGAGAGAATTTTGCTTCTTTACTCTAGGTAGCTGTACTTTAGATTGTCAATAAAATACCATAATAAGCAATGTGCTTTGAAAATCAAATACTCTGACATAACTTCTTTGCTCCTCTTGATTCACTTATTGGTAATACCAAGGACTGCTGAATCAAAAGGTTCCTGCCCACTTGTTTTGATTGTTATAACCTCTCCTCCAAAATATGTGAGTAGGAGGTAACTGCCTCTGGATCAGTTATTGTGGGAATGTTTAAGTTTCCTAAATAAACTAGAAAGGGCTCTATTTTCAGCATTTTTGACTCTCAGAGGTAACTCTTTCTCATTCCACATTGCTGAGAAAAACACAAGGTTGAATTTCATTGTCAGACATTGTTGATAAGACTTAGGGACACTGCTAGACTGAAATTCATCAACGGTGGGTTTTTATTAATTACATTCATGAATCTCTTACAAAGGAGAAAGGAAATGGCGTGCAAATTCTCCTTTACTGTATACTAAATGGTTAAAAGGAGACACATTTTAATGAAATGAAAACACTTCTAGTTGTTTCTAAGATTAGCAAAATCCCTTTCCACTGAGGGCTGGAATGAGATAGACTTATAAATGGAATGACATGTGCTTTTTCTGTTGCCTGCATTCCAATGGAATTTTGTCACCCACACAGGAGTTTGTGGTTTGGGGATCAAGTGACAAGATCAGAAAGAGAGAAAACTGAAGCTGTTCTACAAATAGAATGTATCGTCGATACTTCTCTAGGACACCACATAGTCAAGACTTGCAGTCAAGACTCCTCATAATCTATTTAACCTCAGATACTAGCAGTTAAGAAAATCAAGTTTAAAAAGTATAATTAGTTCCAGATCACTTGATCTTTCCAGATGCACACATCTTCAAAAGCCTTAGAGCACTGATACAAGTGTATGAGTGTTTGTGTCCAGGGCCATATGCATGTATGTTACTTAAAAGGGTTATAAAAAAAATACTACTTTGGGCACTGGTGGTTCATGCCTATAATCCTCATTATTCAGGAAGCTGAGATGTGAAGAATTATGGCTTAAAGCAAGCCTAGGAAGAAAAACTCACTAGACTCTATTCCAAAATGATCAGCCACAAAGAAAGGATAGAGGTAAGATCCAAGTGGTAGAGAAGTTTACTTTTTCCTATTTCTTTTGGTTGTTGTTGCCAGATTCACTCTTATGGATTGTTTCTGTGATCTAAACAAGTGTATGTTCTCCTGAACTTTTGCTTTTGTCATTAAATTCAATTTTAATTAATAACTTGTATAGTATATATCATTGACCTAAAGCATAAGCTTTACATATCTGATATCACACCTGCCTGTCCGCAATGTCCTCAGGTAGAGCTAATAAAATACCTAGCATATGTTTGGTGTTCAATAAATTATCAAGATATAGGTAGAGTATGATTAAACTGATTTCTGCTCAATTCCATTGTCCTCTATCATGATGCTGTGGGAATGACTTCTAAAACCTATCTGACCAATATTCTTTCATTCTTAAGACATTCTTACTATAAATTTCACTACCTTAGTAGAAAGAAGAAAAAGGCCATAACAAAGAAGAGATGATGATTACATATTTGGGTGTTCATAATACATCATGTCACAGTAAAAAGAAAAATGAATATTAGTACAGTTAAGTTATGAAACAGGCTATTGCTTTTACCATTGTCCACCAAGGGACAGAGGTGGTAGTTTCAGATTAGGAGTGAGATAAATGATCAGGACAACACATTAAGATAAAAGTCTTTTTTTTTTCCGAATGTACCAATAAATGTCATTTGATTCAGAAATCCATATGCCTATAATCACTTACATGTTTCCATTCAAGTGCCTTACAGGGCTTTTAGAACATACCAAGGACCCTAATACTTAATAGCTAAGAAAAGAGATCTATCTAGTGGATTATTATAAAAATCAATCAAATTAGCCTTTATTAACCACATACTGGTGAGAGAATTAGGTTCTAAAATGGTACATAGCACCATTTTAAGTACAGTGGGATGAACTTGGAATTATGAGGTATATTATTTGTTAAGGATTGATAATAATGTTTTATGGGTTCTTAATACACAAGGTTAAAACTGCGAGAACATTTAAAAAAATTCTCTGGTGGTAAATTGCAGATTGTCATGGAATTTGTGCTTTAACTTCTTGGCTGAGTTTCTGAGAAACGTGTTTCCCATCATTTAAGATTCAGGACCAGCAAAAAGTCTTATTTAATAGAAATCTACACTGTCTTTGATAATCAAAGATGTGTTCCATTTCCTTAGCAGACAACAGGGGATTATTTTGGTTTACTGACGTTGTTGTGACGGTTTTCCAGAAATGTCTACTGTAGTAGTGGTTGCACTTTTGTCTCCTCTGCATCAGTTCCTTCAGAATTGACTACTGTCCATACAATCTGTTATTCTGGTCTGGGGACTTTCTACGGTTAAGAGGTATCTTAAAAATATTAAGTTGTCTCTGTAATATAGGTCAGAGGGTACTATCTGAAGTGAGATGAATATTTATCTCCTGTATTACTCAAAAATTAATGGATATTTGTGTTTTCTATTGCACAAGAGACTGGATATTCACCAAGACATATTTCACTTAAGTGACAGACTGTATTTCCACATCAGAGAACAGTGCCTTCTACCAGTTATATGAAGGTGTTATTATGGAACCACCATCATAGTAGTTAGTGCAAAGCTTTGCAGGAGTGCCTCAAGTTAGTGGGGCTAGAGGGTAAGAAAAATCTATTATTACTGGCAAATGAATGTTGTGATTTCTTAAGGTATCAATAAGGGATAGCATTATCACTTGATCAATGTTTAGTAAAGTTGCAATCATTGAACTAACTTCTTTCAGAATTTCATCATCTTAATATGTAGAATAAAAGAGCAGAGGCCTAGTTGGGAACTGGTTGCTCATGCCTGTAATGCTAGCTACTCAGAGGCTGAGATTTGAGAATCACAGTTCAAAGCCAGCCCTGGCAAGAAAGCTCATAAGACTCAGAGACAGTGCCCAGGCCCTGAATTCAAGTCCCAGGACCGGAATACACACAAAAAAAGAACAGAGGCTATCTGAATTTATTGCCTTTCATCAAATATTTGAATAGTCTAATAGTTTGTTCATATACTAAAGAAAGATATCTCTCACTCTAATAATTTGCCATGGATCTGGTTTTACAATTTGAGCTAAATATGCCATCTAGTCAAGTGACAGGCAGTCCTTTGACATACCAGTGACAAGCAAGTCTTGTTACAGGCCAGAAAAAATAGACTTAATGTGTGAGTAGTCTAAGAGTAGCTTAGTCATGCTTTAAACATGACATTGGAAGAGGGCAAGGACTTTCTTCCTAAAGTGACAACAGATGTGAGACGACTTTGAATGGCTGCCAATCCGAAAGAGTGCTCACGACCACCTGCTCTTCTTGTCATGGAAACTTCTAAAGCTGCTTCAAGACAAGAAAGAGAACCCTGGAATGAATGTCTTCCCACAAGAGCGATACCACTGGGGGTAATTAGCTATTTTCAACTCAATTTATGGGTCCTTCAGACCATGTAAAATAACCTCTCCTTCCTATCTAGGATTAAACTTCCTGGGATAAAAAGCTCAGGCTAACACTAAGTGATTAGTATCTGTTAAGGACAGGACAATAACCAAGAATTTGTTTCACAACAAAGTTCCTGCCTGTTGGTCTTATGTTCTGAGTAATTTTCATTTATTCCTTGGCAGTAAGAGATCTGGGCTGAGTCAGAAATTGGATTTCTAGAGGTGGTTTATAGGACCATTTCTACTGAATTTTAAGTAAAGCTCCTTTGTGCCTGTGACCAAAAATGACACTGCCAAATAAAATGCATCGAGACATTAGAGATTGAATTTTTAAAAATTGCTTGCGTTCCATGTGTTGACTCATCAAGTCTGCACTGGGACAGAGCTGACACATTTAAGAAAGCTTGAAATTTTTTCCATGTCCTTATTTGGAGATTTCTAACAGATGCAGCCCAGCTATGGACAGCAGCATTCTAACCCCACCAGCAGGATTGGAATAATGTTTTCACTAAGGACATGTCATTTATAATCCATTCAACCCATTCTGAAAGGTTACTGTGAGGAAAAATGTGTTACAATAACTGCCAACACCAAGAAAATACAGAAAATCCTATTAACCAGATGATCTTAAAGGCAAGAAACCAATGGGCATCTACATATCTGCTTTCTAATCACCCTAAATGTAAAGCCTACACATCATGAAACAGTTGAGGATAACATTGTCTTTTTTGGAAAGTAATCTATGACTCTATTTCAACATTAACATTGTTTTATATTTGGCTTATTTTGAACACATAATGATAAATTGCTTAAAGTCTCACCCAAAGTCAAATGTGTGGACTTTAAAAGTCTGTGGGTCTCTTTGAGGATCTAGGGTTTCACTGGCTCTTTAAACCCACCCCCACCACCCCAAAGTCTATGTAGAGCTTGCAATTTTGAGACACTGATGTATAGTTTGGAGACAGTCTCTTTGGTTTGTTCTTTTCTCAACACAGGGATAATGGAGACATACTTGCTTCATCTAAGAAAATTCAAAGACCAATTTTTATAGGAAAACTTCCTTCTAAAGAAAGATCCCATCAATTCTTTTGAAAGTGATCTAGTGTGACTTAAAAAAAAATCATTTCTTTCTGGGCATCAGTGGCTCATGACTGTAAATCCTAGCTACTGAAGAGGCTTAGATCTGAGGATTGCTGTTCAAAGCCAGCCCAGCAGGAAAATCCATGAGACTCTTACCTCCAATTAACCAATAAAAAGTTGGACATGGGTCTACAGTTCAAGTGGTAGAGGGCTAGCTTTAAACAGAAAGGCTCAAGGACAGTGCTCAGGCTCTGGGTTCAAGCCCCAGGACTGGCATACACACACATACACACACACAAAATCATTTCTTAATCTTAGTTTTAAAAAATTCAGCAGTTGATTTTTAAAATGTATAACTGGCCCTTCTAAGTAGACACACTTGGACTTCATTTCACTGGTAAGGCTTCAATTTCCACTATGTGTTCAATGATCCTTCTGCAATCATTCATCATTTTTTTCCTGGGAAGGTTTGTATATATAAATCCCCATGTATCTCATATCTTTCTATTACTACAGGATCTTCTTTTCCTTTCTGCCTTTGCTTATCTATAGGTTCCAAGCATTCTTGTGAAATATACACAAAGAAAGCTAGCTCAATTTAGATATAAGATGACATACAAAATCAGTGACTCAATAAGAATCCATAGTAGCCAGGACAAAATCATGTTCCTATGCACCATAGTCATCTACAGCCTCACTGTTCTGTGTGTGCACTGAGGGTGAAGAGTACTGGCATCACCTTGGAGTGGGGTAACTCAGAGATGCAGAATCCCAATCTACCTCAGCCTTAGTGCAGCGGAGTCTGCATGGACCCAGGAGATTCCTGTGCACAGCCATGTTTGAAGAGTCCTGCTGTAGATTCTTGTACTCCCTTTCATTTTATGGACATATTTTCTTATGACTCTGACTTCCAATAGTGTTCTTTACTTGAGGACCTCACTTCTGAATATTTCTAAGGCGAAAATTCCTTTCTTAAATAGAACTAATTCGCCCTTAACCTTACCCCCAGGAACCACCCCCACCCCCTCTGACAAGTTACCTTTTCAGTGTCCTCCGTTAGAATCCGTTATGAAGCCCCTCGTGTAAACAACATCTTGGGAGGGACGAGGATCTATTTTTGAAAGTGTGAAAGGGAGAAATGAGCCAAATGCATTCAGCAGATGTCATGCAGCACCATGACCACAACCAAATGAGGGGAGGAGAAGGAGAAAAAGGATTGGGGGTGGGGGAGGGAAATGTAGACAAGCATAGTCAGCCTCTCTTTCACTTGTCAAAAGTTTCCTTTGAAGCCTTGCCCTCCCTCTCAAAATAGCACTCCGAACCAATAGTGCAGAGCCAGGCCATTTGCCAGCCACCTCTCATAAGATCACAGGTCTCTAGGGGAAGGTTTCTTGGCTACTTCATTGCAAATCATAGTCTAATGTCCATGTCTGGATTGATCACTGATAGCCAAAAGGCATAGCCCTATAACATTAGCAAGTCTTAACAATTCTCTTGCTCATGTGAGCTTCCATTTTCCCAATTTTCAATAGGAGAATAGTGCTGAACTAAGAAGCAGGCGTGTGTTCCAAAAGCAAGCTTCCTTCCACTGGCCACAAGTAAACAAAGGAGACACCTGCCAAGAAAGTAGAGTCCTGTTGGGAAGTGTTTTGCTCCCTCTGGGACTCTGTTGCTGGCCTGCCACCATTACCTGCAATATGCTTAAGTGAAAGACTGAGGGCTATGACATGCTATAATTAGAGCAAGCCATGTGCTCTAGGATGCCAGGGACAACCTTAGTTTTATTACCTGTTGTCTACTCTTAACTATTAGTACCACTCCCCTTTTAGTCTTAAACTGTCCTAATTTGATGAGTCATACAGCCACAACTCTGAATTTATAATAGACACCCATTAAAAAAACAAACATGTTGGGTATTTTCCAGCCCTTACTTCAGACATTTTACAAATGTGTCTTGGTTTCCTCTATTCTTCTTCCAAGGAAGGACCATGAGAATCAAGAAATTGTTCTGTGTGACAGAGCTGTCTATTTGCTGAACCTGGGACCCATGACTGAGACATGCTGATTTTCTCAATGGGATGCCCACAGACCTTGAGTCAAAAAGGATTGTTTAGACAATTTGTAAATCTTATACTTCTTGTTACTGTCAATACAATGCAAGGTTTCATTTGAATAAAATATGAGTATATGTAATAATATACAGGACTCAAAAGAAACAGGACTCAAAAGCATGCATTCTAATTCTGCTTACTGAAGACTTATCTTGGACAAGTGTTCAGTCTCCTCCTGTTTGGAGCTAGAACAAGGAAATAGCTATCACACAAGCATGGCCAAGGGATAAACAAGAGAAATATCTTTTAATGAATGGTACATGTGAAGTAACTAACTTGACATAATAGTACTAACAGAAATAGTACATTTTCTATCTCACTGAAGGTCAATCATTTCTTTTGCTTCCCATTACTTGTTTTTCTTTTTTCTTTTGTTAACAAAGTGATAGTTCCTAGCAAGTTTCAAAGTGTAAAATTGTAATGAATATTTCTAAACATAGCAGAAAATATCTCCAAGGGACACAACTATTTTTTGCCATTTTTAGAAATGAACTAAAATATAAACACTTCAGTCAACGAGTCAGGGAAAAAACATATTACTGATAAATAATGGATTTAAACCATTGCTTTCCTACTTATATTGGAGATTAATTTAGTCCTCATACAGAATATGAACCATCAGTTTCTATGGTATTGTTTTAATTGATTTTTACAAACTCTGAATCTAAGAGAGAAATGATATAAATGCGTACTCTGGAATGAGTAAGAAAAGAGTAGAATACAAAATATTATTTACACTAGGGCTATACCTACATAAAATATTGAGTTCTAGTTGCAAATATGAACAAACTAATTAGATAAAGACAATCAGTTTAAGGGTGTTTTGGAAAATATATTTTGAATTTTACATAAATTTTTCAACTAATGTAGGTTAGCTCCAAAAAAGGCACATGTAAGTTGTTGTGCTGATAGCTTCAGTTAGATGTTACATACAGAAGTCTTAGGATGCAGACACTGAGGATGGACTTCTGCTTTGGTCCAGGCAGTCTTAACCCAATATGAATTCAGGAAAGATTTCGTCCACATTTGTGCACTGTGCTGCTCTCAGTGCATCCTGAAGAAGGACCACACGGCAGCCATCTGGCTTGTTGATAGTTGCCCTGAAAAGTTTCTAAGGAGAACATAGGACTAATACTTTCTGGTTACTTCCAGATTCAAGCTAGGGGTCTTGAGACATCATCTGAATGACATCCATTTCCCAAGGTATCTAGTGAGTCTGTTAGGATACCAGCATGTGTGGGAGTGACAAAACAGCCTCCTACTTACTTAAAATACTACAGAATATGGGGTTTCTCCAATGGTTATCTAAACGTGCTACTGGTAAATTTTATAGCAGAATCTAAATTTTAAGATACACAGATATAATTGACATTTCAAAGCCAGCAAAACAAGGTTGAACAGGGACTCAGAATAGGACTTTGCTATACATGAATTTTCTGTGTACTAAGACCAGACTTAGGTCATGCTGTCATTAGTGGTGTTTCTCTGAAATACTGATTTGGGATTAAAAACAAAAAGAACCATTCAGGTGATGCTACTGGCATTAGCATTTTGCATTTCACAATTTGTATGTTAGGGATGCACCTCCAGCTAAAACATAATCTCCTATAGCTACTTCAAGGCCTCTCTTGTAGCCAGTAATCAACCTCAATGCTAAATAGGTAAATAAAGTCATGGTACAAGAATTTGTGAATATTTTTCTCCTGAGGGAACTTGTAGTCTGAACCTGGTTTGCTCTGGGTTAAAGAGAGACACATTGACTGATAGAGTGTTAACCACAGGCATCTCAGCTATCTTGCTGGAATAAATCTATGTTCTCTGATCACATAATAAATGGAGGTGAAAAGCCTCACAATGAGACTAAAATATTCCTGTGATTTGCTTCTTCAGAAGCTTTACCTTTTTAATATACAGATAGATGTAAATTATATATTCAGTCTATTCAGAAGACACATATGTACACACACACACCCACACCCACACACACACACTCATACACTGATGTCCAAAGAAATCTTTAGCCAGGTAGATGCCAAGTAGATAATAATTAGATATAGAGGTAAAGAAGGCATTTGGGGTCCTAAGGTATCTTCCACTTAATAATTAAAAAAAACAACACAAGGGTCATGAAAGTAAGCAGAGTGACCTTGAGTTTTCTTCCCTTCTCTCTGCCATTTTTTCTCTTTCTTTCCTTCACTCTCTTTCATTTCTTCCCCCTCTATCTCTCATTTTTTTCTTTTAATTCAAAATCAGTTTTACCGTGAAGTTCACCTTTGTGCCTGTTTGAATCATTACACATTAATTTCCTATTTGAGCATAATGAAACTAACCTATCTTAAATTTGGGAATGGGATAATTTTCTTCCTGAATGGTTACAAAAGGGGCACTGAACATCGCTTAATAATGATCTTTTCCTTTACACTCTTTGCCATCTTTGAAACCTTTTCAAGAGTTCCCAGAGTCCAAGAGGAGATTGCTGATGGCCTGCCCCCCTCTCTCTTCTGCCCCAAACCCTGCTCCTTGGGGCAACGAGCAATCTCCTGTGAAAATTGGGGGATGTCAGCAAGTTGAGTGTCTCTGAAGAGGTTAACCCAGGAAGAAATGTCAGCTCGCTGAAAAAACAGCTTTGAGTGTGACTGACTGCTGAGAAATATGTGGAATGGAGCAAGGGAGAGTGGACCATCATTCACCTGTATGGAGAGGCTGTCCCCCAGGAGAGATAATCTGTGGGCCTTGGAGCAGGACGAGGTACGATGGGCTGTTCCACAGCAGTCACGTCTCCTGAGTAGGATTTGAGGAGAGAAGCATTTTTATTGGCCAGCATGGCTCGTTCATTCCTGCGGAACTTGGCTCTTCGGTTCTGAAACCACACCTGGAAGATTGTTGGGACAAGAGAAACACATATTGAGAAAGTAGGAAGGGGAGAGAGAGAGAGAGGGAGAGAGAGAAGGAGAGAGAGGGAGAGAGAGAAAAATTGAGAGAGAGAGAGAGAGAGAGAGAGGTCACATGAAGGGAATTCTGGCTGAGTTTTACTATGTAATACTAAGAGAGACAAAGAAAGGCTCTGATACTCTTCCTAGAACAATAGAAAGACAAAGTGGCTCCTCCCTTGTGAGGGGCTCTTAGGGCTTATGACTCTAGGGCTGGAGGGCACCTCAATGGTAGAGCATGTGCTTAGCATATAGGAAGATCTCAGCTCAGTCCCTAGCACAAAAACAAAACAAACAAGCAAACAAGACAAAACCATGAAGTACTTCCAGCAATCAAGACTCCAGAGATGGGGGTCTGTATCTAATCAATGGACAATGACAACAGCAAAAGTTACAATCCTGGTTGTGATTGTAATCCAGAAAAAGAGGAAACATCTCAAACTCCTGTCACAGATAGAATGATTGTTCTAAAAAGTCTTTAAAAAAAATTTCAACATGTGAAAATGTCTGCTTTCCTCATACTTATTGGATATTTAAAGAAGTTCCTATATCTCCAAAACTAGGCAGTCAGACAAAGATTTAAGAGCGGGAAAAGCAGTTTTGTTTGGCTTGTGCCAGGCTTAGAACTGTACCTCAGCCTGCAAGAGAGTATTTGTACTCTGGCTGTTGTCCCTCATTGGTTACTTAGGCTCAGCATTTCTGACAGGGGCGTCTCTTGAAGTTCTAGAAAGATATCTCTCAGCAGAAAACTTCAGACCGTAAAGGCAAGAAGTTGACCACTACACTTATTTGTAGGGTATGGAGGAATGTGTGTGGCACGTATAGTACCTGCTGTAGTTAACAGTAAACTCGTCACTTATTAAGTGCTAGTGCTAAGAACCTATATAGGTGCATTGCCTACATAATTTCTCATCATTATGGCATTTCTGCACATTGTTTTATCATTACTAATGTAGAGTTGAAGGAAATATTTAGCTGATGTTCAATAGTCGATGTAAATAACAAATGGCTGATTTTTTAACACAAGGATATCTAAATCCTGGCCCTATAACTCTTTCCGATGACAATGGAATTTTATTCATTCATTCATTCATTCAGGAAGTCAATGGAGTATTGCGACTTACTCCCTGAACTACATTCTCAGATGAGAAAGACTTCCATTCATCGCTTTCATGAGGCTCCCAATCTAATTAAGGAAGATGTGTACACTGGAAACAAATGTTTTAGGTGCGATTGTAGATGCCTAGGACAAGGTATGGGAAAAGGAAATTCCACTGTTAGTGAAAAGGTTGCTTGACTCTAGGGGCAATATCCACCAAAACTACCAGATGCGCATTGCCTACTCTGTCACATCTGAGTAGAAAACAGCCAACGTGAAAACTGGACATCCTTTTCCTGGCTTCCCAGAATTCCACTTCTTTCTTTCATGCCTATTATGTTCGTATTAAGTGTATCATTTTAAATGTGAATATAACCATACCAGCACACTGCTTGATATCATCTACTGGCTTCCCACTAAAGAATAAAATAAAAACTTCTCACCATGAAACAAATGCTGTTCAGAAATTGGCTCTGTACCCATCAAAAAGTCAATCATACCACTCAGACCTTCTGCACTGACTACCTATCATTCTAATTCCTCTATTGAGCTTGAGGATGACCTGAGCACTACTTGAGGCCATTTTCTACCTACATAGAGTCATATCAAATGCCCCCTTTTGTCCCTTCTTCCCTTTTGTCCAGTGGTCAACATCTTCTAATTTTTTCAAGATTTGAATTTAATGCCACCTCTACTGGGAAGCATTGTAGTGGAAAGAACATGGTTTTAAAGTCTAAGAGAATCGGAGAATACAGTTGCTATACTACACTAAACATTTATTCTTGGATAGCTGTTTTTCTGTTCCTTTGGCTCCCAAGCAATTGGAGATAATGACATTTACAGGATAGTTGTGAGAGACAGTCAATTTTGGATGGTTAATAGGTGTGTATTCTCTCCCATTTTCCCCATGCATCCTGGATCATTATTTCCTCTGGTCTAGTACTAATTCTTGGACATTTCTTTACTGTAGGAATCATTCTAAGATATCATGATCTGATGGTTTGTACATCTGTCTCCTCTACTCCAGACCATAAAATCCTTAAGGAGACGCTCAGTGTCTTATTCATCCCAGAAAATAAAAAAAAAAACAGCTCCAAATGTACAAGAGGTACTCATTAAGTGTTTGAGGGAAATGAGGACAAAAAAAGAAATGGGGGAGAAATTAATCTTGCAAAGAGGAATAAAATCTGGCCTCTATATAAAGGGACTTCGCCATCTAGTGGGTGATATTGACTCATAAACAGCTCCATGTAGTATATGTCATATTACATTAACAGTTCTAAGTATTAAATAAAACAGAACTAGATAGATTATTTCAGTCAGGAAAAGGGTAGGATTTCGTGATGGAAGAATAAATTCATGGAGGAAAATTCTTCCCTACTCAGGGAGATAAGTATTCATGGCACTGAAAGTCATCAGTATGCAGTGTGATATGAAAGGAAAAAGAAAGAAATCTGTCCTCTCTCCACAGACAGACAGACAGATAGAAGGACAGACAGACAGATAGACAGGCAGACCGATAATGGAATTTGTCTGATGTGATAGGGACAACTATCAAAATTAACTCTTTTACATTTTTGTTTAATTTTTACCATTTTGTTTTCTACTTTTTTTTGGCCAGTCCTGGGGCTTGGACTCAGGGCCTGAGCACTGTCCCTGGCTTCTTTTTGCTCAAGGCTAGCACTCTGCCACTTGAGCCACAGCGCCACTTCTGGCCATTTTCTGTATATGTGGTGCTGGGGAATCGAACCCAGGACCTCATGTATATGAGGCAGGCACTCTTGCCACTAGGCCATATCCCCAGCCCCTAGGTTTTCTTCTTTAAAGTTGAGATCACTGTAGCAAAAGTGGTACAGGAAGGTACTGAGGGAGCCTAGTTGAGAATTATCTATTACTCCACTGCAGGCTGAGGTGGTGGCATGAGTGATACTAGGGAATTAGAAGAGCAGAAGGGTTTTGAAAGCAGAATATAATAAGTAGCCTGGGGGAAGAGGTGTGTAGAAGGCAGACCTTCATAGCTGTGCATTGAAGAGCTGGATGGGGAGGGCAGGACTGAGATTTGTCCTGGGGCACTACCAACGAGTGTTACACAATGGTTCACTCTCATGTCCCTTCCTCCCTAACCCCAGGAGCCTCAAGAATCCTAGATAGATTTCCTCTTTTGTCACTGACCATTTTTTTCCTGTCTCTTAAGGAGTAATTTTAGGTGAGCCTCCTCTTTGCCCGAGGGAGAAAATATTTTCACACTTTCTTTTGAGGTTGTAGATACCTCCAGGACCTCCTCATCCACTTGTGTGACTAGCAGTGTCTCAACAGGTTCATGAACAGAATCTCCACACTTGTCAGGATGTTTGCTGTGTGGCTCAAGTCCCCTTTGGTCTAGAAGGCTAGAGTTCACAGAAAAAAATTTCCTCAAACTCATTCTGAACATAAATATGCAAGTAATAATTTTGTTAGGAAGACAAGACAGATTTGGCAAATGTATTTTGTCAAACAGATGCTTACTGCTGGCAAGATATTTCAGCAGAATAAGCAAAGCACTGCTTGTAAAAGTATTTAGTTAGAAGACCATATATTCAAAGTCTATGTTGTGTGTGTGTGCGCGTGTGTGCGCGCGTGTGCACGCACGCACGCATGCATACACATGATGGTGATCCAACCCAGGGCCTTGAAGATGCTAGGTAAGTGCTCTACCATGGAGCCTCATCCCAGGCCTTCAAAGTCTATTGTAGTGACCAAAGGCCTGAACTCTGGATAGATATCCATCATTCTCATTCTATATTGGCTAATTCCTAGCTGTGTGATTTCATGTTAAATGCTTTAACCTCTCTGTGCCTCAATTTTTCTCAGCTGTGAGATAGAAAATAACATCCATATCACTGATTGATGTGAGTATTGAATAGATTAATCACATAAAGAACATTTCTTGGCATGTAAGGGCTACATCGGTGTTGTGCTGAGTTAGTATTACAATAATAACTGTTTATATTGCTATATTACATGCCCGGCTTGCAGCTGTGATGATAATTTTAGAAAGAAATGCTCTTCTACATTTACCTTTTTTAGTACATTCTTTCTCTTCACTCGGGGACAGAGAATATATAAAATCTTCTACTTGAATGTTCCACAGTATCTGTTTTCCATTTCCACCAGGGGTCATAAATGTGTACTTACAACAAGTTTTTGGAAGATGACATCTCTAAAGGTGAGGAGGAAAGCTAAGAGGAGGGAAAGCTAATAATCTGTTTGGCTCCCAAAGCTCACAATAAAAGCTGGAGGTGGGTGGTCAAAGACTACAGTGTATATAACCTGAATCTGAAGGGGGTCAAAGTGAATTGGAACAAGGGACTTGTAGTAGGAAACACACTGCCCTTTCTTAAAGTATTTAGTTTGAGTTTTTACATTCTATGCAGACCAAAGAAACACAGCTAGACCCTGGCATCTATCCACATGGGGCCCAATTGTAACCCTTACTAGTACCAGAGTGTCTTAAAACTATAACTTGGTTTTGTGTTTGTTTATTTTACCACAGAGCTAAATAGATGTGTATTTCATAAGTACTGTGTCTCAAATACTATGGTAAGAGACTATAACTCATCAACTATAACAGAGCTGTAATGGAAGAAGGAACCATTCCATTCAAACTAGAAAGTTCTAAAAATGCAACCTGACAAGTAGTTCACAGAGTCTTGTGTTATAAATATAATTTTGATACAGTGAATCTATACCTCAAGCATTTCTGCCCTGCAGAATGAGTTCCCCTAAAAGTGAATTAATTTCTAATGTGACGGGCTGGGAATATGGCCTAGTGGCAAGAGTGCTTGCCTCATATACATGAGGCCCTGGGTTCCATTCCCTAGCACCACATATATAGAAAATGGCCAGAAGTGGCGCTGTGGCTCAAGTGGCAGAGTGCTAGCCTTGAGCAAAAAGAAACCAGGGGACAGTGCTTAGGCCCTGAGTCCAAGGCCCAGGACTGGCAAAAAAAAAATTTTTTTTAAGAATTCTAATGTGGGGCTGGGGATATGGCCTAGTGGCAAGAGTGCTTGCCTTGTATACATGCGGCCCTGGGTTCGATTCCCCAGCACCACATATACAGAAAACGGCCAGAAGTGGTGCTGTGGCTCAAGTGGCAGAGTGCTAGCCTTGAGCAAAAAGAAGCCAGGGACAGTGCTCAGGCCCTGAGTTCAAGGCCCAGGACTGGCCAAAAAAAAAAAAAAAAAAAAAAGAATTCTAATGTGACACAACTGATTTGGAGATAGACCTAGAGAATGTTTGGTGCCAACCACCCACAGCCTGAATAACCTGCACTCTGGCCTCTGTGAGGTTCACCCGGCGGGCAAGGTCTTCTCGCACAAATGCATCTGGGTAGTGTGTCCGCTCAAAGACACGCTCCAGAGCCTGCAGTTGGCTGCTGTTGAAGGTTGTCCTGTTCCTCCGCTGCTTTCTCTTCTTCTTTTCCTCTGAGTTCAGCTGATCATCTACAATATAAATTTGATGATAAGGAGCCAGATTCACTTTAGAAATCCCAATGAACACTTAAAAAACATCTTTAGTGAGGAGTTGCTTCATTTGCTCACATCCTTATCAAAGTACTGCAGCTTCATGTTTTGCAAATGTTGGCATGGCTGCTCATAAGTTATATGCCAAGAACCCCCAGCCATTCTTATGCTTGGCTGCTGCTTCTGAATATGAGACCAGAGCTGAAGAGCGACATTTGTTGCCTATTCCTTAAAGCCTATTTTGTCAATGAGGGCTGAAAGAAAAATCTCCCACCTACGTTCTCTCTAGAGTTGGAGAAAGAAGAGTAGGTTGTTTCTTACATTACATGTGCTAGACAATATGAGGTTCACTGAGAGTAACCAACCATTTCAACTACCTCCTGGTTCCTTCAGAACACATGAACACAAGTACACAGCTGTGAAGAGGAAATGTCTAGACCAAATTGACATGATTTCCCTCAATTTCACAGGCATTCTCTTGGGAGCCGTGATTGATTCCTGCCAGAATTCAGTCAAGGTTGCTGTTGTTAAGGCAGGTTCTCAGGGGCGTCTCCCTAGATCAGAGCTAAAGGCCCCACACTAACAACCCATGCTAACACTACTCCAGGGATTCACCCTAAAAGAACCAATGAGTGAGGAACCAGATCCTGAGATTCCTGATGTGATTTAATTCAAATGTGAGTTCTAGGATCCCGAAAACAGACTCTTACAGAATCACAACTCTGAGTTTTACCTGTCAGATCCCTCTGGGTTTGTTCTTGGTGCTTCCAGAGGCATCTTAACAAACAAGCTAGCTAATCATTCAGCCTCCTTATGGCAGTCAGAAAACAGCATGCTCCTGTCTTGAGTCTACACCTAGCCCCAGCCAAGAATGATGGATTGTGAAGCTGAGCACAACCCCAGCCGTGTGAACACACACCATCTCCCAGAGGTCAGAGCTTTGGAGGAGTCTATGTGGCTCATAGAGATTTGCAGCATTGAGTTGCCCAAGCCCAAGTCTGATGAGCTAAATTTACATTCACAATAGCTTCTCCCCACAGAAGCTCAAAGAAAATTACAAGGAGTTGGAGTGACGATGGGAAGAATGGAGAATTTGGATACTTGCTCCATATTCAACAGAATAGTAGTTCTCATTGCTCTGTTTCTCACATACACAGCCTCACGATCTTCTGTGATTATAAATGTACAACACATTCAACAAAACCACGTGTGTGAGTCATAACATCTTAAGAGCAATGAAACCTAATTGAGCTACCATGTGAAAGCATATTTCCTGGCCATCCCAGAGGACCATGCGGAGATAATCACAGGCAGGAGAAGAAGGTTCATAAGGAGGTTTATTAGTGGGGCCATAGTTCCCAAGGGAGAGGGAGCTACATGGCGTCTGCACCTTATCCAGGTGGCAGCTTCTCTCTGGGGGTAAAGGGAAAATAGGTAGGTAGTGAGTAGGAGTGGCTCATTAGGTACAGGTGGATCTGGGGGCTAGTGGGAGAAGCTGAGGACCTGAGGCTAGGGAAATGCTAACACCATGTTATTCTTATTCCAATTAAGAACTTGCCTTAATTTGTATGTGGATTCAAAACAAACCTTAAATTTAGGATCCTAAGCCAGATCTCTTGGTACCTGATGCCTGAGGCCTATCTGCTCAGAGACCTCATCCTCTTTGGGGCTGCCTCACTGGAAATGCTTAGGGTCTTAAAATAGAGACTGTGTGTTTCCTCTGAGCAGTAAAAGCATTCAGACAGAATAAGTACTAATTGGATTTGTTTTGTGAGGAAACTTCACACTTGTCCTTAGGAAAGTGTTTCATATTCTCTCACCCAGGTTCCTCTGGTCAAGAAACTGCTACATGGTTGAGCTCAATGAACCCTATCTCTGGGCTTTCACATTGGTGGCCGCCCACCTAGGAGACCTGCTGCTGCAGTCTCAAAAAATGTCAGCTCAACCAACAGTATCTTAAGAATGGAGACAATTCAACCATAATCTCTGGGATCTGACTCAACTGGCATCAATAAGGATCATGCTATTTACTTATTAAATTAAAATGTATTTCCAATAAATCAACACTAGAGTGAAAGCGTGTAGAATCTAATGCCTTTTTGGTAGTTGTCTTGCATGTGTGTTCTCCTACCTATTCAAATGTTTGGAAGAATTTGTCTTGCTCCCATTCTTTTTTCTTTTCTCTAAACCTCTAGTGTGCAGTTCTACATACCTTGCTCTTCAAGTCTCTTTGGATCTTTCAGGACTTTTAGACACTACCATAACCGAATTTCAGGTTTCCAATAAACAAAAACCTGCAAAACATCCTCAGCTTCCATACCTTCACAAAACAGAGACCAGTCCGATGCTAGGCTATTACTTTTCAATTATTTAAGGGGTTGCTCTTGGGAAGTCAGCACACAATGATTTGTTTCTTTCTCTGAAAAAATTCTCAGGTTTTCTAAGCCTAGTTCTTGCACTGCCAAACTGTGATCAAGATCAAGGATACTTTATGGTTCATTCTAGTACTACAACCTGCTACATAATCTCTCAGTAGTTCTTTGAAATCTTTCCACTGTTCATTCAAATTCCACTGGCTGTCCACTATAAACCACCAACTCCCCTGACGTGGGAGTAAGGGAAATGGAGAACTACAGTTTATGACAGGGAATAAATAGCTATGATGACCTGAAACGATTCCAGCAAAAGTTTCCCAGTGAATATTCTTGTTGTTTTTAACAAATGAAAACATCAGTCCGGATCATGTTGAAGGTGAGAAAAGACATTCAAATAACAGGGCTCCCAGGAGTCTAGCTCTGGCAAATCTCCTTCAAAGTGCAAGCATAATACAAAGAGACAATGAGTGGGCAACAGAGACAGCTGGAGCAGCAGCCCTTTAGCATCTCTGTCTTTGCTCACTAATCTGAGAGCTCCCAGTTTCCCTCCCGAACACAGAACAGGACCCAGCACAGTATCTTTTGCTGCTTGAAAAGAAACATAAACACCAAAGAAGTTTACAAATTCAGGGCATCTGAAGGACCTGGGATAAACACATTTATCAGATTCTTGGCTCTGGTTGCACAGAGGGAGCAAAAGCAACATACTTTTATCATTTCTTGCAGCCTATCTTTCTTGTGAAAGCAGATACAGTAAAGCTTGAGTTTTGCAACATAGCATCTAAGGATATTGATGTAAAATTAGATAACTCAATGCATATTATGCTTCAGCATTCTAAAGTGACTAGATCTTACCATGCTGCCAAATAACCATGAATTATGAATGTATTTTTAATTAAAATCATAATCCAATGTACTTTTACAATTTTATTGAATTGAATAAACTTTGGATGCGCGGTTGTTGCCACTTGATCAAAACAGGCAAAATAATATAGTCTCACTTGGAATTGTGATCCATAAAATACTGGCACCAAACCCCCCTCCCCAAAATTTGTGAAATCCAAACCCTATTATTTAACAGATGAAGTCAAGACCTAGAGGAGTAAAGTGACTTCATTAAAATCATGATAAAAGTTTGGAATCTGAAATATGAAGCCAGGACACCTAATTCCATTGTGGTGTGGAAGAGAGAAAAAAAAAGCACATCAGAAGCATAAATAGAAACCACTACCTAGGGACAATATTTATGGGAAAGAAACTTTTTCATGGGAGCTATCATCAAGAGGGAAAGAAAGAAGATCAATGTATAGCACATGTCAGTCTCACCAGAATCGCCATTAAAAAATGTAATCAATGGTGGGGAAACTGAGGGAAAGTAAAGAAAGGGGTGACATGGTCCAAAAAATAAATTTACTCATTACCTGATTCATGAAATAATAACTCCTCTATATAATGCCTTAATAATAGTAACAATAAACTTATTTTTTAAATGCAACCATAATAGGCTGAGGATGTGAAAATACCTACCCACCAAGTACAAGGCCCAGAGTTCAAATCCCAGTAGTGTCAAAAAACAAAAGGACAGAGAGGGGGGGGGGAGAATATGTAACCATTTTCATCTGGAAGGGCCCTTTTGGTCCAGATGTTCTTGCATCTTCTTTTTCTGTGGCCTTCCTAAGTATATTCAGGGTCACCTTAGCATACATAGTAGTGCACCTTCATCTTCCATCTTCTCACATCCATCATGGCATTGCACTTTCATTTTGAGTCATGGCTCAATAAGTCTTCATCTCCTGAGACACATCTCAGATCTTATCTCCTTGTAAGATTTTGCCAACAGATCCAGTCCATATTGGTCTCTCTAAAATCATATATGTTTGGGGGGCTGGGCATATGGCCTAGTAGTAAAAGTGCTCGCCTTGTATACATGAAGCCCTGGGTTCAATTCCCCAGCACCACATATATATAAAAGGCCAGAAGTGGCGCTGTGGCTCAAGTGGCAGAGTGCTACCCTTGAGCAAAAAAGAAGCCAAGGACAGTGCTCAGGCCCTGAGTTCAAGGCCCAGGACTGGCAAAAAAAAATCATATATGTTTATGTGTGTGTACATAATCAAACACTTTATAACAATTATGATACAACTCTTTATATATAACTGTTTGCCATCTTGTGCATTCAAGAATTACTTAGAAAAGAGAAGGGGACCCCTCAATAAATTAAATGACAAGAAAAGTTGGGAGACTTAGAGCTGTATTGTAACACAGAGGCAGTCCCAGAACTTTGGAAACATAGTGATTTACTTGAGATCCTAAAGGGTGAATAATTTCTGAATTCTAATTATTTTGAATAGTGCAAAGCAAATAAGTAGGCTAGCATTACCGTCATCTCTAGATAATTTGAACTACAAGGGGAAAAAAAAAACAAATCTTTCATGGCATTTGTTTTTGTCAGATAGGGTAGTCATCAGATTTAGAGACAAGAGAAGTTTTATGGCCTTATTCCTTTGCATATGTAGGAGTTGGTCCTTCATTTTTATCCTTTACATAAAAATGGCTTTATTGTAAATGACTTATTTAAACAATAGAAACTCATACTAGAAAGAAATGCTAGAATGAATGATACTTCCAATGGAAGTTAACATATACATAAAATACTTCCCAAGGCCAAGTAGGATACCTTGAGTCTATTCCAGTATAACTTAAAGGGAACAATACCTCTACTGTTGATGCTAGCACTGGACTTATCAAGTGACTGCTTAAGTTGCACTGGAGGGAAGGTCATGATCATGGAATGATACCTTCAAGCCTGGGAACCAGGCACTGTGTGGTGCCTTTACTAATAATATGGCCTTGGAAATCCTAAATCAACAGTCAGCCCGGTATAATTTAAAGGTACAATAAAAATATTTCAGGAATAAAATCAGAATTAAAAATGTGTTTCTTTTGCTTGAATCACATCAATTTAAGAAGCAATCTGATGCACAAAGATAAAATGCCAGCTTCAGTAGCAGAAACCAACCACCACATCAAAGCTTGTCAGCTGCCTTTTGGTTAAAAATATGGCAGGCAAGTGGATCTAAAGTACAGCCCGCTGATCATTTTATGGGCATTGAAGAATGTTTTCAAAGGAACTTATATTGCACAACAGCTACTTACTTTAATGGGATTTGTGTGGTTCAGGCCCTGTAACCTTTGGTAAATTGAAAGGAAGTATAATTGCAAAAGCCACTAAAAACTGTTTAGCTTTTATTGTAAGACCTATGAAAAGCAGTGAAATATAGCTGTGGCATTCATTTGCGTTTCTTTGGTTCCACTTAGGTTTAACTGGAATTAGGATAGCATCCTTTTAATATATGCCCTGATAAATGGCACACACGGGTCACTGAACTGGGCAGACTGTGGCAATATAAATGGAACTTAGCACATCACAATGACAGCCACATGTTCTCAACAGCAAGTCCTTCAATGATCCCTCATCACCAAGTCTCAGCAACTGTACAGAGGGACCAGGTCCCTACTAATGCAAATACACAACTGTGCCACTCTCATTCACTGTCGGATGCATCTGCCAGCTCCCAAGCTGTCAATGTGATATGTTTGGGGGTTTGGTTTTTTTGCGTAGGTAGAAAATAACACTAAAACACTTAAATGTAATTTGGGAAATGACATGTTCTTTGGAGTAAAATGATTTTAAATATATGGGGGAAACCATTATTTTAAAAGGTTTTAACCAAAATTATGAGCCAATGGCACTGTATGAAGTGATTGTAACTGTAGACATACCTCAATGTTTAGCTCTCTCATTATAGCCAACCTTACTTTGAAACCACTGAAGACTTTAAGGTACTCTAATGCTATGGGTATTGCTTCCACTTCCTCATTCTTTGCTTGCTCTTTCACCTATCTAGGACAAATATATTTCCATAGAGCTAAAGTTATTAGTGTAATCCATAACACTTTGTCTGCTTTAATTCTCTTATGACATTTCTCTTGATCAGAACATTCAAGGGTATCCAAACTAAAGCAAGCCTTCCTGGGAACTCCTGCATCAGAGCTCTTGCCTTCTTCAGTGGCTATGCTGATAATATCTCCAAGAATGATACTTTCCCCGAAACTGCAGGAAAGAACATTTGTGTTTATATCTAATTGAGGTTCTCATCAGTGCTCAATAAATAAAATTAATAATCAGGCACAAAACAGTTATACCTTAATATTCTTGTTGGAAATGGGGTACAGGCCTGTGGCAGGGCACTTACCCCATGTGCCTGTATGTATGAAGCTCTTGTAGTTGAGTTGTGCTGAGAAGAGAATGCCTTTGCTTTGTCTAAGAAACAAAGTTCTGGCTTCAGACATGTATACTACCTCTAATTGCTCTATTGATTAATCACTTACTTGTTTTATTCAATTAGTTGCAGCACACAAGTAAAGAATAAAATAAAACCCTTTGCCAGAATGTGGTAGAAAGAAAACCATGGAAGGAAACCAGGACAACTGCAGTCTCTGCCCCTTTATATCTTTGTGGCCTGAGGCAATATACTTTTTTTTTTTTTTTTTTTGCCAGTTCTGGGCCTTGGACTCAGGGTTTGAACACTGTCCCTGCCTTCTCTTTGCTCAAGGCTAGCACTCTGCCACTTGAGCCACAGCGCCACTTCTGGCCATTTTCTATATATGTGGTGCTGGGGAATGGAACCCAGGGCTTCATGTATATGAGGCAAGCACTCTTGCCACTAGGCCATATTCCCAGCCCCTGAGGCAGTATACTTTGTGACTCTGAGCTTCAGTTTTTTACATCAACAATTTGGGATTAAGGCTACTTACTTCTTGGGATAGTTTGAGGATTTAATCAACACATAGTGGGTACTTAGTATGACACAGAGCAGGAATTTGTAAGTAGATTCTACTTGTGCAATCACTGCTGTAATTTCTCCTGGGGATGAATAGACTAGTTAAAACCATTGCTACTACTGCTTTTTCCTTCTGCTCACTATTGGCATGGAGGCCTCCCATAGAATAATTGGAAAAAAAACAAGAACCTACTCTAGACATGTTGCCATTGCTTAATCAAGGTTGATGGAGAACATAATGGAGAACTAGGAAGCTGCAAAAGTGAATGAAAGCTTTGAAAGCCAGCAGGAACTGAGACATGGTGGTAGACCCAAAACTGTTTGAGGAAATCACACCATATATGTTTGTCCCCAAAGTTCTTTAGGGACAAACTTTTGCTGTTAGTCAATTCCTGGCTTTTTTTTTTTTTTTTTTTTTTTGGCCAGTCCTGGGCCTTGGACTCAGGGCCTGAGCACTGTCCCTGGCTTCTTCCCGCTCAAGGCTAGCACTCCGCCACTTGAGCCACAGCGCCGCTTCTGGCCGTTTTCTGTATATGTGGTGCTGGGGAATCGAACCTAGGGCCTCGTGTATCCGAGGCAGGCACTCTTGCCACTAGGCTATATCCCTAGCCCAATTCCTGGCTTTCTTACATTCCAATTTTTCTTCCTAAATTGAGATTTTTGGAAAGAAATGTTTACAAAGCAAGCATAATTTAGCACTTACAACAACAAGAATTGATCTCCTGAACAATTCTTACTACAAATAAATTGTTTTAAATACACAGGAAAAAGAAGGAAGGCCAGGGTTAAAGACAAGCTATGAAAATTTAATTATTTCCCAGTCCATTTGCTTTGGGTTAACTAATTTGGTTGCCACATGACTAAAAACACAAAAGTTGGCTCAAATTACTCAATATTTATTGACTGACCTTTCTTTTTAAATGTCGGAGCACTTTGGGAAATTCCAAAAGATAAAAGGAAACCAAAGAAGGCACAGTTTGGGAAAGGAGTTCATTCTGAGTGAGATTTTTAAAGCTTTCTAAGCTTGGATATTCCAGGTGTGTGGTCCCTTTGGAAGTGCCTGGTATTTGACTAGAATTACAGTCTGGATAAAGTATAAGCTACTCTTGCCTTCTCCTGATATTTTTTCCTTTGTAGTAAGACTGTTGTCACATTGTAAAAGATGTAATATCAATCATGACATTAGCAGTAGAAACAGACACCTTCCTATGAAAAAACTACCACATGTCATTTTTTTAAATGATTCTCTTTTATGTTGTTGTTGTCGTTACAATTTTAATGCTATTTTAAGACCTGGGGAAAACAGGTTTCAGAAAATACTCCTGGAAGCAGATGGCAATGAAGTAGACATCTGTCATTAATGAGTAAGCAAGCTCAGCTCATGGAAGGCAGGAGTAATGGAACAGGGAAGGCTCTTCTGCTTGAATATAAAAAAATAATAATTATGAGGACTTTAACTCTTGAAAATAGAAGTATGACTTGCATTTCTTCATACTTTTTTTTTACGTTAAGTTAAAAAGGACAAGATACTGCAGCAGAGAATTAGCTTTTCATCCATAAGAGATAGAACCAAAGGTAATTCTATAACTCTATGTAAGTGAAGTAGTCTGAAGAGGAATTTAGTATCTCAGCAGTTACTCTTGCATCTTGGATACCAAAATAATCTGAAGACAGGAACATGCTAATGTGCTCCTAAGAAGCTTTACGTTCCAAATACTCTTTATGTAAAGAAAACAAAACAATGTCAAACATATGGATATTTTATGAGGACAATATAATTCTGTCATATCCCCAAGTTTCAATATTAGTATTGTGACATGGGTTCCTATCTTAGTCTTCTCAGCCTGCTAAAACAACATGCTCTGGATGGCTTAAACAACAGAAATGTGTCTCTCACAGTTTTTGAGGCTAGGAAGTCTTAAGGTCTGGGTGCTAGCCTAGACCATTTCTGGTAAGGGCTCTCTCCCCATTTATCTTCCTGACAGAAAGAGACAGAGACTGAGACCGAGATCTTTTCTTATAATAGTACCAATTCTGTCTTGAGGACCCCACCCTTATGATCTCATCTAGATCTGATTACTTACCTCATCTTCAAATAGTATCATGTGGAAGGTTCTAGTTACATCACATGAATTTGAGAAGAAATAAACATTCATTTCATGTCAACTGTTTTGAGATACAAAGAATACAATTCTTTTTAAGGATGCTAATTTTAAAAACTAGTTATACCCATTTCCTACTAATTGGCATTTTTAAAAATATCAGTATATTGGGCATTATGGAATGCTTATGGAGAAGATTGAGAAACAGGAAGCTCAGATTCTAATTCAGCAGAGTTATTGGCCAAGTCTGTGAGGTCAACCCTCAGTATCCTATTTGGCATAAAATCATGAACTGTGTCACTGAGAGCTCTTTCAAATGCATCATTGTGGAGTCAGAGGGTTATTTTTACATTTCCAGTACCTTGCCCTAATCAAAACTTCTCAATGGTTGTTTGTTTTAAGTGATGACTGAATTATGTTATTTTGGTGGTAATGGTGGGTTTTGTTTTCTGTTTGTTTAAGAAAAACTTTGGCTGATTTATAAATTGGATGAGAACTGTGCTGCAATTACTATGGCTGGGTAAAGCTTGGGTAATTGACATATTCTTGCATGCCAAAAAGTACTCTGCAAGGACAGATCTCTAGGTTGAAATTAATGTGATTTTTAAAATTTTTATAAGAAATTAGTTCATCTTTAACTAGATCTAGAAATAGAAAAAAAATCTAAAAAGTTTCTAAGAATCAGTTATTCTATCCCTAGGTAAAAGGAAATAATATTTACTGCAAAGTTCTCTTATTTCTTGTATCATCCTCACTCTCCTCATCATGGGTTGGGTAGCATTAATCTTGCTGCAAATACCGTCTCTATCAACCATTACAGGATAATTCCCAAACTGGTGTTACTAACAGTGGTTGAAGCCAATCTTGACCTTCATGTCCTACTTGTCCACTTTAACATGTATCTACGAGGCCCTTATTAACCGCTAAGCAAGGGGTGTGCTGAGTACACAGAAGCATTATATACCCTGCTATTGACAGACTTTATAACTGATTTGATAAGTAAACTCTCAAGCATGTGAACAGTAAAGTAATAACAGGTGAAGTTTTTTTCTTTTCCTAAGAGACTTTGTGGGTTTCTAAGTCAGCACTGGGCCAGAAAGGAAGACTTAAGTACCATCAGTACTAAGTCAGAAGATAAAGTCAACCTGTCATCCATGATCCTGCTTCAGCATCCCTTTATCAGCTACATTATTATTTTTATTTCTTGTCACTCCATTTTCCCCACCCTAGTTAAACTGCTAATAGTGATAAAACATGTTTTCTTTGTCTTTCATTCGATTTTGATTTGATCTTATCTTTTTCATCTAACAACACATCCTAGACTTTACCCTTATCCATTTTGGCTTTACATTAATGACTCTTTTCCTCTTCTAAGTCTCAGCTTACTTGTCAAAATAGACTTTTCCTTATTATTCTCTTGGGGATCCTAACCTGCTTTCTAACCTTGCCAATAATTTCCAGTTGTTTGTATTAATGGCCTGCATAACTAGACTGTAGCTTCGCGGGGGGGTAGGGGGAATGCAAACATCTTGTCCATCTCATTGGCTGTGGTAGTCTAGCAACTAGCATTAGTATCTGACATATTTTATGTGCTTTGAGGATAACTAAATGAATAGACTCTTCCAGGAGAAAATGTCTGTTCTGCACAGTAAATTCACACCTAGCTACCAAACCTGACAACTCTTTCAGAGATCAGTTTCTATGTGAAGATCTTGACATGCAGTTGTCCAGTGCTGGAGGTTGATCCTAGTCTTTGTAAGGCATGTGAAGTGCAGGACTAGTTGTTACCCAGTCCTTTCACATACTTCCTGTGTGTGTGACTTTGCATCAGTAGCTATCAGTTTACATCAGTAACTACTCCTTACTAGAATGTATGCTTTGAAGGAAAGTTAGTGAAGTATGCATCCCTATGCATACAATTGATAAATTTATAACTTTGACAATGATTATACCTGTGGAGGTGTTTGTCCATCTTGCTCCCAGTAAACACAAAGTAAGTTTCAAAAGACATAATTTGGGGGAGGATGAAGTCATAAAATTCAGCGAATGTACTACAAAATTAAGAAAATTGAGGGAAGGGGTAGGGTTGGAAGGGATAAAGGAGAATGATGAATGATGAAAGGAGAAAAACTGATCAAGATGCATTGCACACATAAACTGCTTTGTTGACTGACAACTCCTTGTTGTAACTACTTAAAGATTATAGATAGATAGATGATAGATAGATAGATAGATAGATAGATAGATAGATAGATAGATAATGAAACAAAAAAAGACATAACTTGGTACAGTTATTCTTATGTTCAAAAAAGAAACATCTGTAGCTTGAGGTTGAATTTTCTTCTAGTTAGTCATTTCCCATCAGAGTTTTCCATTCCCATTCACTGGCAAAGGAGCTTGGGCAAAAGTCTGGTTAATTCATTCCCTAACAGACAGAAACATTACTGCCTATCAACTACATCCAAACCTTAATCATAGGCTGATTTCTTCTCCAGGTATATGTGACTGTTTTAACTAGTAAAGAAGTTGGTGCACTAAGGTTGTATGATGGGGAAAAAAAAGAAGTTAAATTTGGACAAAATATCTACTAGTCCAGGTGGAATAACCTTATTCTGCTGAGTATGTCCACTGTTGCGAAATAGCTCTAAGGAAGTTCTTGCTAATAGGTGATTCCGTCTGCCTGGAGTGGAAACCTATGAGTAACCTCTGTGTCATTGTGACTCCTGGTGACCACCATTTTCAACTCTTCATCATCTTAAAGTTGGGAAAAAAAATCACACTGTGCATTTCAAAACAGGAAGAAGCCAAGATAGATGAAAGACAGAATTTAAAAAGTTGTCTTTATGAGAAGGAAAGTGGTAGCTAATAAAGAATAACTAAGGATAAGAACAATAACTTTTGCATTGTGGTCTGTATCTTCCCCTTGACTTCTGGTTCCCACATTCCTTCACTTACAGGTAGATGTTCCTCCATATCCGTTGAGATTTCTTTTATTAAATATTTCCTCTATTTTTAATTTTTTCAACTTTTAAATTATTTTTAAGAGAGGACTTAGATGATAACATGTTGAACCCAGAGCAAGGACAAGCTAAGACAGGATTGTGTTTAATTTTACTACAAGACTAGTCCCCAAACATGACTAGAACTTTCATTTGTCTGCTTTTTTACTTCCTGTCTTCCTATCTGATTTGAATGGCATAGAGCTGAATGATATATTTGTTGTACTTAGATGTCAATATCTTTAAAATGAAATATCTTAGGAAAAAACTTGAAGAGTGTACGAACTCAGAATGACAGGAAAGTAAAACAGGCTCTGTTGGGATGGGGTACCAGCAGCAAGATGACAGAGAGAGTAAATGAGAGCAAATAGTACCATTTTACTTCATATGCCTATATGAAAACAGAACAATTAAACCTGTTGAAATTGCCCTAAGAAGGGTCAAGTGAGGGAGAGTAATGAGAGACTTTGGTCCATGTGTGGAAATATCACAATGAACCATCCCTGTACAATACTAATAAAATATCAATTAAAAAAGGAAAACATATTCTAATTAAGTAAGTAGATAGAAGGGATTTGAAAATAGAACTTCATAAACACATTGTTTGCCACCAGTCGAAGAGAAATGTGTTTATATATGTGTGTCAAAGTGAGAATATCCTGAAACTAGGTTTTAAATTTTGTTATCCAGCCAAAGGGAAAAGTATAGTATTTTAAATGACATCTTCCCTTTTCTTGCTGTTTATCTGTGTTCTGCAGATCTCTGCTGGACTTATTTATGTTGTTCTGTTTGGTTATTTCTATATTAGGGCTTTCCAGCCTTAGTGGTCATCCATCCTTTGACATCATTAAACTTCTTTCTGTGTCTTGGATCGGCTAAGTTTTCTTGGTTAGAAGGGTAATTATGATTTTTTAAAATGTCTTTGCTTCTTTATTTCTCTTTCTCTCTCCTTCCTTCCTTCCTTCCTTCCTTCCTTCCTTCTTCCTTCCTTCCTTCCTTCCTTCCTTCCTTCCTCCCTCCCTCCCTTCCCCCTCTTTCTTTCAATAAACTTTCCAATTTTAAATTACAAAATGAACTTGACCATTAAGGAGGTTTATAGTAAAGAATAATGTGCTTATTTGCTAATTGTCTCCAAGTTTTGAATCCATGCATGAAAATAAAAATGAATTAACTATATATCATGCAATTCCTTGTGCATATATATTTCTGGAATCTAATTTGTAATGCTCTTGATAATCAAATAACAATCATCACTGTAGATGTCAGTGTTTATGTAAAGATTGTATGGGTGCTTTTATTCTTTTAGATAATTTTAAAGAAAATAATGAATTATAAAAATTATTCAAGGGTTGGGTATGTGGCTTAGTAGTAGAGTGCTTGCCTAGCATGCATGAAGCCCTGGGTTCAATTCCTCAACACCACATAAACAGAAAAAGCCAGAAGTGGCTCTGTGGCTCAAGAAGTAGAGTGCTAGCCTTGAGCAAAAAGAAGCCAGGGACAGTGCTCAGGCTCTGAGTCCAAGCTCCAGGACTGGCAAAAAAAAAAAAATAATAATAATAATTCAAACATTTGAGAAGAATAGGGGAAAAATGAAAAATACTTTGTAAAGTTATGGAGTAATCTTACATCTAAAGATGAGGGACATAGTGTGTGTGTGTGTGTGTGTGTGTGTGTGTGTGTGTGTGTGTGTATGTGTGTGTGTGTGTGACTCAGAGAATCCTCAGCTGAACTGGTAACAACAGTGTTAGAAACATGAGAAGTAAGAATAGATCCAATTGCCCATGGCAGGAAGTACCGATCTGTTGCACTGTGAATGGTTTACCTGTTCAGGCTTTCTCCATAGTCCGCTGAAGCTACTGAGCTATTTTGGCATGACCTAGTCCAGCACTAAACTATATCTGGGGTAACTCACGTTGAAATATTTGTTTATAGTGGGAGCTCCCAGACAATGGTTCATATGTCACTTCCAGTTGTACCTAGCTGTAAACAAAAGAAAATTTAAATAGCTATTTCTGGCCTTTGAATTTAAATAAGCTAGGGCAAAGTACATAAGGTTCCAGGTAAGGTTGGTCACCAAGTTGTGCTGGTTGGCACAACTAGGTACTGTGTGAATAGGGTCCTAAGTTACAGCAGAATATAAGCATAGAAAAGAAGGGAAATGTATTGGAGGGAAATAATGGGGTCCATTCAAGATGAATCACAAAGGATAAACTCTAAAAGTTTATACAAGGAGACAATCCCACTAGAATCCAAGTGATATATGCAGGTTTGGAACCATTTACAGTGTATGTTTCAAAGTTAGGACCAAAGCCACTATGTAAGTTTTATGGGTCCCTATAGAAAAAAAATCATTTCTAGTCAGGACTGGAAAAATAATAGGACAAAGCATCCAGTAACAACAAAATAGAGGTCTGTTAATAAGATTCCAAGCTGATACTCTTCCAAAAGGAAAAGATCCAGCAAAGTAATTTGTTCCCCACACAGAGTGTGAAAGCCTAATAATCAAGATTAGAAAAATACTGGTTTATAGAATATTACACACAGGGTGGAGATCTACTGGGGAAAATCTGTTTGCCATTTTCTTTGTCCCAGTAAAGATGATCATGGATGGCGAGTTTCTCCAAGACGATCATGTATGGGGCTAAGGACAAGAGACAGGAAATGCATGTCACCAGCCTCCCAAAGTATGCCTACTCCTGCTTCTCAAGATTCCTACAGGCAAAGCAGGCAAGTTCGCATATGCGATGAGTGCGGTGACTAGAGGCCAATAAATCAGTTACATCTTGTGTACCTTACTTCACTTATGGATATGATGAATATCTGGAGGGTGTTTTTTGTGGTCTCAAGCCAAAAAGTTAACCACAGCTGGGTGATGTTTTAATCTCATAAAAAAAATACCTGAAAATCTGTTCCCCACTTTAGTGCAACTGGAGAAAATAGAGTTTCATCAGAGAATGATAATGTCATTGTATTCCCAATTTCTTAGATTGCATAGGAGAGATTGCATAGCTTGCAGTGCATAAGGCTTTTCTTCCAAAGATCATAAAATCCTCTCACATATGTTATTCCAGTTATACACCAAATGTCTCCAGTACAACAGATCAGTTAAACATGGTTTTAATTTTTTAAGTATTAATATTTTAAGATAATTTAGCCAAACTGAGCAAAGTCACATGTATCTGATTTCATATGCAATGGAAACTAATGTTTAGTAATTTTTCAAAAAATAGCAAGCAATTACAATGTTTATTTTTTTATTTTCCATCCCCAACTATTCTAGACTACATTAATTGCTCTCCTTTCTTAACTCAGTGATAGTCCTTGATTCAGACAGCATAAGACACTTCGTATATTTTCAAATTCTTTGTATTTTAGCTTCCATTATCTGTGAGCTACTGAATTGATTCCCACTGTCACACAATAACAACAGAACAATCCTACTTCTTGAGTTGCAATTTTTTTCCTATTTAATGATTTTTTTTTAAATCCTAAGTATCTTAAAGGGTTGTTGTGAATTTCAAAGAAGATGGATTGCTAAACACATTATATACTCATATAAGAAAGACATTATTACAAACTCTATGAAGACAGAATAGTTGTGTTTTTAATATACGTTCCAGAATGTAATATGCTGTTGAGTCAATGTGATTTGCCACTTATTAGTAAATATTTCTTAATAATAAACAATTATTATTCACTTGCTGTGTGCTATAAACCACCCACTAAGTGTTTTGCACAATCTGTTCTGTAGCTCACTGCCCTAGGACGTAGGTGATATTACTGCCATGTCTATACTGCAGATAAAGAAACCAAAGCTTAGAATCTGGGGCAGCCTGGCCAAAGGAGCACAGGCCTGGTAGCCTGGGTGTAGAACTCAAGCACTAAAATTCTTCGCTCCACTTGGCATTCAAAGGAAAAGGATTCTGATTTTTCAAACATAATAAGAACTAGTTTCTAAGAACTAGTAGGAAATGGAAGAGGCTAGGCATGGTAACACATACATGTACTCCCAGAGTTCACAAGACAGAGGCAAGAGCATGTCAAGTTTGAGACCAGCCTGTTCAACATAGTGAGAGCCAGTCTCAAAAAAATTAAAAAAAAAACACAACTTTTTAAAAAGCAGGTATAGGCAAATGAATGCAACAGCAATACTTATAAGACAACATGATGTAAACTAACTGTACTGTCAGGGAGGAGATGGGGAATTGGGAAGAGAGAAGGAGGGAGAAAAATGAGGGAGGAGATATCAAGTTTGACAAGAAATGTACTCACTGCCTACCTTATGTATGTAACTGTAACCCCTCTGTACATTACCTTGACAATAAAAAAAAAAGTAGATACAGTGCTGGAAGTGCAGCTCAGCAGTAAAGTACCTTCCTAGAAACTGGGAGACCCTAAGTTCAAACACAGTATCACCAAAAATAAAAAATAAAATAAAAAAGTGAATATAAATGTGTAAGCATGCTTTGAGAGAAACTTTAACTAAGAAATTGAATGAGAGAAATGAAATGGATCGGTTTCTTGATTATGATTGGGTAGTTATTTTGTAATTTTTTTCAGAGAAATATTTGTCTGTATTTGGTTTGTCTTTGAGAACGGGAATTCCAGCCTGCAAGGTATTTTTACCCGTTTCCTAACCCACCAGTCACAAATCCTTCTCAGAATTGTGGGAGCATACATCTGGTTATGCATGAGGCCGATGGGAGCAAGATAATTGTACCATCTAGTACCCATCTATTACCCTCAAGGCCATAAATCACTGAACTGCCACAACCTCAGCTTTCTGGAATCTCCAAACTGTTTGAAATATTCTGCTAGTGCCATTTATGGGAGAGCTATACTTTTTGTCTTTACTACAGAAATAAAATAGAAAATTATGGTGTTCACCTTTCAGAAAGTGCTCATAAGATAGAATTGTGGAAAACACACAAAAAATGTCAAAATGTGAACTCTTCTTACATGAACACATGCAAAAGCTCAGTCTTGGGAACCAGGTAGCCCCATACTTAAGAAATCAGGTTGCCTAACTTCTCTGGTTAGTGCCTTTGTGTTGGAAATGACATTTTTTGTGTGTGTGGAAATGCATTTCTCCTTTTCCCACATACTACCCCCTCATATTGTACTGCCAACTCCACAGAGAGAAATCTGGCAAGGCCATGTTTGATCTACTTCTTGAGTTCTAGTTTTTGATAAAAAGGAAAGTATGTTTTATAACCTCTGAAACAAATAATTCTTTAGCAAAACAAACAAGACATTTGGACTGGGTAAATATGAAATGATCAGCTGTCCACAAATTATGTTGAATGCTTGTGCGAGGCTTCCATAAGCCTTTAAGCCATGGAATTCAATTTAAGTTATAATGGCAAATTATACTATAGATTTCCTATCTTGTGTTTTCTTTGTTTGAAGTAGCTTATGCTCATAGTAAACAAGTCTGTTAGTTAGCCTGTTAGTTAGCAGGGTAGGTCAGTAATGGTCTCCACCATTACTAAAGCTTACAATTTGGTGGAAAAGCAGACATATAAGCAAGTGACTTCAAAAAAGGAGAGACCAACTGACCCTAAAGAGATGAAATAAATGGTGAGGAAACTGTCACAGAAATCAAGAAGAATCATTTGCACTACATTTTGAAGGGGGAAAAAATACAATTTTTAACCAGTGGTAGGTAAGGAAAGACTGTTTGTGATGGTCAGAGCAGGGTGATAAAAAGCAGTGCTACTCATTCCTACTAATAGATTTTTGACATCATTTATTCCTCAACACAGCCCTACAAGGGCTGTCATTGTCCTAATTTTAGGGTCAGGAAAGCAGATTTCTGTAGAACTCGGGGTTGGACAGTTCTGTAGCCACTGGGTATTTGGAAGCTTCAGGAACAGAAGATGAAGTTGCCATTTTTTAAAAATCTGGGCCACTGGTGGAGGGCCTTATGTAACAGGCAAAGGCTTTGAGACTTCATCCTTTCTTGAAGGAAGTCAGCGTAGTTTCTCCTCTCCAGTCAGCATGCTGGTGAGCTCATGGAACTTGACTTTGGCTGGACTTTAAACAAACATCTCTGCTTTTTACAGATTCAGAAGTTCAGCACTAATCATGAGATCCAGCCTGCTACTTTTCACAGGCAAGATGCATCCAACTCAGATTCCTTAGTTTCTAGCACAGTGTCTCTGCTCATCATTGCTCACATTCTCCACTGTCTAGGTCTGTTTTTAACTCTCCAAATACTGTGTCTTACAATCTATGAAATATCCAAGTTCCTGGGGAAGCAAAGTATGACTCAGGGGCATGTGTTTTTTAATACAAGGGACAACTTTGAAGGACTTTCTAAAAGGCCCAAATACATTTCCTAAAAGCCCATACAATCCTCTATAAGGAATCTGCAATCACACTGTTCATCGAAGACCCCAGATGAGTCAAAAGAGTCTCTACCTTCCTTCGTGAGCTTTCTAGACTCCTTTAAGTTCCTCACTTTAAGCAATCTGATTAAGAAAACAGTAACTTCCAAAAAGCATAAAATCAGATATGCCAATTCATTTCCTGAAAAAAAAGGCTTTACTGGCATTTAAATATATTTACATGTTTATGTAGGAAAGTCCTAAAAACTCAACTATTTATACTTAGAGCATACTAAAACATATCAGTGGGGTTTTTTTTTTTTTTTGGTCTATTTATCTTTCCCTTTCTTTTCTTATCTTTCTTTCATTTTCTTGGTGGTGCTGAGGATCAATTCTAGGACTTGTAGCTTCATTCCCAAAAGCTTGTTTCATTTTTAAAAGTGATAATTGCCAATTTAGACTCAGAAATTCTGTCTTCTTGGAATGACAAGAACTCTGTATCTCTCCCTCTTTGTTATTCTCTCATCATCTTTTCCTACCATTTTCCCCTTTAGTCTTGAGGCGGGGCAGACCTTTGGGGGAATCTTTTATCTAATCCCATTTTTCTGAAGAATACAATCATGAACACACTGACTAGGGAGTCACATTCTTGCTCATCTGGAGGTGCTGCGTGCAAATCGGAGCCCCTGCACTGAACAGAGAAAAAGAATGGGATATATTTGAAAGCTTCTTATTTCAAGGACCCAAAACATCGACTCCTCTGGAACGCTTTTGTAAGAAGAACAGAAATAAAAAAGTAAAAACAAGTTTATTAATGTTTGCTGGAGAAACAAAAATGTTCTTTTCCACAAGAAAAGTCCATTTTGTACTGAAATTGGCAGCTGGAGGGCCTAAGCATTTATCATCTCCTGCATAGAAAGCGCTCTGTCAGGCAAACTATGTCTAACAATAAGCTGCAAAACACACCACCGACATTCACTGTATTTTATTTGGCAAAGAGGAATTATTTCTCAGCACAAAGAACTTGCAACTGGCATTGGTTAAACACAAAATTACAACCCTTAAAAGCCCTATTTATCATTAGCTGAAAACATGCAGACTTCACTGTCAATTACTCTGACAAAGGATTATAGCCCATCAACATTAGACACAGGAAAACAACAGTTTTGGCAGCCTGGGTAAGTTAAGAGCCCAGGGCGCCTTCTTTAGAGACCATGTTGCCCCTTCCTCTCAACCATGCCTTCACTGACTCACTCTCCAATCTCTAGCTTTCTTTCTCCCTTCACATTGGCTATTGGAAGTTGGTGGACCATCCAGCCTTGCACAGAAAGATGCAACAACTGTTTCGGCTGGCATTTCTTAAAATTCATTGGTCACATTGGGTTGGCAGCAATTTTACTTGAGTACTACACTGAATGTGTTCTGTTGAATGAAAGTACAAGATAGATTTCTGAAAGCTAAAGTAAAAATGTAGTGTTATTCTTCTCTGCTACTTCCAGATGCCACATGGTCAGTCCTTAAAGAGTGGATTTTAATAAGCAAAAGGCTTAGACTGTTACTGGCTCTAAAATCACCTCCCCAAGCCCAACATGGTGCTTATATATCTATGGAAAAAGCCTTTTTGGCTTTGCATTATGGCATTTACCCATTTTCAGTCAATTTCATTTATTTGTGGACAGAAAAACAAAGAGGTGTTTTGTTTTCTAGCCTCACAATTTTTTTCTCAAGTGGTTGTTTTAATCATTGGAGATTTCTGTCAAGAAACACAGCTAGTTTTATATCCTTACAACTTTCCAAGGGAATATTAGATCCTTATCTGTGTTTCTGCTATCTTGTTGTCCATTGAGTTCATTTCCATTGGTCCTCTCAAAGAAACAAAAGTTTACAAACTAATATTCATTTCTTCCTATTTTTGTTTATATTGGCTACATTTCTCTTGGTATATATACATATATATGTATATATATACTAATGTGTGCAAATGCTCTAGCATAAACTATGCAAACCACTTATATGAGATTTGGCACATAGCATTCAATAAATAATGGTGATGATGATGATGATGACTATGAAGATGGTATTGACAAAGTTAAAGATAATGGTGATGGATAGGGAAATGTGTGGTACTAAATGTTATGCTTGGGCTGGGAATATGGCCTAGTGGTAGAGTGCTTGCCTTGTATACATGAAGCCCTGGGTTCGATTCCTCAGCACCACATATATATAAATATATACAAAAGCCAGAAGTGGTGTTGTGGCTCAAGTGGTAGAGTGCTAGCCTTGAGCAAAAAGAAGCCAGGGACAGTGCTCAGGCCCTGAGTTCAAGCCCCAAGACCGGTAAAAAATAAAAAAAATAAATGTTATGCTTATGAGATCTTTTTAGTGACATGAGAGAATGCCATATATCACATGAAGGATCACAATTAAAGGCCTGGTACATTCTTAACAATATTCAGCAAACAAGCCCAAAAGGCATTACATCAAAATGTTAACAGTTTTTGCCTCCAAGTGATACAATTGTGAATATTGTTTTCCTTTTTCTACCTTTCTATATTCCTGTCTGATTTTCCATGATGAGCTTGTCTTACATTTATTATCATTGAAATAGATAAGGTCAATACTAGCAAGGAAAACAAACTAAAACTGTTACTCATGAGATGATATTATAAACTTTCAAGGAAGAACTTTGTTCCCATTTACACTACAGTAATGGAGATTAAATCAAATGCCCAGTGGGAACTAGCTTTGCCCTACAGGCAAAGCTAAGGCACCTTGATCTCTAGACTTGTCTCACTCACTCCTGAGCTGATTGGACTAACGCACACATGGATTCCTTCATATTCCATATCACTCCCAGTTTATGAGCATTTAAGATGTGGATCTAGACCCATATGAAACCACTAATCTCTCCTAATCAGTGAATGCTTTCTCATAGTGGTCTGCTGTGCTCACAAAAACTGTCATAGGCTATCACTTGTAGATGACCTTCTCAAAAAAAAAAAATCACAGGAGTTTGGAGAGCTTTATTTAGCTCTATTAAGTTCAAAGAATGTGCCAGGCGGATTGGCAGTCCAAAAATAATCTCCTTTTATTGGCACTCTAAATTAACTCATAGAGGATTGAGTAGAGCTAAATTAAAGCTTTCATACAGCAAGGCCCTGGGATATTTTTTTTTAACTGAGTGGTAAATGTTTTCTCTCTCTGTGAGAACTTTACTGTTTCCTTCCTCTAATAGAGGCTGTACTTAGAGGCAAAGAAAGTAGCTCAAAGCAGATCTGTGAGAATTCAGTTTATTTGACAAAGATTATTAGTGTAAACCACCAGTGTGGAATATTTAAATTTTTATAGGGTTTCCTAGCTTCAAGAGCAATTTACATATAAATCAAGGGATCCTGAAAAATAGCAAAATAAAATAAAAGCATTTAATGCCTTTTCTTTTAAACTGGAAAATTGGATTCATAAGAGTCACTAGGTGAGGTACCTTTACTTATAAAGGATGAGTACCTTGGCAAATCTTAACCACCTCCCTTCTGGACCCTCAGAAACACCTCATGCTATCTTTTTATAATGATTGGGATACCATGATATATTCCTCTCTAAGGACTACACACTAGGGAATAGGCAATGTAAACATAAAATATGAGATAAGACTCGTTGCCTCATTTTCACTAATAAAGAATGCCCTGGCTGGGTCATGGCTGACTCCGTATTTATCATCTTTGCAGTGTGAAGATGACACCCTGTGAGTTTTCAACCAGCCAAAGACCATATGAGCCTGGGCCTTCTCACTATTACTCTCTCCTTTCTGTCTACCTCATGCCTCAAATGTGTGACCAGTGCGAATGGTCAGCGCTGCACTGGGCATCCCCTCGGCCCCACTTCCTGTACTGTTTTCTAGATATTTCCACCAACACAGTCAGAGGAAACAAAATACTGAAGCCTTTATGTTGAAGTTTGAAGAAAAGCATGCTTATATTTTATTGTTACACAATGAACATCTAGAACATTTGAGGAAAATCATCTGGAGCTAATCTATACATGTATTATGGCTAGATAATTCAAATTTCTGCAAACATTCTAGGAAATAGAAGAGGAAAAAAACATTTTATGTGCAGAAAGCTAAAGGAGAAGGGAGAAGTCAGTGTAGTTGAGAGGTGGGGGATTCAAATTTGTATTTGCCACACAGAGAAATTATGTGAGAAAGCTATGCACTCGGAGTCCTCTTACAGGTTTCTGGGAGATTGGAGTAGTGAGTTCAAACTAGTAGGAAATATAACTAAATGGGACTTGACCTATCCAAGTGAAAAGAACGCAAGAATAACAGATTTTAAAGAAGGAAAAAATATTTTTCTCTAACTGTGGCTGAAGATTACAGCATATCCCCAGCATAAGAAAATGACAAATGACATTTTCACCCATGACATGACTCTTACTCCTTCTACAAAGTGTACATGAAGAAACAGGTAACATTAGCATTAAAGATATCCCATTAAGATTTTGGTATAATGAGAGAGGAAAAAAAAACCACCAGCACATAATTGAATGCTTAGGTATGCAGCATATATTGTTTATATAACATCCTATTTTGAGTGGCTCAATCCATAACGCAGCTATAAGAAAAACATGGACATGACTTAGGCATTAAACAAGAGCTCAGGTTTCAGTTACAGTTTTGTAGTCACCTAGCTGATGGTGTGCAAATCACAACAGTTTCCTCATTCTGCAGATAAGAGATGTGGAAGGACACACTCTTTGCAGTAACAACGCCTGATGTAGAGTTATTACATTAGTCATACGAATACCATATGTCTTATATATTGGGATTCCAGTGAGACTCGCAAGCTTTCCTCTTCATCTCTGGAAGGACAGAATCTGCCATCTCAAGTTCTTGCAGCTACAAGTAAGATTAGATCACCCTGGAATCTCTCTCCATTGTTAGACTTAATCAGGTTTCTTAAAGTATTTCATGAAGAGTTTAAATGACAAATTGGAAGAATTGGTGCCCCTACATTCCTCTTAATTTCTAAGTCTACTGTTATTCTAACAACAAAACAATCCTTAGTATTCTTTTGACTTTTATCTCTAGGTACCCTTTTAGGCACAGCTGTTACTCATTAGAACTCCAGTGGCTAAAAACATTTGGTTACTACAAGGAAAGGGAAAAAAGAGAGAAAATCAGTAACATTTTATTTACAATCTGCTTTCACTGTAAAATGGTAGATGGCCTGAATCAATAAAAAGATGTGCTTGATATTAAAAGCATAAGTATGCTCTCTTAAAGCAGCAGTAAATACTGTGAGTATATTTCCCAGAGTTGTAGCACTCTCTCCATCCTGTCTTATTTTCTGCCTGTGTTTGACCGCCCTTCTCAGCCCTTCTGCCTAGGCAGCTATGATGGAAACAAACACGCCTCTACGAACTGGCTGTACAGGTTGTTGTGGGCATACATACATGCACATGCATAAAATTTTCAAGTAATTTTATAAAAATAATTTCCACTCCATGAAAGAAACAGCTGTCCTGTGAGATAGTATATCCTTATCTGCGGAAACTGTCAAATGTGGCTGGGTTGTGTCTGACCAGGAATCCCAGAAAGGCATTTCAGCTCCAAGGGCATGTTGGTTTGATCACTTGAAGCTCTCTTTCAATTCTAAACTCCAAGATTGTACGAGTTACAGTTGTTTTCCTTTAACAATCACTTGTATTTTACATCTGTACCTAATGTAAACAAGAAAATGAAATGTGACGCTGCCAAAATTTGGGTATGTTGTCACCTGGGGTGGTGTTGTCACCTGGAAACTGCAGCCTATGGTAAGAAAGTCCTCCAGGGCAGCAACTTTCCTCTGAGAAAACTACAAAGTGCTTCACAAAATTAATATTCTTCTTGCCCCATGAACTCTCCACGTGGTGAAAAGTTGTGCTTCCCTCTCAGAGGCAGAAAACAGGAAAAGCAGGAATCAAATATGTGTTGGTCAGATGGAAATATTGTTCTTAACTGTTTAACTTTGTGAGCACAAAACTCAGCAGAGTTTCACATTGCAGAGATTCATTTCCATCCTCTGCATCTCACCTGCTCCTACCTACTCAGATCACATTTCTTAGGAAATACATTTCCCTTATCCTTCTAATCTTAGAAACTTAGTCGGAACCTGGGGCTGAGCGTCTCATTGTTTTAAATAAATTTCTGAAGAAACTGAGTAATCAATTGCCCTATCCACCCCATTATTTACCTTCTAAAATATTATCCATGCCATGAACTTTTCTATTCCTAAACATTTTCCTTTGAAGAGGCAGGCTGAACCTTCTGTCTAACAACATTCATTTTCAAATGACTTAAGATGGTGATAGTTGAATTTAAGGGTGGGGATGGATGTGGAGGGGAGGAAGCAGTCAGTGATAGGGAAAAAAGGGAATTACAGCCCAGCAAGAAAGTCACACTGTTATTCTTTTCTGGACCCCTTTGTGAGTAAGGCAGTACTGCCATATCAAATATCATGTTTCCTGGATGCCAACTTCTGAGATTGGTATGTGCAAGAAATTACATCACAACATCAGTCACACTCACTCGAAGTGCACCCATATTCCAATATTTGTCCTTGGACCTCACCTCTCTAATCACATTTGCATGCTGTCTCCACTCTCGATAGTATATTTGGAAGTTTTCTACAGCATATTTTGCTTCTCAAGTCATTTATCAATGCTAATTCATCTCTTCTCACCTTTATTCCTTTGAGATAGAGTCCTGAGATTAGTAACCAAAACAAAGGCATGGTATTTTATTTTTCCATAGCTCTGTCTCCTGGGAACTCCATCAATATTAACAGCATACATAGCAGTCTCCTGGAATGACTTAGGTCACAAGCTGGGGAAAATGCTTTGACTAGCCAAAATGGAAGAAATTGAAAGTTGTGTTGGAACTAGATCAAAATGCTGGTGCTAACATGCTTGATTTTTGGGATATACTCCAAGATCACTTAATGATGGAAAGCAATAAGGCTGTCAAATTTTGCCTGGAATATATATATATAGGATTAGGCCACCTCCTAAAATTCCCCAGGGTACCTCTGGGTCAAGGGCTTTCTGCAGAAGGTAAGACTTTTTGATGATATAAAAAAAAATTTCCTAAAGTCTCTGTTGCAGAAAAAGGTAAGGGTGTGTGTGTGTGTGTGTGTGTGTGTGTGTGTGTGTGTGTGAATTCTTTCACTTATTTCTATCAAAGTTCTCTATTGGACCTATATCAATCCTCAGTACTTGTCATAGATTATCACTCCTTGAAAAATAAATCTTGCAACTCATTTTTTTAAATAACTGAACACTAGCAGTTTGAAATAAAAATACAGCGTCAATTGGTCTCTAAATACATTCACTCTGAAATTTAATAATAATGTAAGATGATCCTTTACAGGGGAAATGTAGCTAAATTTTAAAGTAAAATTCAACTATGAAACAAGAAAGGTTATCCCATAGGCTTACTGGCCCCCATTTATTGAGACTTTTTAAGTTCTCCAAATGGAGAATTTACTCAAAGGTGCTGAAATCTATAGAAAAATAAGAAATTAGATTGTTAATCCAAAAGAATTTATGCCAATTATTAAGAACGGCTTCCTGGGCTGGGGATATAGCCTAGTGGCAATAGTGCCTGCCTCAGATACACGAGGCCGTAGGTTCGATTCCCCAGCACCACATATACAGAAAACGGCCAGAAGCGGCGCTGTGGCTCAAGTGGCAGAGTGCTAGCCTTGAGCGGGAAGAAGCCAGGGACAGTGCTCAGGCCCTGAGTCCAAGGCCCAGGACTGGCCAAAAAAAAAAAAAAAAAGAATTGGGGAATAGCTAAACATACATACAGAATCATCAATAAGGACAGCATTGTGACGTGTCCTTCAAAGTCTGCCACAAAGGCTGGGAATATGGCCTAGTGGCAAAAGTGCTTGCCTCGTATACATGAAGCCCTAGGTTTGATTCCCCAGCACCACATATACAGAAAACGGCCAGAAGCGGCGCTGTGGCTCAGGTGGCAGAGTGCTAGCCTTGAGCGGGAAGAAGCCAGGGATGGTGCTCAGGCCCTGAGTCCAAGGCCCACGACTGGCCAAAAAAAAAAAAAAAAAAAAAAAGAATGGCTTCCTGATCCTAGATGAATGTTAATATTCCTGCCTAGAAATATAAACTTTAATAAATCCTGGGGCCGGGAATGTGGCTTAATGGTAGAGTGCTTGCCTAGCATGTGTGAATCCCTGGGTTCGATTCCTCAGCACCACATAAACAGAAAAGGCTGGAAGCAGCACTGTGGCTCAAGAGGTTGAGTGCTAGTCTTGAGCAAAAAGAAGCCAGGGACAGTGTTCAGGCCCTGAGTTCAAGCCCCAGGACTGGCAAATAAATAAATAAATAAATAAATAAATAAATAAATAAATAAAGATAAATCCTACTCCATTTTTGTACAGCACAGACAGAACAACTCCTTTAGTATATAATTTGCTCTTTTCATGTGGCATCACTTCCAACTTGACATTATATTGGTATGTATGTATATATATACACACACACACATAGACATATGTGTGTGTGTATGTGTGTGGGCAGATAGATAGATTCTAGGCCTATTCACAAACTCAAATTTCTTAAGGATTATGGAACCTGTATCTCTCCAAGTACTTACTATGGTGTCAGGTACACAATAATTGTTCATTAACTGTTTCTTGAATGAATGTAGTAAAACCCCCTAAAGAATATTATTCAGTGATATCCAAATTCATTTTAGTCATAATTCAATAGAAGCAAGTTAGTTCTCACTATTTATGTAGATCTGGCTAGATTAAACCCATCAATACTCTCTAGAGTATGCCACTAGGCCATATTCTTAGCACGGTTCACATGTTTTCTCTCCTAGGCTGCAGGAACTATATGTTACCTGACATTGGATTTTTAGGGCTTATTACACTGCTCATCATCCTAGGCCTTCTTAGTCAAAATTTGATAAAAGCTTCACTCGGTTTTTCATGTTTTGATTTGTTTTACACACACACACACACACACACACACACACACACTTGTGCCAGTGTTAAATTTGACCAGTTTGCTCCCCCTGTACTCTGTGCCCCAGGCATCCTACACATCTCATCCCATATCGCCACCTGGTGCTGAAACACAAGAAAAATATCTAAGAAATGTGGGGAAAACAAACAAAAACAAAAAGGTTTGTTTTTTTTTGCCAGTCCAGGGGCTTGAACTCAGGGCCTGAGCAAGGTCCCTGGCTATTTTTTGCTTAAGGCAAACACTTGAGCCAGAACATCACTTCTGGGTTTTTCTGTTTATGTAGTGCTGAGGAATCAAACTCAGAATTTCATGCATGTTAGGCAAGCACTCTACCCCTACCCACATTCCCAGCCCAACAATAAGCCTTGTTAGATGATAAACATCAGTTGATTTTGGTACCCAGAGTATTGTATATATGTTTGTTGGAATCAGGGAAGGGAAGAGGAACATCAAAATGGTAAGACAAAGGGTAAAAGGGTAAAAGGGGAACCAATGCAGCAGCAACACTTACAAGACAATATGTTGTAAACTAACTGTGCACCTGGAGGGGAATGGGGAGGAGGGAAGGTGGGAGAAAAATGAGGGAGGAGGTAACAAGTTTGACAAGAAATGTACTCACTACCTTATATATGTAACTGTGATCTCTCTGTACATCGTCTTTATTTATTTATTCATTCATTCATTCATTCATTCATCTATTTATTTATTTATTTATTTGTTTATTTATTTATTTATTTATTTATTTTGCCAGTCCTGGGGCTTGGACTCAGGGCCTGAGCACTGTCCCTGGCTTTTTTTTTGCTCAAGGCTAGCACTCTGCCACTTGAGCCACAGCACCACTTCTGGCCATTTTCTATATATGTGGTGCTGGGGAATCGAACCCAGGGCTTCATGTATATAAGGCAAGCACTCTTGCCACTAGGCCATATTCCCAGCCCTTGTACCTCATCTTGACAATAATTTTTTTTTTTTTTTTTGGCCAGTCCTGGGCCTTGGACTCAGGGCCTGAGCACCATCCCTGGCTTCTTCCCGCTCAAGGTTAGCACTCTGCCACCTGAGCCTCAGCGCCCCTTCTGGCCGTTTTCCATATATGTGGTGCTGGGGAACCGAGCCAAGAGCTTCATGTGTAGGAGGCAAGCATTCTTGCCACTAGGCCATATTCCCAGCCCCAATAATTTTTTTTTTTAATCGGATCTTTGGAACCCATACACTGAGAGTTGGTTTGTTTTGTTTTTAATGTGTTTCTTGACAAAAAGTATATGGTCACAAACAAATTAAATGTACAAAAATACCTTAAAAGACAACCTTGCTTCTACTCACATTTGTTACAGTAAAAAGTAATAATGATTGCAAGACAATATGCTGTAAACCAACTGTACAACTGGTGGGGAGGGAGTTGGAGAGGGGAGAAGGTGGGAGAAAAACGAAGGAGGAAGTAACAAATTTGATAAGAAATGTATTCACTGCCTTACATATGAAACTATAACCCCTCTGTTCATTACTTTGACAATAAATAAATAAATAAATTTTTTAAAAGTAATAATAAATAGGAATCTTTTCTATGTTTTCAACTCCATAGACCAGATTCCATGGATAAAACCTTACCCACTAACTAAATGTGATGGCATTGTGTAAGCTCAAAATTATCCATCTACAATATCATTTATCTTGTGGTACCTGGAGCTGGTATTTGTTCAGTTCTTTAATATGGCCTTTCCCACTTGCAAAGAGCTATACTGAACTCTACAGAGTCATGCAATATTGATACCAATCTACTTTAAAAAATATATTAAAGTTTCTTTTGTCTGTAGAGACTCAAGCATACATTTTCAGTGGCTTTTGTTAAATAGGAAAAATGGTATCACTGCTCCTAAATAATTTGAGAATCTGACATTGGGTGCCAATCAATTAAGAAATAGATAGAGATAGATGTATTCATATAATATCAAATTGATAGATCCTGGTGAAAATGTCTCAGATTCTATGTTAGCTCAGTAATATTTTATTTGTTTTTAAGTAATTCATCAGCTATGAATGTATATTGATGACACTTCTCACAGATCTAGGAGTCAAATGAAAGGGGTGACATTGATCAAGATGCATTATAATCATTAATTGATTTGTTGAAGGGTAACTCCTTTGTACAACTACATAAAGGTAACAAATGTGTGATTTAAAAAAAAATAAGAATATTGATTTTTTGCTTGAACTTGAGTTACCATAAAATCATCAACTGAGTTCCGGAATTGGCCCCTCTATAGTGAAAGTCCAGGAAAAAAAAAAAGGAAAAAAATCAGAGGTTCTCACTAAAAAGTTCTCAAAGCATTGACAATGTTTTCACATTTCCCACAATAAAATGGGGAAAAATAAGTACAACATAGTAACTTTTCATAAATAAAATGTACCTATTTCGTTTATTTTGAGAATAAAGCCATTTTGGTACTATGATATCTCTTCTTTTCTGAAATGAACAATCAGCAGGTGGTAGAAGTTTTTTTTAATAAAATTTTTCTGCTAAATAATTTTTATGAAATCTAAACTCAAGCATGAAACTAAAATTAATTTCCAAGGGAAATTAAAAGGTAGAAAACACCAAAAGTTATTTATCTAACTTCATATTGTCTTTACAAATTTAAGATACCCTATTTCCTTTTCAAATGGATACGTAAATAAGAGCAATTTTTCAAAATAGAGAAAATAAATCTTTTCTCTTCCCCTAGTTATTCCATTTTCAGAAATGAATATTAATACTATTAAAATACATTTTTCTGACCATGTTGTATTTAAGAAGTGTTGGTGTCTCCTTAAGTTCTTACTTTATCATGCTTTCTGGCTTCAAAGTCAATAGGGAGCTATAAGATTTATTTTATCTCCCAAGAGCTCTAGCTTAATGAAAAAATAATAACAATCTTTTTAAAGACTATAACAAGAATCTAGAGTTCACACAGAAAGCAAACAGATATTCAACTCTGGATGTGTTGGCTTCTAAATTGTAAAGTAGGAAACATTGTTTTGGATAAAAATAACCTTGATGTTGAGCTTTAAACAAAATCTATTGCTCCTCCCCATGCTCTTTCTCCTTCTTTCTTTTCTCCTTTCCTCTCAGCACAGTAATCTTTGGTTTGAGTAGAAGTATTTGGTCACTTGCACTTTGACCTCAGAGTCTTCTGAGACTATATATTCATTTTGAGAATGAGTCCCTTTAGTTACCTAAAGTGTCCTCAGGCTTAATTGTTTCCAGATGTTTAAATATTTCAGGAGATATCCACATAGTTTTTATGGCTGAGTGATAAAGGACTCCACAGTGTCTGTTCAGTTGTAAAATAAGGTCTAACTGCTTATTATAAAATAACTTTCAGTTGACAAGGATTTGCGGCATGCCAGACACAATGCTAGCCACATTCAATCCATTTTCTCATTTAATGCGCATGTGTTAGTGAGGTATGATCATCCTCAGCTTAGAGAAAAAGTAAGGTTCACGACAACTTCTCAGGACAAAGTGAGTGAGTCCCACAACTCTAAGAGCCAAGACCTTCCATTGCTGGCTTAAAATAGAAAAGAAAGGAGAGAATTTTATTTACTTATATTTTTGTTTTGTTATTAGAAAGGAGAGAATGAGATTACATATGATCATATAAGATGATGCTAAGCAAAATGAACTCCAAGAGAGAATTTTAAAGTATGGTACATTCTTGATTATCAAAAGAGATTGCCTGGCTAGGCGCTCACACCTGTCATCTCAGCTACAAGGATTGCAGTTCAAAGTTCAAAGTCAGTCCAGGCAAGAAAGTTTTTGTGAGACTCTTATCTCCAATTAACCACTCAAAAACAGAAGTGGTGCTGTTGGCTCAAGGGTAAAGTGCTAGCCTTAAGCACAAAGAGGCTCAGAAAGTGCCCAGGCCCAGAGTTCAAGCCCTACAACTGACAGGGGGGTGGGGGAAGAAAGAGAGAGAGAAAGAGAGAGAGAGAGGGATTACCTTTAAGAGATTAAAGAAAGATTGTAGATTTAGTACAATTCATTGTTCAGCTTCAACAAACATTTCTAAGGTCAAGGGACTTGATCATTGAATATGCTCTCAATAGGCAACAAAATCTTACTGTTTAGTAACCAGCTGTCACATGTGGGGTGTTTAAGTTGGTCTGTTCAAGTGTTTATATTGTTTTTCACTGGCAATATTCTGGATTGTGAATGAAAGAAAAGTAGGGGGAAGGGGAGGGGAGGTGAAGAAGGGAAGGGAAGGGAAAGTTAAACTGACCATTTATAAAGCTCTTATCATAAAAACCCTGCTTTTTATTTAACCTGGTGGTACTCTGACAGAAACAGTGGCTCCTAGTAAGAAAATATAAATGTCTCACAGTGTGATAAGTGGAGAGAAGCAAAGCCTAAATTGTTTATAAGGCACTCAATGAAGGTTAGTTCCATTTTCCAAAACAAACAATAATCAAAAGGCCTTCTGTATTTTTGCTTAGAAAACATTATATAGTTCCTTCATCTGTCCTCATCTGTGAGGGTGACACATCTGATTAGTGTTGCCTATGTAGTCTGCCAGTGATTTGGTATTCACAACATGCAGACTGATAATGAAGTGTATGAGTTACTGAAAGGTGTCAACTGCAGGCTTTTGAAAGGGTCCATGAAGAGGTCCATCCATATGTGGACAATTAAGAGGTGCCTCTGTTTGTTCTAGAAACTCCTGGAACTGTCTGCCCAAGCTGCAGCAGCCAACTGTCTCCTACCGACGTGAAATGTCATGTGTTCATGCCACCTCTTGCTCTGCTCTCCTCAAATAGTTGCCCCCAGAAGGCTAGAATTTGAACTAGTGTCAGAAATTGCTGACCTTGGCAAGTCACATTTTCCCTAGTCCCACTCCCCAAGGCACTACAGAATTCTGGGACTTTTGACCTTGCTGAAAACCATGGGATTGTTTGAAGGAAAATTCTCCTCCCCACTTTCCTTTCTGACCTTCTGCCTCCTTTTCCTCCTCCTCTTCCCCTCCATATGCAGAGTCGCAATGGGGATCCTTTCAAAGAAGAGCTGGGTTGTAAAATAGAGCTTCCCACTTTTGCCTGCTAAGGTTTTGGGTCTTCTAGATAAGCAGATTGTTTCCAGATTGCCATCCTTTGCTCACCAAACTGTATTTTTAGCAAATATCTGGAACACAAACAGCCACTTTTTTTTATTCTAAGAATTTGATAAGCTTTTTTTTTTTAAATAAAAAGTAATATTTTAAATCATGCTTACATGTGCTTATTTCTGGTAAAGGTGGCAGCCTTATAGGCAGAGAATCTATATTTTTAATTATAACAGAATGAAATGACATCATCAACTGTCCAAGAAATCTGCCAGGCTCACTCTTCAGCCTTGGAACAGGCACCAGCCCACTTTGCATCTGCTTGTTTCATGTTTATTTCATTCCTAACTCAAAATACTTTGACTTGTAAAAAAAGAGAAAGAAAATTTTACTACACTCATGTCTCATTCAAAAATGCTACCCTTTCCCACGAAGTCTTTCACTCGGTATTCCTGTTCAATATGAAAATTCTACCCTCCAGCTCCATAGCTGCTTGCTCCCCTCTCATTATACAAAGGCTATGTAGAAATCTTCATCAGATCTCAAACCACCATGATTTAAATAAAATAAAATCAAGCAGGCGTGATTATGTCTGCTTTCTAAACAGGCCATAGAGTTCAAAGGTGGTGGAGATCTGGATTTTTCTGACACAAATTTCAGACTCATTTAGTCTCTTGCCTATCAGAATGAATGCATCTTACACTTCCAAGATCAAGTGACAATACTTTAATTCCCAGATCCTCTTCCCTCTGTGTCCTGCAATCACCTCACATGATCCCTGGCATCCAGTTGGACTTCTGAGAGACGCTCAGATGTTCCTTTGCCAGCTGCTATTCCAGCTAACTAGACCACTGAAGCCTGGGTTGACAGGAGTGGCTCTTCAGGCTACACTTACCTTGTGCCTTCCTGCATCAAGACACAAGCAGAGTTTTGAGACTAGCCATACTTGGTATAACCCAGCTTATCCTAATCCAATTTCTCCAGTTCTTCATGAAAATTTTCAGAGAAAGAAATGAACCTGAAATAACATTAAACACAACTGACGTAAAGCCAGTATTTCTGTCTTGAGAAAAAATATTGATAAAATTTTCTGTGCAAAGAAATGAATAGACTGACAGACTGAACTTATCTTCAGTCTTGACCAATTGCATAATTGTAGGTTTATGCTACCTAAAACATACCATTTGCCAAATGATTTCATATAAAGTGCTAGAAGGTTCAGAATGCTGAGAAAGATAAGGTGGTACAGTATTTCTTAATATTCTTTCTCTTTTCTCTTTTCCCCTCCCTTTCTCCCTCCCCCTACACACACACACACACACACACACACACACACACACACACACACACACACCTGGTACTCCAAAGCAGCATAATACTTAAGATATCTGAGGTGCAAAATCTTCTTTACATCTAGATAAATAGTTTATTGTGATCATTTCCAGTTACTGGCTTTTTAGAGGTTTGAAATCCTCGTAGTCGGAATCACTTCAAGCTCATAGAAGGTGTGAGCAGGCAGCAAGGAGGTAAGGATGCTATGGAAGTTTTGAGCTGGGTCTAGCTGGAAGCACAAGGTACAACTGAGGAACAGGAAAAGGAGACACAGGTTGGAGGTTGGATGATCTCAAGAGTATGTATGTTAAAATGGGGGCAGTGAATTCTGTGAAGTACAGTCTTAGGTTCGTCTCACCAATCAGATAATTGGCTCCTCTGGCAAGTAGCCATCTCAGAAAATTCTAAAGTACTTGGCATGGTGTTGAATATGAAAAATACCTGTTATCACAGAATGATCCATAGTAGGCAATATTTTCTGATTTCAGCTCATCTGAAATATGATTTCATTTTCATATGTTGGAGGAAAATAAAACATCCTCTTTGACTCTCCTCATGCTTATACTTGAAGGGGAAGGGCTCAGATCTAGGCAGCACAAGTCATTGCCTCTTTAGGACATTTCAGTTACAAAAGTCTTTCCTTATCTGAATTGTAGTCTTTAGCAATACTATCTTCTGATGTTTTACTAAATTACAAAGGCTGCCTTTGCAACATTTAAAAAAGAACCCTTCCTTCTGGAATTATAAACAGAACCTGAAGTAGTTAACTCTTCAAATAAAAAACTCAAGAAAACACTGCTCCCCCTTTTCACTCATTTGCACACAACCATTCTCCTCTGTCAGCTGTTCCCAGGGAGCTGGAACACTGGAGACAATCTCTGGGTACAGAAACATAGAAACTATGAGGCTAAGGTAATGGACATCTTAAATAAGGCACTCCAGGACAGAACACACCACCTCACTGAAAATGCCAATCTCTTTGCATCTACTAAGCTCAGCTGGCTCCTACCAGCCTCCTAAGCCTGGGTGCTATGACCTTTGTGGACATTTTCTATATGGCTACTTCAAGGTACTATACACCATCATCTTTCTCATGGCTTCTGCAATAACCTCCTTTTCCCTCCGTTCTCCTCCCTCCCTCCATCCGTCCTTCCTTCCTCTCTCTCTTTTTCTTTCCTTTTTCTTTTTTGTGTTTGTTCTGGGGTTGGACTCAGGGCCTAGGCACTGTACCTGAGCTTTTGTACTAAGGGCTAGCTCTCTACCACTTGAACCACAACTCCACTTCCAGCTTTTTTTAGTAGTTAATTGTAGGCAAGAGTGTCAGTGGACTTCCTTCCTGGGCTGGCTTTGAACTGAAATCCTCAGATCTCAGCCTTCCAGGTAGCTAGGATGAGAGGTGTGAGCCATCAGAGCCTGCCAATAGTTTTCTTCTTTCTCTTCTTCTTACAGCAGTCAGGTTGTTCTTTCATAGACCCAATCACATTACAAATTTCCACAACTTGAATTTCTCCAGTGGCTTTCTATTGTCATCACATTTAGAATATGGATAAACTTTTTGAGTGTACGAGTTCTTACCACCTTGCTTTTACATACATATGTGTCTTCACCTGCCCTCATACGGCTATTCTGGCCACATTGATTCTTTTTCTGTTCCTACCAAGTTTGTTTGTACACCTGTTCATTGCCTTTTAACCTTACTCTCTACATGTACTAGCTCTTTTAAATTTCATTCTGATTATTGCTCAAATAAGCCTGTTACAGTCTCTTTGTAGAATATCTTTAATCATAATTGAGTTATTTATCTATGTATTGTTCATGTTATTTGTTTATGACCTTTCTTTATTAGGAGAAAGTTTTGTGAGAAAAACCATTTGCTAACTTCGGTAGCTATTGTGTCCCTAGCACTTAGAACAAGACCTTGTACCCCGTAGGTACTCAATACATATTTGTTAAGTCTGTGAAAAGAATGAGTGAGAAGAAGAGGAGAATAGGAATCTGTTCTGCAAACTTCATGCTCTTAAACCTAGATCTCTCACTTTGTTGTGTCAGTGATGGGGCATAAAGTAGGGCCTAATGAATGCCCAAATAACATTGGTACAGTCCATTTTTTCCATTTAGCTATTATTGTATATGCTTATCTTCCTCATAGGGAGCCCCAAAGAAGGGGGATGATACAATAATGGAGGCACTAAAACCTCGCAGGCATTCCTCAAGAATCCATAAAATGTGGGCTGGGGATATGGCCTAGTGGCAAGAGTGCTTGCCTTCTATACATGAGGCCCTGGGTTCAATTCCCCAGCACCACATATACAGAAAATGGCCAGAAGTGGCGCTGTGGCTCAAGTGGCAGAGTGCTAGCCTTGAGCAAAAAGAAGCCAGGGACAGTGCTCAGGCCCTGAGTCCAAGCCCCAGGACTGGCAAAAAAAAAAAAAAAAAAATCCATAAAATGTGAGAAAGCTTTAAAGAGAGATGTGAAAGTAAATAGCACAAAGACATTGGAGGCTGAAGGAGAAGGAGTGCTAGAGAAAGCTGTCCAGAGGTTAAGTTCATCTAGTTCTACATCTGTTCTACAATGGCTTCGAGCCCATGAAGTGGGAAGGACTATTTCTTTCCTCCTCATGATTGAACCATGAAGCATCCTCCTTCCCAGATACCATACTCTTGGCTTCTTCCACCAACAGTTACACCAAGTGAAATTTTTTCATACATTTACTAGTAATTTGAGATCTTGGACCTGTCATTTTATAACAGTACTTCACTGCCCAGTCTCAAATATGGTAAAATTTGAGAACTTGGTTCTATGTACAAAGTACATAGAATATGAAGTATATAGTACTTGAGTAGATCTGGGCAAACTCGGTTTAATCCTCCAGTAGAATTTCAAAAAGCTATTTCTATTATTCCAATGAAAACTCTGAAGGGCTGATGGCATGTTTAAGGTCATTCTGTTGGCAAGGTCCATGGTCAGACTAAACTATCCACACCCAGGAAAGCTCTCTGACTCACTCCAATATCTTCTCTAGACCTGACTTCTAATTAATTCCTACAGAGAAATTTACTGATCCTTGTAACTAATTTCAACTATTCTATTTAACTGATATCAAAGTATCTAGTGTCATCAGAAAATTTTCTTGTCTAAGGTATCATTTTCCAAAAGTTTACTTGCATTTTAAAACTTATAACCCTAACACATCATGCGGTATCAACAGTTATAATATCTATTTTCCTTTGAATAAATGTCACCAAAACATTACTCAGTTGGACTAACTCCTAATTTTCTTGCCACTGGAGTGCAAATGAGAGGATAAATAGCATACAAAGGGTCAAAAAGTTCTGAATTTGCTATAACTGAGGTTGAGAATAAAAGCAAGTCACTCAGCCTGCTCTGAGTTTCAAAGTCTGATTCATAAATGGGAAGTGACACTATCTTACTACTCAGCACTGTTATGAAAATTGAAACAATACAACTAGTATAATCATCTAACACAGTACCTGGTCCCAATAAATCTTAATTTCTTGCCTTTTGCTCCGTTATCTCACTGAGAAATCTATACAACTAGTAGAATCATTTCTGTGCTGCGAAGCCAAATATAAAGAATGATGGAGGAAAGTCTAGAGTCTCTTTGCTTACAAAGAAGCCTTCTTGCCTCATGGATAACTTTTAAATACACAGGAGTCAATAGGAATAGGACTATGTGTTATAGTTATGTTTCAGAAATCTCTCTCACATGAGAAATCGTCATTCTATGGCAGCCTTGTGTTTGTTACTCAATATTTAAGCCAGTAACAGTCTTTGGGAACTGCCCCCCCCCCCCGCTCCGGCCTGCAAAAACAATAACAATAAACTCATTGGGAAGGTGTGGCAGTCTTGATTCCTTTCAAGGTAATGATAAGCAGGATCAGCATCTGAGAAGCCTGAAGCATGGGATGTTGTGACACTTGGCGCACAACTTCTGACGTACTCAATTATGCAACAAGGAGATTTGCAGGAGTATAACCACATAGTTCCCTGGGCTGTGCAGCCAGTGTGCTCCACAAATGATTCAATGTAAAATAAACTAGAGCCAACTGTGAGTTATGAAGTTGTAATTCCACCAAGGGGGTTCCTGTGATGTCATCAACCACTAGAGTAGAGTTCCTGTCACCAGAGGATCCCAGATGGGCTTAGAGGCCTGTAATTTGGTAGTGGTCTCTGCTACAGACATGGCTTCAGGAAAGCCCTTGGCTTCTGGCGTAAGCCTCATTTCTCTACTTTACAAGTGCACCCCTTTTTGTTGATGATTTCCTCTGAGCATACTAAAATCATACTCATCTCGAACTTCTGAATGCACTTTCTTCTACTTAGTCCAGTGGTATATCAGTTAAGATAGGCTGACAAATAGGCAATTGGATAGCAATAGATGATTACATATACTTCATTAGAAAAACAAAGCCTGATACTTAATAGAATATCCATTTGAGACAAGAGCCCTGAGTATATTTTAAAGGGGGATATTTTAAATATAACCTTAGTATTTGTTAAGGCCTGTGCCCCACTAATGAAATAAATTCAGTGGTCATTAAACATAATAAATCTTGGAAAGTAAAATTTCACAGAAAGCCATCTGAAAAAAAGGATACATTAAAACTTGGCTTTATCAGATCACATAGAAAATATACAATCAGAAAAAAGAAAATATGTAAAATTTAAAATATTAGAAAATTATACTTTGTCAGTAATCTGTAAGTAATGAAGTACTTTATAAAAGAAGGAGGAGTAAGATAGGAACAAGAACAAGGAGGAGGAGGAGGTAGAAGAAGAAGGAAGGAGGAGGAGAAAAGAAAGGAAGAAAGGGAAAGAGAGAGAAAGAAAGAAGAAAAAAAATCCAGTTTAGCCAGCGGTGACAGTGTCTGCTTGTAATCCAAGCTAGTTGGGAGGTAAAGGTGGGAATGTTACAAGTGTGAAGCCAGCCCAGACATCTTAAGAAACAAAAAATTTAAGGGCTGGGAATATAGCGGAAGAGAGAGCAATTGCGTAACACATGCAAAACCCTGGATTCAATCCTGAGTACCAAAAATGAAAGGAAGAGATGAGAAAAGGAGGAGGAAGAAGTAGAGGAGAAAAAAGAGCATAAAGGAGGGAAGGAAAGGAGAGGGGGGAGGAGGAGGAGGAGGGGAAAGGAAGGACAGCAGAAGAGGGGAGAGGGAGAGAGAGAGAGGAAAGAAAAAGAAAGAGCAAGGGAAGAGTAGAAAGTGGGAGAGAGGGGAAGTATAGTAGAAAGGGCCAGACAGCTGCAATAGACATTGATGGGAACAAACTAAGAAACTCAAGGGCAGCAGGGAGAAGGGGGAAAAAATAGAGAAAAAGAAGGAATAGATTACACTAGCAAAAGGAAAGAAATGTATATGTATATATCACCCGATCTGGAAGGAATTGTTTTACTGTTAATAATCATCATAGAGGTCGTATGCACTGTAGACTAGATTGACTAGATTGACTAGATTGACAATATTTTCTTTTAAAAAATGAAGAAAGCAAGAGAGTTGGGGGGAGGGAAGGAGAGAGAAAAATGAGGAAGGTGGTAACAAGTATGACAAGAAATGTATATGTATTCACTATCTTAAGTATGTAACGGTAACCCCTCTGTACATCATCTTGACAATAAAAAAAGAAAGAGCAAGGAAGAAAATATTTGTTGCAGCTTAACTTCCTAAATGTGGCATGTGTTCATTTGAAAACTTAATTGTACCTAAAACTTGACTGCAAATATTAGTACCCAGGTGATGGCATGTTTCTCCTAAAATAAATGCTGAGATCAACTAAAACTAGATTTAGTATTTTACATCCCTCAATCATTGCCTCGTTGTTTGCCCTGGTTTCATGTGAATTGCTTTCTTTGCTTTAGAAGCAGTGTTGGGCTGAGCTCCTGTGATTGCTACGTGTGAACTCTGTATTCTTACTTGTTTGCTCATTTGCTTGTGTGTGTGCTCAGTAACTGTTTGCAAGCCACTCAAGATAGGAAAGCCACCATGGCAAGTGTTCTGATGTATAGAACATCTGCCTCTTTGTCTCCAAAATTTCTGAAATATAAGTATTCAGGGGGAGGAGTATTCAGGAGGAGGGGATAAGTAATTACAGACAACATAACCAATGGAGTTGGCATCACTAGAAATGTGACTAATCCACACCAATCTCTATCAGAGAAAGTAAGATGGGTCAATGTTCTCATCATTTGTGATGTATGAAAACCATCTGTGCTTTGCAAAATTCAGGCGTTTGGGTGATTCTGACTTCCATGGTGTGGCCATAGAATCTGCATTTTTTAAGACACTTCAGTTCATTCTGAGGTAAATGAACCAGTTAGAGAGAAAAGTGAACTGGGTATGGAAATGGACATAGAAGAAACAAAGCAAACAAAAGCCAAAGGGAAATTTTCCTGTATGAGGAAGGGCAATAACCCAGAATTATCTATATTCTGAAGTATAGACACCAAACAACAAGTTAGAGAAAGCATTTTTAGCAAACACACATCAACACTTTTCCATATGTCAGAACTGCAAATTTCAACAGAGATGTGCTCCTAACTTCTGCCTAGCACTCACTGACTGTTAGAGGATGCCCTGCCTTGCTCCCATATAAGTCACATTATAGGCTATCTGTTCAGAGTACTAGCACTCTAGCCTTGGCATAAGTGTCCTTAGTGTCTCACCCACAATGACCAGTTTTCTCCACATATATCACAGCAGTTAGTGTTCATGTCTACTGCCCAAGAATGCCAGGCAGACTTAATTATTAATGGTTTGGCAGAGGAGAGAAAGAAAAAGAGGGGGGAGAGGTGAGAGGGAGGGAAAGAAAGAAAGGGAGTGAGAGGAAGGAAGGAAAAGAAAAAGAGAGGAAGGAAGAAAGACAGAAGGAAGGAAAAAAAGAAATAATAAAGGAAGGAAGGAAGAATCCTACATGCTTCATAATATAAAAATACAGTCTTATGTTTCTAGGTATATCAAATTTCAAAGCATTATGTCTGAAAACAGGTGATATATCAAACTGAGAGCAGAATGCTTATATCATTCAATTGGTTAGGAAATCTAAGTTGGACAAGGAATGGCAATCTTATGTATAATGCCACATAATCTGATGAGTATTATTCATGTACAATAGCTAAAGCACCACAGGGATCTCAGTGGAGTGGTTAGTGTGATGTTGGATGTGTTATACTATAGACACAATGTCACATGGCTGGTCTCCTGGAAACCTACATGTCATAGCTGAGCTACAAAGTCTTGACAGTGTTGTAAGTATGCATCATATTATCTCCATCCATTTCAGAAGCTGAATAGAAGAGGGGGGATTTATCTTCCTTAGTCTCTGTTAAGTGATGGCAGAAGCAAATGAGAATCAAAAAGGTTGATGTCATCCAAAGTACCAAAAGATCTTTTTGACTATTTCATTGTGAAGAGAGGAAGGGTAGTCTGAAAAATAGGACCACAATCAAACCGAACTCAAGGGTCTGCCTCACACTTTCGGTGACAGCTTATGAGTGTCACCAAAAGTCACAAGGCATCAGCTTCTAACTGTAGATTAAAAACACATGTGGGCTTAGTCACTCAAAAAATAACATTTTATAAGAGTGTAACTTTTTTGGAGTACAATGATATTGTCATTTCAGTCACTTTAAATGTTCTCTGATACTGAATGGGCAACTACACTGAATATATATGCAAACCTTGAATAGAAGATGCATGTCAGAGATTTTGTGAAATAATTTTTTAAAGCAAGTATGCGTGCCTTCGGTGGGAAGGGTAGGGGTACTGGGCAGGCAGCTTTCTTCCATTATCTCTTTATTACAAACAACAAACCTGTGTATAGGCTTTTAGTGTAATACATAATTAATGTGCTAGGTTTATAAATGAACGCAGTAAGGCCCAGAGAGTTACCCTGAAGTAAATGATAGGACCATGATTTAACACAAAATTCCCTAGATCCAAAATAAAACGAGTAGAAATCTCCTAAATCTAAATTAAAGATTCTGTCTGTGTGTGTGTGTGTGCGCACACTAGGGTGGTAGATTGAATCTAGAGCTTAATTTGTGCTAAGTATACACTGTGCCACTAAGCTACATGTCCAGTTTCAAAGATGTCCCACTTCTTGGGGACATGGAATAAAGCTAAGAAAATGCATTCTTACTTTGGATCTTTACTCCATAATTCATACAATTCCTCAACTGATCCCTTAGGATGTGATCATATGTGTGTGTGTGTGTGTGTGTGTGTGTGTATATATATACACACATATATGTGTATGTATGTAGTCTTTTTGCCCAAATGTTTTCATAAACACAATCTCTTTTTGGTCTGTATTTCTGTGAAGGAGTCAGGCACAGGCCTGGCAGTATGTCCCCACTCCATAGCAAAGCATTTGAGTATGGTTAATTTAAAAGTATTTGTGCATTGTGGCAATGGATTGTGAAGTGGCATGCTAGACTTCTACTTTCTAGCTCACCTTATTTCATTAGATGTTAAGGGATCTGAAAAAAACTTGACTGACATCCAAACTTGACTGATGTGATAGGACTCAATTTAAACAAACCCAAAAGAGAAGAGTTATTCAAGTCACTTTACAGTGGCCTACTAAAATTCTCTAAGCCACAAAATCTACTTCTGGCTTTCTGAAATGTAACAGTACTTATGTATATTAAATTTACGAAATAGTTTTACATTTTACCTAACTCTGCCATTCATATTGGTAATGTTGTTAATACTTTATAACAAAGTAAGTCAGTTTCCAGTGAAATGAATGAAATCAACCAGTGCTTTATTTATTTAATTCAGTTAAGATGATCCTGCTTCAAAACCTACCCCACCATAGACTCAATTTCCTGTTTCTTTGAGGAGGGGAGGGTGGGTCAAGAGGAGAAGGAACAAGTGAATGGAGAGAAGAATACTGGTCAAATCCTGTCATAATCGTCAATGTACTTATGTGAAAATGGAACCAAGTAATTTGAGAAGATAGGTGGTAGCTAGGGAGAGATGAGGACAAACGATAAAACGGAATGACATTGTTTAAGATGCATTGTACTCATAAATTAATGTGTTGAATTGAAACTCCTTAATGTAACTATATAAAGATAACTTTAAAATAAATTTAAAAAACAAATAAAAAGGTAAATGTCCTTGTTCTTAACGGCAATCACAGAAAACTTCAAAAAGTGTAGAAAACAGATATTCTCGAGCATCAAGAAAGGAGAAATGATCAGGAAAAGGGAAGGAGGAAAAAAAAGAGAGGAAACAAATATTTAAATAGTTAACTAGTGCTCCATATATTCTGAGCAAAAATGATCACACTTGGAAAAATCTTTGTCCCTGAGGAGAGTAAACTACAGACTGCTGCAATAGTCAAGTGTAGAGTGATATTATTTTCTGTTTCTCTTGTCAGAAGGGATTTTGTCTCTGAAATATGTCTAGCAAAACTGCAGATTTCAGCTCTATGATTAATGAAGTAAATTACATTTTATTTCTTAAATGTGTGGAGGATTCATCCTGTGGTCTTCTCCCCCGATCTTGAGGATTACTGCTGTGAAAGAGCACATCTGGTTATGGGCAAGGAGCTCTCTGGGTGGCTCTCTTCCTTTCCTCCCTTAGAAAAGAGCCCGGGTGGGGAACTACAGATATTTTTATTGGGCAAGTGTGTTTTTTAGTTCTGTAAAGTGGTGATTACTCTCTCTCTTGACCATGAGAAAAGAGAAAGGTTGATTATTAAAAATGATTTAAAATTGTTGTTTGATATGACTTTCTATTACTTGTAAACTACTTGTATTCAGAGTAACTTTTTAAATTCTACCTTTCCTAAGAATGATTCTTAAATTGATGGATGATAATTATCTGTATCTCCCGTAAGGTGGTAATTACCACCTTAATTAAAAGTTCATGCTTGAATAAAGCTACAGTATCTTTGATTGTTCCCCTCCCCCCCCCTCTTCCTCTATTAAAACATTTGTACCATGTCCTGGGATATGCTGCTAGTTTATATTGTTCTATCATTCTAGGAGGTACAGAGAAATAATTATTTTCTCCTGTTCTCTATTATAGTACATGTGAGCCTTAACACATTTTAGTAAAAAGAAATTCAAGATCCAGGGACTGACAATGACAGATTTTTTTCAATCCTGTCCTTGTGCTCATTCTGTGAACTCATTCTTCCCAAGTCATCTGCACATTTAACTTAATGACTAGTAGTTCTCTAAGCATGTTCTAGGAGCCTGAACTAGGTGTTATACAGGCCCTGCCAAATTCAGAAGTGTGTTCATGTCTAGGGGAGGCCCTCGGCTTGAACAAACTGAAAAAAAAAAAAAAAAAGAAACTGTTTACCCTGAAGTCCTTTAGGGCTGAAAACACATCCCCAGGAACCAGAGGTACTGGGAATTCTTCACTGGGAGGCCTGGCTAGCATAATCCATGGGAAACCTGTTTGCTGTTTATGTGTTTGTTTGTTTAACTTTTCTGATGAGAACAAGTGGAACAAATGTTTATGTATTTTCATCATTTAGGGGAAACATGATATCTGAAAATGGGATTAAAAATTCCTCCACTGATTAAAGAAAGATCAGTAATCAAGGATCTTAATACAATGTAATCCAAAATTATGTTAAAATCAAAAAGAAAATATTGTAACCAAAATAATAACCCTGGAGTGGTGAAATCTAGGTAACTTGCCTTTTCTATTTTAATTTTTAGTATAAAATTTCATATTCTTCTAAAGTCAGTATAGATCATAATTCAATATTACTCTCATAATTTACAAAATTACTTGCAGCTAGCAGTGCAGAGACAGTAAAACCATCGTGTACCAAAATTACCAAGTGAGCATATTTTCTTACACTGTGGCATAGTATAGTTTGTGGATATATTTCCCCACTTAAAACAATGTCTCTGGTCGTACGAAAATTATCACAGCAAATTAACAGCCATAACATATTTAGCAAAATAAGTGGGATGCAGAGGCACTGACTTTTCTAAAGTATCAAAGAGGAAAGTAGTTTGTGGAAAGAGATGTCTTGGACGTGGAATCAGGCAAAGATCTCACAGGGAGGTGCAATGAGGGAGAACCTTGGAAGAAGGCAAGGGCAGGCTTGCCACAGAGGCTCTGGGTGAGGACTTTCAAATAAGAAGTCAGAGAAGGAGAAATGAGACTAAGTGCATGGGGAAATATACCAACTTAACTAGCATGTAAGGGAAATAATTCCCACCTGCGTGTGTGTGTGTGTATGTGTGTGAATGGGGAGATTGTCAAAACCAGAATGGAAGATTATACTCTAGAGATTGATCAATACACAAATCAATTCATCTTTATAGGAAAAAAAAAGAAAATCAATTCAGTTCTAAATAGGAAAGCTAAACTACGTAATTATGGAAAAAGTGAATCTGTCTTTTACTCATTTGACAAACAAGCATTAAGGAAGCATTGCACTCTCTGCACACTGGGGAAGAAAAGCATGAGTGTAGGGCAAACCTTTGAGTAGTGTGGGTGAGATGAGAGGGAGATGTTTTAAGAAATGGACTCAATACATCTTAGACGGTGAACTTGCTGGGAATTAGGGATAGGATGAACAGAGAGAAGAAGAAATAGTCAAGGATGGGTCTGAAATGTCCTGAGTTTTGCACCTCAGTGTTGTCATGTAGGAAAAGGGAGAAATCTCTCAGAGAATCTGACTAGGGAAAGGGAGCTCATTAGTTCCACTTTTGTATTGTTTTTGAGATGGAAGCACTTGGTGACATTCAAATGCAAATGTCAAATATATTTAAATATTTGCAGCTCTGTTGGGAGGAGGAGGTCTTAAAGCTACAGGATCACTAGACTATAGATGATTACTAAAATTATGGGACTAGATGGTATCCCTAGCAAAGAGTGTAAAGTGGGAAGAAAAGGGTAAAATGGCTAATACTTTGGCAAAATTAGAAAGACATCATTCTACTATATAGTAAGCACTAATGAGTGCAGGGGACAGTTTGACGTTCCAGTGACATGTAATAATCCAGACCAGTATTTAGGAGAGTAGCAGTAGAAGGAAATGGAAAGAAAAGTCAAAAATGTATGTAGCTGGTCTGGATTCATAGAGATATATAAAAAAGCTTAAGCATAGAGATTTAGATTTAATACCTTTTTTGAATGACGTTCGAATGAACTCTAATGTCTTTATAGTAACAGAATGATAACCCAATCTATTAAGCCACAATTCCCCAATTCCTACGAAGTCTCTAACTGGGCTGTCATAAAATGATTTTAGAAGAGAGGAAAAACAGATGTAGGTAGATATCTGGTGCATAACCTATCATTGATTTCAGCAGCCTTCTCTTTTCTTTTTGGAAGACTCTAGAATACAGTATTTAAGGGGCCTTTTAAAGTTCCAGTTTCCTCTCTGCAAGCACACAGATCTTGCACAGATGTTGGGGCAGAGGATCCACAACAGAAAAAAGAGATAGTAAACCAAGAAAGATAAGAGTCTGGGACACTGATTCCCTTAGCACCCAGGCCCAAGCCAATTCTACCAAGCCTTTTGGTACTGCATTTTTGTGGGAAAACAAATGGAAGTTTGGGGAAATGTGGTGCTCTGATTGTTCCTAAAATGTTGGTTCAACTTTACACTTTTCCCATAACCAAGCTGATTGACCTTAACATACTCTGGCTCAAATTTTGATTGACCTCGGCCTTGAAGAAGTTGCATCTGAGTGGTCTTTGAAAAGATTTGGCCTCCATATCCATGTGTAGTTGTACTGGGAAAACACTCATCTGATTTTATGTTTATTTCTAACTTATACCACCTTCCAGCACTATAAGATCCTTTAAAATATAGCAACACGACGGATGATGAGAAATTTAGTGAATGGAGTGAATGTTCTTATTTTCAAACAAGTGTGTGTGGGGAAGCAATTTCCCTTACAGCTCTGGCCTCCTGCTTCAGCTTCTAGTAAGCACTCCAGCTCAGATTATCCTAGAAAGTACAGACAACCACCATCTATGCAAAGAATATCTTCACTGAGCCTGTAGGTTGCTCCCAGAGTTATCTCATCTCAATGACTTGAGGGTCAGGGGAGAAAAGAAGGACAAGGAGTTCCAAAATTTGTAAAGCTTAAGATGTTATCTTCTATCCTTCAAGTCCCATGAAACCTTTGCCCATACAGAGAAGATCACTAGCGTTCCGGAGTAAAATTTAGAAATGAAAGCTGTTTAGATGTTCAAGTTCTAGTTCATACAAGACTTGGGGGACCACTGCTATGCTTCCTATGGGGAAAGAAGATTAGCCTAATTCCAGGATAGAAGTCCAGGCTACCAGATATCCTGCCCAAAAGGAAAACTCTGAGAAAACTCTTAGAAAAAACTCTGAGAACTCCTGTGGCAGCTGTCTCAGATCTGCATCTCTATCCTTGAGCCTCTCAAGGACATAAGTGAAAGAATCACACCCTCATCCACAAAGTCAACCCATCTTTCCCCCAGTAAATGCATGCACCAAGTTTAGCACCTATGGGCTCCAGGGACTGAATTCTCGTCCCTCTCTCCTCCTGCCTCTTCTTACTCACCCTGGAATCTGGGTCACCCTGACTTCAAAGGAGAAGAAGGCAAAGGAAGCAAAGGGCTTTTCTCAAAACGGAAAGTGTGTTCACACAGTCCCAGAGGCGTCTTCACACCATTCACATTTGCCATGTTTTGCTACGTGTGTAGAGAAGTCTTCCCGCCTGTTGCCTGTGTCTCTTGAGTCCAGAGGTTTTTGAAGGCAGTTTGTCCTGGACCCAGTCTAGGAGGGTTGCGCCCCCTGTCGGAAGGAGAAGGCAAAAAGGGCCCATCGGGCTGGGCAAGCCCCTCACCCACCTCTCAGAAAGCAGCCCTGAGCCCTGCCCTTCCACTTTCTCTGGGAAAGAGTGGAGAGACCGAGTGGGCATCTTTGCTGCTTGGTCTCCAAGGAGACTGTGAAAATCAAAGATACTTTGGGCTGTATTTTAAAAGTGAAAAATTGGCAATTCCTGCTAAAGGGTGAGACTTCAACACAAACAAACAACAAAAACAAAACCAACAGCAACCAAAATAAACCCCATCCCCTGGTGGTGATGCCCCGTGCAAGCTCCATCGCTGAGTTCCAGTGTACTCCATCTTGGCAGGATAACAAAATTTCTCATTCCGCGAAAGTAAGCAAAATAGGAATAGGGCCTGTATTTGTCCCTGTTTCCTAACTTGGATCTTGGAGATACCAATTAACACCCATATTCCACAGTAGTTCCTCACTGGAACCTGAGCTTGGTCAGAATGCGTAGAGCACCGAGTTCTTCAGAACCAGAGCTTTCCTCTGTCATAGCGCAGCCAACAGGCTGAGCATTCAATACCCAAAGAATGTCCTCTGATCACAACACAGACCCTTATCCTTGGATTTGGAAATCGTGGAGCCTGGAGAGGGAATCATAAAGCTTCCCCGATTGCCCTCCGGCTCTGCTGAAACTTCACTTGGGCACCTAATTTGTTCTGTTTTTACTTTCCTTCATAAAATTGTCTTAACCACCATTTGTGCAAAAGCACATGTGCTAAGAGCGGCTATCGCCTTTGCCATCAGCTTCTCGTGTACTGTTTTATTAAGTGGTTGCAGAGCCAGCGAAACTCAGTAATTTGCAAAGTCTTCAACTAAAGTGGATAGCCCCGCGGTTTTGTCGGCCTGATCCTTCCTTGAAGCTGTCACACTCCATTAGACAACTGATGGGGAACCTCTAGTGCAATTCAAGTGAGAGTAGAGATAACTCCACCCGTGAAAAACAAACACTCTCACCTGGAAACAGATAACGAGGCCTCTGACTTTTCACGGTAATGTTATCTCCATACCCTTACTGGCCTAACAAGAAACAGCATTCAGAGGAAAAAAAGGAGGTTGTGGTAGTTTGTTGATCTTTTTTATGACTACATGGGAGTGTTGGTTTTTAATTGACTGTTCTTAGCTTGCACACGGAGGTGTTTGCTTTTGTTTTTTCCTATACATGTTATCTTGTTGACATATCCATTTTACTTTTATCTTGTGGAATGGGAGGGGGGAATGGGGCAAAAGGTCACAAAAATCGTGGGAGTGGTATCTAAGCTCATCAAAGTAAAATATAGAATTGGACAGCCAGTAGCCAACTGGATTTTTGTGTTCTATACTCACAGGTAGTTCTATAAAGTTTGATCTGGGAAAGGCCGTTGGGAGTTGACTGCTTATCCAAATATTTTTTTTTTTGCAAATGTCCTGTCTCTAGTTCTGAGGAATACCCAGAGGGCCCTTTTAATTAGTTACAAAGAGGATGCTGAACCCCCATATTTCAGATTTTTCGTTGAGGGAGGGTATTCTTCCGTTCCATGCCCCCCCCCCTTTCTTCTACCACCTTCCTCCTCCTTCAAAATAAGTGACACCATAACACTTAGCTACTCTCTACAAATACTCTGCTGATCTTAAAATGTTCCTCGCCTGGCTTCTGTGAAGCTGGGAGTTGTAGGCACGCGGAGGTCGGGTGCGGGCGTACGGGATCACCGACTCACAGACCTTTGCAATAACCGGGTACCCCGAGGCGCTAGAGCTTCCGTGGTGGAGGAGGGTTCTAGGCCTGGGTGGTTGGGGGGGGAGGTCTGATTTGGTGACTGGCCCCGCTAATGGAGGGAGCTGGTAAACCGTCTAGGAAAATGACTGGTGCTGGGGGGGGGGGGGAGTTGACGCGTGTCTTTTAAAATAAATCAAATAGGTCTTCGGGATCCTGCTAATTGAAACTCCATAGTTGTCAATTACTGCAAAGGGATCCTGGGTCCCTGCAAAGTGCACAACTCCGATCCGGCGCCGCCGCTCCTGAAAGCACTCTTCGCCGCAGGCATGGGGTGGGTGGGGGGTGTGACAGCTTGTTGGTTTAGAGATGATTTATTCACTTAGGTTGTAAAATCTAAACTGAGGGTCCTGGCAAATCAAAGGAGCTACGGGGACCCGCGTGGGCCACCGAGGCGCACGGGTCGCCACGAGTCTCCGACCTGAGCGCACACGAAGTGAGGTCTGGAGTTGGGTCTCCCAGCCAAAGTGCCGGACCGCCGACGTCCATATCAGAGGAGAGGCGCTCCCGGCTTTGGGGCAGAGGTTCGCCGTGAAATGGACGGTGGGGACCGAGATCTAGGACCTTCTAGAGTTGGGGGGAATCTGGAGTCTCAGAGGGTATTGACAGCCCCGAACCTGAAACTTGACATGCCCACGTCTCTGAAAACGTCACACTCAAGGTTTCTTTTGCCCCAAAGCGGACGAAAATAGCCAGGTTGTCCATTTCTCCAAACGTGTAAGCGAAGCAGGCCTCTCACCCCTCGTCCCCGCTGGCAAAGCGAGTAGAATTCATCACCAGCCTTCACAATCGGCTTTGGGGGGCCTAGTGGCCTCCTTTGATTCAGAGTTTCAACCTTTACTTCTCTGAAAAGAGCAGTGGAGCTACCAGTAAGAAGAATGCGTTTCAGGGTCTATCTCTTGAATTAAGGTCACTGAAGCACGAATTCAAATAGGGTGCTAGCTTGGAGTACGAGTCGTAGGGTGATGACATCTAAGTCTTTCCCGGAGCCACATGGATCGTAAATGCGGATTGGGGGGGAGGGGATATTGATATTAGTCTGTTGCGAATTCCACCTGGAGAGCGCCCAAGATAATGTTCCCGATCTCCTGCGCATTTTTCAGGCGAATTGTTGCGGGAGCTAGACCTGCCAGACTCTTGCGGGTGGATTGGGCAGGCATCCGCGCCACGTTTCCACCTCTCCTTTTGTGACAAATCCATCCCCCCCCCCCCCCCGCACCACCGTTCTGCATTTGCATCCTGCCGAGGCCCGGGGGCCCAGCTGTGCGCGGTGCCCGCTTAGCCACGGCTTGTGAGCGCCTGTGCACGCACGCGCTGTCTAATTGACTTTCCGTCTACCTTTTTATGAGTACATGTGTTTCCAACAAAAGGTCTTATTAGGACAATCTGGTTCCACTAATTTAGAGGTTGGGAAAGAACGTGGGAGACCGGCGCTCCACCCCCACCCCCCTTTTAAAGAGTTTGCAGAAGTTGAGATTAAGAAATGACAGCGGGATGCACTGCACCCCCTTCCCCAAGTAAGTCTGCCTGTTTCTATAACCAGTACCCCCTTATCTCTCTGGCTACCTGTCGCTGCGCTGCCAGCACTCCCATTAAGACATCAGCTATCCACAATGGCCATTTGATTCCTAACAGTGAAGAAGAAAAAGAAGGAGGAGGAAAAGGGGAAGAAGAAGGAGAAGGAGAAAGAGAAGGGGAAGAAATATAAGTTATTATTGGTGTTTAAGAAGTTTGCTGAGCTGGACAATGGGTGATGGAAGAAATCTTATTATAGAAAAGGAAAGATGGGGGTATGCTGAATGGTTGGTTGTTGGAGGGGTTTTGGGGAGACAGTAAGAAGTCCTTATTTTGGGTAATATTTAGTTCCTCTTTGCTAGACTCAACTAGGCTGCCAGTCCAAATTTCTCTGAATTAAGAATCTAAAAGTGCAAATAGAATCAAATAGCTAATTTCCTTAGAAGAAGGATACATAGAAAGGACGGGAATTTAGAGTGTTCCTCTGTATTTGGGAAAACTCAAAGCAACAATGCATTGTTCTGTCTCTTTGAAGGAAGTGATCTTTTCCTGTGCCTGAGAGGAATCTCAGAGGAGTGCAGGCAGCCTCAGACTCCTGGTGCAGCTTTGAGATTCCTTTAGACTCTCAATGTAACTCCTCAGTTCCTTTTTCCTGGGTCCAGGCTCTGCTCTGCCCCAAGGAGAGTCACGCCATTTACGGCAACCTGCAGGCCCAGCCTGAAGCCACAGGTCTTGATTTTTAGGTAGCTCCCAACTGAATCTAAGAGCTAAGAACCAATGATGAGAGCATTCTCCGGTCCCTGGCCTGACTTCACAGATCTACCAGTTTCACTAGTCGGTCCTCTGCAGAAGGAAGCTGAGGAAACTTGTTCTCAAAGCAACCATCTGTTAGAATAGCACTCAAGGGCATCACCCTGTGAATTAAAGCTTGCCGCCCCATGTATGTTTTCTGCCCCATGTGTTTTCTGAGGTTCTTCCCAGGTCCCCGTGGCCACTTTCCCCTCACCAGCTCCCTCTGCATTGCACAGGCTCCTCCAGAAACTACGTTGCCCATTCGCCATAGTGCACCCTCTTTCCAGGTGCCTCTGGAGCCTCACTGTCCTCCCTTCCACAAGATGGTATTTCTTGCTAGTAAGAGATGGAGTTAAGTATTACATAGGCAGGTTTCCCAGAGAGTTGTCCCATCCTCTCAGGACAAAGGATACCAACTCTGTCCCCAACTTCAACTTGTCCAGTCCATAAATGCCCTTAGGGATGACACAGTGCTTGATAGCCACAATGGTGCCAGGCCTGAGTTTCACAGAACTCAGTCCCGATTCCCAGCAACCCTATGTGTGTTGCCTTCAAAACTGCTTTGTATTCAGCAGTTGGTTGTCTGGCCAACTCCAGTTGGTATCCAATACAAGGCCATGGCAAATCCCTACCTCACTCCTTCTGGGGTTTGCTTGCAAAAAAACAAATAACCATTGCTTTTTGCAGTGGCTGGGCTATGAGCTTACTGGGACCATGGGATCTGTTTCTCATCCTCTGGCCTTTTCTTGGGGCAAAGCAACATTGTCTCATTTCTCTCACCTCAACCTTGTCTTTTACCCAGTGGTTTCTCCCAGGCTTTGCTTTCTGTTGAAAAGTCCAGCTTTCAGTTCTCTGAATTATGATAAATAACTATCCATCCTCAATCAGGAAGGTCACCGTGAAAGAATTACTAAATACTTTTCTGAGTTTTTGTACATTTTCTGTTTTCTTTAGTAAAGTGCTTTGAAACAATAGTACTAACGAAACAGCACATTTTTAAAACTAAAAGTGCCTACCCAAACAAGTCATGCTACTGACATGAGTAGCAGAAGTAGCAACCTTCACCCCAAACCCCAAAACACTAAACCAAGTGCCACTGCTATTAGCCTTGAACTAAGGTTTGGGGACACTGACTCCGCATTCCTCAGAGTTGGCAGCTTTGCTACTGAAAGACTTAGATGGTTTTCTGACAAGTGCATATAGCATGCACTGGCCCTAGGTTACTTCTGGCTAAAATCATTCAGGGTCTTTCTTGACTGATCTAAAGAACTAGGGTTAAGAGCCCAGGCCCCTGAGCTACCAAGGGCCTCCTCTTGGGCCTGGCTCCCACAGCTCTTTCCAGAGTCTGTTTGCAACTGTTTTCTGAGTTCAGAAACAACTTGTTTTGAATATCTATGGTTTTTAAAAGTCTGAGATAGGCAACATTTTGTGAAATTTGAATGTTGGAAGACTCCCCCAAGTTCTAAATATCACGAAATAAACCATCATCATCAAATCACGGTATGGCAGTGATCATTTTGCTTCCAGCAAGGTTCAAACCATTGCAACTTGGAGGGGAGAAGTGAAAATCTCTCTCTCTCTCTCTCTCCCTCCCTCCCTCCCTCCCTCTTGCTTGCTCTCTCTGGCCTTGTCACCTGGGACTAGCAGAGTGACAAGTGTCTGTTCCAGACTCCAGGAGCCATGAGGTACACTCAAAGTTACCTTTGAAAGGCAGAGTTAATAATGGGAAGCTCTTCTTTCTTGAGGCGAGGAGAGGAAGGCTGGGAGAGTGAGCATAGGAAAGGAAAGTTTGTATGTAGGCATTTCTGAAGATCTGGGGACCAGAAAACACTGCTCCTCGCAGGTGACAAGGGCACCCGCGATTCTTTGGCGTGCCTCTCTTTTGCTGGACGTAGCTGGGCCGAATCTAGGCTTTCACAGCTAAAGGCCATTCCCTTTGCTTCGCCAAATTTTGTTAAAAGGTCAACTGGGTTTTGAAGTGGGTCTACCACTTATTTACAGGTGGAGGCAGCAGCAGCAGGGGCCACAGTCTGGGCAGCCGTGCCTGGCTGCTCGGAGCTGCTCGGCAGCTCGCTCAGGGCTTCGGTGCCCGCGCAGGGCGCACGGCCAGAGCAGCGCCTGTCAGGTTCCCCGGGCGCCGAGCCTTCCCCAAGTCCGCACACCCTGCAGGGGAGAAATCCTCCCAGCCCTGCTCAGCATCTCGAACGGGGGCTCCCCAAACGGAGCTTCCCTAAATGGCTCTTAAGCTGGCGCCCCCACATAAACCTTTGGTAGCCCTGCCTGGCCGCCCCTCGGGCGAGATGCTCTGGCTGGAGCCCTCGCCGGGTCCGGGACGCAGCGCGATCGTTACTGCCCTGGGCCTCCAAAGCTCTCTCCAGTATCTGCCCGGTCTCTGCCCTCGGCGAAGCTGTCTTGGTTTTCTCCACCTTTTTTCCTACGTGTGACCAGCCTTGTAGCAAATGCCTCCCCTCCTCTCTCCAGCCTTGGGAGCGCACTTGCTTCCCTACCTGGATCCCCCCGCCGTCCCCCCCCCCCCCCAGTCAGGGTCCCACGCATGCATGCAGTTCCCGGGGCACGCTCCCCCTCACTCACTGTCCTGCTGCGGGGTGTCGCTGCCGCTGGTGAGTCCGGGCGACTCCAGCAGGCTCCGGCCCGCCTCGCCCACGCTCTCGTCCGCCTGGGCCGCCACCATGTCCCCGGCTTCCTCCAGGTCGAGCAGGTGACTGACGGAGAAGTTCTTTTTCGCCTGCAGGGTGTCGAGGTTGCCCGGGCTGTCCAAGCGGCCGCCCAGCGCCGGTTGCCTCTCCAGAACGTGCCCATAGCTGGAGGTCATGGTCTCCCCCTCCAATCCCACCCACCCCCCTCTTCCCGCTCGAATCAACACGCTGTGGGCGCGAGGGGGGGAGAGGAACCGAGCGGGGGGTGGGGAGAAGGGAAAGAGAGAAAGAGAGAGGGAGAAGAGAGAGAGAGAGAAAGCTAAGAAAAAATGGAAAAGAGGGCGGGGACCCCCTTTTGCAGCGCTGAGAATTCTGCACCCGCAGATTTCAGCAGGCAGCCTTGGATATTTTCTTGAAGCCAAGTCCGGCGCGGTCCAAAGAGATAATCCACACCAAAAAATTTAAAAAATAAAATAAAATTTACCTTATGTTTAGATCAGAAGAAAAATAAAAGCCCTCCGCCCTTTCAACTTTCACAAATCTTCCACAGGCACTCACTAAAAATAATAATAAGAGGGGGAAAGGAAAGAGAGGCCAGCAGGGCAGGGCGGGGGAGTTAGGCAAACAGAAGAAGAGAGGAGAAGGGGTGGGAGAGAAGAATCAAAGTGGGTTTAAAAAAAATAATAAAAGGTTTAAAAAGTTATTCCCCCGGCAAGAGTTCAAGCACCAACAGAAGAAGGCTTGTTCCAGCTTTAAAACATCTTCAAGAAAACGTGTGTTCCCCGCTCTGCACTCCTGTGGATTCTCAGGAGCGACTAAAGTTTCAGGAGGAGAGGGTGATGTCTTGCAGATGTGTTAGAAAGCGGATTCTCACTTTACTTTTCCTAAGGAGTAAAAAAAATATATATATAATAAAGAAAATAGGGCTTCAAGAGTCCAAAGGAGGGTGGTGGTAGGTTCCCCCTTTTCCCTCTCTCCTCTCTCTCCCTTTTTTCTCCCCCTCTTCTTGTAGAGCTCCTTTTTCCTTCTCAGTTGGATCACGAAGCCCTCTGGCACTTCAAAAGGCACAAACTGGCATGCAGAGGAGGCTTTGTAGGGAATACAAGAAAATTGGAGACCCCTGGGAGGGCAGATCTCGACTTAATAGGAGCCTGTAATTACGTGGCAAAGCCTTTGTGCCTCGCCTGACGTTTTACAGACCCCCTTCCTCCATCAGTCTCCTTCTTCCTCCTTTTCCCTCGGACCAAAAAAACAGTCTGATTAAGAAAACCCCCTTTGCCAACATCAGAGCGAGCAAGAGAGAAAGGGAGGGAGCAAGAGAGGGAGAGAGGGAGGGGGAGGAAGGGGGAGGGAAGAGGAGGACTTTTTTTTTTTTTTTTTAAGTAAAGGTCTAATTATCATTCCCTTGCAATGGTATCAGGAGAAGACAAACCGAAACCCAGTCACTTCAAACGGGCTGATTATTTTGCTTCGGCATTAACGCCTCCAGATTTGTTTAAGATCCTGTTGGAAAAATCTCCATTTGCATGTTTTGATAACAGTGGCAGAGAAAATTGTCGGACAAAACATCCGCAAAGATCTCAATCACTTTTTCTTTCTTTTTTTTCTCTCAGCTCCCTCCTCCCGCACGTTTTAATAGTTATTTTTGAGGGGCGCTGGGGGTGGGGGGGAGAATGATACTGGGAGAGTTTAAGAGAGAATGAAAACAACAAAACACCCACCCCAGCGTATTGAGGCTACGTTTGGCTCGGTAGAGACAGCCAGTTAAATAATGTAATACAATAACAAGACCGATAATAACGGCAAGGCTCTCCCACGCTTCTCCCGCTGACTTGAAGGCAGGTTGGGGGTGAAGGGGGGGGCGCGAGTCTAGAAGACAACGAATGGATTCGAAGCCGCCCCTACTGTCTGGGCTAAAGGCAGTAGAAAAAAATTACATTTATTAAGTTGGAGGAAAAGACTGTAAGAAGTACATCAGGTACACACACACACACACACACACACACACACACACACACACACACACCGCCCTTTTTGCCAAATTTATAACCTCTTTGGCGTGTCCTAGGTCGCGTCTCCAGGCGAGGTCGCTAAGCCCAGGGGGTCTGGACGCCCCACTTGAGAGCCGACTGGGGCCCTGGTAGGCGGAGGGCAGGGAGTGGGCGCTGCTTGGCTGGGCGTCCGGCGGGGCGCGGTCCTGCGGAGACCGAGGGGAGGACCAGTTCCCCGCCAAATCTACGGAGATCCCTCAGTCTTCATTGGCCCCGAGGTGCCCAGCAATGTTTTCATGTCTGTTGGAACTTGGTAATCGCTTTAGTAGTCGCATTAGAAACCAATATATGACGGGTAAGGAAAGTATGAAGTGCCGGTTTGTGGCGTTTTTGTGTTCTTTAAACACGCACACACGCGCGCGCGCGCGCACACACACACACACACACACACACACACACATTCTCCCTCCCTCTCGTTTGCTAGATTTCCGCCCCCCCCCCTTCCAGCCCCCTCCCCATAGCCGAGTGGCTGGAAGGAGAAGGGTCCGAGTGTGTGTAAATGGTTTCTGGGCTCCAAACGGCCATAGTTAGCCCAGAACTTCCAGCCCCGATCTGGGAAAAGAACATTTGATGCCATCAAAGGGCTGAAGATTGAAACCAGATGTGCGCGCCTCGGTTCTTTCCATGCATTTAATTAAGGAGCCAGGATGGAGGAGACTTTTTCATCATTAGTCCACCCACTCCCCCTCCTTTTTCCACCCCCTCCTCCTGCTCACCCCCCTTCCCTCCCCTCCACCTTCCCCCAGCCACTGGTACTCCCCCCCCTCCCCGACAGGGAGCGCTCCCCCAGGCCAGCGCGGTGCCTTGCGCCTCGAGGGTGCGGGTCGCTCGTCTCCGCTGCAGTACCGGCTCCGAGCAGTAAACCGTTATCCTGGTCAGAGGGAGGTGCGCAGCGGGGACTGGGGGGAGCAGAGTGGGAACGGGTGTATCTGGGGGTTCCCCCTCCCTAAAAAAAGCCCTGCCAGTTCCACTACCTAGGAGAGCATGAGCAGAGCGACGAGGGTGCTAAAGCCACCTCAGGAAGGGACGCATTTGGGCCCCGCTAAGTGCTCAGGTGAACTCGCAGAGGGGCCATTTCTCCCTTCTTTACAAGGATTCCCAGACTGGCTCCCGCAGCCCACCAGCCTTCTAGAAGTCTCTTCATCTCCCTTGCGTTTCCTTCCCTCCCCAGCACCCCGCCAAAATTGCCCTTTGTGACAAAGGTCCGGGAAGAGGTCAGAGTCTCTAGCATTTTGGAGACAGACTGCTTCCCTCTAAGACCCCCTCGACCTCTGGCATCGGGAGGGGGGCAGACCTTGCCCTTGAGAGGAAGTTGGTTTGTCCCGCAATGCAGTCTGCAAGGTTTGTGAGCTAAAGATAAAGAGCAGGAAACTGGTCAGGTAGGCACCCAGAAGCCTGGGCCCTGTTCTCCAAAGGGTCAGACATATTTTGAAAGAAAAAAAAAAATCATTTCCTTGCCATTTGTGTTATGATGCTGATAGTTTCAACACCCTCTTTGGCTATTTTGTTACACATGTGTGTGTGCCACTCAAATACGTTTATTCAGTATATATTGTATCATTGTATGTGTGCAGCATTTCCCCCCAAATCTGCAGTAGCTCTGGTGGCCCCAAGCCTTCTCCTATACTCTAGAAGCTCAGGCCAGAGAGCCCCCCAGGGTCTGGGTAATAGGAAGGCCTTTGGAGAGTCCCTGTGTCCTCTGAGGATTACTTCTTCCTGGGATATACCCTGTAGGCCTCAGCTGCAGGGACTAAATTTCTGCTGTCCTTCTGGCTGGACATCACAGTAGAGTCAGGGCGATGGATGCCCAAGCTGGTGAGTTCTCTCTGGGAAGCAAATCCTCCATGCAAGTAACACCCTACACAACAGAATCCACTCCCTCCCTAGCCTACCCCCTCCACCCTTTACCCTCATTGGGCCTTTTTTTTTTTTTAAGTCTTTGTGAAAGGAAGGGTTCTTTCCATTTTTGTTTCCTTCTTAATAATGACAACTGGATTTGATGTATACTCTGATTATGTTTATCCTTACCATTTGTAATTTGTTGAGATTCTGGATTGTAACTAAACTCCACCAGAAGAACCCTAAAGGGAAATCCACGACTGGCAGGGTGTGTATTTACCTCTGGGAGGCTAAAGGTGTGCTAGGGCCAGAGAAAGGGGCTCCTGGATCATGTGGAGGCAGTCTCTTTTTTCTTATTCCTTGTCTCTTTCTCTATGTCTAGGCACTAGGCCCAGCTCTCTAGAGGGGTGGGGCAAGATGAGAAACTGGTGGACTGAGGTTCTCTGGGTTCAGGTTGCAGCTACCAGGAAAGTCAAGCACCTCCAGAATTCCAGGACAAGCATCTGGCAGAAAGATGTCAACTAGGCACCATTGTAGCTTAGGACCCATCCTCTCCCAGGCCTGGGAATGTAGAAGGCCCTAGAGGAAAGGGCCTACTGTTGCCCCTGTATTTCTTTAATCATGAGTTTGCTTTCCCTGTGTGACTTCCTTTTAGGAAGTGTTGGAAGGAAAGCATCTCTAATTCAAAATCTCCAAACATGTGTAGGTTTTCCCTTGGCTTTAGCATTGACTTCCATCCATCAATCAATATTTATGAGGGTTTGAAGCCTTAGATGATGTAGCCAATCGGAACCTTCTTCCTCTTGACCCTTCCAGCATCTGAGAGTGACTTTCCAACTATTCTTTCTGCCTCAGCCCCTTTAAAACAACTGTTTTGGGATTCCTTCCTAAGTAAGTGGGAACAAAGCTAGGACTAACAAGGAGAGTTGCCAAGAGATCAGACCAAGGTAGGAAGGAGCTTTGGTTTACAGCCATGTGCCCTTGGGTGGTCCTATTCATAGGTTTGGTATTGATTACTATCCAGGGTTTCCTTGGCACTGGAAGCTGGCAGAACTCTGCCTCATCTGGCTAGCAGAATGCCCCCCCCCCCACCACCCCCAAAGCAGCTTCCTCCTCTGAGCTAGAAGCCAGGACTTGTAATCCCTGACATGTTAATAAGCTGACATGGTAATCACACATGACAGGGCACAGGTTCCATGACACAAATGGAATACTATGCTACTCGCATGGCAAGCAACACAGTGTGGGGTAGAAATGCTTTCCTGTTCACTGTTGACAATCTAGTACATATTCATCAAATGAAATGCTAGATGGATTCTACAGGATGTCCATATTTTCATATTCTTGAGAAGGAGATCTAATGACAGAATTTTCCTTTGCCCTTCCAGTTCTTCTTCCTGTATTCCTATGTGGCATTTCCTTCTGTGCCTGGGGAAAGGCTTTCCACCCATCTCCAGATCCATCAAATAGTGCTATCAAATTATTTTGAAATCTTGCAGTAATAGTAGGAAATCAAACTAAAAACACATAATTTCGAAGGAGTAAGCTGCTAATGAGTCTATTTTATTACAGGCTGGGAGGCCCAATGTATTCAGAGAGCCTGGTAGAGTATCTTGGGGCCCATTTACTACTCAGATAACTGGATGTTGACTCTGCATACACCAGGGAGGTGGCTTCAGCTAAAGCCACCAGAGACCTGCACATTAGCAATGCATTAAGTATGCCTCAGGCTTCCTAGAGCTCTTTGCCTCCTTGCTGAACACAGACCTCTGTACTTCTGACAATGCTGAACACTTTCCTTTGGAAATGTAGTCTCCTAATCCTAGATTTCTCTGACTCCTTTTGGTCTTCATAGACTATTTCTTTCTCAAATATTGATATTCTTCAGAGTTCTATCATACTCATGGCCTTCACAATAAATAGATCATTCATGAAATAATTATCAGGTTCTTTGTCAATGAGTCAAAAACTTGAAAAAAAAAAAAACCATTGTTTTAGCCTGGTGCTGGTTGGCTTACACCTGTAATCCTAATGACTCAGGAAGCTGAGATCTGAGGATGGGAAGTTCAAAGCCAGCCCAGGTAGGAAGTCCTGTGAGACTCTTATCTCCAATTAACTACCAGAAAACTGGAAGTGATGCTTTGACTCAAAGTAGTAGAGTTCTAGCCTGAGTGAAGAAGTTCAGGAATAGCACCCAGGACCTACAACAGAAAGAAAGAAAGAAAGAAAGAGAGAGAGAGAGAGAGAGAAAGAAAGAAAGAAAGAAAGAAAGAAAGAAAGAAAGAAAGAAAGAAAGAAAGAAAGAAAGAAAGAAAAATACTTTTGCGACAAGGGCTTGCTATAAACCCAAGCTAGCCTGAAACCTGCTGCAGATCTCAATGTAGCCTCAAATTCATGATCTTCCTGCTTCACATCTAGGGTGTTGGGATTATACAATTGGGTCACCCCATTGGAGCTTCAGTTCAAAGATTGCCCCCCCACAGCCTTAGTATTAGGGATTAAACAAAGCCTTGGTCATGCTAGGCAGGTGCTCTGTCACTGATCTACATCCCCAGCCTCTAAAATCTAAATCTTAAACTGAGTTATCTACTTCATCATCTTGGATAAACTATAGTAGTTACCTCTCTCAACTTCCACATCTCTCAAAGAGGGCACTTTCCACCCATATTTGTGACATTTAAGTATGAATACATATATACTTAGCATAGTGCTTGGCATATTCTAAGCCTTGAAAATAAAATGACAGCACCTGTAATTAGAGGCTTGGTCCTGTGATCCTAGCTAACTACTTATGAGGCTAAACTCTGGAGAACTTTAGTTTGAAGCCAGCCAGGAGGGCAGAAAGCCCATGAGACTCCATCTTCAAAATGACTAGCAAAAGCCTGGGCAAACATCATGGCTCTAGTGCTAGAGTGTCAGCCAGGCAAGCAAGCTGAGCAAACCTTGGTATCAGAAAAAGAGAGAGAGAGAGAGAGAGAGAGAGAGAGAGAGAGAGAGAGAGAGAGAGAGAGAGAGAGAGAGAGAGAGAGAGAGAGAGAGTTATCTCCTTGCTGGGTATGTAGATCTTTGAAGAGACTCAAACTCAACAAGTCCAAAACTGAATCACTATCTTCTCCCCATACCCATCCTTTTTCTCAGTAAAACCCTAGCAGTTAACACAACTGCCTCTTCTCTAAAACCTCCCCAAGCTTTTCCAGCCAATCATTAAGCGCTGCCTATTTTATCTAGCGGATCACTGATCCTGCCATAAAATAGTTAACAAATGCTTGTAGAATTAGAACTGAAGACTAAATAATAATAGGAGCAGGTAAATTGGCAACTCTAAGTGTGAGTATGAGGGTAGATTTATGATACATAACCATGACAACCAAATAATCCAGATACCTTGTCAAATGCTCTCAGAGAAGATATGTATATGCTATGTCATACAATCTTTCCTCAGAGGAACATCATCTGATTGGGGTTCAGATTGATCAGATTGACTCAGGTTGGATTGGACTACAAATAATTATTGGGAGGATTAAGAAAGGGAAAAAAGAATGACAAAATTTATATTTAGTCTATAAAGCAGAGGATTCTTGAACTTAGGCTCTTCATCTCCTCACTTTTATGACTAGCCCCACCCCCCTCCTTTTTTTGTGCCAGCACTCGGGCTTGAACTAAGGGTCTCACATTCTTGGTTTGGCTTTTTCACTCAAGGTTAGCACTCCATTACTTGATTTGAGACTCTCATAGATTTTTCTGCCTGGCTGACTTTGAACCAAGATCTTTAGTTCTCAGCCTCCTGAGTAGCTAGGATGCAAGGCCACTTGCACATATTCATACCTTCCCCCTTTTGGAAAGAGATTGGTTTCTAGCGTGTAAGAAAAAACTCATTAGCCATGTCATACTGGGGTGCACACCTTCCTTATTCTTCCAGTATGTTCTCCTGTTCTTGGACAGAAAGAAGACTTCGTTATCATGAGCCTGCTTCTTGATTGTGCTGGTGAAATAGATTCTTTCTGGAGCTAACAGATGCAACTGGGAAATAAATCTGTACTTTTATATGTTGCCTAATTTCAGCTACTGCACCCTGTTGCAACAAAAGGACCCATTAAAACTCTGAACAACACATATGTGTGAGTAACATATGTGTGAATAACACATATGAGAACAAAAGGTGCATTAGTGAAGATCAAATAAAAGGTTGAAAAACTGAGGCAGCACATGAAGTGAAGACTCCAACATTCTCTATTTCTCATATTTCTTTTGTTAACACTTCACATTAAAGGTCAAATAGAATTCAACACAGTGACTCTACACATGCCCATTAACCTTGTAGATTTAATAAAGAAACCTAACCTGCCCATAATGTACACACTGACTAAAAGTAGGAAACACAAACTGATATGTGTGAAATGATTTGTGTAGCAGGGCGAATGACTGTTCACTGTATTGCTCAAATATTTAAAAAACCATTTCCTTAATTTCTACAACTTTTCTCCTAGCTCTTCATTCAGAAGAGCCAAAGAAAATACTAAAATTAAGTAGTTAATGATAGTTCTGAATTCCAGGGATTGCATAGTCTTTTAAAGATAACTTGGTCTCCTGGAACATTAATGCTCAGACAGATTTTTTTGTATGTACACTTCACTTTCTCTGGCTTTCCCCTATGATGGTGTTTTAGCATATTGTGGACGTTTCTCAAGTCTCATAGAGGCTGAAGAAAATTCATGGGGTTAGACATCAGGGACAAGATGCATTACTGAGACCAATTTCTGAACTCCTGTTGAAAGTGTATTTTCGTTCCCACTTAAATGGTCAGGTCCATTGATCTTCCTTGGCTCAGTTCAGTCAGGACTCTATTAGCACTGCACATTCCTCATGGGCACTGCCAGTGCCAGGGCCCTTGTCACAGTCCTCTTAGCCTGCAGAGAAATGCTATGTAGGTTCAATGGCTGAACTTAATTACTTTCCTTTTGCCTACCACTTTCCTGCATCACAAGGAATAAAAATGTCTGTAACTCTCTCAGACCTTAGAAAAACCGGGTGTTAGTGGCTCATGCCTGTAATTCTAGCTACTTAAGAGGTTGAGATCTGAGGACCATGGTTCAGAGACAGCCCAGGCAGGAAAGTCTGTGAGAGTCCTACGTCTAGATAACTGGAAGTGAGCTGTGCTTAGAGTAGTAGAGCACTAACCTTGAGCAAATAAAAGAAAGAAAGAATGAGAGAAGAAAAGAAAGGAAGGAAGGGAGGGAGGGAGGGAGGAAGGAAGAAGGGAAGGAAGGAAGGAAGGAAGGAAGGAAGGAAGGAAGGAAGGAAGGAAGGAAGGAAGGAAGGAAGGAAGAGAAAGAGAAATTAAAGAAAAAAACTTGGGGGAAGATCTTTCAAGGGATATTTGAGGCGTTATAAACAAACCAAGTCTTTTCTACCATTGTATTTTGATATAGAATGGAAGCCTACAGGCTATCTCTTTCCAGAGGTCAAAACAGGAAGTATAGATAAAGTCTTGGAACAAGTAAAAGGTTTCAAGGACACCATGGAGAATGAGGGAGTGGGGAGAGGAGAATGCCTGAGGAACAGAGGTTGATCCTTTACTCTTCCTCTGTCCCCCTCTGCCCTCCCCTCCCCTCCCCTTCCATCCCCTCATCATCTCTTCCTGCTCCTCTTCTTCCTTTTCTTCATCCTCCATCTCCTCCTCTTCCTCCTCCTTCTCTGATACTTCTTCTTCCCCCTCCTCCTCTTCTTCCTCCTCCTTCTTTTCTCTTCTCTCTTCTTTTTTTTCCTTCTCATAATCTTTCCACTATAATTTTTGTTAGTATTGAGGTTTGAACTCAGGGTCTTCCACTTGCTAGGTAGGTGCCCCTACCACTCAGCTCATACTTTCAGCCCTCCTTGTTCTCTATTAGGTCAATGAGATGATTTCTCCCTTTCCTACATGGAAAGGTCTTAGACCTTATGAATTCTTTTTTTTTTTTTTTTCTTCTTTTTTTTGGCCAGTCCTGGGCCTTAGACTCAGGGCCTGAGCACTGTCCCTGGCTTCTTCCCGCTCAAGGCTAGCACTCTGCCACTTGAGCCACAGCGCCGCTTCCGGCCGTTTTCTGTATATGTGGTGCTGGGGAATCGAACCTAGAGCCTCGTGTATCCGAGGCAGGCACTCTTGCCACTAGGCTATATCCCCAGCCCCTTTATGAATTCTTTCTATCCACATAAACCTGACATTAAAGTCAATTTATCCTAGTTCTTAATATTTTAAAGGGAGTTAAAAACCCCAGAAAGTTATTTTCTCTTTCCACAATGCTTATATTCTAAGAGCGTTACAATAAAAATAATTCAAACTCTCATGTTTAGTAGTGGACAATTGAATTATTAACCACTCCTTTTCCATTTTTATTTTCCATCTTCAGGCAGATGGATATTTTTGAGTCACTAGAATTACATGTATGTAAATATTATTTAAGGTGTACATTTTAATGTTTATTGTATGCTGTGATGTCATAAGGATAAGATACTGTAGATACAGCTTTTTTTTTTTTTTTTTTTTGGCCAGTCCTGGGCCTTGGACTCAGGGCCTGAGCCCTGTCCCTGGCTTCTTTTTGCTCAAGGCTAGCACTCTGCCACTTGAGCCACAGCGCCGCTTCTGGCCGTTTTCTGTATATGTGGTGCTGGGGAATCGAACCTAGGGCCTCGTGTATCCGAGGCAGGCACTCTTGCCACTAGGCTATATCCCCAGCCCTAGATACAGCTTCTAAGAGACTGTATATTTACAGAATCTTATGTTACTTAAATTATACACTTATAGCTTTACAATACACTATTTGCTAT